>NC_133972.1:46550469-47750469 GCF_047716275.1 Strix uralensis | reverse complement strand
CTTTCCTTGTTTTGTGGGAAGTTTTGGCTCTTTGGTTGCTGTTACGTGCCCTTGTGAAACTGCTTGTCTAAGCAGTGCAGATACTACCAGGATAAAAACTGCATTGTAAAAATAGACCTGTTGACAATGTTATCTGTGAATTCACATAAATGTATGTGTACCATGAATAATTATTTAATTTGCTGTGCAGTTTGGCATTTCAAATAACATGGCATTTGGCTTCAAACTCCTGAGTACATTCACTATGGAGATAAGTAACATTAGCTATTTGCTTCAGGTCACAGATAGTCAAACTTGTTGTAAAGCAACATTTTACTATTGCCTAATATTTTGTGGATTAGAGAATTTATGGGTTAACAAGCAATCTGACTTGTTTCTAGAATTATTCTACAGCAGTATTAAGTGTAGGTTGGAGGTTGTCTTGTACTACTGGAAAAAGGCTGATCTTGTCTTGGAGCCTGAAGAACCATGTACTTCCCTTATTTCTGTATGACTTGGGCAGATGATTGACAATATTGACACATTAGTTTCCTCATTTCTAGAATTTTAGAAAACTGGTCTGCTTCATGGGAGGCAAAACTAATTTGAACATGTAAGGTACTCAGTTAACACATTTTCTGTAATTTAAAAATCATAAATCACTAGAAACAGTAAGGCAGTAGAAAACAGAATAACTAGGTGTTATGTTTTACCTGGAAGCATATAATGGAGTTAACATGTCTGGTTCTTAGTTCATTCTGCAAAAGTATAGGGGGAGGAATTTCAAATTGAAAAAAAAAAAAAAAAGGGAGGTGGAGGGAGGACATCACATTCCCATAGTTGGTTTGCAAAATAATTGGACTGTTAATTACCATCATGCTGGCAGAAAGAATCTTAAGAATGCAGTTGCTTTTTTTTATTGCTTTTGCAGAAAGATTCTCATTTCAACTTTCTTCTGTTCCTAAATACTTCTCGATAAATTTCTAAGTTGTTTCTCCTAGGAAAAATGAACAGTTTCAGATGCTTTATGAAAATTGCAATCTGTTGGTCACTTGAAGTAGAATGTCAGTGTGGTCAGGACTGTTTGTCCTGGTTTTCTTTCTGTACCTTAAGGAATTGCATTTAATAGACTGAGTTTTATTGCTTTTTGTATTCACAGGACTGTGCTAAAGAATAATGACTTGAGATCAAGACAAGAATTAACTACTCACCTCACCAATCAGTGGCCTTCCCCAGGAGCTCTGGATGTCAATGCTGTTGCCTTGGACACTCTACTCTATAGAAAGCACAATCAACAGTGGGATGAGTAAGTTGAATATTTATTTTGATTCACCTTTAGAGGAACAGGGAAACTCAAAATTATGCATTTCCCTTAGCATATTCTGAAAGGTATCCTATTGGAATTACTTGTTAGAATGTGCAAAGACCAGCTGGCAAAAAAAATCAGTTTCTGTTGCCTACCATAAAAATTTCCTTCCTTTGGATTAATTTTAAAAAAATAAGAGGGAATGATTGCTTTAGGAAAAAAATGGTTTAGGAAACAAACAAAAAGGTGGTGTTTAAGAGAAGAAAGATTAACTGCCTGGGGTTTTTAGAAAACTTTTTAAGGTGAATTGAAGATATCGAGTTAGATCTTTAAATGTGTTACTATTAAGTATTACTTGCTTTGCAGGAAAAGTTTTCAAAGTCTGGACCAACTTTCAGCAGAAGGTAGTCTTTCTCAATCCTCTCTGGATCCAGGTCACTCACAGGATGGGAAGCAGGATGGAATGAACTTGTTAAATGAAGGTACTAGAGCCAGTCCAGTGGCTTCATTTTATTTTGTTCTTCATAGCTCTGCACTTCAGTCCCTGTAAGATTAATTTTCAATGTGAACAATGTATGCATTGAACGGCACATTGTTTTAATTTTTATGCACATTGTTTCAGTTTCCCTAAGTACTATACTTCAAATAAGTTTGGATTTATGAAGATCCCCCCCCCCCCCCCAATTATAATACTTTGTGCTGTATTTAAAGCTAAGCTTAAAATATATTGCATATCTTCCTTCTCCGTCAGAGAACCAGAGACAGTTCAGTTACAAGGAGGATCTTCTGTCATCTTTCTGCTATAACTAACTTAAATCTTTTGAGCTCTTTAAGTTTCCTTTTTTGTTTCTTAAAAGGAGGATTAAAGGCACTGGATTTGCAACTACCACTGTCATGCTTACGTCTTGCATTCAACATCTGTCTGTGGAGATGCAGCCTGACCGTGTTGCTGTTAACATAGAGAGAGGAACATGATATGAACCACGCTAGTATATAGATGTAATACACACACATCCCATTTCAAAATCTGTACTCTCATCAAAGTTGAGCTGCTCCATCTTGTGGGCAATTGTGAAAAGCAGAAAAATGCTGGAAGACCTCTGAAATAGTAGTATTTTGGTACAGAACATAAATTGCTATAAAAAATTCCTTTTGTATCTCATCAAATGTTAACTTTAAATAGACTTGACAATACAGAGCCTTAGTAGTTCGTAACTGTAAAATTTCTTGGTTTTAAAATATCACAGATGTGAAATTTACAACTTTTTAAAAAAACTGTAAACAGTCTTAAAATCTAAACTGTTTAAAGTTTTAGCTTAGAGAAAGTGAAATAGAATCAGCATGGCTATTATGAAGAGAGTTCTTGTGCAGATCTACTTTCAACTGCTTTTTTGCAATATTAATCATTTGAATTTATGCTTTGTCTTCTGTTCTGTAGATTAAAGTGTGGCAAAACTGCTGATAATAGTTTTAGGTTTTTATTTCAAGACTCTATCTTTAAAGGTAGCATAACATCTCACTTCTAGATTAGTGAGGTTCATCAGTACCTAAGCTTCAATGTAATTTTGTAAAATGATATGTGATCCTGCTATTAAAATACCTCTGGTCTAACTTTCAGTATGGCAATCTTTAATTAAAAGATTAGAAGCAGTAAACTTTCACATTACTATAAAGCCCACTCACATAGTCAGATTTTTAGTTTCACACTTACTGAAATCAAGGCCTGTGCCCAAACAGTGTTATACTGTTCTTTGTGTGGTTTATGATCTCAGATTGAATGCAGTCTTTAAAGGGTAGTTTTTATGGAAATAAAGATTTTTTTTTTTCTAAAAATGAAGATTTTTAAAAGAGTTAATCTAGTTCATTCTTTAGGGAAAGCTATTCGGTCACTTGAAAAAAGCTCCGTAGAGGTGAGACCTAAAATCTGCTGGAAACTGCTAATAAGGACCATAAATTGTGCAAGAGACTTACATCTCACTTTTTTTTTTCCATAACGAGTTGTTGGGCAGGGTGCAGTTTGGGTTGTTTGGTTTTTTCTTACATCCTTCTCATGAGAATAAAACTTTGCTGTCAGGAACAGGAGACACAATTTTAAGAAATACTACTTTATGGATATGATGGTAAAAAAAAAAATCTGGTAGACTGGCTTGTCAATAAAATCTTGTGCCTGTGACCTTTTTAAGCTAATTTTATCTCTAGTTTAAGGTGATCTTTTCCATTCTGCAGGTGAGCCATGAGGAGGAAATAGGGAGATGCTGGTAGATCAAATTCTTTATAATGTAATTTATTAGCGGACTTTGCACAAAATAACTTGAACGGATATTCTGAGAAGGGAAGACATAAAATAAATAAATTGTGCAATGCAGTCTTATACCTGTAGGTATGTTTCATGTTAACTGTCAAGTGTGTTTGGGATGACAGGGCAGATACTCATGCTGCCACTCCTGCACTTTAGGGCTTTTTCCAATGGTCAGAGCCTAATGCACTTCAAATTGCCAAGGTTTAAAAAACAAAACATCTTTATTTTTAAAGAACTATATCCTGATTCCAGTTAATTCTACTCCTTTCTGAGGGATTTAAAATTAGATCTCTGGTACTGATGTTGCATTAGTAACATCACGTCCATTTATATATAATTTACTAGACTAAAACCTGTGCTTGAATTAGTAACTTCAGTTCACGGGGCGGTCAGTGGAGCCTCTCAGTCTCCTTCTGTAGGAGGCTGACTACAGCTCAGCCTGTAATGCACGGGTAGGGCTCTCTTCACCACCTGGACAGGGAAGGTGTGGCATAAATGATGTGTCTTCCTAATTGCATTTATGAAGTATGAGTGTGCTGAAGAAGTAACATGTAATGAAACAGGTTTTTTCTATTCCCTCGTTTTGTGGTCAGGTAATGTTGTGCTGTAAAAATTACTAGCTTAATTCTTGTTTTCCTTAACAGGAAAAGAAGACACTCCATCATTGCTTGGTCTTTGTGGCTCTCTTACTTCAGTAGCAAGCTACAAATCTCTCACAAGTCTGAAATCAAGTGAATATCTTGCAAGTCCCACAACAGAGATGACAAGTCCAGGCCTAACACCATCTTGAGATACACACAAGAAGGAAGAGCTTTGTGTTGTACACATTTGGTTTATGTTCCATAAAATGACTTGCAATGAAGACTGCTAGTTCCAAGTTAAAAAATAAGCTGCTTTATTTTTTCTTTTTGTGGTTAGCTGTTTAATTCACAAATTCTGTCACTTTTCATTCAAACTTTTTTTCCCCCCAGAGGACTTTTCAAATTTTCTATTTTAGTCTTGAATTATTTAAAGCTCGTGGTCAGGTACAGGACATATAATCTGATGCTTATGACTGATTTTTAAAATTAAACAGTTGGAAATCAGTCCCCTACTTAACTGCCATGACCTTTGTTTCTCCATGCAATGGCCTGGCCCTACTCTAGCCACGGTGCTTCTCTACATTGCTTTAAGTATCTATCAACTCTGGCAGAACAGACAGGGAATCCTTAACACCAGTCTTTGTAGGCAAATAAATATTTTACCTAAAAATCCAGCTTTTCATCTGTGTATGTTGCATAGGACCTCAAATAGCATATTTAACCTATCAACAGCTCTTCTCGAGTTTACTCAATGTTAGATTTTGCATTCTTGTTAGTACCATGGCACTTAGGAGATGTCTGAGTCGCACTGAAGAACCACACTGAAACACTCATATTATTCTTGAAGTTGCATGTGAATAACAAATGTAAATTGATCATCTAAATCAAGCGTACTTAGCAATTTGTAAACGTTGAGGAAACTCACTAAATGCTTTTGAGTGACCTGAGTTACAGATAATCGAACATTATACAAGAAATTTCTTCGTTCATTGGCCTTGCTGGAAAGATGGGGACTAAGGACGGTGGGGTTAGCACCTTGGGAAGTTTGGATTGTGTGATTATTGGCAAGATCCCAAAGAGAGTGAAAAAGGGGAAACAAAGACAATGTAATGACAGTTTTCTCATGTTAAAGATTTTTCTCATTCTTGTAGTAGTGCAATAGGTATTTTTCTTGATTAGGTAATACGACAGAACTTATATGAGTCAGTTTTCTCAAATTACTTGCCATTGATTTAAATTCCTGATAGGAAGAAAAAAAAAGAGACGTTTTTTAAATGAAACTAACTTTCCAGATTACCCTACAGTTTCAAAGTTTGCAAATTAATTTTTGAATTGCAAACTATATTCTTAATTCTTTGTAAGATACAATGGATCCTTTATGAATTTTGCTAATCAAGGTAGTGCTTATCAGTATGATTAGTAACTTTTTAAACAAAACTTAAATGCATGTAAGTACGTTGTATTTATAAGTGCTAGGGAAAATGCTTTTTTGTGCCAAAGAAGTTTCATAAATTGTTTACATGAGTAGCTGCAATACAAGACAGATTTTTAATTATTGCTTACTCCTAGGTGTTTACAGTATGTCACTACACTCTGTACAGTTTTAGTTGATTTGCCTCTTGTAATGGTACCTTGGCACTACTACTACAATCTGGTCATCTTAGGGTGGGCTTGAAAGAAAGAGGATTTATTCTTACTTTACTAAAAACTACAGGAAATGTTTAGCCATTGTAAGTATGAGGCTACGCATCTCTAGAACTCAAGGCACTGTTGGATTTAGCTGGAGGAGATTCAAGATACATCTCCTCAACTCTCCAGTTCACAGTGCTGGGGGTCACTGCGTCCATGGCAGGGTAGACAACTACTGATGCCGTTTTAATAAGGATTTTTAAAGCAGTTTAGCAAAATCCACCAAATCTTGTCTTTCAAGCCCTCATGTACCCACCCAGTTAATTTCTCTGTAATAAACTCTGACCATTAAATCCTTTCATACGCTGTCAGAATGTCCATTACTTCATATAACTTTTTTTATCATATTAAGCACCTGTTCTCTCATGGCAGTTGAGTAACATTATATTTGTAAACTAGAGATGCGTTTTTACTACAAATACAGTGAGGGAATCCAGATTCCACAAGTTAACATTCTCCATCAAGGTACAGTGATTGAATTCATCATCTTTGCTGTTAAACACTTCTACATCCCACTGCATCTGTATTTGGAGGGGGCTATAGCCATGATCTTCAGTCATGTTTGCTGACGGCTCTTTTCTTGGAGCTACTGGTGTGAAATTCATGTGTCATTTAACTGAAGTCTTTTATGTAGTCTGACACCACTGTGAGTTTCCGGGTGTCATTTTGTGCATGGGAAATCAGTTATGTGTGTCTTTCTCAGTTCTAAACATTAATCATTTTTCAAAAAAAATGAAAATGCCAAAACTGTTTTGTTGCCTTGACGTTCCATAAATGTTGCATGTAAATTAAACATTTTGTATCATCACTAATTACTATTTTTTGTCTCTGTTTTAATCATACAGGATAAAAAAAAGACTATTTGGCAAATTGCAGTATTGCTGAGCTTATAGCAAATTCTTTTCTTGCCAAACACAGAGGCTTTGGTTTTGTTGCTGTACTTCATTCAATGTAGTTCAAAAGATGCTGTTACTTTCTTTCCCTTTGGCCTTATTATGAGGTGGTTGTGCAAAATTACTTTGAAAATCCCTGTGGGGGAGCAGCATCAAACATCTCCTTTGGCAGTACCTCTTGCCTTCACCGTGTGCTGTAACTTTGCACTTAACGTCTTTACAACTAGAGCATTTTTCAGTGTGTAATGGATTTTCACCAAGGCCAAACATATGCTGGGACACCTTCTTCATAGCAGAATAGGGCTGAAGTCCATTTCTTGGGTAAAACACACCTGAAAGTTGGTGTCTTAATGACCTGACTCCTGAGTTGCTTTTGTACCAGCACACCCGTCATTAAAATATGCAAAAAATAAAATTCAACCACTTTATTGAAAATGCATGGAAGAAGAGATATAGTGAGGGTAGTTAAAAATAATTTAAATTTTAAAAAATCAGACAGAGGAAGCTCTGCTTCAAAAATCAAGTGCCTGGTTGCACCAGGGGAGGTGCTGCAACTGTTCAGACCACGAGTGTGCAGCACATGGTAGCAGACGGGGGCTGCATCTATAGTAGTAAACTAAATGTGCTGTTCCCTTCAGACAGATGCATGGCTGAGTCAAACTGGCATGGAACCACCTGTGTTTATGCCAGCAAACTTGGCCTTTAAAACTGGGTGCTCCCTCCAAACTGTGTGTGGGGAATGCTCCCCGGAGGGAGCCTGGCCCTGCCTTGGTGCTTCATGATGGTGACAGCATGCAGCTCCCAAAACCACGCGAGGGAGCATTCCTCCAGAGCACCTGTACAGTGCCTGCCTGGGGCTGCTTTCATTTCTTGCAGCGTTACCTTAAACTACAAAGCCGCTGCAGCACCTACCAACATATTCACCATGCTCTCTGGGTTTCTAATGAGCACGATGTACTTCTTCCAGTTTGACCTAAAGCAGTTTTTGTTTTAAATAAACCTGAGAAGAAGCCGAAGACTATTTTATAATGTGCATATACACAAAATATAGAGCTGCAAATAACAAACGTGCCCAGAATTAAACATGCATTAAGCAAGAATATGTAAGCATTTATTAAATTAATTCTGTATCAACCTCCTTGTGGAGGAATAATCATATCATACAATTGGAAGCCTAGAACATTTTCTAAACATCATTTTAAATACCCCCCAAAAAATGTTTAGTTGGGCTGAAAATTAACACAGTGGCAGTGGTTATGTTGTTCTGTCCAGCCTCAAATTTTTTCCTCTTTTAATCATCACTGAAGAACGGTCAGCACCTTGGTTTTGTTTTTTTTTTCTTCTCATTTCTTTTTTCTCTCTAGCTACAAGAGAAGTCACAACATCTTCAATGATAGTTTAAGGGTCGTGCATTTTCTTAGTCTTAAGAAAAAAGTGAATTTATCCTCTGTGAAACAGTTAAAAATGAAGTTGTGTTTAGTTACCAAATGTAATGGCATAAATTCACTGGGAATTCTAAAAAATGCCTTGATAGATTCAAATGTGGCACAACTTTCACCATATATTTTGGCTTCATACAATCCGATGAAGGATAATTATGGACATTGGTTCATTTTTTCATTTAAATGAGAAAAGGAAGACTTTTCCATGTTCACATGTGCTGATCATTATAGCACAAGCAGAAGCAACTTTAAACAGCTGTGGAATAACACCTGCCCGGAAGAGAAAGGGAAGTATTCACGATCATTTGTTTTTAGACTGAAGTGCTGTAGTACCATTTAGTGCTCATCGCATGCTGGTGCTGTAGTATATCAGTGTAGAACTGGGATTCTACCTGTCCACAATACTGAAATCACTGGCTGTAGGTACTACCACTGTAATAATCTTATGTGCTCACGTGTGCCACCCCGTGCTCATGTGTGCCACCCCATGTGGCTGGCCTGCTAGCCTCAAGGACACTGTGTCTGCCCCTTCTGTCTCTCCGCAGAGGCAGAGCACCTTGACCTGCAGGGCTACTTTGCTGTGGTACGGAAGGGGTGACCCTGGGGACGGACTGTGGGCCCTTCCCTAAGTGTCAGTGCAAACTTGCTGCTCCTGTGGGACAAGCAGAGGCTTGTGACCTCTCAGGTGGGACAAGAAGAGGTTCAGGAAGCCCTGAATCCTGAAATGCTTAAGGTCAGGGAGGAAAGGGCTCGAGTACTGCGCTGTAGGTACGTGTCTCAGCCCTTCAAGCCAACGGTTAAGTAAAAAGTGTGATTCCCCTGCCACTATCTCCTAAGACCTACAGCACCTTTACTAAAATGAAAGGATCCTGGTCACATGTATAAACACTAGAATTTAGGCCTTAAATGTCTCTCATTACAATCAACCAATCTTGTCAGTGGAGTTTAGAAAGTGATTCAGTTTACCTAGAAGTAGGAAAATAAGGCTGAATGCACTTGTCTACACATAGCCATCTACTTCCACTTGAAACACAAAGACATCTGCGTGGAGCTAGCGCAGATGACACATGACCTATGGGAAACTTGTGTCCCTCTGGAACAGTAGGAGGAAGCCAAGCAGAATACCCCCCGTCATCTCACCTACGTGTGGGTGACTGAACTGAGATAGTGGCTGATCAGGAGAACATCTCCACACTCCGTTACTCATGCATCAGGACCTAAATGTAGGTATCCTAATCTATGAACTAAATTCCACCCAAAATGTCTAATAATGTTGATACTTTGTGGTGGCTTGCATTCTGCTGGCATCAGTGCTCTGAAATTAGCAAATCCTGTTACCCAGGATGACCCATGTCATCACCGTACAGCAAGTAAAGCAATTTAATCTCTTTCAGCAAACACAAGTCTTGGGAGTCTTCAACCAAGTGGGTAGCCACTCCCACAGGGAACCCCAGTGAGCCAGTGCGGTGTTGTCAAGACTGGTAAGTATCCTGGGCTTAGAATGTCTCTTGCAGTTGTTTGTTTAAGTATGAACTACTGTAGGCTTTTATCTCTATATCATTTTAACCTCAATATCTTGTCATTTCCTCCTTAGGCTGCCAGAGTCACACAGGACAACACGTGTGCATTACAAAGGACGTCTGTGCATGGCAACAACAGAGCGTCACCCCAGCCATTCCACAGAGCGAGAGGAGAGCGGCCTCGCCCCTCAGGTAGACTTACTGAAGACAGAAGGTCATGGGAATCTCTTCCCCTACAGCCTGGGAGAAAGGCATGGGGGGAGCTGAACGACAAGTAGCGGGGAAGTAAGGAAGCTTAGGGAGAGGAGCACCCTGAGGTGGATGTGCAGGAAGTCATGAGCACTTTGTGACTGTGAGCGTTTGATATACGTTCAAGGTTGAATTACCAACCTCCACTTGTCATACATAGAAAGGAGGATATTCAAAAGCAAAACACTTTAAAACCAGTCAGTTAAGAAGGGATACTGTTTTAGTCTGGTGATACTTGGGCTAGTAAATTACTGATAGAACTACCTGAATGTTCATATTCAACAAAGGCAGGGTTTCACCCCCAGGCAAAGACTTGCTTGTGTTTTATGAATCATAGTAGTTCTTCACAAAAAGTTATGCACCAGTAATCAGAATTCTTGAGGATGTGTAATCAGCTTGAACATTCACACTGTGAATATCCATTTGCATTGTCATGTGAGGCTGGAAACTCTTATTCTCTCAACTCCTGTACCGTGTGGCGGCAATCCCAGACTGCCTTTGTCCGTACTCAGGTACACAGAGTGGGAAATCACCACCCGTGTTTCCTCTTAACTCCCACTCAGCCACAATACAGGAAAAGGAGAGAAGGTAGATAGTGAGTGCGCTTGTGGATGGCAGGTCTCAAAGAACTCACTCCATTAACTGATAATCAGAGAACAGCATACATGTGCACCGCCAAAATGTAACACAGTAACCTCCATATTCGTATTTACTTGGACATGAATCATGGATGGAGCAGTGTGAAGCAAAACTTAAAAGCATTAACCATGAAATGCATTTGAATGATGAAAGAATGTTTAGTTAGAGGTAGGTTGGAGGAACCTCATACGAGGCCATCATCCAGGAAAAAGCACTCTATTTCATTTGATATGGGCTGAAATGACCGCAGGCATCTTGCTAAACACTCTGATGTTTATTAAGACAAACCTGATAATGGTGATGAACCACAGTGAAGCACAAGTGTTCTGGAAGGTAAGATATAAAATATTACTTTCTGTAAGGTACAAAAATAAATATCTAGAAGAGCCAAAGCAACATACCAGCATCTTTCTCAAATGGCTCTGTAGTCACCTTACTACTGCTCTTGAACCCAGGTGAAAAGTCTCAGCCTCCCCCGTTCAAACTGGGCCACACAACACCCCCATTCCTCTATGAAATAACGAGGCATAGACAAATCTATTGTAAAAATGCCCTTCGTTCAGAACACGAGCACTTCCACTCGAAGTAGACTCTCAGAGAAAGAAGAAATGATGTATTGAAATTGAAATTGAAATTGAAGAGGGACAGACTGTATGATGTAGAGTTCTTTGTATCTCAAGAAATCAAGATACCTGCTGTGATGCTTAGTAAGTTGTAGGGATCTGCTCTAATGTAAAAGAGAAAGAAATGAGAAGAGGGAATTGAAGACATCAGAAGAATAATAGGCACCGTCTAACGGCATCTTCAGGACTGCTGACAGAAAGTTCGTAGGTCCATGGAAGAGACCTTAACAGCTCTAGTCTGATACTGTTACTGCTTTAGACAGAAGTTTGAGAATGGTCTGGTCTAAGGCTCTGCTACAGGGCTGCAACATTGTCTTTCTTGAGGGACAGTAGCTACAATACCATATTATCTAAACATCATACAAAAAATCTTTAAAAAGTGAAGACTTGATAAATTATTTATTTTAATGGTGTTGTTACAGAAAGGCAGATTTTCTTCTAAAACCTGAATTCCCCAGGCATGCTAAGCTTTACAGCCAAGAAGACCTTCCTGTTAGGATGGCAATGCTTGTTCCAGCTCCATCTTGCATCTTGTCCTAAAAACTAGTTGGGCCCACAGCAGTTCACCTCCCAGGGTACAGAGGCATTCAGTTGAGTTACTGGAGAAGTTCCTGTGCATGTGGGGTAAAGAGTATCTGGTAGTTGCAGAGAGGAAATTAGGATGGGGAGAGCAGCATATACCTAAATGATCAAAGCACTTTTGGGTTTAGTTACCAGATTGGCAACTAGAAACACAAGTTACCTTCTCTGGCTACTTGTGTTGACACAGTGAATGGGAATGCAAGAACTCCAATTTCTGGGAAACCCAAACTTTTCTTCCTGTTTTGCTTCACAAAGCATGCCAAGTAGAAACTTTTGACAGAAGTCTAGCAGGATCCATGATAGCTGCTGCCAAATATCTACAAATCTGTGAAAAAATTTCAATGTTGTTCTCCAAGAGAATATTCTGGGATGTGGCTAAATCTATTGTGAATTACTGAAAGGACTGGTGATTATCTCAGAAGGAAGTCAATCCTTTTTGGTAACTACAGAAGTGGAACGTTCCCTGAAAGATCTTAAGAATTAAAAGAAACGCTGAGTTTCAGGATGAGGTAACACTGAGGGACTTTTGCTCTAATGCTGGAATGTCATTTTTCTCATCTCATGTCACGCTTGCCACTCACAAAGTCCCTGTTCTGGTTATGCAGTGGAAAAGACACCCATAAGTCTCATGAGTTCTCAGGAACCTCTACGATCACTCCTTGCTGCCAGATATTGAGACATAATAATGAAAATAAGGAGCAATAATGAAAATAAGGAGGAATAATACTTCATGCTGAACCTCTCAGGAAAACGGCCAGCTTCCTTGCTGGAGGTTTTGAGTTAGTACCAAAAATTAGGTCATATTAGGTAGGGCTCACTGGTTTCAGAGTTGCCAGGATTTGAAAAAGACACCAGAAGGTATTCCTGGGGGTTTCTTTTCATGTCTATAAATATGCAGGGTTTAAAAGGCCAAGATATCTTATGATGGTCAGGGATATATCTGTGTTGGTCAGCAGTAGAAATAATTACTGCACATAGTTCAGATCTTTGTCAAAGCTATCAAAAAAACTAAAAGACAGTCTTTAAGACAGTCCATGCGAGAAGGAAAATAAAATACATTAAGGAATTACACAGCTAAATGGGGTCTTAACAGTGTCATTCTGTCTTACTGAATGGCTCAGAGGAACTGAACCACCACCAGGTACATACTAACCTATGTACTGGTGTGCTGAGCACCGCACACAGCTGGGCAGCAATGGTCCCTTGATAGGTTCACGGAAGGTAAGAAAGTCATGCAAGATGTGCACACTCGTGTGTATGCACATGAGATAACGTACAATTTAAAAACTCTTTGACTCATTCAGAACTCATTAAATTATAATAGACTGTGTTTCTCCACCTGTTTAAACATAAAAATTAAGCAAATATTTTAAATAATGTTTCTAGTTTGCTAGAAAATTGAAAGGAAAAAATTCTTGGGGAATAGTTGTTGCATGACCTTGAATGTCTCAAATATTATACAGTATTTGACATAATTACCCCCAATCTAGCAAACAAACAAATACTAATATAATTGCAATATCTTCCAGTCCTCTGTAAAAAAACTGCGTTGAAGTCCAGCTTAAAATGACTGCATCCTAGGATAGATGGGATCTATCCTGGGCCTAGTATTCCCCAGGCTCGTAAAACATTATTGTGTGAATTCCACTTCAAAATAGCTATTCCATACTCAGACTTCTTGGGTTCTCAGTAACACGTCTTCTTCTAGGACTAAGAAGGGAGACAGAAAAATACCACTGAAGCTTAAGCTCTGTTTCTGAGACAGAAAGAACGAAAAAAGTTGAGTATAGAAACTAGTGTGAGATTAGGATGGCTATGCCTAACTATAGGTGCTGCAACAGGACTAAAAACTGCATCTAAGAAACTTTCTCAGTCTAGAAACACCTCTGTACTGTAGTTTCCAAACCTACAATCCATGAAATTTCCTTTGTACCAATTCTGTCTGGAAAACCCAAGCATTACAGTTTAAATTGTTTAAATTTGAAAAAAACTGTTTCCTGAACTGAACCTCTTCCCACCATTTTTAATTGTCAATACAGCCGTATCTGTCAAGCCCAATCCCTCTACTTATTAAATAAATCATGTCCATCTTGGACAGCTGTAGTTTAGTAATTTGTGAAGAGAATACCAAAATTCTCTCTGGATGTATGCATGTCTGTTGCTTTCTATATGCAAACTATTCCATAACTGAGAGTGTTCACAGAGATGGAAAATAGTATATAATTTATGCATGTTAACATCTATAACCACTTGTCACTGATTAAAAAAGTTTCTCTCTAGTCTGAGTTTTTTTTTAAAGATATCAAAAGATTTACCAGCAAATAATCCAGTAATGCTATTTTTAGCAACAGTTTTCCTCATAACTGCCCAGGTTGATGTACAGTCCCTCTGTGGCGCTCCATATAGTACAAGAAAGCAATGAACACAATGCCCCAGAAAAATATTTTTGGAAATCAGAGACAGTCACTTCAGATGTAATTTTTAGTTTAATTAATTTTATGTTAATTTTATCCATACTATTTATACAGGATGTTAAATTCATACAGTATGCAAATTCATACAATACTCAAAATAGCATGACATGGAAAAACCTGCAGTAACACCTGGAGTAAGGTAAATGAACAGAGACCAACTGATATAGTTGAAAAAATTCAACTAGCTTTCAAATGAGCCAGTCCCTCTCCATGTCCCTTTCTACATGCAGCTACAAGATCATCACAATTCAGGTTTTTAAACAAGAACTTTCCTTTATGGTAGACTGAATCTAAAGGGTAAGTTCTAAGAACTGATATCATAGGAATGAATCAGAACAAATATAATAATTAAGCTAGGACACCACAGCTTACATTGAAGTTTACAAAAACCAAATGTCCCCAGAATTGCTAAGTTTAGTTTAAGAAAGTATAGGTCTACGAGATATGGATCGCAGTCCCTTGTAGAGCTAAATCAGATACCATAAGCAACCTAACTGCAGCAGCATCAAGAGGCAGTCTGCATTACAGACATAAGCAACTGTTTTAAACGGAGGAATTTTTAAATAAAAGTGCACAAAATTTAAAACTAGATTTCATATTCCAAGCGGCTGATATTATTAAAAGTCTTGTATTTCAGAACACTAATTTATTCAGATATACCTAATAAGCTTGAATGCCAGGTCATGTGTATTTAACATAGATGTACCCAAAAACATACACCATTTCTGAGAATCATATAAAATCATAGCTCTTTTAAATAATTTATTAGTGATAATAATAAAGAGTAGTACTAGAGGAAAAAATATATACTTACAGAGCCAGATGCTGCTCATGAAGTAAAAGCAATAAAAAATGTTGGTTCATATGCACCAATTTCTGTGCATATCTTCTTGAAACGTTCATAATTATACCAGTACATTGCTATGGTTATAAAAAACCAAACCTGCATAACTCCACATTTGTACGTCAAATACAGAAATTCTTGTATTTGAATTGTATGTCCCCCCTCATACTCTTCTGGAGGACAGAGTGCAAAATTTTATTCTGAGACAACCAAGAAATATAATATTGCTCTCTGGAATTACTGAAGGGGGAGTGCCTCTGTGAGGACTGCCAAAGGCAAGTCCAATGAACAACTTTTATGAATAACATCTGTTTCTGTTTTCATCTGCTGAACTAAACTGCACTCTTTCTGCATTTTAACTAAAACTCTTTAAACTATATGCTACTGGGCTGAATTATAGACTGATTCCTTGTGGCAGCTGGTCAAATAAATACTGCAAATGACAGCTGCATATGCTGAAAGATAACTGTGCACTATTCAGCACTGAGTTCTGGAGGTTTGTGCCAGCAGAGAAATATCAAAGTATTTTCTTGCCGTGAAGACTGGCACATACACCTCTCCTCCCACATTTTGCAAAAGTAAATGTAGGCAGTATCTCAGAAGGCGTTCTCAGCGTTTGAGGAAAACCTACTATTGAAATGTACGAAACCCTAACTTAATATAAATTATCTAAATCCAAAATTTAAGCACATCATTCACACTTGGGCTAGTAACACAGTGGAATTCTAATCACCCTGTGCTGATTGAGTCATGCTGTGCTGCTTGACTGTTTTCACAGAGGAGCTGCTTTCTCAATACAAATTGTTACACTGATTTTAATTCAGGAAAGAGCTAACTTGAGCTAACTGCAGCAAAGGCACAGACTGTGCTGTAAGAACACCAGAAACCATGGTGCTGTTGGGGCATCATTCAAATGGAAGAGCTAACATTGGAGGTATTAAGGGAGCACATCTGAACTGCATAGAGTATTTATGAGGAAAAAATAATCAGAAAACACATTTGGAAAAGGGATTAGCAGCATTAAACACCCTTAGCTTTATATCATCAGAGTTTTATGGTATTTAATTTTGTCTCTTTTTTAAAAATACATTTTCCTTTACTCATGCATCTAATTGCCTGCTCACTTCTGGCTCTTTAACAGTAGTCCTTAACCTATATGGCAGTAGCTGCATGTTAACCTGTGCCTCTACCTCTCCAGCTCACCACGATGCCTACAAAGTACTGGGCACAAACAAGTGCCCGACAGCTGTGAAGTGAATGCCAGAGCAGTGTGGAGACTGACTTAAAATCAACAAGGACGTTTTGGACCAGTGGAGGAACAGCAGTCATGGATGCAAGAATCTGAAGAGGGCTGAGAACACACAGACCTCACCTTAGTGCCCTCTTTGTGCACTCCTCACAGTCTTCTTGTCACATCCCGCTCAGGTGAGGGAGACAAGTGACTCAGATTCGCAAATCCCCAAGGGAGTGAACAACAAGTCTCCAAGTCCAAACATTTATTAACTACCCACAATGTACTAATTGAACACACCATAATTGGCTAAGTATATAGCAAGTTGTGGCAAGCAATACAATATGCCTTGCATTTCTTAATGGGAAAGGGAAAAGAGAGAGATAGAGGGAATGGGGAAATACAGATCACTGGTCTGGGTTTCTGCGCTGATCCCACCAGCAAGGGTTCCAGTAGGCACAGGAGGCATCCATCTTTTTTGCTTGCATCCATCTTCTTCGCTTCACTGCACTCTCCAGGGCCCCCTTTCTTCCCCCCACCCTTGATTTATACACACTTTCCTTGGGTCCATCCCCTAGGTCGACCCACATACCTACGTATCCCATGTACGGGGTGGGGTAAGGTGTTTCATGGGATGATGTAATTAGCATGATCATGTTAGCCTTCATTAGCATATGCAGGGGTGTTAACTTTAATATGCATTTTGTGCATAATGAAGCAAAGGTCATTCACCAGACAGATGGCCCTTGAAATTTGTCCAGGTGCACCAGAGCAGAGCCATCCTGTCTCCACAGGGCTCCCCCCTCCAGCTGCATCTTGTGTTATTCAGGCAGCCTTATCAGCTTCGACCTCCACAGAATGCACCCCTGTGACTCATAGTTTTGTCTTGCGAGTGTTTGAGGCATTTATTGGATCAGCCTCAACTTTTGCTTTCTCGGGCCGTTTTTCTTAGTTTCTCGCAGGCCTGGTTTCTCGTCTCTCACACCTCTGATCTTCCCACTGTTAAAAGCAGCAGAGAGAAGGAAGATCACTAGCTGCTGCCACATCACTACAGATAAAAAATCAGTAAGAGAACAAGAGTTTCTACCCGAAGTCAGACATCAGGAATTAGATTAATAATTTTAGAGTTCCCTTACAAAGCTTAGCAGAACAGCCCAGGAGAAAGATGCTTTTGGCAGAGAAGAAAAATAAGTATATTAAAAAATAAATATTGAACAGGAAGCACTTTGGGCAAAAGGTTCAGAAGAATTCTGACAGTTATCTTTAGCCTTAGAGAAGTCATGTTTCCATAGGTTCAGAAGCCTTTCCTAGGACAGAAGGCTAAATTAAATCTCCTCAAGTAACAGGATCCTTAAACAGAAAATACAGTCCAACCACAATCTTCAAACACCTACCAGTAGCAAAGTGAAAGAAAACAGAGTATTATTCATTCTGAAAACGACTGAAATAACTTCGTTCTGTTAACTCACTTAACTGCTAAGTGCAATTTTTAGCTAAATATCCTGATCACCCCCACTTACCATGCATTGGTTTGGTTCACAGCCAATTTAAAATTTATTCCAGGTACACATCTAATGTGCTCAGATCTCCTAAGAATCCAAACCAATGATTGGCTCACTAGGCTGTCTGGAACCACAGATTAAATGACATGATTATTTTAAGAATGAAGTTAGAGAACAAAGATAGGGGTCAAATACTTCAGGGGTTCTCTGCCTCAAAAATAGGTGTGAAGCATTTTCCTGGGCCAGCATTTTTCTTGGCCAAAGGACAGAAACTGCTTCAAGGGCAATTGATGTCTGATGATCCACAAGTGCTCTGACAACAATGGGCCTCAAAGAGACCGGAGCTCTCACCACTGGCATTAACAAGTAAGTGTCCTTTATCAGTCTCATTCAGTTACCTCTATAGCTCACAACATAGCAGAGGTGTGACAGAAAGGGAGAAAGCATCATCTCCTCTGTTGTTATCTTAAAGAGTAGTCCTAAGACTAGCTATGCTCTGTATGAGGCTTTTCTTTGAGACTTTCAGTTTTGGACCTTTGTTAACAAGTAGTGTTCTAGGTTCATGGTTTTTGGAGCCGTTATACTAACTGTTAGTTATACTAACATCTTGCTAACAAAAATTCCTGAAGACACTACTGTGTCACTCTCTCTTTGTACAGGTTTTCAAAATTAAGCATCAGAACACTTAGTTACAGCATGTTTCTCTACAGGGAAATAGCCATTCTACCTAGCGCAGAGAAAATTTCCTACTGAAACTTGTCTTCAAAACCAGTCATTACATAAGTTAAATTTTTGCCAAGCATAAGTTAATTTTTTGCCAAGAAAGGTTGGACCAGATGATCCTTGATGTCCCTTCCAACCTACTATCCTATGATTCTATGATTCTAAAGATGAGACGAAACAGTCTAAGTATAGAGAAAGGGAATGTAACAGTGAACCCTCACTGGTATCCACAAACAAAATGGGAAAAAAAAAAATCAGGTCCTCAAAGAATTTATAAATAAAAACACTCAAAAGAGAACAAGTAAATCTCAGTCATTCTTAAAGTTAACCATTAAAATTACCTAAAACCACAGAAAAAGTCTAAAAGAGTTATGCATAAACAGATCTTTGGACATAACACAAACTTGCATGGAAAATAAACTCTACCTGAGAAAGGTACATCTCTCAGAACAGTAGAACTCCAGCCCCTCCACAGGGAAAGCCATCCGTCTGTAGCCACTTTACTGCTGATGCTTGTGTACAGTTGCTTGTAGGACAACTTGTGATACTGCATGCTAGTTCTGATCAGCTCCAGGGGCTCGCTACAGTAAGTGAACCAACTGCAAAAGAGAAAAATATGGTCTTTTTTTAAAATCAACATTTATTAGTAATATTTGCTGAACATTTTAAAGTCAGGTCTTACCTTGCTTTATACATTTGTTTCCTTTCAAGTCTCCCATTTTCCTTGAAATAATTCCCAAAAGAAGTTTCCTTTCCCAGATAAGAATGCCATATCTAGTCATAGTACCTAAGCTTTCTGGGTGCACAAGCTACCTACCATTTTTTCAATACTGGCACATTGTAATCCATGTAACATGTTAAGAATCCTCATTTTCAGGTTTATTACATAAATAGGCTGAAAATTTCAAGTACTTATAAAGATTACTTTTCAGTAATTACCATTCTTAAGTGTAACTTGAAGAAAGTGAGCTTGAGGTTTGGTAGGTTTTTTTGTTAAGGACAGAAATGATGGTTAGAGATTAAGCTTTGATTGATTTATAAGCATTTTTGCTGTTCTTATTTTAAACTATCGAGATTATTTAGCAGGTAATCTGTATCTGATAAAGTAACTCTTGCATCTCATGGAAAGATCAGTGAGTCACCACTCACTGACAAGCTCCCATCACACATGTAACAGACTCTTAAGGATTCTACTTTTCTTCTGTTGCTGGGATAAGGTTTCTTTGACATGTGACTTTAAAATCTGGAGCAGCCTAATAAAAACAATTTGCCACATCACAACAGAATAACTATTCTTCTACTAGTCTTCCAGTCCCCCTTATAGTTGTTACAAGTAGAATATGGAAATACATTCTCAGAGTCTTCTAAGAAAGCCCAAAATATATGACCTGAGCTACTGCTACAAAATAGATGAGGAAAAGGATAAACAAAAGTAAGAAAATATAAAAAGAAATTCAGTCCCTTTATATCATACAGCAGTAAAACTAGTACAAGTCCAATTTTCATTTTCCTTGTAATTACCTGCGTAGCTTCCACTATAGAAAATAATGATGTTTATTATTAGATTCACCACAGATGTAAATTAAACTCTTTGGTAGAAGTCTAGAACTATAAAATTTTGAACAAATTACAACTGTAGTGCAAGGAAAAATAAATCACATTATTTCAGGTTAGAGGGTTATATTGCCCAAGAAATACTGGGTAATTACAGTATTCCTACCTATGCCCAGCTCCACATAATATTATCCATCATTTAAAGCCACAGTAAATTGACTTTGTAAATTTACTTTAAAAACAAAACAACAAAACAAGGCCAAGAAAACAGCACACAGATATTTTATTTCTGTTTTCTCTTTAAACAGATGACAACTTATATCTGCTTAAGGAATCTGCAAGAACTGGTATGTGTTCATCATCCTTTCCTAGTCTAGATTTCAGAGCTTCACTCAGTTGGTCATAGCAGGTAAAATAGATTACTGTGGTAGGAAGTGCCATTATTCTAAAATATAAGAGAGGGAATCTAAATTAATAGAAGTAAAGCAGGAGCATAAAGTCAACCATCTTGTGTGGATATTTTTCTCAAATAAGGAAAAGTTAAGTCTCCAGCTGGGTGTTGTTATGCATGAAGAAAAAGCATTAATCCCATGGCTTTGATTCACTGCCTCTAGTTCAGAGTTTCAAATTTACAGATTTCCCAGTTTTCTAGTTTTTAAGTTCATTAGGAAAAGTAAAATGATGGTGGATTATCTCAGTCAAAATCTATTTCATATCAGTTTCAGAACTGTTTTGATAAAGGCATGGAACTGAAAGATCTGAATATGAAGCAAGAAAATAAAACATTACGGAAGCAGCTACTAACCTTACATTTTTATTCATTTAACAGTTGGAGAATATTTTCTCTATCTTAATCAACACTTATGATTCTCATTACTTGAAAGACAATGTGGAGTGAGTAAATACAAGCTTTTTCCATTCCAGCATAGTACACACTATAACAAAACCAGCTAGATCTATAATCATTCAGTGTAGGGGTAAGACACCATAACTTACTATGAACTGGCAATCATATTTCCGTGTTATATCTGTGCCAATATAGCACATACCACCATTACCAAAAAACAGTGAAGACTGTCATGCTTGGAAAACCAACAAGTCATAGTCTACATCTTCTTTCAAAAACTGTGTACCTCTCTCCAATCAAGAAGCTGGTTCTTCTCTGCAGGAGTATGGAACACATGTTGAAGAAAAACTATCTGTCATGGCTGAAATACAGACCTCTAAGTTCAGTTAGAGCCTAAAGGTTTACATTTTGAAATTGCCACATGCTGCAGGTTAAATAACAAGGCCTGAGCTCCATCATGGTTTGCTTTTTTGTGCCTATATACTGAGCACTGTGTGCAAATCAGAAATGTACCAGTGCTTTCCCACTGGGCTCTTTGACTTGGAACAAGAGAAGTGTTAAACACCACTTTATGTCTTACAAAATACAACTTTAATGTACACATTAGATTTGACCACTTTCTCAATTGCTTATGGAGGAGGACAAATTACAGAGGTCTTAATTACTATCTGTACTAGGTTAATATGAATAACAAGATAAAACAGATTGGTGCTGTTTAGCCTAAAGAGAATAGCAGGAGGGGATATGATAACAGTGTTTAAATATGTAAATTGCTCTTCTGGACAGAAAAGGAATGACCTGTTTTCCATGACAAAGTTGTATAGGATAAAAACCAATAAAGTTCTTTGGAGTAAAGAAGATTCTAGTTAGATGTTTAAAAAACCAATTAGGTCAGGGTAATGAGATGCAACACTTGAGTGTGGAAACAGCTGTGTTGCTGTTTGCTAGGATAGCCAATATCAATCAAACACTAGCATTCTCTAACGATCATGTTCTACCCTGTGATTCGATGATGCTCTCAAGGGGACGGTTACAGTAAGAATACCAGCTCTAAAAGGCAGAATGAAGTCTGATATTCCTGCTGAAGTACTGAGAATGTACCAAAAAAGTTGCAAGGAGAAATCTCAAGATCCGGCAGAAATTATACTCTCTTTAGATGTTTCTGATCAAAATGATTACATCATTATCTGTAACTTCAGAATTTACCATTTTTTTTAAAATCACTTAGAAATAAACATACTAATTTTTCTAAATAATGGAGTAATTTTTTAACAATAATTAATAATATGTTACTATTAAAAAGAACATTCAGTTTACAGTGTTGGGGGAAGTCTACTCCACAGGGATTTAAGTACCTCTATTTGAATAATTTTCACAAACGCATCCTATAAATATAACCAGGCAAAGCAATAATTAGCTACAAAGCTTTTGTACTCAGTATTATATTTTAGCTGGCAGAACACAAAATTAATGTATTAAAAAAGTATGTTTCTAAAATGGCTTATCATTCTAAGAACTGAATTTTGTAACTGCTAACGCTAGCTAGTTATATTTAATCACACAAATAATTCCACTGAGCTCAACAAAAATATCTGTGTGTTTGAAATTAAGGATCTCCTTCCATCTTTAAAGGACCAAAGTAGTAAGTTTTTATCAGTAACTAACAGCCCTGTGAATAAGTTATTTCCAGAACTAACACAGCACAGCAGCAACTTGTGGAAACTTCCCCAAAATAATCCACTAAAATATTTTTTTTAATACATAACAAAAGTTCTAGGCATGAAATAGCAGTGAACTCTCAATGATCCTTCAATACTTGCTTTCTCTGACAACAATGTGACAATATATGTGCAATGTGTATACACTGCACTATATACTTGGAAGCTTACAATTAATATCACAGCAGTCCCATACATTCCCAGACTACTGACAGAAGAAGAACACTAAACCTTGAAGATCATTCAACTGAAATCACCATCAAAAAGACAATGTCCCTAATATTAGGATACCTACTTTTCTTAAACATTTGGGGGAAGGGGTTGAGATTTGATGGATTAGAACATGCTTAAGACCAGGCATTATCACAGGGCCTCCAAAGATACAGAACCTGTCAGAACACAAAAAGGACTCACAGGAAGAAAAAGGCAAATACCTTTAGAGGAGACAGCCTTGATGGACAGATCCATTGAGGTAAAAAGTTTTATGGGGAAAACACATGATTTATTAAAACAAGCCTCACTTGAAAAAAAGAAGCTTTGAAAGGGAGTCAAGAAACACTAAAAAGTCCTAACATGATTTGATAAAAAAGACATTTAAGAGGGAAAAAAATTAAGTCAGAAAATGCCATACTAGTATTTTATGTTTTATCCAAATATATTCTGTACTAGTTAGTTTATATGTTTATAATCCAGTTTCAACAAATCTACAATACAGGAAGGTATAGATAAAAGACTGGAGAAAGGATGTAACTAAATCCAATGGTTGAGCAGCATATTTATATACCTTACTAACTGTAGGGGTGAATACAGCAAACATTTGTCCAGTCCTATCACTGGAAACCTACAATGTCCACTACAATTTTCTTTACTGCACAATTGTCCAGCAGTGGTTTTTTTAAAAATGAAAGGAGACCCAATGATATGATAGTCATTCTTCTTTATGAATCACCTTGTCACAGCAAAAATGGGCATAAAATCATGCAAATTAGAAGACTGAGTTTTTAAAAATTATATGGTAAAGTTAATTGAAAAATTTGAACTTATGAAGTTATTATTTAAAAAAAAACCACTGTAAAACTGCTCAAGAAACCTTTAGTATGAACATTTCATTCTTCTCAGAAATTTTATTCTGAAAAATTCTTGATCACATGTGTAATTTAATGGCGGAGTCAAACAAATTCTTAATTAATGAAGCAGCATCACAGTGTCCGACAACAAGTCTGCTTCAAATGTCTGAGTAAAATGCTAGTCCTGCAAGTTTCAGAGGATCCAGAACTTGACACATGAACTTAGCTTTAAAACACCATTTGTGTTGTTAGGTCAGCTCAGGAGCATACTGGGAGATCTGTGGACAGAAAAGCTGTAAGCAGGTACAGAAAATCATCACCTGCAATCAGCATCTATTGGCAATATAGCTCAGGCAGGGAAAATAAAATCATAGAGCCAGTATCCCCTGAAGAGAGCTGTGCAGCTGCTGCCTTGCTCATCTTAAGGAAGGAGTATGTATTTTCTTGTAGAAAGTAGGAGGTATCATTAATCACCATATAAATTACAGTGTAACCACACGAACACCCTCTCAGATGACAACAGATTCTAGTAGTGTTACTGATTTGTTATTAATTTGAGCTGATTTTAATAATTTTTGGTGATTTTGATTTAAATAAGGAATGATTTGGAGTAACCATACAACCAGTCATGCTACTACAAAGTCCTTTGTAAAGTCCCAGGCTAAGGCTGCATAGGCCGGTAATAATCATTAACCAGATTTCTATTCAAAGGATAAGACTCATAACCAGGTACTATTGTTAGGCTGTTCGGTGAGGATGATTTATTGGCCTGTAGACCAGGATGTTCTAAAAGATACATTGTGAAAGGGCCTTGAAGCATGTTGAAATTGCAATGTGAGCCAAAGTCCTTGAGTCAAGGGCATTGGAGGGTCCTTCTTTTGAGTCAGTTGACCGTGGTGGTCGCAAAAGCAGCCCCCTATATAATCAGCATGCTACTGCATGGTGAGTTAGCTGTGCGTTGTTGGTGAGATGACTCCCCTATGCACCCAGCCATTAATAAAGGAGTGTCTGCTTATCTACATCACACTGATGTCGAGAAGTTCTTTTATCCCATTTGGTGACACTAGAACTTGAAAAAATCAATAAATTTCCAGTATGCTACTTAAAAATGTTTTCAGTGCACAGTTTTATACAAATGTAAAACGTTCTTACATTTTAATGTTCTTACATTGTTATGTCCCTTTGAAATGCCCAGCTTTTTATACCAGGCTTTGCTGTTCCCATTCTCACACACACACATATGATCCATAAGGTCATAGGAGTATACAAAACACTTTCCTAATAAAATGGTATATAAGAATATAGTTAATATAGTAAAATTGTTCTTACTCAGCAGCAATTTCTAGTTGGATATAATGGCAACACAGATTTATCTTTGGTTAGACACAGAGAGGCATAATAATCTTGGAAAGTCTATGACAACAAATCGGGTAAAAAGAAAGAGGGAACAAAAGTACTTCTCAGAGTGCCAGACTAAATGAAACTGCCCTCGCAGGCTCCAGGAGACATGTTTATGTTATACTACCATCTCTTGAAGGCTAAAGACAACTCAAGACTCGAATGTCACTACCACATGTAAGAATATGAACATCTTTCAGACTTTTAAATCTTTTATTAAGTACCCTCAGCATCCACATTACAAGTGGAGGTATTATGTCTTAGGTTAGACTCTAGATCATCCTCTCTACTTGGTTTTGATTTCTCCTACATAAAGTATGTTGAACCTGCTTGATAAAATATTATTGTCATTACAGAAAAATACTTTGAGCGTCACATTTTCAGATTTTTGAAGGGTGTAGAATTTACTAAAAATACAGGATAGAAGGCACAAGTATTCTTCCTGATTTACAAGTGTGACTGCAGATATTCATCTCCACATACAACATGAAACACCAGTCATCTCCTTTCCTTTTAAATCTTGTTTATTATTTACAACTAAATAGTAGGAATCATTGGCATATCTGTGAGTACACAATGTTTTCATCTACTTAGAACCCAAATGGCAAGTGACTTAGCTAAGACTTACTACTCTTTTTCAAAAGTCTCCAGACTCTGGAGAAGATGAACTTTGATATAGCATCCTCATGACGTAAGCCCTCTGCTGAAATATTTAGTTATTTATTCGTAGCTTTTTTTTAAACTCAGTAATAGTTGTACCTTTTTCCACAATGAAAATACTAAGATAGAAAAAAGCCTGTTTAAAATGGTATGTATTTATGGGATTTTTTTTCCACTATGTCTCTTCAGTGGCATGTTCTTTCTTTAGCAATTTAAGTATATGCTGCTGTGTTGCTTCTTTTCCTCCCACTTACGCTGAAGAAACAAACATAACTATTGTGAAACAAATGAAAATGTTCTGTAGTTCAGCATTATGATAACTATCAGCTAAATACAACAGCAAAAAGCAAACGGTGTCCTCCATTACACTACACATTTATTTACCTTTGAGGATGGATTGCTTTGGGCTTGCAGTCGAGTTTTGATAATATCAATAGGAGTTACTAAAAGGAAACAGAAGTCATTTAGAAACACTCTGCATGCCCTGAAAATGAAGAAGTGTACAGATGCCTTATCATGAACTTACATGACTTTTTCTTTTCCCCGAGGGAAAAAAGAGACCTGTTTTACAATGTTATCAGACAGGGGAAAAAAGGAGAACTACAAATCCTGTATGGTTTGCAAGTGGCCCTGTGTATCTTTTCTAATTTACTAACAGCTGCACAGACAACAGAGATACACAAATCTCATCCAAAAAACATTGTGTCATCTTGTCTGAAAGTCCTAAAACTTGTCCTATTATGCTCTGCTGCTAACCTTTTATAAGAGGCATACCACATGACATATGAGTTCAGATTTTAGCCTCAAGCATGTAAAATATTGCAGCATTTTTCATGTGTTTATTCTTTTTCAATAAACTGACCATAACAGCGATGTTCAAAAGAAAAAAGTTAAACTCATGATGCACTTTGCTGCATGTAGACAAGATCTAAAACTTTAGAGTTGTTGAAAAGTAAATAAAGGTTTAGTGAATACTTCATTGCTTCCACTCCAGCCCTTACAATTATTACAGGCCTAGACATGCTGAACAGTACAGTGGCTGGTCAGCAGGACCACTGAGGGCTTGATTCGTTTGCCTACATACAAGCAGCCGGTGCCATCTGAGTCTCTGAGGTATCCAAAATCCCTACACATTTGAAAGAAATGACACAGGACTTACAGCCTTACATACTAAGCGGCAGCTAGAGGCTAAGTCAAATACTCTATCTAGCATGTGTCTCACTGAACGTATTCCTTTGCACGGGCAACTGAGTCACACCTTAGCTCTCTATTGATGCCTCTCAGTTGACTAACAGAGGTTGAATAGTTGGCTCACATTTCAATATCTAAATGTAGGGATCTAAATGTGACTCAGGCAGCTCAATTCAGTTGCCCAAAATTTGGCCTCCAGTAGCATTTTAGCCACTCACAGATTTTCTGCCTCATCTCCCAACTACCATTTCAGAAAGGATCTGGTCTCCTGCACCTCCTGAGGTCTTGAATACCAACACCGTATGCTACACTAGAATCTTATGTACACACAGTTGGAATCCACCTTGGGAATTCTACAGGTCTGATGTAGCTTTTCTTGCTACTTTACCTAACATCGCAGGACACATGGTATAAAGACAGACTAAAAAGACTACAAATTTGACAGGTTGCCGGTAAGATGCCATTTTGCAAAAATCTGGAAATTTTGTGGGGGAAAAATTGTCCTTAGAAAATGACACATTTCTGTGCAGCATAATCAGTATTAAATGTCAGAACCAAAAGCTAGCTTAAGCCAAAAAGTAACTGAAATACAAAGTATAAACTAACAAGCTTGGAGAGCTCCAAGGGATAGGAAGTGCTGAAGCTAACCAACCAGTGTCTCCTTAGGTACACATGGTGAAGGAGGTCTTGAGCAAGACGACTGAATACGAAGCAGAAGATGAGTTCCACAGGCTATCCAGAAGTTTAAAAGCCTAACAAAAAGCTATCCTTAAAAGGAACGTTTAGGGACGCACACACCCCCTGCCCAATAAAAGTCTTTGACAGTATAAGACATCACAGCAGAATAAATTAATGTTACTACTGAGGTGGTAACATGAAGGGGGCATCTCACAAGGGCCAGTCTTGCAAGATTTGTGTCTCGTACTGTAAAGCAGGCTTTTATTTCAGATCTATTTTTAAGCAGCAGGAAGTATGGGAATTAATTTTTATTATTATTTCGTTTCTTGCAGAAAACAAGCAATGAATTACTACACCAAGAGGAAAAAATAAATAGAAATTAAAAGTTAATAATAAAAATTATGCTTATTTGCAGAAATGGTTAAAGATTATCAGGGACTGGAAAGATTTCAATTAACCACATTTGTTAAAATACAAAACAAACTATGAGGAAACTATTCAAAAATATCCTTGTTAAACATATTAGTGGAAATTTATAAACCATATATATATAGACATCAGGCTGAGTCAAACTGAAGAGTAATCACTTTGCAAAGATTCTCTCTGTGGCAAGCTTGATAGTTTGCCTTACCAAATAATGATGTAATTATAGCTCCACAACAAGAGGCCATTGCTTGCTGAGTAATGGTTGTTTTATCTAAATTGCTATGACTCATTTCAGCCATGGCTTTATCCCTGAAGAAGAAAGACCTGTTAAGGAACAGAAAAACATATTGCAAGACTATGTTCAAAAAGTGCAGAAAAATCAAAGGGAAAAATATTTTAAATTTTCATTAATACATTATGTATAAGCAGTGATAATGTAAATACCAGTTTTCTACTTGTATACAAGCACCTCTGTAATTTATTGAAATTTGAGAATTTGCACCATGTTTTATAAATAATCTAAGTTTTCTAAATTACAATAAATCTTCCAAATCCTTCTTACATGAATTAAAATGATTATATTTTTTGTAAACCACATTAAGTATTTAATATGTATTACCTCTTGCAGCAACAAAGGGTTTAGGAGCATGTAAATAATCTGAACAAAGATAAATTCCCAGCCTGCAGCCCATAAACCATAGTACAACAGAATAATTCATCTAGCCCTCCTCTTGCTTCCATCCCTCCTGGGAGAAAATCCAGAGGTCTCCTGGTTGATCCAACAGGCACAGCCTATTAGCGATGACTGCATCCCCTGGCAAGCTCCTCATGCAATAAACAGTGAGTAACTAGTATTAATGCTACCATTAAATAATAATTCCTTGAACAAATCCTGCTGTATGGCTGCACAGGCAAAGTTACAGTACCTTAGGAATGTACCCACAGTATTTAAAAATAAGGAGCTTATATATTTCTAGTATCTGTTAACTAGCCAGGACAAAAGGGAAAAAAAAAAAAATCAGGGCATAAAATCCTAAAATACCAGTGTATCTTTCAGAGTGCATGTCTTGCATAAGTGCAGTCATGATTTTATTCGTTTGCATTGATGTTTTTATTTAATCTACAGGAACACTATGTTTTGATATTTTCACTAAGTTTCAACTAAAAGATAAGAAAGATTAACCTGCATAAGGACCAAGATTCACCTCTTAGATGCTAACAACTACTAATTTGGGGGCGGTTATCTTTTTAAATATATTTTAAAACGTATTTTACAAAACTACTTTCCAGAATAGCACATGCAATCCGTTTATAAGCAGCGACCGGGTTGCGATCGCCGGAGGCAAAGCCTTCCGCAATAAAAACGTGGAGCATCCTCAGCCAGGCCCCCAGCCGCCTCTCACAGCCCGCCAGTCCCAGCACGGCCGCGGATGGCGAAGCCGTGCCCCAGGCCGGGCCAGGCCAGTGATCTGACCTCTCCTTTGAGCCCGGGAATGCCCCGGCGAGGGGAGGGCGGGGGAGCCTCCGAGGCGGGAGGCGCTGAACCCAGTTAATTCCCGGGCCTGCCGGCACCGCGCCTGCACCGGCAGGAGCTCGCTCCTCAGAAGAGGAGAGACGCTCCCCCGGGATTCCTGCTGAGGAGGGCGCCCGCCAGCCCAGCCTCTGAGGCGGAGGTGAGGCGGTGGTGCCCCTCCTCCCGCCGTAACGGCCACAGCCCTCCATCCCGGCGGGCCCCCCTGGCCCGGGGCCGCCCCTCCTTTCCGCCCTCCCCTCGCCGAGCGGGACCCCTCCCCTCCCCTCCCCTCCCCTCCCTCAGCGCTCGGCCCGCCCCCTGCCGCGTGCGCGCGCGCGTGGGGCCGACCGTTGGTGGAGCGCGGCGCGGCGCGAGGCGTCACTGGGACTGCGGCGCCGCTGCCGCTCGCCTGGAGGAGGCGCGAGGACCCGCGCGGCGGGCTGAGGCTGGCGGAGGCGGGAAAGCCTGGTGAGGCGGCACCGCGCCGCACCGGCACCGAGACCCGCGGCGCCCCGGCCGCTGCGGCAGAGAGGGCTGGGAGCCCGGGCGGGTGGCCGGGCTGTGGCGGGAGGGGAGAGCTTGGAGCCCGCCGGGGGCTGCTGCGTGCCGGGGCGCTTACCGACTGTGCCGATCCCCGCAGGTATGCCGGCGGGCGGCGGGGAGAGGAGGATGTGACGCCGCGGGAAGATGAAACCCAGCGCCGCGGAGGCCGCCGACAAAGCCGCGCGTCCCCGTAAGCGGCGGGTCTCAGGGGGTGGCCCGGGGGGGAAGCTGCCGCGCCCCTGCTTGGAGCGCGGGGTGGTCGGGGGGTTCCAGCCTTGCCTGCCGTCGGCGGGTCGCTTTCAGCCGCGGCCTGGTGCCGCTGCCGGCTTCCTGGCTCTGGCTGTGAGCCTCCGCGGACAGCCGGCTGCTGGGCTCGGGCCTCCCGCCTTTGCCGGGCTAGCGGGCAGGCACGCCTTGGGCTGGCTTCGCTAGTGCTGGACAACTGAAATAACCTTTGCATTGCTTGGGGCATTAAACGTAAAAGTGTATACCTGAAAAGGTAACAAAAGCTAACTTGGTCTGTTTTATAGGATGCTTGCAGTGCAAAGAAACTAGTAGGTAGCTATGTTGAAATTCGCTAGCCCACTGCCGTGCGAACTGCTCCACCCAGGCAGATCTTTGCTGGTATCAGGAGCATGCATGGAAGGCACGTTAGGCCCAGGGTATTAAAATGCAGTTGCTTTACGAGAGAGATTCTTTACTGTTACTGCAGTACTGCTAACTCACGCCAAACTTTTGGTTATCCCCAAGAAGTTTAACATGTATTTTTCAGTAGTAATTCCAGTATTTACTGTGTTAATTTTTGAGCTGCCTTGGCCATCACATATTTGATTCCTGGTCATCTATGGAATTTCACTTGCACACCTGCTTATCATCCATGTCTTTAGATTCTGAATCAGTTACATTATCCTAAGCCTCCCTATTTTCCTATTTCTCTAATTCTTTTGGTCTCTTAGGTTCTACAAAGCTGACTGCTGTTGCTGCTTCGCTTGTGTGTGTTCATAACCATTGCTTACAGAATCTTGCAGCATGAGTTGTGGTTCTGCTCCCCGTCCCATCCAAGACCATTTCAGGGAGGAGGAGGATACATAAGAGGGACTGGTTTGCATGTTGGCTTTTTGTCTCAAGAGGCCTGCTCACTTCCTGTAGCAGCCCTCATTGTCTCTTTTGAGCTTCTCCAGAACAGAAGCAACTAGGAGCAGGGTGGTGTCAGTCAGTGGGGAAGAAAAAACAATGTAAGACTAATGATGTGCAAGTCTTGGATAATTCTGTCTCTGTCATTGGTTATATATGGATTCCTGTGGAAGTATGTAAAAACAGAAGGTATGATTACTTTCACCTAATATTATCCTGGTTTCCAGCTGTTTAGCTACAGACGCTTCATGAGTTGCGTGTCATTTCTGTGCATTTAGGACCCCTCTTCCTGGTACTTGTGTAACCTCCCCTAGAAATCACATCTTAGTATCAACATTATTCTTTGGCCACAAGCTACACAGGGTTGCCTGGTTGCATAGGGAATCAATTCCTGTTTTTTTATTTTGTACCCAAGTCCTAGTTTTGTTTGGTGCCCCATAGCTCTTCTACTGGAATAGGCTCTTTAGCCATTCTCTCTGTGTTTTTGATTTTGCACATCCCCTAAATCATATACTTTACAGACTGACAAAGTCTTAATCTACAAGGCATTCTTCATGCCTTTGATTATCCTTGTTACTCTTTTGCAGGCTGTATTTAAGATGTGGCTGAGTCCTGCATTTATGAAGTGGTATAACAAAATGATCCATTTTATTTTCTGTTTCTTAGCAGTTTCTAATTTTTTGATTGCTACTCAGTATTGAGCTGATGGTCTTGTAACACTCCACCACACTTCAAGATTTTCTTTGAGAAATGAGGCTTATTTCTCACCCAGACTGAATTTTTTTATTTGCTTATTTAAATGTCTAGTCTAACACTTGGGCCTGCGTGAATAGCTCTGTGTTGAGCATCAGAAAAGTTCATCAGCACACTTTAATTGCTGTGTGTGGTTTTTTTAGAGTAAAATTCACTGGGACAGAAAGAGTGGTCATAACTAGAATGTTTCTGAACTTTAGGCTTAGTTTTCCTGCATCTCAGGTGGGTGCTCAAAATTCAGATAAATAGTAGGATCTAGGTCTTGTACTTTTTGGTGTTTCAGTTACTTTTGACTGTTTTTTGTTCTAATTATATGAATCCTTACTGGCTCAGATGAGTACGAGGCAGCTTATGTTCTAAAATGGTGTTCTGGTGATTCTTGGTGACTGCAAGTAGTGCATGTACTGTGGTACAGACGTAGCAAATACTTGCCAAACTGGGTGAGAAAATTGATGGCATTGTATAGCAACTGAAATAAAAAGTCCGTTTTAGGATATGATTTTAAGGAGAAACTTTTAAGGGCTGTATGTGGTATTATTATTAATGTCAGTTTTTCTTATGTTTAACACATAGCTATTTTTTAAAAGTCTTAGATAGCATGGAAGCTTGCCTTTCCATAATCTAGGAATCTTCCTTTTTGAAAAGAAAAAAATAAACATAGTTCATAAAACACAGTCCTGTTTAAATTGCCTTTTCTTTTTTGCAGCAGATGGAATGCAAGCAAAAACAGAAAAGATAAGATCTTATCTGAAGAATGTGAAAAAAGATACAGGAAAACCAGAGAAACTTAAATATAAACCACTCGCTGGGAAGGTGTTTTACCTCGATATTCCATCAAATGTGATCTCTGAAAAAATAGGAAAGGACCTCAAAGAACTAGGAGGGGTAAGTTAATGAGCAGAGACCTTTATGAAACTGCAAGAAAATCTGCACATGTGGAATGCCTTTTCCAGGTGCATTTTCATGTTATTTTTATCTTATATGTGACAGGATCTTACTTTTTTATGTTTGTCTTAATGTTTAATACAAACAATTAACTTATCAACCAACTATTTTACTTTTTTTGCTAGAAGCTGCTTTGCTAATTGTAACAAAAGTGTTTATTATAAAGGTCTGTTTTCAGTTGATTATTCATTTGCTTAAAATTTTATCGAAATTTAGTAAGTTTCATTGTTTGAGGTGATTTTTTTTCTGCTGCTTCTGACTATGTTGACATGTTTACATGTTACAACTAAAGTTCTTCAGCTGAATCTGAAAGAGATTAGATAGTGCTCTGTATACACTTGCTAAGTCAATAACTTCAGTAAGTACTTTCTGCACAGAGTATGTTAATGAGTATTTTTAAATACTTATTTAAATAATTTTATAAGCATCTTAATACTTTTTTTTGCTAATTCTCTCTTCTGTATGGAAGAAACACTTTGATGCAAGCAAGTACAGGATGTCATACTAACACACAAGCAGTGCAATTGTTAGTCCACTTTAAAGTCGAATATTTTTGAATTAGTGTAGAGGAATCTTGATGGTTAACGTATTAAACACACTTTAACCACAGAAGCAAAAGGGATCTGCTTAAATTGCTAGCTATTCTGAACGTTGCTTTGGCAATACTTCAACCTCAGAGGAGTGCTGAGCAGTTTTATGAAATTGATGCTTGTAAATCAAGATGCAGTCTGAAATGATAGCAGAGGCAAGGAATAGCAGTAACAGAGTTTCAAATTAAAGGCATCTGTTTACATTTAGCATTAAATGAGCGCACGCTATCTTTTGTCTTTCTCTCTAAAACGGAGTTTTAGGAATTCATATGTGAAAGGTAAAGTTGCAAATCAAAGACTGAAAAGAAAGTTTTTGTTTTATTCTGAGGAGTATATGCTGAAATCTGAGGTGCCCAGCACCTTCAAGATCGACTGCCATGTGTGTTTCATTGTTACTTGTGTGGAGTTGCCACAGAAGTGCCTCTCTGTCCCATTTCTGTACAAGGTACATAGAGCGGAATTGGAAGGCACAGTTTCAGGCTTGCTGCCTGTGTGAATTGTGCTTTCCGTACTGATTAGTGGAGAAGAGGAAAATATTTTAAGCTACGTAAACTAGCAAGAAATAACAAGGCAAATAGAGCTGATAATCATACAACAGTTGGTAATGAAAGACTGAAAGAACAAAATGGAAGAACATAAGCATAGGATAACCACATATTTTGTCTTGCTGAGTATGAAAATGTTATGTCTGCTTAAGTCTTCTACATTTTTGAGAAGTGTTATGAATACCTGAGGTGTGAAACATGGTAATTATCCTGAGCAGATTTTAATTTTTCTGCTGGTTCTAAACTCAATAAATTTATAGCTTCTTACAAACCATAAATTATATTTGCATCCACATGCCTTTAAGTTTAGCTGAACGCTTTATGAAATTTCTGTTACATAACATTATATAAACCATGGTTTTCTTTGAATTATTCTGTTATTTCTCAGTGCAATGTTTGACTACTTCTGTGTAGAAGGTATTACAGCTAGAGAGCTCAAAGAATTACAATAATCAAAACAAAGCAAAGGTCTTTTGATAAAGATTACAAAATTAAGAAATTGAAATTAAAATTTGTGAGTAGTAAGATGCTACTACATCTCAATTGTAATTGTCATCCAGATCTTTAGAAAATATCTTCTCAGTAATCCAATGTTTTTGAACTTAATTATTCTAGAAGTTTTGTCATTTTTCTTTAAAGTATGCAATGTAAAATTGAGTTATTTACTGTCATGAAATAATTATTTGCTTTATGTCTTTATATTTAGAGAGTGGAGAGTTTTCTTAGTAAAGATATCAGCTATCTGGTGTCTAATAAAAAGGAGGCAAAATTTGCACCAACTCTTGGTCAGATTTCTCCTGTCCCTAGCCCAGAATCTGCACGTAATGGAGGAAATAGTTCACCTCATCCTAGCAACCGAAAAGATCGACATGATGGAAGTTCATTTAAGGTAGTAGATACAGTAACTTTCTTACTAGTAATATGGCAAAACAGGTACAACCCATGGGATGTGCTCTTACTATTTTTCTCCTATTTTGTTTCCTAAAGATGGCAACAGTTCCTTGAGTGAATAAGGTGGTGTGGGGTTTTTTTGATGTTTGTTGGGGTTTTTTTAACAGGTCAAACGTACTTTTAAACTGCTTCAGGCTAACTTGTTAAACTTAACTAACTCAAATTAAGCAAGCTTTCAAAAACTAATTTGAAAAAGGGCCCTTTTCTGTAAATAAGCAAACTACACTAAAATCTGTTCTGATGTAGTGTGTCTGACTTATAATTAATAACATTGACATTGTTATGTTTGACAGCTGGATCAATATGGATAGGCTTGTGATGGCACCCACCAGTTCCTGTCTCTCTGGCCACACAGGCTATTAAAATCTGGCTGCTGTGATAATGTTAATGCAGATCTCTACAGAAGCACTCTTTGATAGTAGTTCAAGGAAATAATTCAAATATTTAAAACTGAACATTATAAAGTTTTTCTGAGCTCTTTCTTAGAGGATCATGTTAATTGCAACAGTTAGTATCTGAATTTGTGCAGGTTTACATGAAGTTGAGTCCTTTCAGAATTCAGTTGGAAACAATTAGCTGTGCTATGTACATGGTACTTATTCAGAAACATGACAGTGAGCCAGTCTGCAGGCTGGTCTTTGCATTGCATCAGTGAGATCACCTAATTTTCCAAATAACCTGGGTACGTAAAGGCAAGCTCATTGTGAATAAACAGCAGTGGTGATAGAAAAGATGGGGATAAGACAGAGGCTATGATTATATTAAGGACTGTTAGCTTAATTTGACAAAAGTCCCACTGATGAAATCTCATGTTTTGGTGTGTGCCACTGGCTGCTTATTCCCACCATCTGTGTTGTTCCAGCACTAACATTGCTTCAGCCGTGCAGTGACCTCCTTTGGCTGAAGATGATTACTTGTTTGGGGTTTGTTTTTCTTTTTTCTTTTTTTCACCCAGATTTTATCAACCTTATGGGGGGGATGCAAATTAATGAAAAATAGCAGTACAGTGAAAAAAAAATGAGACTATCATAGCTAAAACATGTATTTGTTAGCAACAATGTAAATTGGCTTACGTTTTGGTTTTTTTGAAATGAGTTCTAACGTGCTACAAATGTGTTTCTTCTTTAATATAGGTAGGTATGAGCAGAGGAAAATCCTTGGTTGAAAAAGCAATCAAAGAGCAGGTAAGCTGAGTAATCAACAAATTCATGCTTGAGAAACTGATTTTGCTCTTCTAGAAAACAAGCAGTAGTAAGAGTGGTCGTAGTGGTCTAAGAGAGAAGTCCCTCATGGAACGCTCAGGCAGAAGTTGAGTATTGCCTTGAGTACAACTGTCCGATCATACTTTCTGGGTACTTTGTGAAAAATTGAAAGACTCTGGAGTCTTATGACTAGTATTGTGATTTATCAGGATTGCTAATATAGCTAGCATTTGAGAGGTGCTCGTGAAGTTCAACTAAATGTATAAAATCACTGTCTTCAAATCTTACTATAAAATGTGACAACAGAATAATTTTGGCTTTATGAAAGGTTAAATACAATCTTGATGGTGAAGTGCTGTGACATGGAGATGGAAAAGTCAGTTAAGGAGAGCGATAGTCTTTTCGCAAGAAGCAAAGTGTCTGCACTTCGATCTCAGCTTTCGTATTACATGTTGTAATACATTTGTAATTGTTTTACATAATCTACTATAGTCTAAAATTATTAATATAATTTATTGTTTGCAGGACTTAATCCCCTCTGGTAGTATACTATCCAATGCTTTGAGTTGGGGAGTGAAGGTACTTCATATTGATGGTAAATATTTTTGTTTGATGAAGCCTAACTTGAACTTGTAACATTAATTTAATTATTCTTTTGTTTAATTCAAAATATTAAAAATTACAAATTATGTCAAGCATACAAAAATAAACACAGATGAGTATAATTCTCCCTCTCTTTGCCAGATGTTAAGAATTACATAGAACAAAAGAAGAAGGAGCTCTACCTCATCAAAAGAGCAGACAACTCATTTAAAGATGTGGTAAGTGGCTCTTTGCTGTTTGTGAAAATGCGATTTGTTTCATTACCGTGAGAAAACAGGTGTACTAAGTAATACCTACTGTGAAGCTTACAGATTTTACTTTAATAAAGTCTTGCTCATGTTCAGTTTTTCAGACCAGTATGTTTTATAAATTGATGTAAAAACTATCTTTGAAAAATAGAAAGTATTAGCTATACATTTCAGCATTATTAAAAAATAAATTCTATAGTAGCATTGACAAAATAATGTGTGGACCTTTGTAAGGATCTTTACAAGGTGGTCTTGTAAAGGATATCTAAGAATCAGTAGTACTGAACTGTCTGAAATTTCCATTCTGCCTGCCACAAAAATAATAAATAAAAAAATTGTAGCTTGGTTTTAGTATGATGTAGATTGTGGTTAAGTAGCCTTGTATAATTTTCCCTGTGGCACAGTGATTAGAAACCATTTCCTTTTGATGGACCATTTTGAAGAATCACAATTAGGTTTCCTGAAGAAGCTGTGTCTAAGGAATCTGTCAGTTGCTCAACTCTGCATTTTGTCCTTCCTAGTCTTTTAAAGAACTAACATAAAGCGTCTTTGAGCTATTCTGCCGATAATGTGTAGTTGGCATATGAAAATCCCGTTTTCTTCAGGTTTTAGTGTATGATACAGTGAGGCATTGAAACTGTTTTAGCTGCTTGTGTGCTCTGTCTGCAGTTGCTCTGTAATGTATATTAAACTTGTGAAGTTGTACAATTATATAGTCCAGGCAGGGGTCTGTGATAATAAGTAAATGGAAACATACCATCTAGTCTATGTTACGTTGTTTTGGAATGCGGTATTGGCTAATTACTGAGGGCACATGAAATCTTCTGCTAAATCATCAGTGTGTCTGTTCATGGATAGCAGGGTGGAGTTTTTGTGCAAGTAGCATAAAATACGAGTTTTTACTTTAACCAGAATCAATTACAGCTAACAGCTGATGCTTGAATGTAGATTTACTCTTTTCTGAAGGCAGAATACTCCTTTTAATTTTAATCTTCATTGCTAAAAATCCATTCAAATGAGAAGAATTGTTTTAGTTGGAGAATGTTGCTATCTGCAGTTTTTCGTGGCATTTTAGTGTGTAGTTAATTAGCATTTATAGTGTTGTAAAAACATTACCCATATTTAAGAATCCGCTTTCAACCATGGCAAGGTATTTTGGGAGAGGAGAGAGAGTAAGTGTATAAATTTACCTTTGTGGGTTTTTTGTTTGGTTTTGGTTTTAGGAAAAATAAATTGATATGTCTCAAGGAGAACACTTTTTTTGTAGCGTAGAAATAAATATTTGTGAAAGATGTCACCATATTTCTGAGGTACTAATGAGCTTAGTTTCCTGCAGAATTTATTGTGACTGTGTATGAAGTTGTGATTAGCACAGGGAGACCCTCATAAATTAAAATTAGCTACAGCTAAATCTTTAAGTAAAATGCAGAATAATATTCACAGGGATTATATACCTTCTCGGTTTTTTTTTTTTGGTAGGGAAAAGAAGTTACTGCTCAGAAGTCAAGAAGTAAGTACTTCAATATTTGTAGAGGTTTCTAGTTTGCTTTATTTTCTGAATGCTTAAAAATGTACTACTGTTCTCATCTGGTCAAGCATGCTGTATTCTAATTTGTATGTCTAAGAAAAGCATGTAGAAAAAAATTAATGGAAGTAAAGAGTTTATCAAAGCATGTACATAATGAGTTCTAAAACAATTCCTGCTTGTTTATTCAGCTACTGGAGTAACTTGCTGAATGAAGAAAAGTATTTTTCTCAATTTTCTTTTTTCGCCCCTTGAGCAGGTAGACTGAAAAATCCATTTGTCAAGGTGGAAGATCGAAGTCGGTAAGTGTTCTCTTCTGCATTCAATAATGCGGTTCTCAAACTGAGTAATTCAGAAACATTTAGTATGCCTTGAGGAAGTGGCCTTCAGATTTCAATTTCCTTCGACTTCCTGACTTCAGATGCCAGGCATACTGTCCTCTTATAATACACAAAGTTTTCATCTCTGCATGCTCTGCGTATAGGTATCTGTGTTTAGCCACTGAATGAGATTGAGCAAGTAGTAGTATAGTAGGGAGTATATGCAGTAGGTAATGGAACTGGAAAGTTAATATGTAGCTCTGGTTTGTAGATCACAAGAGTGGGTTCTCCGGGGTACTTTCTACCAAGGGCCATACGAATGAAAAGGAAACCTGGAAGCTTTGAACCTTGACATCTTTTCTTGGATCCAAATCCTGTAGCCCAAAAGGCCAATAAAATTTTGATGCTAAATTCCAGTCCTGTAGTCTCAACTCAGTAACATTCATCTCCTGCAGAGACTGTTTAGATGTAAGGAAAGGGAAGTTGTTATAGTTAAAATTGCCCTTTGAAATTAGGTTTAATTTCCTGTTCAATCATTTCTTTTTAAAATGAAAAAAAGCCTATTAATCAGATTTCAGTATCCCTAGTAGTGTGAAATCTGATACTTCAGCCTTTAAAATTTTCACATCTTTCTGGTCCTGTAATCAATCAGACCTGCTTCTGTAAGGAAATACCAGTTTGCCAGAAGTTGAGAGAACAATGGATTACAAAAAAAGTGCAGTTCTGCACAGCATGTTTTGCACCTTTAAATTCTTAACTAACTTCTGCTTTGTGATGATGGTTATAAGCTCCAAATCTTTGACCTGATTTATTTGACACTTTCCTGAGTTAAAAAAAGATACTTAAACCGGGTCTTACACTGTAAGTTGTTGTAATTGGTATGAGGGACATGAGGATACTGGGGACAATTGGACAAACACGATTGTAAGTACAAGAAATTTGTATATAAACGTGTGAATTTGACTTCTGAATGTAGCTGAGTACTAAACACTTGAAACATTTAAATGTCTGTAGCATAAACAATGCTTTTTAATGTTTAAATGTTTATGCAACATGAATAACAGTTTGGAAGCAGAACAAGATGCTTAGCCTATTATGTTTTCCAGAGTTGCTTTTTTTCTTCTGCCTGGGTAGCTTATAATAGTAATGTGGGGAAAAAAATTCAGACTGAATTCTGGCATCAGCATTTCAGTCAAATGAATGTGAACTTTTGGTATGTCCTATTTTAAACGTTTTTAATATACTCAGCATGGGTACGGTTGCTAGTTCTGATATCTCTTAAGTACAGTGGTGTACAGGAGAACTATCTTTCTGGAAAATGAAAAGGTCAGTTTTTATATTTTGAATGATGAATTGATTAAAATTTGTCAAAAAGGAAGAAAATGGAAAAAAAAAAAGCCTTAGATGTTAGGAGCTTCTATAGCTGCTTCTCAAGAACACAGATGCACCATCATCCAAGTTGTTAGCTTACATGAAAGCCATACCCCGGGAAATGTGTAAGACAGCTATGGAAAATCAAGGCAAATCTATTTTGAGAAAAGTACCAAGTTTATAGGAAGGAAGGACAGAATGACTTATTACGGGATGTTGGTCTGCTTAGCATTCTGTGTACGTTATGTGTAAAGAATATATATAAAAGGAACACTTTTTCAAGATTTGTGCTATAAACCTTTTCCATTTCTGATGGTTCTAATGCACTTGTTTTGTCTAATACAGCAACTACCGACCGTTTTATCTGCAGTTACCCAGTTTTCCAGTTCTGAACTACTGTGTTCCAAAACCGTGTAGTCCATTTGAGGTGGATAAGAAGCATCCTTCTGGTCAAAAGCAAACTCAGTCTAAGCAAAGGTTTGTTGAAAACATTACTGAGGTGTGGATAGAGGAGAGGGCGGTTCTCTACATTCTAAAGTAATTGTTTTCTGAAATAATTGCTCTGCTTCTAATTTCGTGTGATATTTAATACTAATAGCTGTGTCTCAGCTCATGTATTTGCTGCACTGTAACTGTTGGTGTATGTACCCTCTTTATCCTGTCTTTAGTCCTTTTTTTTGGACATACAGATGTATACATCCAAAAATGCGGCCTTCTCCTATCACTGTGGGTCAGCATAAGATATTTTTTTCCTTTCTGCCACTGGTTTCTTCTTTGTCTTCATCTGGGATGCCATCCAGTAAGTATTTTACAGGAAGTGGATTTCTTAAGACTTCTGATACTTGTCAGTATAATGCCAAAGTAGGCAGTTAAAATTTTTTAAAACAGTGATACTCAATCACAGTGCAGAATCATTGTTAAAGAGTGCACATTGTTGATAAAGTCTAATTCATAGAAATTAGATTCTGCAGATACTGCTTCAACTCTTCAGAGATAAAAAGTGGATGCCATCTGCCCAGTAGAATTGCAGTCAGTCTGACAGCAAGTGTTTATGTGATACATTTTGGCATTCAGGCTCTATTTGAGCACTCCAGGTGCAGTTAGAACTTTTGGTAAATCAATTTTATGATTTGAAACTACTTAGTCTTAATTATCTGGTTTTTGGTGAATGAAACTATTGTTTTGAATTTCTTCTACCTAGCATATCTGGAGTATTAATGATTCTTTGACTGACCTCTAAAACTGATTCATGTGAGAGACTGAATATATTTAGGTGAAAGGTAGCTTTGCTATACATGGAACTTCCTGTATCTAGTAACTTTCGCTGCTTTTCTGTCCCTGGTCTAAGACTTATTTAGGTTTTCTTCATGAAATAGCTTCTGTTCAGTCTTTCATCATTATTATAGTGCTGGAGGTTTTCAGCTGATGTTGCCATGATGAAAAAAAAAAATCATTTTTGTGGGTTTTTTTTAATTGCAATGAATGTAGCAGTATGAAAAAGCAAAGCAACTATCATACAGTAGTAACCCTTGCAATAATAAGGCAATTTCTGATGTCTCTTCAGAGGGGGTTAGAAAGGCCCATTCTTTTTAAAGCATTAAAAAAAAAGGCAATATTATTTTCATGTATATGGATTAAGGAATATGATATATTAAAAATTTCAGGAGTTATATTTGAATGAATATTCGTATTTAATCTTTCAGGTTGGCACATAACAAAGAGATATTTAGGTGGGAGATTATTTCATACTCAGCAGCTAAATGAGAGGAATGTCAGTTTTGGGAGAGAGAAAGGGGAGTGCTTGCTTGTTTTATCTTCATCTGGGAGAAAAGCTTGTTGAAGCGAAGTTGTCAGTTCTGCTTCTGCATTGGGCAAGACCTGCAGACATTATTCAATCTTCAGATGATAAATTCTGTTGCTTATATCCTGCTTATTGGTTCTCTGTGATTTTTACAGTTCTAAAGAGGGAAGGTGAAGGGTTAGTCTAGTAGGAAAAGTACACGGTTAGGTGGAGCCTGTCCTGTGAAACCCAACAAATGCTGGGGCAGGTGTTTACCGATTTAGACTTGTTGACTGGAAGCAGTTGTTGAAAGCAGTGCACCCTTATGCTGAGCAATGCATTGCAATGCTTTGTAAGTTAGAGATTTTTTTCAGGACAGGTTTTTTGATGTAAAGGCCTGAGTTTACATCTGTGCAGATACTTGGTAAAGTCTGTCAGAATGATTTTTGACTAGACAGGGAGATGGCACTATTCCTCTGAAGTAAAAGGGAAGAAGAGATTGATGACTTTGCTTTACCGCTAGCGTGTCATCCTTAGGTGGTTTAATAGTGAATTGCAGCAAACAGTAGCTCTACCCAGATGAGGACTCTGAAGGTCATGGAGCAGCTATTGAAAACCTCTTCATGTTTTAATCTCCAGGAAGAACTTGAGGTTCAGTTCCTCATATTTCCACTTAGCCTGTACCTAGAAAAACAGGACAACATGGCATTTGGTCAGCATATTCAAAACCTATGTATAACCAACAAATATGACTGTTATTAACTTTTACCAGAGAATGAGGTCACCATATGTTTTTGCTGCATCAACAAGTGTTTTCTTGGCATCAAAAGCACTGACAGTCAAGATGCTAGAAGGCTTTTTTCTTTTTTTCTAGTTTTGAATTTATCAAAACCTTTTCTTTTACCAGCTATGCACAAAGATTTCAATATATCCTTTGATTTGTCAAATGAGATTTTTTTATTTAGCAATTTTGCATTGTTTATTCCGAGTCAGTGATAGTAGTACATCTATACTAACCTGGATGTTTTATGCTTACATATAGTTCCACTGGGTCTGCCTGTTGTCTTGCAGTAGATATATTTTTTTTTAATTAATGCATAATTTTTCTCTTTGTTTTTTCCTAAGCATTGACTAACACAGTGTAAATAGTTTGAGGGGAAATAAAGTGGGTTTTTTTATTTTTTTAAGTAAGAATGAATATACCTTGAGAGGCAAGTATAGAGCTCAGTTCCATATTTGAGACTTACTAATAAATCTTTTCTGTTAACAGAAACAAAATAAATAGTGACAAGGACTGTGAAACTCCTATTCAGCTCCCTCAGAAGGACAAAAAAAAGAGAGGATACTGTGAATGTTGTGGGAAGAAATATGAAGATCTGCAAACAGTATGTGAAATGTCAAGTACATGCTTTGATACAGTCATAAGTCTTAAATGTGATATTAACAGTGGTTTCTACTTGCAAGTTAAATGTGTTTTTTATCTTAAAAGATTTTCTGAATATATCTCCTAAAAAGCAGCAAGTGGGTATTTTTTTTCCCCTGTACATTTTAATTCTTGATTGCTGCTTCTATGTATGATAACTGAAGGCACTATTAGTTCACGTCTGAGACACTGGTAATAAATTAATATTTATTTACTGCTCCATATCATACTGTTGACTTGTATGTTTGTATCTGTACTATTAGATTTGTTTTTTCTTTAATTCCAGCATCTTGAAAGTGAACAGCACCGAAATTTTGCACAAAGTACACAGTATCAAGTTGTTGATGATATAATCTCAAAGTTTGTTTATGACTTTGTTGAATACAAAGATGATGCAGAAAAACTAAAAAGGTAAGTTACATGCTTTAAATTTTAAAGACTCTTGAGTTAAGACAGTGAATGTAAAGATACTTAGTTCTGCAATTTTGGATCTGATACAGAATAAATTCATATTTTTTCAGTCTGAAATAAATCACTGAAATTTGCAATGCAGTTGTGCCTAGCAAATCAGTTCTATAAGGCAGAAATTAGAGAAAAAAAAATTAAAAGTGCAGATGGCATCACAGAAAAATGAGACTGAAAGGAATTGCCAAAAGTTGTCCTACCTATCCTTCAGCTTTAGAAAAGGAAGATCTACTGTACTAAAATATTGGTGTCAGAAGGACAGCAATGTCTGAACATCTTGCTCTAAAAACTTTGTCATTCTTAGTAGGCTAAGAACAGCAATTGATATCTTCCTCAGTCAGTCTGATCTCCTCCGTACCAGTGGAAAAACTTTTCCTAGTCTAAGCAAGATCTTCCTGTCTATCTGTACTCTAAGCCCCTTAGTTTCTGTCCTGCCTGTGCTGGACAAAAAAATGAAGACTTTCCTTCCTTCTTCATAGCTCAAAAGCTTAAATAGGCAAGAAAGACTTGTTTCATGTCTTGGACTGTAGGCAGCAGTGTCTTCATCACTTGGAACAGTAACTCAATTCAAGATTGCTCTGATTTTTTGCAAATGAGTTGGGAGATAAGGAATAGCTTTCTCATTTATTTAACAAAAAAAAAGTATTGAAGAAATATATTCTTAGTGAAATCAAAGGAAATGCAAATAGAGTTGAAACAACTGATAGCCTAATGAAAGCAAGCCTTTATTCCTTTTGTGATTTAAAAATACTCAGAGTGGTTAGGTTTGAAATACTATGTCGAGAAAATCATACATGATTATGCTAATTTTGTGTGTATATATTGTGGAAAATTTGTAAGTATTCATAGTCATTGCATTATATTAATTAACTTCTTTTGTTCTTAATACCACTGTGAATTGAGATTTACTGAAATACTAGACTACTTTGTGTATTTTAAAAACGATTTTATGAGCTGTAGAAACCAATAAGAAAACATCAAATTCAAGTATAAGACACTCTGTTCCTGTAGAAGTAGTGTGGTGCTACCCTAAATAGATCTTTCCTTTAAAAATAAAAATTGCTTTGTTGGTTTGTTTTTCTAGAATTGGTTGCATATGGGGTGGTTACAGATGTTTTTTTCAAGTGTTTGTTAATAGTTTTAAACAATTTCATTGCAGGACAAAATGTAGCACAGGATATTTTTCTCCTATTATTGGAAAGATAACTAGACCAGATGAGCTGAAAGAACGACTGAAAAAGCAACGCATTTCATTGAAAAGTTACTCATGGAAGGATACAGCAATGCGGGCACTCAAACTGGATCGCCAGCCTGCAGAAATACAACCAAATTCTGTGCCAATACCTACCCCTATTTCTGGATCTGTCTGTTCAGTTCTTTATTGTCACCTGTCACAACCTTTGGAACCGAAAAGTAAGTTCAGAAATAATGATGAAAATACTAAAACTGATTGCTCCTGTGCTGCAAACTTAAGAGAAACTGTTTTATCATCAAATTTCATACAACCACCCCCTCAGAAATATGACAAAGCATACGTGGAGAACTTGTCTCAAGCTTATGAGCCATTCAGTAAAGAAATACGGGAACCAGAGGTAGATAAAAAGAATTTACAGTGTTTTCAGGAAGGCACGCATACTTTTTATTCTCATGCTCATGATACAGATTTTAGTGAAAAAGACAAAAACCTATCACAGGCAAAACGAAAATTAAATAATGCAGTAGTTCTACCAGCAAAGTGTTTGAAAAAAACAGATGCCAATCCCACATTTGTCAAGAAACATTGTGATTTATGTGATAATCATCAACTGATGCAGCACAGCGTAGGTCTGGAGGCTGAGGTATCTGATACTGCTATAAACAAAGAACTTAATGAATTGACTGCCAGCACCACGCACTGTTCACCGTCTGGAAAGCTGCACAGAAAAGTGAAGCTTTATTTGGGAAGAAATAAGAGAGAAACCTGGAAACAGAATACAGAGTTATGCATAAAGTATACAGATAGGCCGACTGTTCCTGAAGAGAAGAGAAGTTCTTGTAGCTCACCAGTACAGGCCCTACTGGAATTATTTCAGACAAGTGAAAGAAACTCAGAATTTGGAGGTTTTTCAAGTTACCCTGAGAACAAAGGCTCAACTAGCATAAAAGATATATGGGAAGGGCAGAATACAAATGTTATGTGGTCATTATTTTCCTCTTCATCCTCATCCCCATTTGTTGGATTTTAATGCTGCTTTATTTAATATAATGATTTTTCAAGTAAACTTGCAAATTTAAGATTTTATTCATGGAGACTTTAATTGCTGTATTATATGTACAGATTGTTTGGTTTTCAAGTTTTTAATGCAAAAACTTCTGTATATGTAAATATGGAAAATAAAGCTTGAGTTCTTTTTTGTTTGTTTGCTTTTCTTAAAAGGAACTGCTTTGTCACAGCTAGTAAAAGGCTCTGACCCCAGATTTGGGGTTAAATTAATGCTAGGTGAAACCAGTAAGTATGATGTAGCTGAATTTGGATAGAATAATTTTCTAAAATCATTGATTAGGTACATTCTAAGTAACCACACTATAAATAACTGGATGTTTCATTGTAAATAAGGCAGTCCATTACTTATGGACTACTGCTGTTTTGTGGACATTTGGTTGCTTCCCTTCCTATTCCTTCTGCTGCTGCTTTATTAGAGAATGCAAAAAAAAAAAGTCATTTGCTTTCCTAATATTTCTTCTGCAGAAATTGTCTCGGGGAACCTATGTACTCACAAAGAAGTAGGATTAGGAAAGCATGTATTATTTTTTGGCTACTCTCTTATAATTTATTTTTGGACTAAAAGTAGCTGTATTGTATATTTCAGCCAGTAGGAAAGCAGTAGATGTATACTTTAAATTTTTCTTTAAAAAACCCCAAACACAACAACAATGGAGCAGCAACAACGACAGCAACCAAACAGCCAATAGGTTTCTGATTGACTCAGGCCATTTGTTTGATTTTTCTTTCAGAGTAGCCAGCCTGTCTGACTAGCTTACTCAGAGGCAGAGTGAAAGACCCAAGTGAGAACTGGGAAGACTTATACTTCGTATCTTTACTAAACCTGATCTCTTCCAGAATTTCTGTATCTGTAAATTGGTGCAGGGCCTGAGTATGGAATTATAGGAGGTAATTACAAAGCTTTATTAATAACTGTAAGTGCCTTAAAGTCAGATAAGAGATCTAAACCAGCAGAAATTACTCTTTATTAATTTTTGCATAAATTACTTGTTTGCATTTTTATCTCTTGCCCATTTGATATTCTCAAACTTAACTCTTGTCAGTGTTCTTACGGTCAAAGTGCTTTCAGTCATTGCATACTTACTGTCTGTCCTTTACAGGATAGCTTCTCTGAGGGGTAGGTAAAGCTTCCTGGTGTGCAGGAATGGGCGAGGAAAATTCCTTTCCTTTAAAGAGCAGATGAATTGGAAGCTTAATGATAAAAGTGGCTGCTTTAGGCATTGCTGTCACCCTAAATGTGACATTCCTTATTCTTCCTGTACAGTCTGGTATGAACTGCTTTTGGTCTCCATCTTATGGGTCACTTCTGGCTTGATTTGTAGTTTCTTCTGATTTGGATTCACATCAAGAAAATTATATAGAAAGCCATTAGAGAAATGAGCAAAATTAACATTTTTAAAAGGAGTTGATCTTGAATGTGTATGCCTCTATGTATATATATTTTGCCTGTAATTAACCAATATATAGTGGTTTAGGAATGGGACTTTAAAGTAGAACGTTGAAGCAATTACTTTGTTCTTTGAGTGACACTTTAACGATAGAAGGATTTCTCTCTGATTTGATGAATGCAGTCTATTTTAGGAACAAGTATTTGTCCATTTTTCTTTTGAGAAATGTTTTTTGGGAGTTGTTTTGGTCTTTAGCTATTGGTTCAGTACTAAAGTCTAAAACTTGCATTTTTCCCCCAAACACATTGCAACAATCTGTCAGTAGGCATCTCTCGCGGACACTTCCTTCCATCGCCGAGACACACACTCTTCTTGGTGTGGTGGCCTCCATCTGACTGGAATGTATATACATGGTTATTTATATACATAAAGATATTGCACTAGTTAAGGGGAGAGGTACTCAATGTGAGTACATCTGCTCATCAGGTAACCAGTGTGTATGTTTTGTACATGATTTAGAACACGTTAGCTCAATGGGCACTGCAAAGAGGAGATCTAAACACCTTGGAATCTGGCTTTAGAATCTTAAGGGAAAAAAATTCAGAGAGTTGTCATTAAAGTATAAAGATTACTCATTGTAATGCAGAACAAGATGGGAGAGTCACTGCTACTGGTTGCAAAAAGCACTTTTAGTCACGATGCTGATTTTGTTTACAGATGACTAGTCACATTAGTGTGTGCCAGGCGTCCCTGTTGTGTGTAGTATGTTCAGATTGTATCACAAGCCATAGTGAGCCTATTAACTGTTTCTAAAAGATTTATTCAGCATGTTGTGTGTGGTTTTCATGCATTTATGATCTTTCAAGATTGTTTTATTTAAAAAAACTTTTTTCAAAAATTTAAAAATAATTATATTACTACTTGAAAAAATAATTAAATGTGGAAGGCTGGTTATTAGAACATTTGTCTGCCTGACTTCCTCCTAGAGAAGAGAATGAGTATTTTCAAAATATGTGGCAGGGATTCTGAGAGACGTCAAACACTTCAGACAAACGCTACCACAGGTACCTCTAGTCACTAGAGTAAAAGCTTAGCATTAGAAGTTCATTCTATCTGTAAGTACATCTTTGTAATAATTACACATTATATAATTACAGTTTGAACTCTATAGGTACGTGAATTTCTCCTAATGCACTTCATTTTTTGATTGTCTTGCTTTCTATGAATTTGAAGCTGGTGTACATAATTTTTATATTGTATTCAAAGCCAGTTGTTAGAATACTAACTTTTTGTGGTGGTTAGAGAAACTTGGAGCTGTATTCCTGTTCTTTCTGCTGTGTACAATTACGCAGCACAGTGTGGGATTCAGAATTTTAATGAAGCACCCAAATCTTGACTTAGAAAAAAGTTAAAGCTTTAACCCCTGTGTAGAACAGACACTACTTCATTTTAAAGTCTGATTGAAAAAAATTCCCTAGACTTTTACATGATAAAAGTACTCTTATTTAAGTGATTACCCTGTGGTCCAGTGATCTTCATTGTTTCTCTTTCATAGGCATGGCAAGCAAGTTTCTAGGGATGTGAAATACCAGAATCTTTAAAATGTTAAAATAGAAGGTGTGTGGGTGCACACACACATACCGTTACTGAAAGCCAGTGCAGACACTGTATTGGTGAGTTGTAACTGATCTGTTCAGACTCCCTTTGTTTCATTACCATGGGAGAGAGCAAAATGATTTTCAGTAAAGACTTTTAATATGGAAACTAGCTACACAATGCAAAGTTGGGATGGTAGTAACAACATCAAAAGAAATACAGGTGTTGAAATCTGCTTTTAGAAATAAAGCATCAGAAGTAGTGGTGTTTTACCCCGGTTACACCTACACCAAGTTAGGTTTGGTATCTTTGCAGTGGGTGCCCAACCACTGCACGTGACTTTGCTCCATGGTAGGTGTTTATCTGGAGCAGAAATGTTGTTCTTCAGGTAAATTTATAGTGTAGCTGAAAGGATAGAGTTCCCAAGGGTTGGGGCTGGGGGGTGGTATGCACACGTGCATACGGGTGTACACTCAGATACTCCTATGGGTATATGGTGATAGTGGGGATTAGTGACTCCAAAACCACACACACATAAGGAAGTTCTCCAATATTTTCTGAGTTTCATGCACTCAGGTAAGCCCTACGCTCAGCAGCAGCTCTTCAAGCAGTAATCTCTTGCTCAGCATCCGACTACAGAACACTTGACACGGAGCAACAGGTAGGTGACTGCAAAGTCGGCCTTCCCCTTTGGAGTTGGGGGGAAGGTAGTTACAACCCGAGGAGCACCGAGCATGTTAACATCTGTTCTGTCCTTCAGGAGTTGCCAGTGTGCACTGAGGTGATTGAATCCATCTTTCACCTCAAGCTTGCAACAAAAGGGCACGCTTAGTTACCCATTCATGCTATCGTCGTTCTGTGATCTCTTCCGGCCTGTATGACTGCAAGGCATATGGCTCCTTAAATGCACCTGCGGAGGGTGTGTGTGCCTTCACCCTGCACTCTGAAGGACTCGGCTAACGTAACTGGTGATCGTATCTCTGAAGCTCTGTGGCAGTCTCAGAGTGCAGGAATGAAAAAATGGTAGCTGCTCTAACTGAGGTAGTTACAGTGGGGCAGGTGGACACGGGATGAAAATATGAATCCCCCTATGCTCCCCAGTTGGAAAATCTGTGAGCTACGTGGTCCGTGTGACCTCTGGGCCCTTGGCTGATAAGCACCAAGGGCTGATAAAGGCTGCCCATGCTGGGCTTTTTGATCATGTTATTAGTTGATAGTGCAGTAGCATCAAGTCACAGTCTATCTTGGTCTTACAGTGAGTCTACTCAAAGGTGGAAATCACTTCCTTGCCCTAGTTTCATTCTGTAGTTGTTCCATATTTGAGATTTTTAAGACATGCCATTAGATTATACTAAGAATTATGGGAAATTTCTGAAATAGAGAAGTGTAAAATAAAACTGCAAACAAATGTGAACAAGCATTCATATCCTTGGGTGACTAAGTAGTTTGGATGTTACTTGCATCACAGCAGGAGATGGAGTCCCTTTTATCCCTCTAATTTTTTCTATTGTGTTTCATCTCATGAAAATATCATTCTGAAAAATAAGCTATTTTCTTTCAAGTGCTTACTGCCGCTCAAATTTAGCTGTAACCTCTATATGCCTCTAATCCACACTCTCGAAGACAAATGAGGGGAAATTTTAGCAGCCAATTGATCCAGAGGAATTGTACAGGGTATTTACACAGAATGTATGTAGGTGGACTAGAAATTGAATGCCAAAATTTATTTCTTAGCGTAACTAGTCCTCTGGACCATGTAAGGAGATTGTTTGTGCTATCAAATGCAGGCATAAGTAAAGGTAAATAGCACTGGTAATACCAACCAGTAACAATGTCACCACTGATAACTGTAGCAGAGGGAAGGTAAGTGTGAACTGTGAGTTCATTAACCAAATTAACATCTCTGAAGATGGTATGAGATGAATATTTTTGGTTTTTACCATGCAGTCTGTAAATATTACTTTTTGGCTTCTGATATTCAGCAGTGTATTTGCTTTAGAGAATGCAGCTGTCCAAAATAAATGCTGAGCATCCCAGATATAGCACCATAAAAAGATTTGGGATGCAAAGCAAGTATTTGGGTGGAGTCCAATTTCATTTGGCATAAAGCAGCTGTAGGTTCAGGTGGCTGTCAGACTTAATCCATTTTTTTTTATTAGGTTTTTTTTTTGAGTTGAGGGGGATCTCACTCGCTGCTTTCTGTCACTGTCTTTCTCTGAACCTTGCAATGTCCTTGCTGGGAATGGCCGGTGCAGTGCTCCACGTCAGGCTGTACCTCCAATTTAACGTCAAAACAGATTCTGTGTGATGTGCTCTATATTTAGATTACAATTGCACATGCTTCCTGTTTCGAGGTAATATTCACGCTCTGAACTAAATAACCAGAAGAGTCAAATGTTTTTATGTACATTAGTCAAAAAGGTCACTGCTGTACAATCATGCAGTCAAAATGCACTGTTGACTGTAATTGGACATTTAACTGGTACTTGATACAAGAAAATTTAATTACCATGGATTTGGAATGTAAATGTGCTTTTCACGTGGAAACATTTAGGGCAGTACACTTATGGTAATAGGTGGCCAGATGAATAGGGACAATTACAAAATATTCATAGATCTACCTTTTATCAGGAAAAAGTCTTAATATGTTTTTTATAAACTTAGTAAATTGAGATTGAATATCGACCACTGAGAATGTGTTTCTTAAAAAGTGCCCTAGGTTTCAGTTACAATCTGTAATTTTTGAGAAAACAGAAGTTGCTCTGTGCAGGGAGAAGAGTTATACTTTCCACAGTATTACATTGCTGTCATGTTCTGTAATTGAAGTCAGTGTATTTTTCCATCATGTCTATGCATACACAAGGCTCCATTGTGTATTCCTCAATGCAGAAAATTTAGATTTTATCAAAATTATGAAAATACAAAGCAATTTCTGTAGGTTTTTTAGCATTTAAAAATGTGTTACTCTTTCAGAATTTTAAAGCAGGCTAATTTCTTCAGAACTTTAGACAGTTTAAAACCGTGAATCATGATTGCAGTCATTACTACTTACTGTAGTGATTACAGCAAAGCTTAAGTTGTACAACTGGGAAGTAATTTTCAAGAATACCTCAAATAAATTAGAAGTACAATGTCAACAAGGCTGTTTAGTCCATGTATCTATCTTATTTTCTGTGGAAAGGAGAGCGGTAACACTTAGATGTTAAATTTAAGTATTAAGTTATGACTTGTAATTAATTATGGTTCAAAAATAATCTTTGGAATACTTATATGGTAAATCAAAAGATGAATATTAGCGATTTTTTTTCCACTTTCTCATGATTCTTTGAAATGTTGGCATATGTTTTTTAGGCTTCATTTTTCTACAATTGTGGTTCAGACAGTCGTATAGAATATGCTTGTTACGTTTGGCAAGTTGTGAAGACATGTTGCAACATAGGGTAGAGCTGTTATTCCTCATTTAAAAAAGAATTGGCCTGAATTTTCAGTGTAATAAAATTCCACATAATGTTAATTGGCAAGAGAATGAACATTGGGAAGTTGAGCATTGTTTGCAAACACCAGTTTCTTTGGGGGCCTCAGTATAAGGACGACATCAAACTATTAGAGTGTGTCCAGTGGAGGGTGACCAAGATGGTGAAAGGTCTCAAGCGCAGGACTTATGAGGAGTGGCTGAGGTCACTTGGTTTGTTCAGATTGGAGAAGAGATGGCTGAGGGGTGACCTCACTGCAGTCTACAACTTCCTCAAGGGGGGCAGCGGCGGGGGAAGTGCTGATCTCTCTCTGGTGACCAGAGACAGGACACAAGGAAACAGAATGAAGCTGCATCAGGGGAAGTTCAGATCGGACATTAGGAAAAGGTTCTTCACTGAGAGGGTGGTTGGTTACTGGAACAGGCTCCTCAGGGAAGCGGTCACGGCACCGAGCCTGTCAGAGTTCAAGGAGCATCTGGACAATGCTCTTAGTCATATGGTTTAGTTTTAGGTAGTCCTGCGAGGAGCAAGGAGTTGGACTCGATGATCCTTAAGGGTCCCTTCCAATGTGAGTTACTCAATTACTCTGTGATTTGCTGGAAGAAGAAAAAAATCTGCCCCTTGATGTGAAAGACCTCATTGCTCAGAGGTGGACCATCTGCCACAGTCCTGAGCAAGGTCAAGGAACTTCTAGTGAGGTAAGACTAGGTAGTGAGTATTGACACTCTCTGCTTGATTTCCCAAGCGAACATGGAAAAGCCATCAATTAAAATTAAAATATTATTTCCCTGAAGGATTAAGTCTGTCAAATCTCCAATTTCTAATATAAATAAAAGGGGACTTCAGAGATGCAGATCAGGATTTCCTTGTGATTTATATTCTTCAATGTGGTATAGAAAATTTCTACAATTTATTTAAGCCTTCTCTTTTGAATTAATCTTCAGTATTTATCACAGAAGTGTGTTTCTAGGCGAATGGTAGAAGGATGTAAACAAGAGAGGTTTGCAAGGAGAGGGACATAAAAATCTTTTTCAGCTCTGTTTTGGCTAATCACTTCTAACACACGTACTTTTAAAATGCTTTTATCTTTGTATTAGTTGGCTGTAATTCTAAAAAACAGTTTAAAAATTTATTCTTAAACTTAGTGAAGGGTTTGACCAAAATAGAGTTGGCATACTAAAAAAGTGCTGTATTTATGAAGGTGCTCTCATCAGACCTTGCCACATCCCCTGAGCCCACAGACTGGATAAAACTGCATTCATAATCATTAGCTTAAAGCAGCTGTGCCTTGGCTGGTGCTGGGTTGGTAAACCTTCCAGGTGTGATATCTACACCAAATCTGGATGATGGTAATAGCAAGAGAAAAAAGAAATATATGATGTACTGAGCCAGGGAATGAGTGTATAACTGTGCTGTGTATGTACTGCGTAACTGGTGTAAGATACACCCAATGTCGTGAATTCTCACAGAAACACTGACAGAAGAAACTGTGCAACAGCGTGCCAGCGGGGACAGTTTGGGCTAACTGAAATAACTGTACAGGTTGGCTGCAGCCTGAAATGTAAGGATTCATGACTTTTGAAAACAGATTGAAACATCATACCATAGTATTGATTTTTCTTTCTATAAATAGCACTGTCTCATTTTCTTTACCCACCCCACTCATGGTCTATTTGATACCCTGCAGCAGAGTTTTGTAAGCTAGTTGTAGACTGTTTCAGCAACTGTTCAAGGATTTAATGGCTACTTTGAGGTAATATTCCATCTTGCCTGTAGCGTATGACTGCAGTGTAAGCTGGACAGCACAAAACTTATAAGCCACTTTCTCCTCAAAGTTGATATATATTTCCAGATGCAATATTGTACTCTTAAAGTGCCTGTCTTGCTCCCATCCTCAGCTTGTTGAACCGTCATTTTGTCTGGTTTTGTGTTGTGGAAATACTCTGAGAAACTGAATTTCCTTCATCTGTCCTCTAATTGCTTCCCCTTCTAAGATAATTTATGTAAGTAAGGTAAGACCTACAGAAAAATCAGGCCAGGAGCCGTGACCTTCCCCGGCGGGCACAGGCAGTGGCTGTGGAGCTGCGGTGCCCCCAGCGTGGTCCCTCCCTCCATGGGGGAGCCCACGGAAGGCAGCCCAGCGGGCTGAAACGCTCCGAAGAGCAGAAGTGGAGGTGTCAGGTGTCCTGGCTGTTGCTGGTGCAAGCAATGCAATTAATATTGGTCTGCATAATGGTTTTAAGATTATGAAAACAGAGATTTTTTTGTTTTGTTTTGCCCATTAAATCTTCCAGACTCTAAGGAGCAGCAGTTTTGAGGGCCATTTACTACGATGCCACCTTCTCCTTTATTATGTGCTTGTAACTGGGGTAAAACCTTGCCGTGGGTAGCCTGACCTCTTCCATGGGTCAGCACCGAGCTGCATCTGCCGCTGTGATGCTCTGACAATCCTCCTCCTCTCTCGACTGACCTTAAGTGTGTGCCATGGCAATCCTTCCCCCTGCCACTTCGGAAAACGATGGGGGGAGGGGGTGCTTGAGAAAATTGCCGCTCTCGTCCCATTTTCATAAAGAAACGTAGTTAAGGAAGGTGAGAAGATGCACAGTGCTGCCAGGCAGAGCTGCCAGTCCCGGCTTCCCGGTAGGTGGGGGTGTGGAATTGGGTTGCCGTTGCAGCCATCCCTCTGCTGAGGGAGGAATGATCCTCGGGTTTCGGGGAACGGGCGTCGTGGGCGCCCCTTGACACTTCTGCCTCTTGCTTTGGCCTGGCTTTTGCCTCTGGCTGAGGCCAGGAGAGCGTGTTGTAACTTCAAACGGATGGTTGCGCGTTGTAATCCTTTTCAACTCTCTTTAACCGTTAGTCCAGTGGAGAAAGCGGGGCGGGAGTGGAGATCGAAGAAAGGAGGAAAAAAGGTCATGGGGGGGAAGGAAATGGAGGCTTGCTCTCGAAAGGGACGCGAAAGGGAGGAGAGCGGGGCTGGCGGCAGGAGCCCCCCAGAGGGGGGGCAGGTGGGGAGGCCAAAAGCTCCGGCGGCCCCCCGCCTTCCCCCGCCGGGGCGGGCGGGCCGGGAAGGCGAGATTTGCAGCGGGGCTTCCCTCGGCCGCGGGGTCTCTGCGGCGCTCCCCTGGCTCTGGGGCTTCCCCTCCGCGCTCGCCTCGGTCCCTCACGCCCCGGCAAACGACTACATTTCCCAGCACTTCCCTCTCCCAAGCGGGCTCTGCGGGGAGCCGCGCCGGCTTTCGCCATCTCCCTCCCTCGCAGGGGGCTCGGCACAGCGGCGGCGGCGGCGGGGCGGAGCTCGGCAGCCCCGGCCCCGCGGCCCCGCAGCCCCCCCCCCCCCCCCCCGCCCGCCCCGTGCAGGCGCGGAGCCGGCGGCGGAAGCCGGGGCGGCACACGGCGGAGCGGCGCGGAGCGGAGCGGGGCGGCGGGCAGCGCCATGCGGGCTGCCGCCTGCCTCCTCTCCCTGGCGCTCTGCGTCCTGCCCGCTGCCCCAGGTGAGCCGCGGCCGGGGGGCGGGAGGGGGGGGAGCTGCGCCGGGGGCCGCTGCGGAGCCCCGTGGAAACGGAGCCCCCGCTGCAGCCTGCGCGCCAGGGGCGAGGGCGCAGCCGGCTGACGGGTGCTTCTCCCCTGCCCAGGAGGCGCCGGGCGGGCGGCAGCGGCAGCGGGGCGGCGGGGCGAGAGCCGCTTCGCGGAGCGAGAGAGCATCAGGCCCCTGCGGCTGGTCGCGGGCGGCGGCGGGGCGCGGCGGCCGGCGCTGAGTACGCGGGTGCGGAGCGGCGCGGCGCGGACGCAGGTAGGCGCTGGGCGGGCCTCGGGGGGGGGGGGGTTGGCGGGCTGCGAGGGGCCCCCTTGGCGGCGGCGGTGTCTCCCCGTCCCCCTCCTCCAAGTGCGGTCTCGCTGTCGAAGGACGGCGGGTGCGTGGAAGCGCTGCTCGGTGAGACGCGCCGCTCGTTTCCCCGCGGGACCACCGGGATTGCCGGTCCCTCCGCAGCGGGGCCCGGGGGTCGGGGGAGGATGGTCCCCGGGCCGGGCAGTGCCCGCGCAGGCAGAGCCCGCTGCCCGCCGCTGCCGGTGGGCTGGGGGAGCCACGAAATGAAAGTTGCTGTGCCTTTGCGACAGCTGGAGTGGAAGCGCTGCGGCTTCATTTCGGTTTCTGGCTGGAGCGTGGGCAGGGTGGGTTTGTGTTCTGTGGACTCGAATGTGTTTTTAAAAATAGAAGATGGGAATCGCTTGAAATGTGATATGTGAGCTGCAATTTGACTTGCATATTGCTACCCAAACCGGGGTATGTTTTCAGATTTCTGGTATACCAATCCCTATAGCTTTTAACAAATAGCTACCCCAATTTATAATAAAATACAGTGATTTTAATCTTGATCCCTAGGCATCATATTTGAGGTGGTACCTGGCCGTTACATCTAGAGGGAAAAAACATTGAGTCTATGCTGTTATAGACGAAGGACGTTAAAAACGTGTGCATTTATGGTAACTGCTGACATCCAAGATGAGTTGCAGGCCTTGGTTTCCTCCTTTTCCAATTGACTGCTGTCCATTTAAGAAACAAAATAGCTGAAAAAAATGGTCTCATATTTCTTTTTTATAATCCATAAAGTATAAGCGCTGACAGCTTGCATTCATTTTGTGTAGTTAAATAATGAAGTCTCTTCATAGCATATTTATTTGCCTCTAAATGTAACATTCTACGTAAAGATTTTTCAGATGTGAAGGCCAGATCTATAGTACAATAAAATAGGATTCTAAAGGTGCCAAAATGCGTGCTTTGCTTAAAAAAGAAAAAAAAAATCCTCTCAACATTTCAGGATTCTTTGAAGACCCTTGAACACTCACAAGTTCACACACTTTGTGACACGTCTGTTTAAAAAGTAGTAATGATTGCATTTGGATCTACTATTAGGATTCAAACTCTGGTCTTACAGAAGAAACTATTAGTTAATGGATTTTGTTCTTCTGAATGTCTCGACTTTTGTTCATCAAATCTTATGCTTATAAAAATTTTCAAGTCACCCTCATTTAGTTGTTAGTATTAATGTTACTCCAACCAGAAAAGAAGTAATGCTAGTGGGTTAAAAAGAGTTAAATGCATTTCTCTCACAGCAGTCTCCACGCTAAACTGAGCTCAGGTGTGTAAAGCTCTGCGGGCAACAACAACTTTTCCTCCTGATCAAGAAGTTTCCCTCTGCTGCTTAAAATATCCACAGCTTCTCCCATGGTCTCTGATGGTTGTTACCCACAGAAGGGTGCAGTAGCTGGCAGTGATTGGAGAAAGAAAATTACGAAGCGAAATCAGGCCAAACTGAGTGGAGCAGTACCGATTTTCTGTGCTTCTTGGACAGGGCACGGGTACATCCTCGTTCCAGGATACTGCGTCCCTCGCCCGGGATCTGAGTCAGCTCGGCGGTAGTGGACCAGCAGCGTGGCTGCCTTTGCTTGCCTTGAAGTTTTGTGGAAGCTGTATTGAGGAAGGTGTTTTTGTATAATAGTGTTAACTGTTGCATTTGAGTAATTTAATACCCTGAATTTTAAAGTCTAGCATCCCATAAAAAAAACAACACCCTTATCTCTGCAGAATGCTTATCAAAGTTATGGACTAACAGAGTTAACTTTTATGGTTGCTTTTGGGTGTCTGGTAAAAGTCACACGAAGTATAAAGATGTGGAGTGCTGGATGCTGCTCACACGTGAAGAGACACCCATGCCTGCCCTGAAGAGTTAACAGTTTGAGATCAGTGGCATATAAAGGGTAGGGGAACAGAGGTGCTCTCTCCGTTAATAAAGTTTTCATATGTTTTAGTTTGTTTAATGATTAAATACACTCTGACTGTCTCCATGCCCTATTCTATCCATTGCTAGTAGTCCTTGGACAGCTATGTATCAGAGTTAGAAAAACTGGTCTTGAATAGATTTCAAACCAAAGCTAATGGCTTTGTGGAGTAGTTTAGGGAGGATGCTTCTTGGAGGAGGTTGAAGCATTCAAGAAGAGTCTCTGATGACTGAAGGACAAGCAGCCATGTCTAGAAAAGCAAAGATACCTGAATGGGATGGTGCAGAGGACTAGACAACGAGGCTGTAGCTGTTGAATTAACATAAAACGATGTAATTGTGTTTTGGATTGGATAGAGATAAAAGGAGAGAGAGAGATAAGCTGGAGAGAAGGAAGTCGCATTAAATCGGATCAGATTCCTTTAATTCCTGGATGAAAGCTTTAGCTGCAGAAAAGGGTCAGAAGTTGTACAAGAGGGATGCAAGCCTGAGTTTGGAACTGCACAAAGGAAAATGAAGATGGTGGTTCAGGGGAGAGCAGAAGTAAAGCGTGGCCTTTGCAGATCAGGAGTTTCAGAACAGGCTTATGATGGAGTTGAGCCAGAGGAGTGTAATACGAGAAAAGGAATTGAGAGAAGGGAATTGAAGACAGAAGTGACTGGGAAGTGATGGTTGGCAGATTTCTAAAAATGTATGGGTTTTTTCAGCATTTGTTGAGGTTTTTCTCTAGCAACCTCCTTTGTTTGTTTGTTTTGGGTTTTTTGAGCCATTGCCATAACTACTGAGTGCCTTCGCAATGTGCATGCTTTACTCCTCAGTAGTAAAGGAAATAGTCTATCCAGTCATCCTCCAAACCCAGAATGTAATTGCTTAAGAAACAAAATCAATGTGCTCACAGTTGTAGTTGTCCAGGATTGCTGGGCTTCAGAGCACAGCACAAGGCAAATGTTGTAGGCTATTATATGTTCATGTCATTAATGTTTTAATGTACAGTATATAGTGGACGTTGGAGAATTCACGGGACTTTGGGTTTCTGCTTTTAATTCCATTGTGGAATAGAATCACTGCCAGTATCTGTGACAGTCCTGTATTTCAATTTCTCTGTTCCCCAAAGGGGGCCTACTAGCAGCTGCACAGCACTTAATCTAAAGAGTAATCAAGATAAGATATATCTGAGAATATGCTAATATTAATATTATCATTAATGCAATCCAGGATTTTAGTAATGGACACTTAATTTACTGTTGCATAAGTAAGCCTATTAGAAGATGAATGGCCTCTATGGCAGGGGCATTCAGTGCAGGCTAAACTAAGATTTTTGTATTTAAAAGAAAGTTAAGTTCCTACTGTGGGCATTTATGAGGAACCTTTTAACTCCATGCCTTGAGCCTTGTTTTGCTGTTGTAAGAAGCACATTGGAAATCACAAGTTTCTTGATGCTTTTGAAACTAAGAAATTAACAGACAGAATCCAATAGAACTGTTAAGTAGGTATTGTTTATTAGCAGTGCTGGGGTCACCCTGGGGATTCTCCACCGTAAGGGCTCCCAAGAACTAGCAAGGGACATCAGTTTACATACACACAAATCATACATATTCATTTGATTTCCTGGAAAGGGGTGTCTTATGATAATGAGTTCCTGGAATTAATTTACATAGTCTGAGCATGCCTAGTAGAAATAGGCTGAGGGGCTTTGGTGGTCGTCTTCACGGTGTCCACTTTTTCCAGGGCATGCGCTGTGAAGTAAAGTCCAGGTGTCTTCTTCCTAAATCGGTGATATCATCCTCCGTAGATGGTATCTCTGTGTCCTTTTGTTCGAGTTCCCCTTATCTTAGTTTGCCCAAGTGCTCACTGGAGGCTTTGAGTCTGCTATCAGTGAGTTATATAGGGAACGGTTTACTGTTGTGTAGACAGACAAAGAGGCCTAGGGAAAACAGTTGAGGAGTCCTGGGGAAACAAACACAAGCAAAGATTTCATGCATCACAGTTTAGTCTTAATCAGAAATTCATTGGTTTGAGCCCTTTCACTTTTCTTTAGTCAATACTGTGCAGGCATGTTCTTCATTAAAATGTGGGAATGCGTAAGCATTCCTCCCCACTGCCTGTATTTGTTCTTCCACCTGTGAAGGAGAGCAAAACAAAAGCACAAAGTATGCCTTTACAAACTTGGGTTTGTACTCTACGTCAGCACCTGATTTGGGGGACCTTTTTCTTAATAATTTTCAGTGGTTCAAATGTTCTGGTTGTGAAGATTGAGATTCATTTTCCAGCTGGAAGTTAGAGTACCAGACCTCTACATACCCTCACCCCACAGATGCCTTCCCTCAACCCTAAGTATAACTCAGTAGTGATCTTGCTCTCAGCTGGAGACTGCTGCTCAATGCCAGCAGAGAAGGATCCCAGTTCTCCTTGAGGCCAGCACTTTGTGGGCATGCTGGTAGGTCCGCACACACAGTCTGAGGGACAACGTTGTTCTTCTTGTGGCTTTCATTGCATTATGTGTTTTTGATATATCTAAGTGTTGATACAGAAATTTGGGAAATTTGCTGTGATTTTCAGTGGGATCGAGGTCCTGACTCAATGACCTGCTGTGCACATAGATTCACTCATCTCTGGTGGCTTTGCAAAACATTCGTAATATAGCAACTTCTGTCTCTCAACCTGCTTTTCGCTTGCTTGTTGCCAGTTGTCATGGAGGTACGCTGGATTCCTTCCGAGTGAGCAAAAGGGCTGACCTGGTTGTAGGGAGCCTGACGTGAAGGGGCTCCAGGACTGAACTGTGTCCGGAGATAGAAGTACGTGTTGCTTGTAGTCCAGAGTGACTCAGTAGTTTTCAGCATAATATTTATTTGTCTTCCACAGTCTGCATTTCTGAATTGTTTGTGACCAAATGATACAATTCCATACATTGATTTGGAAGCATGGCTCACAGATTTCTTAAATAACTTCTTACTGCTAACAATCAGTTGCAGAGAAGCTCTGCTCTGTCATGCTGAGCTCACATAGCTCTGCCTGCACTTCGAGTTGAAATCTCCATTAGTTATTCAGGTGTTGCCTAGTCTTTGCTATTGGATTCTCTGACTTCTTGGCCTTTTGCCTTTAGTCCTCGAAGAGGATATCCCTGTTCTTTGCAGATGCTTCTGAAACTGCTGACTTTGTCTAAAACATTCTCGGTTTCTGTTCTGATGCTGTCAGCTTCTGTTGGTATTATAAGTTCCTGTGTTGGGTGGCTCAAACAATTAGTAATTTTTTTGGTTAAAAGATGAGTTCTGACTGTTGAGGGGCTTATAAAACAGCTCTAGAGTTTGGGACTGATGGATGATGACTGTGGGAAAGAGAAGTGTCATGAGAAATTGCCCAGTTAAAAAAATTCTTTTCTGCCTACTTGATCAGATGACTGCTGTCTCTTGGAGAAACTTAGGTACAATTTTCAATCCACCTATCACAAAATCAAAGAGAGAGGAGGCTAATCTGGGACTGAGGCTGTAGTGAGTGATAACGTGTATTTGGTTTTCTTCCTGCCTTGTGGCCTCTTCTCCCTCTTTCCTTAAGGTTTATGAGGCATTAGTAAAATGTGTGTGATAGTTTACTGTATGTTCAATGTATGCAGTTCTGCAGTATTCATGTAAGGATAAGATACTTCACCAACCTAGCAGTATTTTATGAACATGTGAATGACAGATAAAATATCAATAATCATGATGCAGGTCCTGCCTTCCTGAAGAGGAAAAAAAAGTGCTGCAAGCTAAACTTTGCTACAGATTGCCGCATGATGCAAGGACGTTGAGAGTGCCCTTTGATTTTTGATGTAGTAGGGACTTTCAAATACACCTTTTTATAAAATATATATATTCGTAGTGTGTTTTTGTATTTTATAGGCAAGGAATATTTCAAATTGCTAATTTATTCTTCTTTGCAAGCTCATTTCAGAGAAAGTCTTTCCCTACTTGATGATGAGATTTGTTAAGACAGTAAATGCGTATGTCCAAAAAATCCAGCAAAAAACCTCTGGTAGCTGTTGTTTCAGAGTTCATGTTGCAGAAATATCAGGACTCAAATTTGAGGGGTGATTAAAAGACATAGATATCTTTGAAAATCCTAGTTTGGGTAAAAGGGATGCATGGGAAATCTTTGTTTTGCGATATCTTCTGTTGCTTGTGCCATAGCAGAGCTAAAAAGAGAGATACTCCAAAAGCTCATAAGACAGGCTTATATACAGTCATGAAGGATCTTAAGGGCTCAGATGTAACGATCCTTACAGAAAGTATTTTTCCCAACATTTGCTTGTTGCCATGATCAGTGTATTAACTGCAAAGTCTGATAGAGAAGTCCTTTCCAGCTCTGGTAATCAATGTATCTATATTCACTCCTGATCTGTGTTGGTGCCCCTTAGTGCAGGATCAAACTGAATATTCTTTCTGCCACTGTTTCACTGAGGATACCTGTTTTGGGACCCCTGTTGTGGCTAATAATCTGCTATAATGCATTCATGATGCAAAAGTGTGTTGCATTCCAAGTAGTGTCATGATAAATTTTGCTGAGATTTACCCAAATTATGGAGGAACTACATATGAAGTTAACATTCACTCTGAAATATAGAATATGGAATATGTTGTATGTGTTACACTGTCACGGTAAATCTGGTATTCTGTTATTCTTCTGGTACTCTGGGTGCCTTTTGTAGTCTTCTCAATAATCATACCAGTCTTTTACTCAAGACTAACACCTTTTCTTAAGGCTCTGCTTGTTGAAACATTATTGCAGTTATCCCGTCAAACACTGCTTAAAGGTCAATTGAACTGTGTAAAACCTTCAAAAGCCTGATAAGGTTCTGCTCTCTAAATTTTGGGTCCTTCTGGCTAGCGCTGGCACAGTGCTTTTCCCTCTCAAATCAGCTCTGCTGAGGTTTGTGGTCCTTTCACTTGCTGTGGCCACCTCCCACCTTGAGAGGATGGGCATCCTTGTCTTTAACTCCCATGAGTTTGAGCCAAAGCCCCTTCTCCTTCCTGGTAGACTGACTTTGTGCTTCACAGGAGGTAGCTCACTGGGCTGTTGCCAGATGAACGGACAGGCCCATGTCTGTTCTCTGAGTCTGGATAACTATGGATGTGGAGGGTGAAGTCCAGTACCATCAGAGGATCAAGCCCACTGCTCTTGGACACAGGATTGTGGTGTCTTCCTATGCAATATCTCTTTCTCATTCATCTGCTGATGTGGTTCAGTTTTTTGGTCCCTAAACAATCTTTTCTCAATATTGTATTTTCTAGAAACAGTATAATTGTTGGCTTCTTGCATATTAACCAAAACTGCTATATTTAACATCTCGAAAAATCACTGCGACTCCCATCTTGTCTCTCTTCTCTCTAGTTTTGACTCCTTTAATTTATTTTAAACTATGTCAAATTTGCTGTGGTTTTCTGTGGAACACTTTCAGACAAGAAAGCCTTTTGAGATCTTCTAGTCAACTTGTTCCCTTTGGCTTGCCAGTGGCCTCCTGAGCAGTGTATGGATATGCTGTTCTGAGATGTCTTTTGAAGTGAGTAAAGGATCACAGAGGCCTGTCAGATGAAGTTTTGCTCTTCATAGCCACAGATGCTCCCTGATAGTATTCCTGAAGCCATTGCATATTTTGCATTAATCTGGGGAGGAGAAATCATTGCTGCAGGGATGAACTGTGCAGCGGCAGCTGTGCTGAGCCACAGCCAAGCATGGAACCATGTATCTCTCCTCAGATGGAGGCATGTTCAGTGCAGAGGACAGCTTTGCCCACAGAAGATTACATCTGTATAGGCTTTTTAATACTTTAGTGGGATGACTCTGTGAGGGAAGGCTCATGTTTTTTCCCAGAAACTTTATTGTGTGAGCGTTGAGCAGCAAAGCTGCCTGAAGAGCTGCATGGGAGTGCTGAGCACGTGTACAGGATGAGTTCTGCCAGGCTGTGGTGTGCACAGGCTGTGGTGTGGGGGTTGGCTGGTTGGGTAAGTTCAAGTGGAAAGCCAATGTCATGTGAAATTAAAGACATGATTATGTAGAAATCAAAGAAAGTGGCAGATGTTTAACTCTTGAGTCAGTAGGAGTCCAACTTGAAAGTTGGGTTCAGTTAAAGAAAGTTAAGAAGCACAGCATTGCTGTTGGGCATTTGCCATCAGACAGTGAAATCTGGTGATTACTCTGGTAATTTGACCATCTCTGATTTGTCTACTTACACCAAATTCACTCTACAATCTCTCTTTTTTATTAAATGAAATGAATGTTACCAGACCAGAAAACTGTAGCAAATGACCATGCTTTAGAAAAAGCATATTCCAGAATGTAATATGAATACACGGTTTAGAAAAAGTTTGTGTGGGTAAATGCTTTTTAATGGTGCCTTGATTCTGAAAGTGTGATGTATGTGAGCATGGAGGCTACAGCCCTGACTTACAGCTCAAAAATTGCCCAGAAGGATAGCAGTATGTAGGAACATGGTCTGTTCCAGAAATGTCTCCTAGAGTATTTCAGCCCCTGTAATTCTGTGGGAGTGAAAAAAAATCCGTCAGCTGTTTCAGAAAATATTTACAGTGAAAATGTTCATTCATTTTGACCACCTAGGCTGTATCAAGAGGAAAAGGGGTTTTGAACTGTGCTTTTCTTGCACTTTTCAACTTTAAACAGGACTTTGATACTTGAATGTAGAGGATGAGTCATATTTAAAAAGTGTTATCTGTGGAGTAGATTGAGCAATGTATTGGCATGCCTAAGAGTCTACAAGTTTCATCAAGCTCTTTTTAGCCTGTGGTGCTGACAAAATGTTAGCAAACTTTCTGCTGTTGCCCAAGAACCGTTTATGGGAAAAGTTAGCCATGTTGGTAGCCTCTAGGTGTCAAAGAGGGCTTGTTACTTACTTCCAGTGGGAAGAGCTCATCTTTTGGTAAGCTTTCTTCTGTATACAAACAAAATGTAAGACCAGTGGAAAATGTTTGTAATATGTCATCCTGTTGCTGAAGAATGTTTTGGTCACTGATACTTTTTATATGAAGGAGCAAAGTTAGTGTGCACTCTTTTTATTATGTTTGAATGCTTTATTTGTAACGTAAAGGCGGTGTTAATGGCGGGTTTTTGCAGATTCCTCTGGTAGTGGAACTCTGTTACTTCATTTCTGAAGCCTACATGCTGAAAAGGGGGCATTGCTCTAAACATTATTGATTCCTTTCAGAGCTTGGAAAACATGCAGCTAAAAATGACCTCAAGGCACCATCTGCTTCAGTGAGGGAAATGCTTTCACTCCACTTGACTGTTAGATCCGTTGAGCTCTCCTTCTTGCCTAAATGGTGTCCTTGAGACAATAGCCCTTTCTCCCGCTGAATGACACAGTAATCCAGATGAGTTCATCCTCAAGTGCTGCTTACGCCGACTGCCTTGCTGCCCCTGTTTTGTGTTCTTTCCCCCTGCAGATGCGTAGTGCATCGGTTGTTTGCCTCTCACGCTGCAGCTGTGCACGAGTAGTGGCTCATTTGGGTTCTGTCCACTCAAAATTGCCAGGCGTTCTTGGGAGAGGGGGTATTTCACAGTCCTTTCCCTCTGACCTCATGCTGCTTCACAGGGAAGCAGGTTTACCGTCTGGTTGCACAGTGAAGTCCTGTAGTATCTACTGAGATAGATGGAACACATTGCTCTACTGCTGTTTTTTTCTAGCGCTGCTCTTGGTGTTATGTCTGACCCTCTGAAACCCACAGCTGCAGTGGGGGGCAATGGAGACTGCAGTGTCCCTGTGTCACAGGGTGAGTCTCTGTTTGCTCTGCTCCCTGTCTTGGTTTTGGAAGTGGGATCTTCAACAGTTGTCAAAGTCTTTGTATGAATTATGGCAGGAAAAAACATTCTGAACTTCACAAGTTTTCATTCATGACTTTCCTTTGTTTCCTATTTGTAACCCAGTACTTTATTAATCACTCTTATAACAATGTATTTTATCATACTTTTCCTAGCCATTAGTCTTTGCTGAAGAACCTTGTCAAATGCATTTTAAAAACATCAGGTTGAGCAGTCACTGATTTTTCTGGTTTTGCCCCAACGGCGATGTATTTAAGACCTCTTGCACATTAATTAAATGTGACCTTTTACACATGAGTCTTTGCAGCTTCCCTTACAGAAAAAAGGGGGGGAAAAAAAAGGAGTATGGCTTCCTAAAAATTCTTGCAGTTCTTCCTTTCACTGGGATATGAAGACTTCTACAACAACAGAAGTTACAGTAATTAAGTCTCAGAGGATATCAAAAGTTATAACTAAAATTTTCTTAAAGTCAAATTAACGTCATCCTCTATACATAAAAGCACAGTGAGTACAAGATCTGGTGTCATGGGGTTTTTCTGGTGCTGGAAATGCGTTAGATTGCCTCTTGGGAAGCAGCATCTTGCCCATTCAGTTACTTAAATTTGTCCTTTTAGATCTGTGAGATCAAATGGTAGGTAGTTCATACTAAATTTGCTAGCAGTGACAGCCTGATAGTTTTCGTGTCTTCATTGCTCCATCATTTAACCTTGGGTGAATTTTTGAGAAAGATGAAGTGGAGGCGAGGAAGGAGAGCAAGAAGAGAAGTTTTCAGGGAAAAATAAGATTTATTTTTTCTTAGTCTGTTGTAGCTGTTCAAAGATGCTCATGGTTTTGGAGTGCCAGGTGGAGGTCTAGGGCAAGATGTGTGAGCAGCATCCCACCTCTGCAGGACCTCAGAAGGATCCCTGCTGCTAACCAGGCATTGGATCTGCAGTAGTGACACCTGCGTAATACGTTGCTCTGTTTGTGCTCAGGACTGCTTTTTCCTGGTGCTGTTCCCCTCATCCACATTTCTGGGGATCTCTTTCACTTTACTATACTGAGTAAATGAAACACCCTCTGATTTCAAACCCACAACTAAATAATAAAAGAGATTTTTATGTGTTTTTTTTACTATTGAGAAGAATAATTACTGGCATTTTAGAGGTATGAGTAGTCCTTGCTTCTGACTCTGATTTCATTGATACTATGATGTTTATGTAGAGAAAAACTATTTTAGGTCATGTTTACGACTTTGTCAAGATCTTCATCTGCTGAGAGCTGGCAAAACCCTACCAAAGTGAACTGGGCCATGGCAGCACACTTCAGCTGATGGTGTTTAACTCTCCCTCTGCCCTACCCTCATTTGGCATGGAGAACAGATACGTGATCCAGGATTCAAAAATAAACATGGACTTCTTAAAATCTTCTCTTATTTCTAGCTTTTCCTCAGAATAAATGACTTATTTACTAAATGTACCCCAAACAGGCAGCTGTAAAAGCCTTTTCATCAAACCATGATTCTATTCTGCAGTTTTTTCATGAAATAACGTTTTTTTTCCCCCAAAAAAAGCCCCAGAGATATTTAGGTTTATGCAATGCATAAGAAGAGAGCTTGCCTGAAGAATGACAAATAATGATGATTAATATAGTAAATGAGTGCGTATAACTATTTTGAGAAGGCTAGGGAAATTAAAAAAGAGATTTTGCAGTTCTTTAATATGCTGTTATATGTGAATCCAGTTCAGTGACACTGAACTTTTGATTAAAATTAGATATTTGCAAATGGCAATGGAGAGAGCCTGAGGAAATTATTTATTTGCATGTATACCAATGCACACAGCATGGGAAACAAACAGGAGGAACTTGAAGCCATGATGAAACAGGAAAATTATGATGTAGTGGCTATTACAGAAACATGGTGCGATGTCTCCCATGACTGAAGTGTGCCAATTGATGGCTACAAGCTCTTTAGGAGGGATAGACGAGGAAGGAGAGGTGATGGGGTGGTGCTGTATGTTAGGGACTGTTACGATTGCTTTGAGCACAAGTGTAGTGAAGACAGGGTGGAGTGTCTTTGTGTTAGAATCAGGGGGAAGGCCAGCAGGGCAGATGTTGTAGTAGGAGTCTACTACAGGCCACCCACCCAGGACAGAGACGTGGATGAAATATTCTATAGGCACTTAGGAGAAATCTCACGATCGCTTGCCCTTGTTCTTGTGGGAGACTTTAACTTCCCAGACATCTGCTGGAAATACAACACAGCAGAGCGGGATCAGTCCCGGAGATTCCTGGAATGTGTGGGAGATAACTTCCTGATGTAGCTGGTGAGTGAACCGACCAGAGAAGGTGCCCTGCTGGATCTCCTCTTTGTGAACAGAGAAGGACTGGTGGGTGATGTGGCGGTTGGAGGCCGACTATGGCACAGCGATCATGAAATAATAGAGTTCTCTATTCTTAGAGAGGCCAGGAGAGGGGGCAGCCAAACTGCCATCCTGGACTTCCAAAGGGCTGACTTTGTCTTGTTTGGGCACCTGCTTGACAGGATCCCTTGGGAGACAGTCCTGAAGGGTATAGGGGTCCAGGAAGGCTGGGCACTCTTTAAGAAGAAAGTCTTAATGGCACAGGAGCAGGCTGTCCCCAGGTGCTGTAAGAGAAGCCGGTGCCAGAGAAGGCCACCCTGGCTGAACAGGGAGCTTTGGCTGCAACTCAAGGAGAAAAGGAGAGTTTACAGCATTTGGAAGAAGGGGCTAGCGACTCACAGTGATTACAAAGATGCTGTGAGGTTATGCAGGGCAGAAGTCAGGAGTTCTAAAGCCCAGCTAGAAATTAATCTGGCTTCAGCAATCAAGGACAACAAGAAATGTTTCTATAAGTATGTCAACAGCAAAAGAAAGACCAGGGAGAGCCTCCATCCCCTGCTAGACGCGGGACGAAACATGGTAACAAGTGATGAGGAAAAGGCTGAGGTGCTTAATGCCTTCTTTGCCTCAGTCTTTAATAGCAAGCCTAGCTGTATTGAGGGAATCCAGCCTCCTCAGCCAGAAGACAGAGACTGGGAGAACGACCCCCCCGCATTCCAGGAGGAGATACTCAGTTACCTACTGCATCACACAGACATACACAAGTCTATGGGACCTGATGGGATACACCCGAGGGTGCTGAAGGAGCTGGCTGGGGTGCTCACCAAGCCGCTTTCCATCATTTACCAGCAGTCCTGGCTGACCAGGGAGGTCCTGACAGATTGAAAATTGGCCAATGTGACGCCCATCTATAAGAAGGGTCGGAAGGATGATCCAGGAAATGACAGGCCTGTCAGCTTGACTTCAGTGCCTGGGAAGCTGATGGAGCAGCTCATCCTGAGTACCATCATACAACACGTGCGGGACAACCAGACGATCAGGCCCAGTCAGCATGGGGTTATGAAAGGCAGGTCCTGTTTGACAAACCTGATCCCCTTCTACGACAGGGCGACCTGCTTATTGGATGAGGGAAAGGCTGTGGATGTTGTCTACCTTGACTTTAGTAAGGCCTTTGACACCATTTCCTACAGCATTCTCCTGGTGAAACTGGCTGCTCGTGGCTTGGATGGGCACATGCTTCGCTGGGTAAAAAACTGGCTGGATGGCCGGGCCCAAAGAGTTGTGGTGAACGGAGATAAATCTGGTTGGCGGCTGGTCATGAGTGGTGTCCCCCAGGGCTCGGTTTTGGGGCCACTCCTGTTTGACATCTTTATTGATGATCTAGACGAGGGGATCGAGTGCACCCTCAGTAAGTTTGCAGATGACACCAAGTTGGGTGGGAGTGTTGATCTGCTCGAGGGTAGGGAGGCTCTGCAGAGAGACCTGGACAGGCTGGAGCGATGGGCTAAGGCCAGCTGTAGGAGTTTCAATAAGGCCAAATGCAGGGTGCTGCACTTGGGCCACAACAACCCTCAGCAGCGCTACAGGCTTGGGGAGGAGTGGCTGGAGAGCTGCCAGTCAGAGAGGGACCTGGGGGTGTTGATTGACAGATGGCTGAACATGAGCCAGCAGTGTGCCCAGGTGGCCAAGAAGGCCAATGGCATCCTGGCTTGTGTCAGAAATAGCGTGGCCAGCAGGGACAGGGAAGTGATCTTACCCCTGTACTCGGCACTGGTGAGGCTGCACCTCGATTTCTGTGTTCAGTTTTGGGCCCCTCACTACAAAAAGGACATTGAATTACTCGAGCGTGTCCAGAGAAGGGCAACGAAGCTGGTGAAGGGTTTGGAGCACATGTCGTACGAGGAGCGGCTGAGGGAACTGGGGTTGTTTAGTCTGGAGAAGAGGAGGCTGCGGGGAGACCTCATCGCCCTCTACAACTACCTGAAAGGAGGTTGCAGAGAGCTGGGGATGAGTCTCTTTAATGAAGTAACAAGCGATAGGACAAGAGGGAATGGCCTCAAGTTGCACCAGGGAAGGTTTAGACTGGATATGAGGAAGCATTTCTTTACAGAACAGGTTGTTAGGCGTTGGAATGGGCTGCCCAGGGAGGTGGTGGAGTCCCCATCCCTGGAGGTGTTTAAGAGTCGTGTTGACATAGCACTGAGGGATATGGTGTAGTTGGGAACTGTTAATGTTGGGTTGATGGTTGGACTAGATGATTTTCAAGGTCTTTTCCAACCTAGACAATTCTGTGATTCTGTGTAATCATGTTGCATTTTTATTTTATTGTGTATTTTTAAAAAAAGATTCTTTGCCCTGGAGATATTTATTTTTATAATTAGATCTAGGCTTATTTCTGAATTTTGTCTCTGAGCAAAGTTTTTCTTTTTCTTCCCAGTACAAGTAGAAAAGTAAGTTTTTGAAAAAATTTCTTATTTTACATACAGCAACAAACACAACTGAGGCTGAAAATTGTCCTATTATAATGTGTACATGTGCTAATTAGCACTGTATTCCTCTACTGTAGCATAAATTTAGGTGTAACAATTATATTCAGAACCACAGTTAAAATTCTTTTTAGGTAAATCTACATAAAATGTTTAGTATATTTTTCATTTGATTTCATTAATGTCTTTATTTTGATTTCCCATGAACTTACTTGTGTCCTTACTGAACAGTCATTTCATATACACTTAAAGGATTGTTAACAACCTGAGGTTTCTATTCAACTGTTAAATGGGGGGGGAATTAAATTGATATCTAAGGAATCTATTAATTTGTAAATGTGACTGACTCCCAGAATGTCTGCTATAAAACCTCATTGTTCTTACAAGCTCTGAAGCATAGCTTTTAAGTTCTCTTGCTATAACATTCTGTATTATTTTCTCTCTTGATTCTCTTGATGCTTTTCTTTTGAGTCTACAAATCTGATCAGAATCTTTTAATTAGAAACCACAATACTATAAATAGTAATAAATATAAAATTTTTTACATCAAAGGGCAAGCATATAAATAGGATTTTCTCATCAATCTTTTTAAAAAAAGACATTCTTCTGTTTTGATAGAAATTGTTATCTCTTCCAGCAAAACTTATTAAAAAGCATCTAAGTGCTTTATGAAGGATACTTCAGAAGTAAGAAACATATTATGAGGAATTGCACATTATATCACAACATATTTTTAATTCTCTTTTTCCTTATTTTAATGAGGAAAAATATTAGTCATCATGTTACTATGTTGCTTTCAACTCCCAGCTAATTATATACGATGTGAGGAAAATTTCTGAAATATTTCCTTTCAAAATTCTAGTTACTTTGATTATTAAAGAAAGTGCGTAGCTTGTAAGTGTTCTACTGGCAGTTAAAATATTTGACCTATTTGAAATGAAAATCTTCCAGATGTATTTAAGGTTACCTACAGTACAGTGCAATGAAGCTCACCATTGATCTGCAATGTTATACGTTGGTTGTAGTTTATGTATGTGCATTCCCTTTGCAGGTGCTCATTCTTCAGGGCCAGTTTCTGAAGAAAGCTGATCCCCAGCAGGGGTACTGAAGGGATTGTATCAGAAATCATCATTATTCTGTAGTGTTTCTTTGTAACAATAAACAGTCATACTTGGTACTGATTGCCCATCTCCTCTGTTACTGCAGTGATCCCTGAGGCATGGAGCAGGTGATTTAAAATAATTGGAATCGTATCCCTCTTGGTATGGCAGGAAGGTTTGTGTACCACTTTTTTTTTTTTTTCCTAGGATTCAAGCTTCTGATATTTTTTTTTAGATAAAATACCTTTGTGCTTAGTGATTTGAAATAATCCTCTTCACTCCATTTACTTTTGATTCCTTTCAGACATTGACTGAGATGCTTAAACTTTGCAATCTTTGACAAAATTTAGCTCTCGCGTAGTTATATTAGAGTTATGGGATGCTTCGTATTTTCTGTACAGGGGCTTGCAGGGTAGTACACTTCATGTGCCACTAGAATCATAGACTTATAGACTCATAGAATGGTTTGGGCTGGAAGGGACCTTAAAGATCATCTCATTCCAACTCCTGTGCCATGGGCAGGGACACCTTCCACTAGACCAGGTTGCTCCAAGCCCCGTCCAACCTGGCCTTGAACACTGCCAGGGAGGGGGCGGCCACAACCTCTCTGGGCAACCTGTGCCAGTGTCTCACCACCCTCCCAGGAAAGAACTTCTTCCTTATAGCTAATCTAAATCTACCCTCTTTCAGTTTAAAACTGTTACTCCTTGTCTTATCACTGCATGCCCTAATAAAGAGTCTCTGTTTTTTGCATCTGAAAGTACTGCAGCTAATTTCAGAGTTGTTATCAATACTTTCCTTCTTCAGTTGCATGACATTAAAATTTCAGAACTTTTTGATTGTGTCAGAGGCACAGCACTGCACTCTTCCATTAGTTGTTAGATTCTCCTTCCCTGGCTCTTGTTCATGTTCTGCATTGAGTGCATCTCTCCTGGTCTCCAAGAACTCCCCTTTCATGACTCAGTTGTCAGCTTTCAATGTGTCACACCTATGGTTGTTGAAAAAGCCTCGGATTTCCTGAGAAAGTTCCTTGGTTTGAGGACTGAATGACATAATTGATTGTCTTGCTTCAGTGGTTTAGAGGAGCCTTTGCAGGTGTCTTTCTTGTTACTTCTGCTTGAATGAGGTGGTATAGATGGAATAAAAGTACTTATTTAATTTCTTTGAGTTCTTTTATTGACATATGTCTATGAGCATAAGCTTCCTTTGCAGCTGGCCATTTTACCTATTCACTGAGGAGCCAGGTAGACGTGCTTAAAAATAATGGAGAGCCAAGACTTTTTAAAATCCATTTCTTTATTTTGTGGTTCTTAACCAGATATTCAGAAGAATTGTTATCCTAAAAAATGTACTTGCTGGCACTTGTAAGGTGCATTTTCTTGTTACGCTGAATGAGATCTGTCAGCTGTCGTTGAAAGGGGGAATCTCTCTTCCTCTTCATTCTGTCTTGCATGTCCCCTCCAGCTTCTTTCCATTGCATCTACTCGTGGTGTGACTATATAGTTTATTTGGATCAGCTTATTTTTCCGACAGAAAACGGATCCACTCCAAGTAATGATTAATTTTCTGATGCTGATCTGACTTTCTGGGTAGTCACGTGAGCCAACAAGGGAGAGCAGGTGGGAACATGTGCCCAGGATGGGGCAGAACTGTTCGTTTTCAGCAGCAGCCCACAGCATGCAGTGTTGCAGTGTTTTACAACCACATATCAGGGTTGCAGGAAGGGCTGCAATTTCTGGAAAGGGCTAAGTTTGTCTTGGTATCTCAGTAGGTTTGAGATACACTTGATTGCACTTGAGCTTAAACTTAATGGTAAGCTTCCTGGGTTTGCCCCGCTTGTCTTGGGGGTGGTTACATCTGTGTAATGCTTTTCATCTTAATTTATTAATAGGTATTTTCTCCCTTAATTCCACATTAACAGTTTCTGTCAGGGTATAACTGTGGTGCCGGGTCACCTCAGAAATACATTAGCCTTGTAATTGTTTATCTTAGAGATGTGTTCAAGGGAGGAAGTTTCCCAGACCAAATCAATATGATGCAATATATGTAGCAGTTAAAAACCAAACCAAACCAGAAAAACCTAGTCATTTTTGCTCTTATAGTTAATGAGGTGAATACATTTTAATGACAAATGCTACATTTAGTATATGTACATTTAGAAATTTAAGTTAGGCTTTTTATATTCTTCCTTACTGACTAATTATTTTTTGGTACCAGCATATGGTCATATAGAAGACATGGTTATACTGTGTACAGAGATCTAAATGATGGCATATGTAGCTATGTTGTTGACAAACAGAGATAATAAAGTGCTGTAGAATGTTCTTTGCATTTAATAATGTAATGATGAAAAGTGAACAACTGGACTGCCATTTCTCCTTTGATCAGAAAGTGGTTGTTGTGGCGCAGGTAGGTAAATGAAAGTTAGTTAAGATTAGCAGATGTGCTGCAGTGGAACAAGAAAATGACAAAACTAGTATGGGCCCCTTGTACCTTACTCGGTTCTTGGCTTGTCACGTCCCGTTTATGAGCAGCAGCCTAAAAATTCACATCTAGCAAGAGAAGATGGAATTTTAAAATAATTCAAAGCAAACTCTACGGCCCGAGAGTTGGAAAGAAATGCCAATTCTAACGTGATAATTTGTTGATGGTTGTGTTTGCTGTATTTCTGGTTGTGCTAGCTGCTGCAGGCCAGAAACAGCTAGATGATGGTCCTACATGTGGGTGGCCATAGGTGCAGTGTGTGTCTGTACATGCTGTGGATGTCTGTCATTGCAGATGCCAGCCGGCTGTGTCACGGGCCATTTGGGACTAGCTTCTTTTTTTTTTAATTTTTTGTTTTAAGACTTTTTTTGGATAGAAAGTAGGCTTTTAATATTGATGGTAATTAATCACTGAAATTATTTACCCAGATAAGGTAAAATGTATGTTCTATTCAGTTAGTTGGTTAAAGATTGTACATCTGTTCAAAAGAGATGCTCTTAAATCATCCAGAAATTACAGGAACCACTTAGTGGAGACCTGTGGCCTGTGTTACAAAGCAGGTTAGATGTAATGGGGATAGCTGAAAGGATATCTGACTCTGTGAATTGTATCTACTGAGAGGCCTTCTAAAAAGCTTTCCAGTTAATACAACATCCCTCTAAACTGTAGCGTAAATAGGTGGAATTTCTCATCATGCAATTTTTCATGCTGTCATGGTTTGAACTCAGAGGGCAACTGAGTACCACACCGCTGCTCACTCCCCCCTTCCTCCCCAGCGCTGAGAAGGAGGGAAGCAAAAGGCCCAGGGACTTGAGATAAGGACAAGGAGGGCTAATGTCATCCTTTAAGGCACAGGCAAAAGACAGGCTAGTTAAGGGAAGAAAAAAACCCGTAAGTTTAATACAGACACTAACACCACCACCACTTAACAGACATGGTAGGACCATGAGAAGCGTTACATCTTGAAAAAACCTTCCCCCACCTCTCCCTTCTTCTCGGGCTCAGCTTTGCTCCGGATGTCTCTACCTCCTCTCCCCCCAAGCGGTGCAGGGGGCAGAGAATAGGGGGTGCGGTCAGTCCTGCTGCTTCTTCCTCCTTGGGGTGGGGAGAACTTCTGGCATTCCTGCCCTGTTCCAGCACGGTCCCCCTCTCTCAGGAGACAGTCCTCCACAAACCAACTCCAACATGAGTCACTCCCACAGGCGCGTGGGTCACCCCTGTGTGTTGCAATCCTCCCAGCGCCAAACTACAACAGCAGGGGCTTCTTCCCATGGGGTCCTGGTCTTCTTCAGGCACAGTCACCTGTCCTGGTGTGGGGCCCCCCACAGGCCACAAATCCCTCTCTGCTCCACTGTAGGTGCCCATGGGTGTCAGGGGGGTGGCCCTGCTGTCTCACTATGGGATACAGGGGAGTCTCTGCTCCAGCGCACCTGCCCACCTTCTCCTCCTTCCTTCCACTGACCTTGGTGTTCGCACAGATGTTCTCCTCACAACTTCTCCTCAACTCCTCCCAGGTTGCCTTCTTAAATATGTTATCGCAGAGGCACAGCTAACTGGCCCGGCCTTGGTGCAAAGGCGGGTCTGACTTGGAGTCCGGGGAGCTTTGAGAAGCTTCTCGCAGGGGGCCACTGCTGTAGCCCCCTCCCCTGCTGCCAAAAAACCTCCGCTGCTCACTCAAACCAGGACACATGCGCATTCACTGCAGTGGCACAGCTAGGCATTTTTATAGAGGGCACCCAGCCTGATCATCCTCTAATAAGAGAAGCTGTCTTGACTTTTGTGTTTGGTTTTTTTTTTTTTTTTTTAAAATAATCAACTGTTTGTAAATATGTATTCATGGTTGTTGTGTTTTTTGTTTGTTAATACTCATGCTTATATATGTAGACATAAAAAAGAAAAGTCTGCTGTAGGGCAACTAAAAAAATGTAATAAACAAAAAAGTCATGATTCCTTCAACTTTCTGTTTCTTTGTTGCTGTTCTTTTCCAGGGAAACTGGTATTCTCAGCTCTTCTGGATTTAATGCCTATTGAAAGCCTGCCAGTAGTTTTAGAGAGGGTGAATTTGATGATTCACATTATCCCATCCTGTCCTGTGTTTCCCAGAGTTTTCAATAAATCATTTGTTACAGTTGTACTATCCTGTATTGTATTTATTTAGAGAAGTGTAGTTTAGAGTTGGAAGTAGTTCTTCTGTGTTTCCTCTTAGATTCCTCTGTCTACATGCTTCAAATCTTAATGTGCAGATTTCAATGGAAAGAAAATAAGAACAAAGTTGAAACTGCTCCAAAATGTCTGAAAGTAGCTTTTCTTATTAATTAAATAACATGGCTCTTCCGTTTCTTGGGAGTTTTCAGGTCTAGAAACAATTGTTGCATTTCCATTGGACAGCTGAATATTTTCTTCCACTACTACTAGAATAAATATTCTATTTCTGTCAGATAGTGAGTTACAGAGTATTCACGTTCGTCCTCTATAGAACTGAATGAAAGCTATTTATTCAAGAAAATATATGGCAAAGAGGGAAAGAAAGAAAAGATGGATAGATAGATACATAGGTATTTCTCTAGCACCCATTTTTCTTTGGTTTTAGTGACTGCTCAGGGGTTAGTGTTTTTGGAGCCTTTTGAAGGAGGTGGGTTACAGGGTGGTGAGTCAGAGCTTTACAGAAAGTGCAACTAATCAGATTTTAGCCCATTTCTATCACCTCACTATATAGGCTTAAATTAAACTCTCTCTGAATGAACAAGTTCTTTCAGGTAACGTTGGAGAGATTTGTGAGTGTATCCCAGTCTGACCAAACCAGTAATGTCTCAGCTGTTCTCCACCCATCTGTGTCCAGAGTCAGGTTAAGGAACTAGTAACATTAGCCATAGAAGTCTTCCACTTTCCTTTGCTAAGGTTTTGCCCAGAATGGAATTTCAAGAGTCATTTCCGATGGTGTGGATGGGTTAAGATGGGGGGTTACGCCCAGTCACAGGTTGGGTTGGGAATTCTTGAATAAGCCTCACAGATTCAGAAAACAGATCTTTTATTCATTATCACAGACTGCTTTGTCCATTTCAATGCAATTTTATTTGGTTAATGGTGTATTGTTACTTAGTAAATATATTTACTTTCTGCATTCACAAACCTGTATGATACGTTTTGTTGTGGCTGAATACTAATTCCAGTCTTTTCAATATTGCAGTCTACCCACATTGCTCGAGCCAGCTTCCAGGTTGATGCTTTTGGATCATCTTTCATCCTAGATGTGATGCTAAATCAGTAAGTAATGACTGTATCTTATTCTACGTTTGTTCAAGACCCAGTGCCAGTGCAATGTAATTTTTCAATGGAGGTTTTAGAGGCTGTATTATAGCACAAATGCTGTTTCTAGGTATTGAGTTAAATCTGTAGTAGTGTATTTTAAGTTCTTTTGTTATTTTCTCAAGTGCAGTTGTAGGTTTTGATATTCCCATTGTTACTACTTAGTAGCTATTGCAGTGTAACTAACGTTTCAGTGTTATAATTTCATTTGCCATCTTTCAGTTTACCAGAAAGGCAAATTACTATACTCATGCAGAGCCTCCCTGGATATTAAAAGATGGAATTGCTGAAAACTCATAGCTGTTAGCATTTTAATAACCAAGTGTAAAGTACTGGAGATACAGCAATTGCACTACAGCTTATCCTCAAAAAAGAATGAGATGGATAGTTGTGAATGAAGTTTCTCTGGATGCGTTTACAGTCTTTTGGGAACAGAGAAGCATTATAAGGCAGGAGCACACTGTGAACTTCAGTCTACGAGAAAAGATTGAACATAGTAAACTAAGTGAAATCTGGTATGTGGCTTTCAGTAATGAGGTTTTGGAGTAGCCTTTTAGCACAGCTGTTTTAAAATAGTGCATTGCTTTTCCGCTCTGAAGTGAAAAGAGAGTAAATAATGTAAATAGAAATGTTTTGTTAAGTAATTCATCTCCTAATAATTGAATACAATGTTGCATGGTTCAGTGTGTGAGTTTGTGCTCAATTGCTACAAGTTTTTCTTCTATAAAGATGAACCATTCAGGTTGCAATGGGAGGCACTTAAATTTCAGGTTTTTTCACTTGTAAACACATTTTAAACAGTGGCAATTTCCTTATGTGCACTGACGTGAGTTAAAAACCACATGCGAATCCGTGCTGCTTACAGACGGCAGACACTGTGCTGCTGGAAGGAGAGGGAACAAGGCTGGTTTAGAAGTATGATTTTATAACAAATGCATTTTAAAAGAATTCTAGAGGAAGAATTTCCTACTGAAAAGCACCAAGACCACAACATTGAAGTGTTAGTTGAAAACAGCAGTTTTGTACACATATTTATACCTTACTGACAGTAGGTTGCAGAAACCGTTTTTTATTTTGGGTGACAGATTAATGGTATGGTCACAGTTAGTTTCTGAAAGGTCAGGATTTACCTTGCAGTATGAATTTCAGGTCATCTTAATAAAAGTAAACACATTTACTAACAGTATATGAAAAAACAAGTTAAGGATGTGATTTTATGAACTGCAACAGTTCTCTGTAGGTGGATTTTTTGTTTATGCACATAAACACACACAAACACATATACTTAAAATTTGATTTGAGCTGGATCCTATTTTTATGTCATTCTTTTGTTGACTTTAATGATATTAGACCAGTATTTCTAGGAGTAAGACTGTCAAAATGTGTCCTTATTGTTCTTGAGAGTGTCAGTATCCAACTTAAATATGAACTTTTCCTAAGGAGCTGTGCTTTTTATAATGTGAAAAAAGTCCTATCACAAATTGTGCTAAATGAAAACAAGGCTGCAAGGAAATGAAGATGTTTGGCTTCTATCGTGATATTTAAATAAACATTTAAATTGCTTGTGAAATACCATTTGCAGATCATCAAATAAAAAGAGGGCCAAGTATACTGGAGCAACATTTAAAATGTATTCTTAATTATTATTCCTGTGAACAAATATATTCAGAAGTCTGTATATATTTTTCTTCTCTTGCAATTCTTACTCTCCGTATTATATTTTGTATGCATTTTCTAAGGGTCCTGAGAGAAAAGCACTAATTTTTTTGAGGAGTGGTTTGCAAATTTGGCCCACAGTAGCCTTATAATTGTAAAGTAGTTGAATGCTTGAAAGGAGCAAGGTTCAAGATTTTAGTTTTCCTCTGGAAAAAATAGCAGCTTACTATTTATAACTGAACCTCTGCTAATATCAAAAGCATGCTGAAGCAGGCCTCTGTGGTAAAATTAGCTTTTATGCATAATATACATTTGAGGAATGTTAAAGGAATTATGGGGGACGGAGAGGGGGGGAAAAATAATTTAAAACACATAGGTTGTCAGAAAGAAGAGACTCGAGCCCTGCCTTAGTCTGCTTTCTTGCAGTCTCCCTGTTGTTTAAAAATTGATATGTATGGCTCATACGTCTGAGTATATCTCAGCCTCATCTCTAGTTACAATGTCAGTGGTGGACAGTCACAGAGCAAGTGTTCGTTATTCTGTATAGTTCTCCAATTTATGGAGGAAAAAAAAATAATTAAAATTATACTAGCAAGCAGAGAGCTTTAAAAAAATCAGAAAGTAAAATATACTCCTGCTATCTAACATCTGTCTGCAAATAGATTTTCTTCATTTGCTTCTTTCTTTGTGGGCATTATTTTCTCTATCCTCTTCAAATCCATCTTTTTATCTGACAATCAGTTTCTCTGTTTCCTCTGCTGCATTTGCCTGTGTGTTGTTATACATCGCCCTGTTAGGTACCCGTTTGTATTTCATATTCTGTTGTGTTTTCCATCTCTGTACTTACTCAGTTCTTTGAAGAGTCACACATTTCTTTCTCCTCTTTTTCCATTGGGAATAATTGTTCCCTCTGTCATCAGCATAGATACCACAAATCTTTCTTGTTTTTCTTGCAATCTTTTTCTTGACAACTTTTTGTACACTGACAGTTGAGGCTGGCAGAAATGTTTATGGTATCTTACTTGCCTCTCTTTTCCCCCATGGTCTGATACCCTCTGTTTTATCTCTTCACTTCACCAAAGGAGATGCTACTATTGAATCTGGAAGTTAGTTGAAGCGACTTTCCTTTCCTAGTCCCTTCCTCTGCCACCTCTCCCAACACTGGCCTGCAACCAAAGGCTGATCTCTGCAATGAAGCAAGCTGGGAAGATACAGGAGGTGTGCAAAGAGGACACAGAGAATCTCAGCTTGCTCTATACGTGCTCTTACTAAATCAGAAAGCGGAGCTTATTCCTGACATTTCAGACATGAGGAAAGCTAAGGCCCAGGATGGAAGTGTTCTGACAATCCTGGATGCATGTGAGAGGAAGGAAAAATATTTCTGGTTAGTGGTACTGGAAGGTTCCTGGTACTTCAGGAATTAATTATTTTGTCTTGCTACTGGCATTACAGTGTGGCGGTTTAATTTAACATTGAAATCCACATGCTTTCTTCTTGCTCATTTTGGATCTTAACCAGTGTTGAATGCGTATCTGTTCACAATAAATGCAGATGTGAGATACACTGAAACATTACCTTGAAGAATGATGATGATTAAAAAAAATAATAAAAAGCTGGTGTAATTACAATGTAATTTCTTTTATGCATGGTGGTATTTTCTTCACATATATTATCATTCTTTCTCTCTTCCTTTTTTTTCCCCTCAGTTGCCATAGTGTCTCTACAATGAACTTTTTTGAGGATACAGTGTTTCTTTTTTAACTTCTTTTGCCTGTTCAACTGGCTTAAGTATTTACAAAGGAGCTTTCAGATCAGATCAGCTGTATTTTTAAAAGGTTCAATCCCTCCGGCAGAGGTTAGGAATGCATTAGCTGCATCAGTGTGTTTATGAATCCATTGCCTTGGTGTCCCTATGTGTTCTGAACTGCATCTAATGGAGCTGTTTTCTGTGGCCATCTTCCTTAATGCCACCTTCAGCATTAGCAAACCTGGGACCCACCCACTGCGCAGGCGGGTGGGTGCTGCTCGCAGCCTTCCCTCCTTCAGCACATGTCCAGCTCTGGCCATCAACTGAGAACTATGCAGGAGTTGCATAGCAGTTAAGTGTACTTACTTATTTATTTTTTAATTCCTTCCCCTTGAAGTTTTTAATGCTGTGATGGCATCCGTGGCACAGCAAATGGCTATTTCTTTTTCATGCAGTATATTTCTTCTTAAATGTAGCCACATGCCCATTTATACTCTCACCTTGCAGGGAAGTGGTGGAGTCCCCATCCCTGGAGGTGTTTAAGAGTCGGGTTGACATAGCGCTTAGGGATATGGTGTAGTTGGGAACTGTCAATGTTAGGTTAATGGTTGGACTAGATGATCTTCAAGGTCTTTTCCAACCTAGATGATTCTGTGATTCTGTGATTAAGCAGCAGAGCTCACCAGGAAATGGGACACATTTCCAAAAGCCTCTTTGAGGCCCTTTTGGTCCTGTAGAACACGTAGATCTGTCTGAGGGGACCTGGGCCAGGGCATGTTCATCTGCATGTGAAGCAGCAGAGACCTAATGGCATAATGGCCCAAAGCAAGTTGTGATCATGAGGTTGGATTGAGAAAGAGCATGCTGCGAGTGGGTTAATAGGAAAAACTACAGTATCTGTGCTTGTCTGGAGTATGGACAGGCCCTGGCATGTGGTGACCACACCAGGTTCACTTTGTGCTAGCCATGACGGGCAAGAAGGATGATCAGGGCCCTTCCTAACTGCAACATCATCCTTCATATGAGGTCTCTGGTGTCTCCTGTCACAGAGATCAGCAGAGTATTTTGTGAGCCTGAGTCTGAACTGTGGTCATTTCTGAGGTGCAGTGTGGACACCAGGTGCCTTGCTGAGGAGACTCTTGGCCTTTGGAAAGCTCCCTTGAGCATCTAACCACCTGTGCATGTCCTGGCTCCTTATGCTGTGATAAGAAGAGCCCTCCTCGATCATGACGTTTTTTGTGAGAGTGAACACATCAATAGCCTGAGATCCTCAGGTTTGTGGTGATCGGGAAGTGCGTTGAAGGGTCACAAGCATAAATAAGGTTTTCAAGCTTATATTCAGCACTTCAGGACTGCTCTGTCACCTTCTTGGTGACACTCAATCACTAGGATGGAGCATAATTGCCACCTGCTTTCAATTGCAACACAAATTTAATTCCTCTGGTCCATGTGTTAGTGGAAAATAATCTATAAACAAGTAGTAGGCTGGGCAAGATGTGCTCAGAAAGCCTACCTCTTTAGGAAGCTCACAAATCTTCTGTTCCCATTGAGCACCTGACTGTGTCCTGGAGGAGTAGCAACACTGTGTATAAATTGATGGTCATGATGATCAAGGATGTTCAGAAGACTGAAAGATTTCGAATGAGGCAATTTTTGTAAACTCTGCAATCACTCTATTCTCTATTTGGAAAATAAATTCCCTTTTCTCTTAGTTTAACAAAAAGTAGGCAAAACCAGAGAAGCTTCTTCAGAAAACATTGATAGGTATTCTGTATATTTCAGTCTTAATTGAAATTATTTCTGGTTAGTGGTACTGGAATGTTCCTGGTACTTCAGGAATTAATTATTTTGCCTTGCCACTGAATGGTTTTTGCAGCTTCTACTGAGAAGGATATAGATATTCCTCATGCCTTGTGGGGAATGTTTATTAGGAATGTCTTTTAACTAGAGTTTTGCAAACCTTGCAGAATCAGATCATAAACTTCATCAAAAAATCCTGAAAACAGAAGCAAATTAAAAGGCATCTTGACAGACAAGTGCCAGCTTTTTCATGAGACAAACTGCTGAAACCTTGCCTGTAATTTCTCTTGGCAAATGGTCTCCAACACTAATATCAATGTGTCATGTAAGCTGTAAATGAAAAACATATTCCTAAAATTGCTCTAAATCATAAACATTTGGCTGTGTGGAATTCAAAAGGATTAGCTTCCTGACATGGTTTAAAAAAATGCAGTTGCACCGTTTCTGACTATTACAATTTCTGGTAAGTCTTTCTCCTGTGTGGCCCCCATGAGTCTTGTGCTCCTCCTGGTCACCCGCAGGACGGGCATGCTGTTGAGGGGCTCCGTGTGATGTGATGTGACCTGCTGAGTTGTGCTGCCAGGTGCGAGAGGACCCGTCTGCCTTTCCTGCTCTAAAAGTACTCTGTGATTTACCATCTCTGTTATAATGACTCTTATAATGACTCCTAGTAACTGTTTGGATAACTGGATTGGGTAAGTGATGGTCAGATCAAACCTGAGGAGGAGCAGCTCTTCCTTTAAACTGTTTCGGGTCTCCCTAAAGTCCAACTCGGTCCCTTATTAGTTATTTTAATGAATGCCTTGGCTGCACACAATCCCAGTTGTTCTCACTAGCAGCTGGAATTTATTGGGATCGAGGGGATTCAAGCTCTGTTCACTTCTTATTCATGTCCTGTGCATGCAGGCTGAGGAGCCCCACTTGGGTACAATCATATTTTGGTAATTGATTCTTACTTAAAATAATGCCCTTTTTTTGCATCATATGAGAGCTCTCTGAAAGTTTAATTGTAATATTTAGTACCAGCTTATTGGTACTAAATTACTGGCACGATATAGACCTAGCTCAGGTCTTCTGAATTACATACTGAATCATGTTCTGCATGATTTTCAAATTATTTGTTAAGTGATGTTTATCATGGGCTCTGTGATCAGAACCTCAGCTGACCCAACAGGATTGTTCTTTCACAACCCCATTTTGCGAATTCATTCTTTCCCCCCCCCCCCCCAGTCTGTGGTGGAAAAATTAGTATGTTCATCATTGCAAACCAGACTTAAAAAACACTTTCTCCCTGATATCGTTGCTTTATTTCAAAGGTTGATTTTGTTCTCTGGGAGGCAGTTATTCTGCACCTCTGTGTTATCACGCTTTGTTAACACATATTTTGTACAAACTGGTTTTGAATGGCTTATAGGTTTTTTTAATGTTTAATGAAAAACGTCAGTTCTGCAGAGATTTCTGCCCACTAATTTTGTCTGGGCTAAACTAAGACAAAAACTCGAGGTTTTACTAGTGTATCACTAAACATATCCTGAGACTAAGGAGAATGTCTAGGATTATGCATTTAGACCTTTGTAGCGTCATCACTAAGGGTTCCTGCCTTTGTGGGTGTTTTCCCAGTTTTGTGTTGAAGAAGTATGGGAATGAAGAATTTTTCAAAATACAAACAGTTTGTGTGGTTAATTACATTCACTGAAAAAAGCTTGAAGGTTAGTTTTAGACTGAAAAAGCCCTGTAGCATTGAGTTCGGTACATAGAGCATATCAGCCGCCTTTATTACAGTAAACAGGTTGAGCTCCTGGATCTTGAGGAAATGGCATGTTTTAAGTTCTTTAATAACTTCTGTGCCTTGTATCCTTGTAGCATTTTGGTCCTCCTTTCCCGTCCTCCTTTCCCTTCCTCCTTTCCCGTCCTCCTTTCCCTTCCTCCTTTCCCGTCCTCCTTTCCCGTCCTCCTTTCCCGTCCTCCTTTCCCGTCCTCCTTTCCCTTCCTCCTTTCCCTTCCTCCTTTCCCTTCCTCCTTTCCCTTCCTCCTTTCCCTTCCTCCTTTCCCTTCCTCCTTTCCCTTCCTCCTTTCCCTTCCTCCTTTCCCTTCCTCCTTTCCCTTCCTCCTTTCCCTTCCTCCTTTCCCTTCCTCCTTTCCCTTCCTCCTTTCCCTTCCTTCCCTTAGCTTAGAATTGACTGTTTGGTAAACAGGAATTATATTCTTTGATCATATTATATCATCAATATTACTGAATTTGTAATCCTGTAGAAGAAAAACATCAGGATTACTTTGACAAGAAAAATTTTCCATAATCATATGTTGATTATCAGTATGTTTATTACCTTCCTTTAATTTGTTTTGTATAATGTTCCATTATGCTTAAGACTTCTTTTGGAAAAGGTAAATTGCTTTTGATAACTCCATTACATTTTATTTTTCGGTGTTATAATTTAGTTTTAGGTTAACAAATTTCTGTTATGATTATTTCTCTATTATTGTCAATAGATTTTGTTGAATTTAAAAGGCTGTTGAAATCAACAGAAGTTTGCTGCTGACTTCAGTTGGATGGGGATATGGAAAGTTTAAGTGATGTCTGTGAAATGCTTGCAAGTGCTTAATTGGCGTTCTGGTTAAAATGAGAACCAAAAAAGGTAATTTGTTTCATTCATCTATTATTTCCAAGTGCGTCACTGTGAGGTAGTCCTAAGCACCCGCAAGAGAATTCCTCTGTTTCTGAAACACCACTTAAAGCTCAATGGTTCATGATGCTAAGAAAAATAACATTCGAAAACATTTGTCTGTGTATACAAAATCTGTTAATCCCCTCACAGGATCCCTTCCTAGCCCATTAAAAAAGTTCCCGAAAAGGTCAGTCCTTTGTTTTCCTCTCAATGGATGTGATAAAGAATATTTTACTGCTTTTAGATAATTGCATTAATTGGAAGCAATATTTGTTGGTTTATAGTAGAGTAATTAAAACATATGGGATTATCAGCACTGAGTAAATTGCCTTTCCATGATCTGAATTTTTTTGACACAAAAATAATTATAGAAAATGTATTAGTGTGTATTTGTGAGTGCGTGTGTAGGAAGAAAATGATTAATTATTCTGCAGAAATCATTCTATTACTATAATGTTTTTCTTTCTTGATGATATTCCTTAGATTACTAGATCACTTAGGAGCTGTGTATTTTACACACACATATACACAGATACCGCATATGTACAGATTAATCATGTGCTGTATTTAGCATCTTCTTTAAAGTAAAATGGCTTAAACTAGGGAAACAATCAAACTGCTTAACGTGTTTCAGTGCCTATGAATTTATCTATTTCTAAGTGTTGAGTATCTCCAAGTAGCAGTAACTTTAACAAATGACCTCTAGCCATTATGAGAGATATTAAAAGAAAAATTAATTGTATATTTTATTTAGCCTTTACAAAGTGACTATTATAGTCAAAGTCTAATATCTGGATTTACCATTGAAATGGAATTATATCCTCATACGCTAACATTAGTTTGGGCACCATAGTTTTTACTTGAATGTTTGGATAGTATATATGTTACTGCCACTTCTGTAAGTAATACAAAACAAACCATTGACCTTTCCAGTTATTTCTATATTTGATTATGGTTTAACAGCTGGAATAGGATTTGTGTTTACAAAAGCAAGCAACAGCCATACAAGTTGGTATAATAGAAGCGGTTATCTTTTCTTACTTACTTTCTGTCACTTAAATTCTCAGACCGCTATGGCTACAACACGACCACTGTGGCTACAACACTACTACTGTCCTATGAATTGTTACATATAAATACTAGTCAGAGTAAGACATATGATCAAGGTAGTAAAAGGAAAATGCATGCACTGGAATGTGAATAGCAGGTATTTTCTATGCTGTCATTTATAGGGCATCTCCTCCATGAGTCAGCAGCCTTCCTGCTGATACAGTTCTCTTCATATGCCTCTCCTTGTGTTGTCCAGCCACTCTCCCCTTTTTTTTTTTTTTACTTTCTCCTTGAGAACTCCTTTGGCATCATGACCTTCTGTATGTGTGCAAAAATAGCACTTGTAGAAACAGAGGAAGTGCTGCGGGCCTCTTAGTTTGGGGCTCAAATACTTTCCTCAGCTGAGCAGTGAAATGAATTGGAATCCCCTTTTCTAGACAAGGAGTCAAGTGATGCACGGAGCTAGGAATGAACATATGGAGAATGAAAATAGTAGAAATTATTAGGCTTTCCTGGGGGAATCAGAGGACCTAATGGATGACTGAATAACCATCAGCATACAAACTCATGGTCTTTAATTCTACAAGATCATTACATTAGGAATAGGTTATTCAGCCCTCTTCTACTCAGGATAGTGGTTCTACTTAAGAAATGTGGTTTTGGTCTAAAGACTGAATCAACAGGCAGTATTAAAACAATATGTTGTTAATATATGTAACATCTTACCCAGGAAATAACAGTGCTTGACTTGTGCACACAAACTCTGTTGTATCAAAGCAATGGACTCGTTGGCTTTCTTTGCAGTATCTATTACAGAGATAAGGTGCTACCTGTGAAGTCTACAGCCATTTTGTTTCTGTGGTTGTGTGAGATTTATGTAGCATTTTTCAATGTATTTTGCTAGTAAGATTCAAGACGGGTGCACTCACATTTCCTCACTCAGTGGCTGGAAACAGGCTTCTTTCAACAGACTTTCTGTGTAGTGTCTAGTCTTTAATGTAATTGTTTTCATTTGGTTGGGACCTGCTAGTGGGTAAAACTTCATTTACAGACAGTTGTGTCATCTTAGTGCAGAAAGTTTATTTCCTTGAAGAAAACCACAGACAAACCAAATTCTGCACTTTTGTTTGAAAGGCTTTGCACATGTTGCTCCGATTCTCTTCTTGGCTGTATCAGCATGAGAAGCACACCCAGTGTCATGACCCCTCTGTATGGGCAGACTTCTTTCCTCTTTCAAAACATGCAGAAAAATCAGGTTTTCAAATCATGGAGCACCAATTAAGCAAATGCAAATCTGGTAGGAAACTACCAATCCTGCCTGTTGCCCTGTTTCCCTTTTGTCAGGGGTGCTGTGGCCAAGGAAGCCCCACATGCCACTTCCCCGTTGGGGTTTCTGTTCCGTCCCGCTGGTACCACCACAGCACCCTGTGGCAACTTGGGCTGAGTCAGGCTCGTTGCCTTTTGTCAGAGGGTATTCCTCACAGAGGATGCTTCTGAATTGTAGACAGCCATGTTAAAAGTTATTTTTGATAGATAAGTATCCTACTGGTAAACCTTTCACTTCTTGCATATAACCCAAAGATACCCTTATTCTGTTGACAGAATAAGAAACAGCTGGACTCTTTTGATACTTTCCAGGCCTTTAGACTTTACAGTCTGTGATTCGTTGTTACTGTGATGCTTCTGTAATGCCCCATCTAATTCCCTGTTTTTTTCAATTATATGTTAATCAAATTTTCCTTTTAAATAATCTTCTGATTTGAACAGAACTTAGTATGTCTCTAAAATTCTTCAAATACCTAATTGCTTCCTGTTTAGTTTCAGTTCTCTATTGTCCAAGTTCCATTATGAAATAGTAGTAGATGTATGAAGGAATGAAAGATACCTTATTTGTACTGCTTATCAAATAGGGCATTAAAATCTGTGTTTTATGGAAATATGGAACAATTTACTTTGTGCCAGTGTATTAAGAAATTGTTTATTGAAACGTACCTTCAGATAATCCTAACAGAAACACTGAGGCATGTGGCTGTTTTATGCTATCTTATTGAAAAGAACTATTTTTTAAACCCTTTTTCTGTTTCTTTTGAAGTGTTTTAACAAAGGAGTATGGAATCTTCTTGTATTACCACAAAATACAAATAAATTAATGTAGGCCAGAAGAGATCCCTCTATCAATTGACTGGAGGACTGGTTGTATGATAGTAGTTCTATTTCTTTAAAAAAGTAAATGACAAAACAATGTTAGAGAGTATTTATCATGTGTCCTCATTCTGTTCCATTTACTTTATTTCTACCATCCCAAAGGAAATAAAATGCTGTCATTTGGTGTGATACACTGTGAGATGAAGGAGAAGAATCATCTCGTACTTTTATTAAAGATGACCTACAAAGAGATATTTCTTCTAAATTGGGCTTCTGCCCTTTTTTGAGATGTAAAAGGTCAATTGAAAAAAAAATGACAATTTTTTACTCTTGATCCTTCTTCCCTTCTTTCTCCAAAGAAATAAAACCACTTTAAATCCAGCTTTTTAATAGCCAAATTTATTTTTATCCATTGTTGTTTACCTCATATCAAATTTCCTTGTTCTTGCTGAAGAATCTATTGAGGAGGGTATAAATGTACAGGAAGAGTTACAAATGTACGGGATGTATTCCTTCCCTGAAGTAAAACCCCTCTCAGTGACATACTGAAGATTGGCCTAACTATCAGATATGTGAGATTTGCTTCAGAAGAACAAAAGGAAAGCATTCACATCCAAAGGGCATGACAGATTTTAAGCCCCTCGTTGCATGTTATCGAATATACCGTAGTGACAGTTCTGAGACTCTAAATCATTGTAGAGATTACCTAATAAATCATTTAAAAGAAAAAAAAAATCACCCAGTCTTTTTGAAGATTGTGAATTTTTGGTATGTTTTGGTTCTGCCTAAGCCAGCCAGATGAAAAAGTACATCTTCCCTCTACAAAGCAGTTCGGTTAGAGCAAAACTGTGCCTTTTCTCACTGTAAATGTGGTACTTGTTGTGGCACCCATTCAACCTTCCTTTCACAGAGACAGCCTTGGCGGCGACTGTAAAATTATAATTGTCTCTCTGCTTATTATTGCTCTTATAATGAATCACGCTTTCCATTTGGTCTGTCAAATTTTGATAGTAGTCAATGAAGTTAGGCTGAGAGAAGAGAAAAAATGAGCTTGATGTCATGTTTCTATAATGGAGTCATACATGTTTTCAGAGCAAAGAAGTAAGGAATTTCAGATGTATCTCCACTTCCTAAAGCAACAGCTATTTCTGAAGATCACTGAAGGGACAAAAATTTTTTTATGTTGCCACGTGTTTTAGCATCACCTCTGTTTTTACTTAATTATAAGAAGCAGACGAATTCTCCCATATACTTTAGAGACAGGAATCCATCCAAAGGCATCAGATCATCAGTGCATTTCTGCCTATGTCAAGTGGCCAATTTGATTACAGAGGAAACTTCCTAGAAATTAGACAAGGAATAAGTTTGTACTTTACTCCTGTAAGTTGCTCATCAGTAAGTGGAAATCACGAAACGTGAAGCTGCAGAGAAACAGCAAGATCAAGCTGAATATGATACTGTAAAGAAGCTGCCAAGTGTAGCTAAAGAGATTAATATAAATACATTTCCAGTGTTAATGAAAAATGGTGGCTGGAGCTTTTCATTTATATATGCAGAGCCTTTGCTTTGGTACAAAGTTAGAGGGTTTCTTTTGTCTTTCTCTTTTTGGAAGAATTGTTAAATCTTACATTACAATGTATTTTCTGGGTGAGCTTGCTGATCTTTAGCCTGTACTTACCCATAATCATTCTTTGATCTTCATTTCTTTTTTGGTATAAGAGGATGTATTTCTCTTTGGTGGTTTGCCAGAACATCACTGCTAATGGATTTCTGGTGTGCTAGAAATTTTACAATAGGAACAGATACAATAATGTTCTGATGGCCTGCAAATATGTGATGTGTTGCCACTTGAATTAGGCAGCTACTCTGTACTCTTGTTTTGCTCTTCCCTTTGCCTGTCTCCTTAGATAGACTGTGGGAATTCAAAAGATGCAATTCATCACTTCTTATTGAATGTGTTCATCTTCCATATTTGGTGGTATGACTGGGATAATTTTGCAGCTGGGAATCTGAAAGACTAGGAGCTGATACTAACGAATTTCTACCATTCCCTTGGTGACCTGGTTCTTGAATGTGTTTTTGGGGGTTTTGAGCTGTGAAGTTCACCTTCATTCCAGTCCTGCTCCATCTGGACAGCAGAAATTGAGCACTTTAGGCCCAAGCATATAGGTTTTCTGGCTGATGCCACTTCTGCCCTTCCCATCAAAGTCTGATTTAAGTTAGCCTGGTAAGATCTCAACCATGTTTGAATGTAGACCTTTAGACACAGAGTGGTGGATTTCAACGGTCGGTTGCTGCTTGTCACTAATAATTCCTGCTTCATTTGTCCCACATATTCAGAGTTGGTTGTTTCACCATTATAGAAACTGGAATGTGACCTCTGGGTTTACCTGAAGAGCAAAGAATGAGCCTTTCTATATGATTGTGCTTCTGACAAATGATTGAACATTTCACATTAAGGCCTTGGGTAGTTTAACCCCAAAAGCTTGACAGATAAAGCTACTGCTATCAGATTTCAAGGACAGAGTACAGAAGAGGGTTGGTGGTAGATGTCTGAAAAGAAACAGATGGTGCTGAGGTAGGGAGAGGTGGTATAATTTTAATCTTTTGCAGTGTTGATGCCAACAAAAATATGGTGAGATAATAAATTTGCTTTACTAAAAGTATATCTTTTGGATTTGGGGCTGCATTATCTCAGTGCTCAGGCACTTACTGTAATCTTCCCACTGATCTCGTCTTCCTCAGGGGCTCAAGTATTTTCCTGCAGACTGAATACAAATTGATGCTGAGACATACTCCTCTTCTTCCCTACAAGAGGTGTGTTGAACCACTTCAGCAATTTTTTTCTCTTGCCTGGTCATCTACAAATACTTTGCTTTTGGTCGTTGCTGGGGTGAGAAGGAAGTACTCAGAAGAAAAGGAGAGCATGACCCATATCCATGCCTTTCTCCTGTGGAAGCAGATAGGGTTGTCCCCACCACCCAGCCTCTCTTCCCTGCAGAAGCAAATGTAAAGCTGGGCTGGAGAGGGTTGGATTAGACCTCAGAGAGTTGTGAAGTGCACAGCAGCACAAAACTAGTGTCCTGGAGACCTCCTTTTTACTGGCACCCGGTGACTTCGGCATCATGTACGTTGAGATATTGCCTGTAACAATGGTGGAAACAGTGGGGAAGAAAGTGAAGAAGCATAACTTTATTTAGTCTTTGGAATTGCTTAATCTTTCTGGGATTTACACTTTAAAATGTAATTTGCATTTTCAGAACTTGTTTCAAGAAATCCTAGTTCCTTGCAGGTACATACTAGCATATAGCATAAAAGAGTCTTATCTTTAAAAATAAAGTTTCTGATAATCCAGTGCATAAATATCCCTGTGCCTGTTCAGGGCTGAATGCTGTGTGATACGTCATGTGCTTTAAAACCAGATTTCACTGAGGCACTGTTGCATGTCTTCTTAAGTGATCTGTTAACATTTTAATGTAACTTTTTTTTCTTTGTAAATGTACTCAGGCTCTTATTCCTGGATGAACTCATCACTGAAATATAGTAACAAGAATTTGTCATTAACTGTTTGAAAAGTTTTGTTTTCCTCCTTCCTTAAAATCTCATATAAACGTTCCCTAAAACAAGGTTTTCACGTAAGTGCAAGCAAGGGAGAAAACTTCACTGAATGTTGTCTTAAGCTGCAGTGCAAGATAAATTTGAGGGATACCGAGCATTCACTGCTTCTATTGATTTTCTGGACTTTGTACAGAAAATTATCTTTAATTAAAGAAAAAAATAGAGCAAAATTTAGATAATCTATTGATACATAATTATCTTTGAATTGTTGTGATAGCCTTCATGGTGTTCTATGCTGTAATGCCAATGGATTGGACCAGTACAGTTAGCTAATTGTATAATTCAGTTGGAATAGGTAGAGACTGTCAGAGAACCCAAAGAAATGTGTATCATCTGACAGTTCTTCACAAATAGCACAATGAATTGTATTACTAATTTCAGTAACTTCCTCCATGCTTTTTTCTAAATAAACGTGTGTACACCCACCCACCCCCACACGCATACATATCTATATACACACGTACACACAGAGGGTTATATGTGCCCTCCCTCTGTCTTTATATATAGGTCTCCATTTAAGACTTTAAGTAATTCTTGCATGGCTCCTGTTCCTAATAGCAGCACAGAAAGACTGTTACTTACAATAGAATTGTCTAGACATTGTCTGAGTGTGCAGACAATAGAGCAATGTAGGTAATGCAAATTCTGGACTTGGCTTCTCATATGGGAGATGTACTTGAACCTAGGAGGATTCTTTCAAATTTCCTGCTTTCCATTTCTGCCCCACTCTTCACCCCAAATGAGCAGACTGAACAAGAGGCACTTTGGCACTTCAGAGGAGTGAGATGTTTACTACTTTTATTTCTTTTGCAGATAAATTCTAAAGAGTGGTTGCTTTTTCTGGAAGCAAATACTCTGCTTTTATTTTGGTTTCGGTTCTTGAACCTTGATAATCATGCAGATAATTCTTGAGAGCAACTTACATTTCTCATGAAATGAATGTGAGAAAAACAAGGCAATTACTGCTTGGTCCTTGCAAAGCCTGTCATAAGAAAGGATTTGGCTTTAACTACATTGGTTTAGGACAATATGACTGAGATTATTTTTTTTTTTTTTTTCATTCTCTTTGGACCTCTTCCTATCATGGAGAAATTAAAGCAGCTACATGCAGACAACATGCTGACACTTCACTGTGCTAGCAGGTGTAAGAAAAGTATTCAAGCTGACCTTCAATGAGGAGAAAATGTGGACATTTTCAATATTTTTGGTATATTGAAAGCGGCTTTAAACTGTTTTCAGAATCGTTTATAGGTCTCTGTAAGTCACTGTGGACATAATCCCTTCACCTCATGTTGCTGATATCATGAGTTCCTTCCTATTCGCACTGGGAGAAGGAAGACCACCGTGGTGCTACCTAATTGAGAGTGCGATACCTGGGAGAATGGCTGGGGAATGAGCAAGTCATGAGTTGTTCTCTCTACTTTTGGCCCACTAGTCTGTTAGTATTTCTAGGCAGAAACAGAGAGCTCAAAGATGTATTAATCACAGAATCCTCTAGGTTGGAAAAGACCTTAAAGATCATCTAGACCAACCATTAACCTAACACTGACAGTTCCCAACTACACCATATCCCTCAGCGCTATGTCGACCCTACTCTTAAACACCTCCAGGGATGGGGACTCCACCACCTCCCTGGGCAGCCCAATACTCTTGTGTTGTGTCAGTTGTGTCACCCCAGGAGAAAAAGGAGAAGATGCTAATGGATTTGTGCATGGGCTATGGCAGTGCATGGGCTATGGCGGACTAAATTATGCTCCTGCACTTGGACAACTGCTGCCTTTCAGTTCTGCTTTATCCAAACCTAATGGCTAGTTTTCAGTTATGCATTTCATATTTTTCCCATTTAGATGTGTATAGCATAAAATAGATGTTATATGTCAAATTTTGTCCTTGAATGAACATTAGTAGTTCTGGTTGACTTCAGCAGGAGCTGCAGGCAAACATTCTCAAAAAAGAAATTGGTCGTGGATCTAAAATCCTTTTTGCTGCATCCTATATTGCAGGAATGTATATCTCCCTGTTTTCAAAGTACAGCAGTTACCAGCATTGTTAGCAAGTCTCTTCCAGTTGTCCTTGGAAAGCCAAAGAGAAAGAGCTAAATAGTATGTGGGAATAAGAGGCCAGTGTTTTAGCACCTTTGAGATCCCAGACCCTGAGGTCAGTTGCCACCTAACCAAAGCATTTAGGGTTTTGTAAGTGTGTGTGGGCAATTAGCACCTTAACCTGAGCAGAATGATCTTAAACACCAGCCATCTGTAGAAACTGCTATAGGTTTGCTTACTGGGGTAGTTCAAGTGTTTTGTATAATTTCTAAGCTGCATTTTTATGCATGGTTAATGTATTCTAACTATGTAGTCACATTTTCCCCGGGGTTTCTGAATGTAGCTAACAACCTCTGCTGTGGATTACTGTTGTCACTTAAGGCAAGAGGCAGAATACCGAGGTGGGGGAGGCACCTCTCAGCTGTTGGCAGCAGAGGAGCATATCAAAAATCAGGAATACTTTCCCCTCCTCTTAGACCATATGGCAACCAAAATCTTCCAGTTCACTACAAAGGAGCCATGAGACAAAAGAATTTAAATTGCCAGTCAAAGAGTAGGCTAGAGGAGGGAATAATCAATATACAGAGAAACCACCTGGAGAAGCGAAAAGGCTGATTTCCCAACAGATACTGATAATAATTTTATGGTGTTGTAAACGGGTGAAGCAGGATTGCCTGCTTGCTGGTAAACTGGGAATGCTGCTGTCAGTAAACTGAAGCTGGAGTAAGAAACATTTCTGTGTTTCTACAAGTTTCCCCATTTAAAGAGAAGGAGAATTCCCAGTACCTGATGTAGGACTTGAATCAAATTTGCCACCCCAGCTGGAGGTCCGGGATAGCTGACTGCAGAATTTGCCTTTCAGGCATGATGGTTGTTTAGTGTGTACAGCAAATCTAAAGCTTTCCAAAAGCCCAGTGTTTAGAGCATTGTCCTGGGATGTGAGAAACCTGATTTGAGGTTTCTTCTGCAAATCAGCCTAAGTAGGGATTTTTAAAACAGGTGTGCTAGCCCCCTTGTTTCCTTAGGCATCTATTATTATGTGAGAGTGATACTGGGTAGATGCTAAAGACAGAGAGAAATGCTTCAGTAATCGAAGGCAGCTATTCAGTTATTAAGCTGGTGTCAGCATCACAGTCAGAAGAACAACGATTTGTTGGTACAGTGACTAAGACAAGTTGCATTAAATTAGAGGGTGTAAACAGATAAACTCCTGTTTATGAATTGCTGTTTTCTTCCTCCTTTGCTTTTCCTTACAGATACTTGAGATATGCGTTGAAATAATTGTTATTATTCAAACTCTGACCCTGTTCAGTAATTTGCAAATAAATGGTCATATTCCCAATTTGTATAATGAATGGGTAATGAGATTATTTTAATACAATACCAGGGTTGGTTTTAGTGGTTGTCATGAATGCCACAGTTTGTACTTGCATTGACCCTTGGTATAATCATCAATGAGGTGTCTCAGGACAATTAGTCTGTTAACAAGTGTTTTCAAATGGAGTTGTTCTTCTGGTAAGGATCCATAGAAGTCCTCTCTCTTTAATGCAAGATTGAGTTGTCCTGTCCAGTCCCCTTTGTATAAAGGTAGTTTTCTCCCTTAATACAAATCTAATGTCTTCAAGGTTATTCGTGTTTTTTTAACCACAAAATGTTTTTTAAAAGTTTTTTTTTTTTTACAAGTTTTAAAGTTTTTTAAATTCTAAAAGCTTTTTAAAGACAAAAAAACCCCCACAAAATTTAGATGTGAAAAAAACAGCTTTAAAATAATGCCAACACCCTCAAAGTGTCAAGCTGCACATCCAGTAAGAAATCAGGAGAGTTTTAACCACTTCTGAAAAATGTCATCTTCCTATTTCAGTTCTGAATGAACAGGATCTTATAATTTTCACCTGACTCTTCCCTTGTCCTTTAAAGAGGTTTGGTTGGCAAAATATCACACAGTTTTTGATCTCTTTCAGCATCAGTGCACCTGTGTTACAGAGGAGGCAGCTGATGCTGCTGTGTTGATATTGTCATCTTCTTTCTTATGCTGGTATTGCTAGATCTCAAAAAGGTTAGAAAATGGTTGCTTGCTTTTTCTGTCCTTGCTGTAACTTGGTGCAAACATTTACCTGTCGCCAATATTGCTTCTTTCCCTGCATCCTTTCTATCCCTATATTGCTCCCATTGATTGGATTTTTCATTATTCAATCTAATTTTTTTTGGTTTTTGAGGGAGAATAAAGTCTTGTGGCTCTCCCGGTATCACTCTGAGCCTGGTTCTTCGCTGTTAACCCAGACACTGTTTTCTGCTTGTGAACAAGTCACATGCAACACTTAGAACAGTATAGCTGGAGAAGTCTTAAGTTTCCGTGTTTTTCAGGTTTGTTGTCTTTGTGGTAAATTTTTCTTTAGCTCCGTGATACTGAATGTGATGGGTCTCTGGATTAGACACTTTTCAACTTTAGGGAGAATACCTGATGCAGGAAGGTATGCCCTTTAGTCAGGTGCCTCTTTGAACTCTTCCAGTGTGAGTACTGCAGTTACATGGCTTGACATCAAGAGCAGCAGGACATTGCTCTAGCAGTCTCACAAATGATTTTTTTCAACCTTTCCCCCAGGACTTTCCCTGACTGTCTTCTTAGCTTGTGTGCTGCATTGTCTCTTCTCACATACAGTTGCTTTTGCCCAGGACATCAGGCCCAGGACATTTGTGTCCGTCAACTTCTTTATGGCACACTAATTTTAAATTGTATTTGCACTTGGAAAGAATGAACTGTCTCCATGCTGGAGACACAGGGATCTGAGTAACCAAAGGGTTTTTTTGTCTTAACCGTTGCTGAAAATTTTGATGTGGATCTCCTAATTTGTAAATTTTCCTCTTTTCCTTTTATTTTTAATGTGTTATTTCTTCTGCCATTAACTCACAGGCCTACTCCTCCAGCCATGTCTCTTTTCTCTCAGTGACTTTCTCCTCTGCTTTTTCTTCCCGTTTAAAGTCTTCTCTCCTCCACCAATTACCAAATGCAATTCATGAATTTGTTTATTGTTTTGGAGTATTTTTGTGCATGTATTTACAGTGTTGTCTTAGTGTGTTTTGTAGTACTGTTGTCCCTATCTTCTCTAAACAAGAATAATATTGTTTCTTAGCTCTTAGAACCATGCAGCTTTTAATGCTGGTTTTTTTGGTGTCTCCACTGCAGAGATCATTATCAGCAGTACCTTCCTTCAGCAACCCCAAATCAATTTGCAGGTACCATGTGGTATCTGCCGCACTACAGGGTTATTGCACTCTGTACAGACATTAGTCTTGTACCATTCTGCTAAAATACTGCAGATCATATTTCTGTATTCAAAAAGTGGAGATTTCAAGGTGACTATGTAGGTATATTTATACACAAACATTGTTTTTTCTATTCTCTTGTGTCCTTAGCCACTGTTAAGTTTAGAAGCCTCATAGTGTTTTCACTGCATGCTCTCGCACTGACTTCTGCCTCCCACAACTTGGGGGGTGCTTCTGTACCAGAAGGCTGCCTCTGTAACAAGAGGGTGACTTATATAACAAATTGCCTATCACTTTAGGGGGACAGCCTCCATGCTTGCAAACTAGTGTAAGGAAAGGACTCTATAGGACTCAGTGCATAAACATCAAGTCATTACCTTAGCAGCAGCCCCAGTGGTTTAGTCCTCACCACTCTCTCTTGAATTGTTCCGGGTCTGTGTCAGGATCTTGATGTTGATGGTGGGAGTTTCTTCCTCAGCAGTGTGGGGTTCATTTGGGGTTATTTTTATATATTTTCAAACTGTTAGAAAACTCTTATTATCCACGAGTTTCTTTACACAGTGATTGTTTTGTTTTGTTTTGCCTTTTACCACATAGGGTATTGCCATACAGGTTCCACCTATTACTCTATACCTGAGAAAAGGACTACCTATCCCACATTGAATTCTGAGGTATGAGAACAACTTGCTGTATTTTAAACAGGGTAGCCCCTCCTGCCGCACCTCCCTTTTCTTTCTCCTTTCTTCCTTGGGAATAAACATTCACAGACACTGTTTAATATATAGTGTCTAAAACCAGTACATAGCTAAACTCCAGAAAAATGTTTTGGACTAAAATTAACATATGTATGCTTGAATTAGTTTCTCTTGCAGTGTGGAACAGTCTTCTAGTTCTGATGTGTTTTTACATGAGGATTGCTCTTCCCTTGTCTTGGAGGTCACTGCTGCTACTTTTATAAACAGAAGATTAAGTACTTCCAGGTCTGTCTTGTTCTGGACTTCAATTTACAGATGAAATAGAGTCAGGATCATTGTTGATTTTAGATTGGCCTCAGTTACTTCTAATTCTTTCCTGATGCCTCAGGATGTTCATGTTCTGGTCCCATATATCTTTTTTGTGCCTGAGGAAGGCATATTGCTCACTACAAGTAACTGTGCACTGTACATTTTGCGTGTACGAGAGCTTCCTCTGTGTTTGAGCTGCCTTGGTAGCCCACCCACCCTGGATGTCTGGTGGTTGCAGTTGAAGGAAGGGCAAAGGTGATCCAGTACCTAGAAACACCTCTGGGGCTGGGCAGTCCCCTGGTCTAAAATATGCTTCACTTACAGTTTTGGGCAAATCACTTCATCCCACTGTAACTCAGCCCCTGTCTGTCAAGCAGGAAAATAGACAATCTGTAACTTGAAAGGGTGTTGTGGGCTTTAACATATTAACGAGCGTAAGATGCTCACCTAATAGGTGAAGGAGATCATGGGGATTGAACGCAGAACTTCCAAACTCAAAGGCTTTAACTATATATATCCCAGGACCCATAGTAGTAGTAGTTTGCTGCCTGAGTGGTGCACAGAGACTTGTAATATGCACCCTTAGGAACGAGCTATCTTCAGATACTTTGATGATGAAAATGGGTGGGCATATGTCAAAGACAGCTACGAAACTGAAATGAAAACGGGAGAAGGCTGTGATGTCTTGCATGCTGAAACAATCTGTGAGAGAAGTGCTGTGGCTTTCGGCTCACTGCTTTTCCTATTTTCCCTTGGTGGGTTAGAGCTATTTTTAAACTCAGTATCTTTTAAATAATGCATAAGTTAACAATAGAGACTTATACTACTGGAAAAAAACACGGATGAGCTTAAAAAACCCAGAAAATCCTACCCAGACTGCTTCCAGGAGGGTCTCTGGGAGGAACAGAGCACATTTGTCTGTTCGGTTTCCAGATGTCTTTTGCAAAATTCCTTTTTTTACAGCAAACCTCCTGTCTTTGAACTGAGATTTTTTATTTACAAAGTGCCTTCCCAATCAAAACTACTGAATAAACACTATGCTGAGAGAGGTCCATCACTTTCCAGACCGTATGTTTTGACGCAGTACAGCCCAGTCTGGCTGTGCAAGTACCTTAGCACCTTTGCATGTCAGGAGAAGGAGTGTCAGGAGAACCCTTCTCCTCTGGGAATAGTCTGCATGAATGCTTCAGCTGAGCTGGGCAGCTAATCTTGTTTTTCCAAGCAGTGCCAGATCTGTGGTTCGTGTGCTCCGTGGCTATCCCATGCACAGGCAGCCAAGTCACCATAGCTCGTGTGTGCATGTGAACATGTAAGACCTGAAGCACTAAATGGCTGCCCCAAGAAAGATGGTTTTAGGGGTGGTTCCATCCAAATGGCTTCTGCAGCCTGTTTTCCAGTGGCCACGCTTTGTCTCTAGCTGGCTGACGTCCATGGAGAAGGATCAAGGGAAAGTGGTGGCTGGGAACGTTGTCACCGCCAGACCAATTTATCTGGCCCTTATTGCTCTGAGAAAAAAGAGCTTGCAGGGACTGAGCCGCTGGGCAGATTAATTATCCTGGCAGTTTGCAGATTTGTAACCTCTGCGGTCATGAGGACAGCGTAAGCCACAGAAGGCTGCGCTTGCGTGTGAGCCGTGCCAGCAGGCAGAAACTGCAGAACTGATTTCGGTTCTTCTAACGTGTTAACCTCAAAGTGTTGCTGGGCCCGAGCTGAAGGACTGCAGCCGCTCTGCTCTGCTCAGCAGTGACACAAGCAGTGAATTTAGAGATGGAGCAGGACTGAAATTAAGAACGTACTGGGGGATTTGGGTCTACTTCATTTTTCATGTCATCCAGATCTAGTTTTGCTAATGAGACCTCTAACTGAAGGAAAGGGAGAATGTTTTTGGTAATCTCTGTTTGTCTTTATTTCCTAAAAAATTAAGTCTAGCGATCTTAAGGGGAAAAGAGGGAGAAGCATAGAGTATTTAGGAATCCAGTATCAATCATGTAATTTTATTCCCTTTCACTTGTGTCAAATGCCTTTATACCACCATGTAGACAGTAATAAATATTCATGTGGGTGGAAAGATAGCACTTTTTTTTTTTTTCCAAGTACATTTGGAAATAATTTGGACTCTAGTTGTCTGAAAAATTACAGTTCTGTGCTGGTTTTCAGACACATTATTTTAATACTTTGTGAGATATTTTGGGTGAAATGGTTAGCTAATTGGAACTGTTTCATTGTAAGAATTCTCTTTTCTCTCGTTCTTTAAATTTCCAAGAATCTGTAACATAGAAGATTTTACTATTGATTGTCTTCAGAAGTGTTACTAATGAATGTCTGTTCTCAAGACATTAATATCTTACTATTAAAAAAATAAAAGGTGTACCAGTATGTTAGCCATAGTCCAGTAATTGATGTAAGAGATAAAAATAATCATCAACCTGATACTAATACAGGAAATGCTTTTAAAACTATTTGTAATAACTTTTTGTGTCACTGCATTGAATTTTTAACTGGGGTTTTGGATTGTTGATTGACAGTGGTGAAAATTTGTGATGTTTAATTTAGAAAAATTAAATTAAATTAAACAAATTAACAATAAATTTATTCAAACAATTTATTTAAATAAAGTATTTGAATGAAATTTAAATAAATTATTTAAATCAATACCAAATTAAATTTAGAAAAATTAAACATAAAATGATATGTGTAGTACATGTAGTTTTTCAGGATATTGCTCATGGTTTAGTGTCAAGGGGAGAACTGTAAGAGTTTTAGGGTGAATTTCAGTGGCGAATTGGAGAACATATTCTCTGATTTACATATTAACAATAGGGAATAAGGGCTCTAGTTAAAAATCCCTGTGTCAATTACAGTGCATTTTGTAGAGGTTGCGAAGAAGGGACCAATTTGACTTAATCCTGCAAAATATGTAGTGTTCAGTTTTTGTAGTACTGCCTGTATGCATCTCCTTTGAGTATTTACCCGTATATCCTATTATGTGTGCATGGGCACTTCAAACAGTCAGTGTAGATAGGTTTTGCCTTTTACGCTCTCACAGGGTGAGCATGTGTCTTGTCTTTCCTCATGTTGCAGGCCTAAGGACATAAAAGGTGGTGCATGTTTCCTGCTGCGCCTCTCATCCAGCTTTGGCAGAGGACCATATTTTAGGATGCCCATATGGTCTGCAGCTGTTTCCAGAACCTCTACTTTTCCTCCCTCTCCCCTGCCCCTTTTCTTCTCATGTTGCAGTCTTTCAGGGAGTTGCACTGTCCTTTTCTCCATCTTCAAGCTTGTTGCTACAGGTGAAGTGACACACGGCAGTGTTCTGGCCTCTGCCCTATGGCCTGTTTACAGAAGTGACATTCCACTTTGACTTTTCCAGGTTGCCTGGCTTCAGGTGGAGTGCTAAAGGTTGTTTAGGTGAACTGCATCTCCAGATTGTATGTTATTTGTAACATTTTATTCACTTTCAGACCTGGAAAGAAGCTTTAGACCAAACTTCAAGTTCACCTTGAGGAGAAATCCTTGCCCTCAGTCTCTAGTCCCAGAGTGTAGGACTGTGCATGGAAGCTAGAAGAGCGTGGGGTGCCGTCATGCTCAGAGAATTCTTTGTCCTTGAGGATGTTCCCCAAGAAAGAAAACTATCCCCAGGGTCTTTGGCAAGGCTTTCTTCACTGTTTCTTCACTTCCCAGGTTCAGGACCTGGGAATGGCAGCCTCATGGCAGCAGTGTCCATTTTCAGGAAGGTTCTCTCTCTGGGCATGGTATATGGAATAAAATTGCCTATCTGAACAGACAACACTCTGAATGATCACATGCCCATGCCTGAGCCTGTGGCCCAGCCCTACATATTCTACTACTACGAGTGACTTAATGTGACACCTTACACCTACTGCTTTTGGCTTCTTCAGTGGTGCTGCCCTGTAATGAGTCCGTGAGCTGGGGGGATTTCTTTTACACAGCCTTTCTGTATATACATAGACCATACTGCGTAGCCATTCCTTTTTTGCTTATGACACATAGTTTAAAAAGTTAATTATTCTAAATAAGATTAAAAGAAAACGTACTGTTGATGTATTTATTTTTTAAATGGAAAGTCTTCTGGTCCTTGAAGATCTCAGAGGTACAAATCCACCTCAGAGTCCTGGCCAGCTCTGGTCAAGTCATGGTGGAAATCTTCCATCTGTAAGACAAATGTTTAGAAGTCTCAACAATTTCCATTGAAATTCTGTCTAATTAGTTTTTGGAGTTGTGTGAACTGTGTTATGAACTTCTAAAGTAGGCTTGCCAGTGATAACCTGTGTTCTCATCAAAACTAATATAAATAATTGCTGTAAAGATAAGATGTTTTTCTATTAGAAAAATAATGTGTATGTTTGCCAAAATCTTATCTAATTTATCAGTTTTTCTGACAAAACCAACAACAATAAAGAAGTTTTGGATTTTTTTTGGCAATAGTTTCTTTTTTTTTCTTGATGGATGAGAAACAGTTACAGTGGGAGGAAAGGAAAACAAATTCTTTAAAAATACTGCAAAAGCTTTTGAAGTCTTGGCTTAAATAAACCAAAATAATTTGCAACGTTTTAAACATTTTTTCAAATTTTGATTTTACAGACCCCTTTACATTTTTCTTATTATTCTTTTGGTTGTATTCTTTTTCTGCAAGCTTTCCTTTTTTTCCCTGGATGAAATATTGCATTGTGTTTCATTCACTATCTAGTGTGTTGCTGTTACCCGGTCACTGACTTCTCTTCAGTCATAGTATAAGGTTCTTTGCTGCATAGCTCTGAAAAACTTGAATTTGAGACAAGAGTGTTATTGTTCTTTTGGAAATTATGTTTTGCAAGTCTGGGATAGTAACTCATGATTTTTTCCATGTCCTTTTATAAACCCATATCAATAGTACTGCTAAAATACGTATTTGTATCCTGAGTAAATTGATGGGGTTCAAGTGGCCAAGTAGCAAAGAATAATTGCTTATTTTGAATTGTTTTCCAGTGCTTTACAACAAGTTGCTCATTCAGGAAAGATGAATAAGATTCTATTTTGGTGTGTTTCTCTTATTTAAGTATCTTTGAAGATTAAAAAAAGAATTGCTTGAGGGAGAAAACCGATTTGGAAAAAAATGTTAATACACTCTTTCTTGTTAGAATGAGGGGTCTGGTATTTGTGTGTTGAATTACCACTAGTGAACGGAAACTGTCCTGATAAAAGTGTAAATCATGTCTGCTATTTATGGTCCATTTATGGCATGACAAAGATGGTAACAAAGTAGGACTTTCTGAGCTTTCATTGTATGGTACTTTCTGTGTTTTAAAATACACTGGCAAATGAAATTAAAGGATTTCAGGGGTACAGAATTATGATACTGGACAGAATTATAGCAGCATAGTGTGGGCAAAAGCCTTTAAATACTTGGGCTGTGTTTAGATAGGGGGAGGAAGAATGATGATCAGATAGCCTAGGAAGCTCTGTTGGGCTTCAGGCTGTACCTGGGTCAGGGTGGCAGTGGGAGGAGCTGGGAATGGGGTGATCTAACTGGGTTTGCCCTCTGGGGCACCTAACAGGTTTTCCCTCTGCTCCTGTCTTTTTCAATTTTAGTCTACTTGTGGTTCTACACCTCTTGTCACCTTTCTGAGGTGATGGTTCAATAGTATAAATAATACTTTGTTCTTTCACCATCATTTCTGTTGAGTGCGAGGCTGGGGTTCTGCCTTGCTGCTGAAGGAGCAGTTCCCATGCTCTGCTGCACACCAGTGCATTCGAGTAGCAAATCTAAGTCTACATTTTCTGAATAAGTGTCACCTTCCATTTCATTTTCTGTGAATGAAGCTAAAGCACATACACGGATTCAGGCATGCATACCCATCTATGCTTATAGACCCATTCTGGTAATCTGAAATTAAACTGGCATGAGTGGAGTCTCATCTCAGAGGGCTTAGATCTTTCAGGGGCTGAGTGCCTTTGACTTCCACTCATTTAAGTGGGAATTAGGCACTTTCACTTTGTGCATGCTCAGACTGCAGGACTGAAGTACAAACTCCATGTCTCAAAAATATCATCATCCTGTGTATAAAGAAAATTCCTTTAGCAGCTCGCAATATCTGAAATAGCACTTCTTCAGCTCCTGCTTTTCGGTTACCTCATTCTAAGTTGAAAGTGTTTCCTCTCTTCACCTTGTCCTTAATGTGTGCTTCCTGCTGATATTATATATTAATTCTGCAAATACATTATTTAACTCTAAAGAGCATTTTAGGCTGCAAGCTGTTAAAAAGTGAAATAGTGTATGAAAGGATGCTTGAGCTAGGGGAGCACACATCTACTCTATTTTTAATTTGTTTAAATTAATGTTAATTTTATACTATCTGTGTATATGGATTAAGACTTTGTAGAGAATGCATTGTTGCATATCAGGAGTTTGCTAGTGTTTCTGATGTTAAATTGAGTTCTCTTTGAGGAGATTTTAAACTCAATACAAAATACCAACCCATATATATTTGGATCATTTTGCATGCCTTCTACAATGAAAAGCTGTAGGGTGTATTGTACCAAAATGAAATGAGCTTTGCAAATGCTGGAATTCTCCATGAGAGATTTGTCTGTACTCCAGAGACTGTGCACCTCAATGAAGAGGAAGCCAGTTGTATTTAGAAAAGGGTTCTGCTCTGTTAAAATTTGTTTCCCTTTAAAATGCTTCATAAGAAAATGTAAGGTCAGTGGATTTTAATGATGACAGGCACTTCTTGTAATGCAGAAGTGGTAGCACGTCTTTGCTCTGCTGTTGTAACCCAAAATACTAAGCAGTTGTGCAAAGCCTGAACTCTGTGTAAGGTGATGATAGAGCTGTTGGAAGACCTGGAATCCACCTGTTCTGCAGTGCATCACCCATCTGCCATTGGGTTTAACCATGTTTTCCCACAAAGTCAGCTTTCATGAAACTTGGGTGTATCTCTAGGGTTCCCTTCCACATCTTTGTTATCATTTTGAATGTCTTAATGCTTACCTATTTTTGGCCAAAAATATCAATCTCAAATGCTGGATCTATATTCCGTTGTTTAAATAGAAATGGACTGATTTTCAAAAGTGCTGCATATTAATACCCTCTGCTTTGTTAACAGATATAATGAATGCTCAGCAGCTCAAAATATCTCATGTGTAGGTTCTTGAGAGAAAATGTCAGTTTGGGAACAAAGAAGGAAGAAAACTGATAGTAGGTCCAGGAGGCCTAAAGCGAAGCCTGTTATGCTCAGATATGCTGACATGTTTCAGTTAGTCTTGTCTTTGCTTCCTTCGGCCCAGTGAATCCCTTGTATGGCACAGAGTGGAAATGATGGAATTGATGCCAGCCCAAGAATAGTCTGAAGAGCAATGATTAGGGTACAATCTTATTATAGATACTCCAGTTATACTCCTTGATCTGAATCAACCAAATCAGGGTTTTGAATGTGAGTGTACAGAGTTGTGCAGGTCTTTGGCTATATGGAGATGTGTTTTGAAAAAAAAAAGTTTGAACTATTGTATTTCTGATTAAAGATTCACTTTGGAAAAGTTGGAGGAATTTTTTTGGTGAAAAGCCATTTGTTGGAAATTCTTGACCAGCACTATTTAAAAATACGTTTTCAGGGCATCTGAGGTGTCTCAGACATCTTGCTATTTTCTTACGCTCTAATTCTCTAACCACTATTCAGCATAGTTGTTTCCACCTCCACACATCACTGGTCTGTAAGCAAGACAAATATAAATGGAAAATGCATTTATTCCTGTTAAGGCATTCCTTAAACTTAGGCACTTCTGAATTATCTTTTCTGTAAGGATATATGTATTTCTGATTATGGCAATCAGTGTTTGAGATTACATCACCTCTCCCCAAATACTGATAGCTATGTGCAGAATGAATTAACTTGTAACGAAATATGCATCAATGTACATGTCTTTGTGATTTAAGAACCAGCTATATTTATTTTTCTAACTTTCAGTTTCATACTCATCTCCAAATATTTAGATAGAGTGCTGCAGAATTCAGTCATGCCAGCAGTGTTTAGCAGATGTACTGAAACTATTCCCATGAAAAAAAACATGACAGGATTGATTAATTGGTAGTATCATTGTAAATATGTCTGTCTCTATTTTTGTGAGGGGGGAAAAAAAGTCAGGGAGGAAGAGAGAGAGAGGGGGAGAGAGATTGAGAGAGAACCCTGTAAGTCTTCTAACTTAAAAACCATTAGCATCCTCGGAGGTTGGTTAGCTTTAATTTCTAGTTTAGCTCAGCATTAAATTCTACAATATTGTGTGGAGCTTTTGGAAGACTTTTTCTTGTTCTGCAAGCCACATTAGCCTCCCTGATGATTGTGTATCAAATGCATTGCACTGTAGAACTTGAGTCTTAAATCCAGTTTTTATTACAAGTAACACATGACATGTTAGAAGGATTATTTTTAGAAGCATAAATAATTTAAAGTGTTGAGCAAGATTCTAGAAATATGTAGTAAGGAGAATAATAAGGATATCTTTATAATTTTTGTACTGAAGAGAAGAACACAGTCTTGAATGTGTGCTTGTCAGTACGAGGTATAGGTGTAAACAGTGGTGCCATTTATCTAAATTAACATTTGCAAAACCACACATGATGTTTCTTAAGAACTGATGAGCACTGTTGTAAGGGAAAGGCTCTCCAACCCTCCACTGAGGAGCTGGTTTGTATTCTTGGGGGTGTTTACTCACCTGATTTTCAGGCATGATGAACAGAGGCATCCAAATTAGGAGTCTGATCTCTCAGGTAGCCATCAGGGAGAGTGTGGGCTTCTGGGGAGGGTGGTCAGGGCTGGAGGCTGGTGGGACGGTGATGTCTTGCCTTTGTGAGCAACTGCTTGCTCTCTCCACTGATTGTGCAGAGGGGGATCCCATAGGCACCAGCCTCCCAGTTGGGTGTACTGTTTCCCTGTGGCTCAGCAGAATGAAGAAGGGGGAGCTGATTTCCTTGTCTCTTTAAAATGTCCTTCTACATCTTTGCCTAGCTGCAGAGGTTCCTCTAGGACACAAGGTTAGCTCAGGATAGGAGCTGGGGCAGTTCTCTTGTTAAAACAGTGTCAGCACGTCACTGAGATGCCAAGCAAAGACGACGGGAGATTTGAAAGTAGGTTTCTTGTAGAAATGCTTGGTCAAACTCAAACTCATCATTCACTGAGCGAAAATTTTAATTAAAGGCAGCTCTATGCTCCGATGCAGTTCATAGCTAGAATCATCTGTGTGTGACTGTTTCCCTGGCTGATGGGATGGCTTTACAGATGCTGGGTGTGCTCCCAGCCACAGACCCCATCAGCCAGCTCTGTTTTGCATCTCAGTTCTGTATGTGTGAGTGGACCCTTGGTTGGGCACGAGGACAGGAGTGCAAGAGGGACGGTGGCACTCAGAAATGATGCTGAGCTCTCTATTCCCTCTTCCTTTGCCTAGCAACAGTGGCACTTTTGGCTGTCAGACACCTTGTGATGAAGTGCTGTGCGGAAGGAGCCTTTCAGGGTAACTGAGTCAAAGGCTCTGAGGGGGAATACGTTGTACTGTGTGCTCTTTAGGGCAGTTCTTTTGTCCTTTCAAGGCTTTTTACCACACTGCTATATAGCATTTAAAAGGGTCTGCAGCTGTTCTGCACCTTTAGTTGTTCATTTTTTTTATGAACAAGCATCTGGCTATGCAGTTGCTTTGTGAAAATTAACTCTAAACAGACTTACCTTTTCATCTCAGTTACGTTCAGCTGTTCAGAGAGACACTCTCTTGGAGCCCTTTGGAGGAAAGCAGGGCATATGCCAGAACAGCAGAATATGATCCTGCTCACTTCTGCATCTGCTAGGGTTGCTTTCATACTTGCATCTTTTAACTCCTCCTGCAAGATGCACTTTGCACCGTCACTGTAGTGCTTTGCTGCACCATGTTCATAACTGTTTGATGTCTGATAGTTGTCAAATTGCAAAAATTACCATTCTTTGAGTCCTACAGATCTGAGATGGCAGGTGCTCAGCCTGACCTACAGAATATATGACAATCCTGGGAAAAAACCCTGGAACAGGTAAGTAACCTCTGAATGAAGAGGTTAGTCCTCTGAAAGTGGTAACTGAAGTTGGCCCGCTCAAGTATGAAGATCCCTTTCCATCCTGAAGAGAATACTTCAGGATAAAAATAGATAAGATGAATAGATAATAATAAAAAGATACATCTTAGAAATCTATTCTCATTTTATACATGGGTATATAATGTTTCTATCTATAGGCACATCATGACTGAAAGATGAGAGGCTACAGGAAAAGACAAAATAGTCATAAGGATTTGCATTATGACAAAAAGAAATTTTGAGTCTTTGCTGGCACCATAAGCCCACTTTAGCAAAATGGTCGTGGCAAGTGTTCTGGAGATGTAAGGAGATGGTGATTCAGATTTAAGACCCTATGGGAAGAATGCTATATACTTGGGTCTGCTTTGACCTTGTTAGTTTTTTCATCTTGGGATATGTATCTTCTGAAATTTAAACCATTGCTTAGGTGGCAGCAGGAGAAGTTGCAGGTGGTTTATTTTTGAGCATGGCTGAATAAACTTGTCAAATTCTGAAAATGTTTGTTAGCACATTAGACACATTAGCAGGCATGCAGGATAAGGCAATTTGATTTGTGTTTTGAGTCGAGAGAGAGAGAATGTAGTCTACTATTTTCTAAACATAAGAATTTTGAGCTAGAATTCTTCAAAGAGACAGTTCTGCAAACAAGGCAGTGGATTCGGCCTGATTTAAGAGAGGATGGATATGAAAGATGAGAATAAACAGATAGAAAAAGGTGTGGTGAAGGAGCAAGATAAGACAAATAAGCAAAGTGGATGTATAATGTGTAGTGTACTGCTGACAGATGTCTTCCCGGGATATAAAATATATCCTATATAAATTTACATGGATATATAGCATATAGAGGATCTGTGTGTGTGTATATCTATAGGATATATGCATGTATCCAAGAAATGGATGGTAGCAGCAGAGCACTAATCAAATGAGGACTTCTACTAATGCTATATGAGTGAACCAACTACAAAGCTTTGGATTTTGTTTATATTTTTTTTTACCAATCAATGCACCAAGTTAGGTGGATATATGAACGCCATTAGTAATGCCAGGGATTTCATCCCATTCCCTTTTTTACTACTTAAAAATCAGCCATAGTTATGTTACCTACCAGTGTAACAGGCCTTAATACAGAGTTTGGTTGTCTTTGAGAAGGAGTGTGAAGATGGGGAGTTTTGTATATAGACGAGCGAAACTAGTGTTAGGGTAGGAGGGATGTGATACCTATGATAAGAAAAGGGGGAAACATTTGAACCCTGCAGATGTTCTGCTGTAGGATTGTCAATATGAGTTGAATGATAGTCTTATCCATACAGCAGCAGATGGAAAACTGTCAAAGCTGCATTTTCAGAAACTGATCTGCAGTTACAGATGTGAAGCAGTCTCTGCAATGGATGCAGTTAGCAGGGTGCTGCTGAACTCTGTACAGCTATTGTAGGTTACATGATGTGAATGTGAACCATGTATTTAAAAGCAATCCTGTCCTGATACGTGAAAAATAATTTACATCCTATAAGCACAAATATCTTTTCTTTCAGAGTTTCAAGAAATTACTTTGGATAGAAAGGTAATTTTAAAATATCAAGTTACTGTATTCATTTTACATTAAGGAGCAGTGACAACGATTAAACACAAAAGAAGCGAAACTGCATCATACCAGTGGTCCATCTGTCCTGACACTGGCAATGGGAGATGCTGTGAAAGAGCACATGGGCTGGGCCACTTTCAGGGTCCATTCCACTGCCTGCCCCCACCCCCTCACCCCCAATCCATGGCTGCTTGATTAAAGATGCCAGAGGCACATCCCTGTGTATACCTTTTAGTATCTCTTTATGTACCTGTTGTCCATGACTTCAGTCCCTTTCTGGGATACCTTCTGATACTGTCTGCCTGTACAGCCTCGTTTGGCAACATGTTGCAGAGATTCACAACTTGTTGTGTGACATAGTGCTTGCTTTGATCTGTTTTAAATTGCTCTTCTAATTTTGTCAAGTACTTCCTTGTTTTACTAATGTGGAATTAGGTGAATAACAGCTTTGCATTAATTCTGTCTGTGGCCCACACGATATCGTAAACCTCTGTCATATTCCGCCACCCTCACCCCATCCTCTCTTCTCCAAATTGAAGAGCCTTTTGAGTTTAGAGAGGGTGATTTACTAGTAGGTAACTCACAGGGAGGCGAAGTAACCTGCTGGGTCATCAGCAGTGCCAGAGCCGTCTGGCAAGCCAGACAAATGTGACTTGGAACAGCATTAGGAAATGGATTTTTTTGTCTCTCTGAAGCTAGCTGTTCTCTTGCAGTTGTATATGCTAAATGAAGATTGATGACTGTAAGTTTGGGGAGCTGTGATCATTCCTTGGACTGTGGTTAAGTGATTAGTGTTGTCTCAGAACCTGGCTCCTGAGGATTTGGTAGTTAAGGCACTCTTGTCTTCCCATTCTTCATTCATCTTTAAGATGAGCCGTGAATTGTATTTCACAAACCTTTGTGTCATTTGTCATTTGTGGATATTCTGTGATATTTGCCTGGTAATGAAGACTGCTTCTTCAAGAGACTCTTCCTTGTCTCCCTTAACTGTGCATTTGGATTTGTTTGCATAGCTTCAGACAAAAACCCTGGCTCACCCGCAAATGCAGTGCGAGACCTTTGACTTCCCATCCACACAACGTTCTGTGCTATTAAAATGGATCTTCTTTATCAAAAGAGATATTACAGTGCTACAGCAGGTACCTGTAATTTCAGTTTCTTGCTCTTTAATTTGCCTGCCACTGTAGGTATTTTTCACTCCATGACTCATTTTTCCTTATCCCCTCTACCAATAACAGGCTTTTTTCAATGTCTTTGTAGTTTCAAGCCTGTTTCTATCTTCTTGAAATTCTAGCAGACTGTTTCTATCAGAATAGTTTCTAGAAATGAATTAGTTCCTAGATTTAAGGTTTGCTATCTTTTGAATTAAAGCTATTTTCAGGTATATCCTTTTCTATAGTTCACATGTTTTGTGAACAAAAACAAAACTAGTGGTAACCCTTTTTTCTGATCTTGTTTCTGAAACATCTCAGGTGCTTTAACAGGTGATGCATTTATTAGATTAACAATAAAAACAACTTCTCCATAATTTTTCAATCCATATATGCTAATACTCTTCAATTATATAAAAATGCACATTGTTTAGAAGAAATTATTCTTCTTGGTGATTACTACATAAAAAGTTATTGGGGCATGAGCAGCATTTCAAATTTCAAGATAAAATGAAAGTTCTAACAGCAGGTAACCATGAGCGTAAGGGGGTGATCATCCTAAGTGCTTATAAAAGAAATGACAGCACAGTGGGGGAAAGCTTTGCTGTTCATTGAAGATGCACATTTTAGGATGGATGTGTTAGTGCCAAACTGTAAATGTAACCTTGAAGAGATACTGACTCCTCTGCTGGCCTTTCTTGGCATCATGCAGAAGCGGGAAGCAGTGGCATGGAAATGCTGGTTGGTAAGAAGGGGTGATGGGCTGGGAAATAGAGGAAGAGTAGGAATGTGGCCAGGAAGAGGGTATGTGAGGACAGAGGAGGTGAGTATGGCCATGGGGAGTTTGGAAAGAGATGATGAAACAGGAGCTGGGACAGAGCATGACTGGCCCCCTTTGTATTCCTATTTTATGCAGCTTAAGTTTCTTTATTTTATTTGTGTAATCAAATGCTATTTGTTGCCAAAGTAAGGTAGTCTGGGAGTGAAACAGGGCTGTGCTGGCAATGAGGCAGTTTGCTGGACAGTCCCAGTTTCCCCATTACTGGATTGGGATGTGTGTATGTGCAAAGCAAGTGGCGATGCCAGGTCCCTTTGACAGGGATTTCCTGCGTGGTTCTGGACAAGCACCCTGCAAAGTGGTGCCTTCACCATTTGCTCTAGTGACTGTTCGTTGTTCTTCGGGTGCCCCATGAGCAGGACACCAAGAGCTCCTGAGTTGTCCTAACTGCAACACAGGGCAGGACACATCTGAAATGTGTTATAATGAAAAAGGTACTGTATTTCTGCAATATATGGCTCTGTTTTGGGCACCCAAAACAAACAGATACTTTACAGCTTCCTAATATTGAGGAAAATGCTAGCACCTAATCTCCTGAGGGGCAGTATGTAGAGGAGTCACTATTTGTGTTTTGCGAATACTTTGAGAGCACATCATGGGAATGCACATGAGTACAGGAATAATTTATATATTTGCTCCAGGGCAAGACGATACAGCAACTAAAATTTGAGGGCAAATCTTGAAGGAAGCTACCAAATTAAAATATTTAGTAGCGTCCGTTCATTAAGTGATACAGGTGTCTTGTGCAAGAGGTATTTGCTTGTATTTAATAGCATAAAGTTATGTCGGGGCCATGTTGAGATGGCTGTTAAGCATTTAGTTTTGCAGTTTTTCTCTTCTAATATAGTGTTGGTGGACAATACACAAATATGAATGAAGAGTTGGGTTGAAACATTCTTGAAATCACAAGTGAGTTTACTTGAGAAGTGATTTTCCATATAATATGAAACAGCTTGACTGTATGAAGAGGCATATTAAAAACTAGGATTAGACCACACTAGTAGATTTGTTCAGGAAAGCATGTACCTTGTGCCTCTTGTGTGCTTGCCTCTTCCCTTTATTATTAATTTCCCATCTTCTCAAATACTAAAATTAACTATGATTATCCTGACTTTAAAGCAACGAGCATACAAACAGAATGGCATTAAGGAAACCGCTATGTAGTAGTGGTATGAACATGGTCTAAAAATATCTGCTCATTTTAATAGGACTCATTCTGAAATTTCTGTAGAAAATAAAAGTAATTGCCTGAAGATATACTGGTGTAAGTTATTCATCAGCAAAAGCAGAGTGAGGTTTTACTGACACTTGCATTGCCATCAGTACTGTAAGGAAAACTAGGTAAGGAGCAGAGTGAGTGAACCTTGCCCAGACTGCTTTCAGCTCTGGCTGTGAAAACAGAAGTTTAGAGCTAGAAAAATCCTATTTTGTCTTTCTGCGTGACAAAAGTCTTGCAAACAGCTGTAATCTACTCTTTATGTTTGTTAAAGTCTCTAGTTTATCATTATGACATCTAGAGTAGCAGTGTCTCTCCTTGGATACTGGGAGGAATCTCTGTGGGTGTGGGGGTGCAGCTTCCTTGTTAGGGCAGTAGATTAAATCTCCCTGTTGTCTGAAAGAGAAGATGTAATCATGTTCCCTCCATCACCAGCAGGATGAATTAATTGCTGTATTAAATTTGTGCCCTTTGCAGCGCTTATACCACAAAAGGTTTTAAAATGCTTTATTTAAAAAAATATTTTCATTATATATCATGTTATTTAATAATTCCAATATTTGTATTAAGAAATGTTAATATTGATGCAAGAAATATCAACAATGATTTTACTATATATAAGATGCAATAAAAATAGAATCTGAAATTGTGATTTCAGAGCTGCTTTAGGTTTGTCTTATTCTTACTTTGTTGGGGTAGGGAGCTATATTCAGATTTCATTAAAACATAGTGAAAAGAAACGTGTGGTTATATGAGTCAGTAAATGATTAGTTTGTAAGTGTCTCTCTTCCTAGCTGCAGAAATTAAATATGAACTCTTAGTTTTTTCCCAGGAAAATACAAGCAGTATCTGTTCATCATTATGTGTCACATTTACAGTAATTTCTCATAAAATTGTCCATATGGTCCTTTAGATAGAGGAGATCAGACTAAATTGCAAAGGTTGAAAAAGGTGGGCCAAAAAGTCCGCGGCATAGTAACTGTAGATGGACAGTGGCACCACAAAATGCCTGCTGGCTGTGAGAGCTGGATGTACTTCAATTGCAGTTCATGTGCACAGGCGTGTCCAGCATCAGGATACGACCACACCAGCCTGAGCATTGAAACTACCACTGTTGCTTTATAGGCTTTCCTTGCATCTTTTGTTTTGTCCTCTCTCCTTTTTTTATGCTAGTAATAGGAACCATGTGAATAATAGAAATTTAGTGAAACTGAGCAAGAATGTCTTCAACCTGTTTAAACCGTTTCCCATCAAGAAATGAAGCCAATCCAGTAAATCAGACACATGCTGTTTGTAAGCCGGAGCTGTAGGACTTCATCTCTGATGGTAGAGGTGGAGGCCCTGCGCAGGGCTGCAGAGTTGCTCTGCAGTTTGGTGTCTGCAGTAGGGTGCGGGGCAGTTGTGTCCTGCAGGCAAATGAGCTATTAAGGGATAAAGGGACTAAGTGCATTTTCAAGTCAGATGGCATTAGGGATCTAAAAGAGAAGTCCTGGAAAGGAAAAAGTAGAGCAAATGTTAGTATTTGGAATAAACTTCATCAGAGATTCAAGTTGTGTATCATTGTTACTGAAATGGGAAATTAAGCTCCAGGAAAGGACTGAGATTTGGTACGACTCACCATTTGTGTATAATCTCTTGAGGATTCAACCCATTCGTAAGTCCCTAATTTCTTCTTGGAGAAAGTCTTAAATACTCAGTAGGAGTAGAAACATTAAGAAATTACTTTCTCCTTTCTCCCTTTTATATTAGCAGCAACAAGAACAGAAAAGCACAGTAAGAATATTTTTAAAAAGGGAGAAGTTTCAATTTGTGCAGACAAGAACTGGCTCTGTTTTTCTGTTATTTTTTTCTTCTAAGCAGGCACTGTGAAAACTGCTGCTGTATCTAAGAGAAGCTACCTAATTCTGATTGATTAGTCCTTTTGGCTAACTTAACAGATACAGTCATTAAATTAACTATCCACATAAAAAGAAATTCAGCAATTCTGAGAGGAAGGAGGGGATGAAAGTTGTAGAGCTGTGGCTATTAGATAGATTCATGGAGTATGGAGATGGCTAATCCCCCCTGAAGTGCAAGGAAAGATCATGTATGAGCAGAGAGAAGGTGTTGGGGTAAGCATGAGGATAAAGGAGAATTAAAATGTCCTAGCTAGTCACATACAGAAATCTTCCGACTAAGTGTCTTTTTTGAGTTTATCTTGCTGTATTTTTTAGTTATCTCATGGCTGATACTGAAAATGTTTTAGGACCATAGTGTAATGTGAGGTAATGCTAATTGTCCCTTGTACTCTTACTGGCTGGCAGATAGAAACACCCCTTCTGATCCCTCTCATCTAGTTTTCCACTTTCGTGGTCCTTGTTTCACGATAATTATCAACCTGCCTTATCTTCCCTGGTGTACAAGATGGGCTGTTCTAAAAAATTACCTCCCCTAGTCACTCCTTCCATATCTATTAGTCCTGTTAATAAAAGCAGTCTTTCAGCACTTTTCTCAAAGCAACATGCTGGTAGTTTCCCATCTTCTACAATAATCTCCTATATGAATCCAATTCCCTCCCTTTTCCCTTCTTTTGAGGCAGATAACTTCCCCTTATATAACTGAGTTGTAATTCAGACCTTTCCAGGTTACTTAGTAGAGGATGAACGGCACTGGAGAAAAATCTTTCACTTGATGGGAATCTTCCTCATCCTCATGTATTTGGTACCCAAACAATGCCCATTCCTTTTACCACAGCCCTCTCAAGTATGATGTTGCAGGAGACTCCCTTCTCACACCTTGCTCCTGCAAACTGGGTTAGCATTAATTGTGCAGTTGATACGGCATCTTTCTCTTATCAGTGTCTCCATCATTTCCCTGAACCTGTTGTTTTCTCTTGAATGTCTCCATATGTCTGTTGACAATTTCCTGCTGGCATTCCACCCATCCAGGACTTTCTGCTGATTTCAGCTAAAGCTCTGTCTTCCTTCAGTAATGCATCTCAGCTTAGATCTCTCATTTAATGTCCTTGTCTGGCACCATATTTAATCTGAAATTCCAGGTGTACATAATGGAGAGCTGTGGAGACAGAAAATCAGGGTGAACAGACAGAAGAAAAGATAAAGAATTCCCACAGTGTCCAAGGAGACATAGCAACGATATCAGATATCATGAAGCCAGTCATTTCTCTCATTTACAACACTGATACGCCAGCAAAGATGTATTTTAGTACTATGATTATGCACTCCCCCTATTTCTACCTTTCTTAAGTTTGTAATTCTTCCTATGACCTCTAAAGAGGTCCCTATCATTTCTGCTCTTTTCCTTCCATAACTTTTAGGCATTCCCTCTTTACAGTCTTTTAAATCTGGAGAGTTAATTGTTGTTCAGAAGCTGGTGATGAGCATTTTCCTTCTCTTCTTGAACATGAAAGTTTCTATTTAATTTCCAGGAATAATTCCCAGTTTGTTATCCATTTCATATGAAAATGCAAACCTGTTCCCTTTTCAAAAATCTTTAATGGCCTCTTTTTTCTTCTTTCAAGTTGAAGTGCTTTATAATCTCCTGTTTTTCCTTTCTGTTTCTTTAAACACTTGGCCTGTTCTGTCCTGTTTTTCCTTCCCACCTCATTTTTTTTCCCTCTTTTTGCTTCTTGGAGCAACCTCTTCTTGATGGGGAACCCATCTATTTCCAAAGCCCATCTGTTTTCCTGGGTTCCCAATCCCAGCTTCAGTTTGGTACACCTCATATGCAAATGCTACAGTTAATTCAAGGTAGAATTTAAGTGCATATACATGCATGATCTGGATAAGGCTAATCTCCTTAGTTGGGGCCCTCTTTAAGAAAATTCCCCCAACCACCTCCTCCTTTGTGCTATTGTGACTATCTGAGAGAGTTGGAAGAGCAGCGATGAGCTTGCTCAAGTTTTTGTTCTGGCCCCTATGCTGTTGGGTCCATATGGAATGGACTTATATGGTTGTGACTTAAGATAATGCTCCAAAAAATGCTGCTGCTGTAAACAAAACTACACTACTTGATTTGTGTACATTTTTAAAATAACAGAGCTTTGAAAACAGAATTGCTATTATTAGCATAACTGTTTTTTCCTTGTAAAAGCCACAGATCACATGTGCTTCTTTCCTGTGAAATGTTTTATTTTTAGATCTTAACATATGCAGGTTTTTGCCATGCCTTTTCAAAGAATTTATATCAATGCCTCAGCGAATGTTTCTGAAAATCTTGTTCGGCAATATTGTCTTTTAGAGTGTAGATTTTTTTTTTCCACTGTAACTTTCACATCCCTCCTGTTTCTAAGATTTTTTTTTTAACAATCTGTTTATTTTTATCACATGCAGATTTTCTTTTTAATTAATACTAAAACTACTACTTAAACTGACAAAGATGGCTTTTAGGATAGATTGGCAGGCAAGCTAAATTATTCCTATTTAGTCTCTACCGTAGGAAAGGGTTGTATGGTTTATGTTGAAATGCATGTTATTTTAATACTGATTGCTCACTGTCTTATGTTGCTTAAATAATTTTCATTGTGTTTCACAAATGTTTCACTATAGCTTTTTGTTTGTTTTAAAATAATGGCTTTTATTAAAATTACACAGTTATGTGCCTCACTGTTACTGAAGACAAAACATTACTCCAATTACGAGGTGGTTTCATGAGAGAAGCATATCCTTTGGCATAAGTTTCCAAGACTGTGTATAGTTGTTAGGTTGTAGCTTAGTTTATAACAGCACTGATTGCATTATTGGATCTGCAAGAGTGTTGTGCTTTTTATGATATTTTCTGTGCAGTGAGTCATAATAATAATAAAGCATAACATAGCATCGTTTGTCCAGGACATATCCTGCCTGCCATGTTACTTGGGATAGGCTTTAAAAATGTCTTTAGATTTCAGACCTGTCATCTGTTTGTAAGCTCTGGGCTTGGTCCCTAGGAGCTGTGCAGGCTGGTGACCCCATAGTATTTTCTTCCAGCCAGGTTCATTTTGGGAACTGAGGCATCTGTGACAGACCTTGAGAGGTGAGGGGATGCCAGTGTCTCCCCAGCCGTTTCCAGCCCTTTTGTCCTGAAAGTAGGGACTGAGCAGGAGGACGGATTGGACCTGTTTAGGAATTGTACTCTTGGCCTACTCTGAAAGTAGACACAACTTGAACAACCTGGGTATGTCCATCAGAGGGGTGGTGGGTGGGAGACGAGCATCTGACAGACCACTGGCAACCCTGGAGCTGGATACTGGGGGACCCTACATAACCCCCAGGAGGAAGAGGGCCCTGCCAGAGCAGAGCAGCCCAGGTTAGGTCAGAGGAGCGCTTGGCCAACTGTCCTGTCCCAGTGGCCCAAGGCAGATAGTGAGGGAGAAGCAGAAGAGCAGAACAAGCATGTATGAGGCTTCCCCAGAGTCATCCCAGAAAGTCTCCCAAGACTGAGCTTACTGGCCTCTTCTGTTACCTCCTAGTTCTTTCATTGTACAAGGCAGAGAATGATCAATCTCTGTTTTCTCATGCCAGACACAATTTTCAGATCTTTGAGAACATATGATCTTCCAGAACATAAAAACATTATTAACAACAGTATCTTTTAAAAAGCAATAATTTTGTCAGACCCACGTGAGAAGACCTGTGCTTCTCCTTGTCATCCCTCCAAATACAGCTAAACTCCCTCTGAGTTAAGTCATTCTGTTTGATCTGTGTTTTGTACTGTATACTTACTTTAATATTTTACATTTTGTAACATCTTACATCTTCCTTGGCACAAACCCCTTTGTGGCCATCAGATAAGGAGGACAACCTTGGTTTAACTGAGTCCCTCAGAAATAGCAGAGTAAAAGTAGAGCCCTAAGCTATAGAGGTGGCTTTAGTAAACCCATGGAAGTATAGACTTTAAGAGCATCCGTCTAAATTTCTAAATCTGGAAAAGTCATGCAGACATTATAGAAGTCTTTGAGCTTCCTCCAGGTGGATGAGTATCCTAAATATTTAGTGTTCACTTCTAAGAGGAATTAAAGGATTGTAATCAGTAAATGAAAAACCAGCATCTCTTTCAGGTGCTCCTCAATAATGAGTCACTTGTATGCTGCTGTGCAAAGCATCAGTATAGGTGTAAGGGTCTGACCAGAGTTAAGAGGGTCCTAGAGACCGAATCTGGGGGCAGCTGGTCACATCAATTCTGCAGTGGCTGAAGGAGTTGCTTGCCCTTTCTTCCACCCCTATTTACAGCTGCTCAAGTATTTTCCCTCCCTTGCATCAGCTCTGGGGCTCATTGTACCTCTTCACAAGGGACTTGAATTACCTAATGCAGCAAAAACATGGGTTTGTTGACCTCTCCCAAGTGTATTTTGATGAGTGCCAGTACTGACACCAAGAGTATTTTGATGAATGTTAGTTCTGACACCGAGTATTTTGATGAGTGCTTGTGCTGATGCGAGGTAGGTTCAATGCCTGCTTGCTGAGAGGGCACTGAGACCTCCTGTTTTTGGGAACACCCAGCTGTGAACTCATTGTAACTGAGGAGACCCCACCTGCATGGGCAGTTGTCCCATAGATACTCCCATTCAAAAATTTGTTAGCATCCCTCTTTTTGTTGCCTCTGTTGCTTGTACTCAGATACAAAGTCTTATTTTAAACACCCTGTTTCCATTTACTCATTTGACAGTCCATCTACATTTGAGGTTGTGCCAGCATCTTCTATGGGATAATTAGCTACCTTTTGATCTCAGTGCATAAACTGTTGCATTCAGATCCCCTCACAACTAATTTTTTTTGCTAGACTTCAGGAGCTTTCCATTCCTTGGTTATCTCAGGAACCTCTCTGTGCTTCCAGGTAATTGAACTTTCTCAGCAAAGCTGTCCAGTACCTGTCTGCAGTATTTGAAAAGAGGTCTCCTTTGGACAGTGGTATTAATCTTACCTCAGTTTGACTGGAAATACATCTTCTTTGATGTATTCTGGGATGACAGATGTGTTTTTCAGGAAGATACACTATTGATCTGGCAAATCATTTTGCCAGAAACAAGTGCAGTCGTGTCTCTCTTTCTTACAAACCAGGCCCTCCAAAGCAACATAATAGAAATTCCCTCCAGCCCTTAAGTGCATAAATTTGCTGTTTGCACAGTTGAATTTGATCCTATTTGTAATATTGAGTCCTGAGGATCATCCAGCTCTTTCCTGTGGGTATTTTTTCCGTTTTCTTCTTTACTCCCCATACTTTCCAACTTGGTGTTATCAGCATATTTCATTAGAGTGCTCCTGGTTTTTGTGCCTGCGTTATTAATGCAAATACCAAACTGACAGTTTGTAGGGCTGATATGGAAGGACCCATACTACCAACCTTGTCCTGTTTGGGGCTGTCTCTGGGCGGTCACCAATGCCTGTGTGAGCAAAAAGTCCATGGCCCTGCTGGCCTTGTTTAGCCAGGGAGAAGCTCTGGAAAGCTGAGCAACTGCTGCCCTGGGTGCTGTTCTGCTGTTCTTCCCCTCCCACAGCAGGTCATTTCGCTTCTAGACTGGGTGTTTTGCTGTTTGGAGGAGAAACATTCAATTTTGCTTCTTCTGCCGAGGTCTGTGCTCGTTGCCTCCTGTCCCATCACTCGTGTTTTCTTTATTGATTCTTTACCTGTTCCAGTTTAATGGACACTTTGGTGATGATATAAAATCTTTATATAGATTTAATCTCAGTAAGATTTTGCAGTCTTTGAAAATGTTTAGTGAAATTTCTGATGTAGATGATTTGCTTGCCTAGGAACTAACTTACGAGGGAGAGGATTTAACTGGTTTAGCATTGAAGCATCTTAGTAAATACAGTGTGCATTTAACTTACAAGTTTGCCACAGGTTTGATTGGTTTTTGCCTTCAGTGTTTTTTCCAAAACCTTGTGTACCTCTGAGGCTGGGTTTGCTGTTGCTCAGAGCATTTTCCTCTGACATTGCTAAAGCTGCCTAGCTCCTGGGCAGAGCGAGTGTGCGGGATGTACCCCGATGGAGGCTACCCTGGGGCCCGAGGGCGGCATGGCACCCACCGCCTGCCTTAGCGCCTACACCGGGTGGGACTGGCCCTGAGCCTACGGGGCAGTGCATCTCCGGCGGCCGATGGCTTTGCCTGCCCATTTAGTGTGATCACCATATTAGTATTACAAGGTCATTTCATTATTGTGCCGTTGTGTCCTTAGGAGTCTGCTGGAGGCAGCGCTATTTTCCTGCAGATACAGCCTGCTGCAGGAGTGACTCCAACTGGTTTCTCATCCTTCTGCCTCTTTTTTTTCCCCTTAAAGTCCCACTACCTTACTGTTTGCTTTTAGCAGCAAATAGAAGAGTCTCCTGAATTAAAAATCATGATCAGTGGATGGTTTTGAACCTTCTATGAAGAAAACCCCCCTCAGTTTTCCTTGGCCCACCTTCTGCTATCAAAAATCAATGTATCCCATGCACTGTGTAGCTCCATTAGAGGTGGTTGTTCCAGTGATTTTTATGAACATTTTAGGAAAAGTATCCTGCAGGTTTTGCCCTTTTCAAATGTAAATGTTTAATCATTGCTTGCTGAGATGGAGTGCAAGAACACATGCACAAGGCTTATGGTCCTTTTTTCTTCTTCTTCCAGTGACCTGCTGTCTTCTGAGTATCTGGAGAGGCATATTGAGCAAGGTGGGAAGACAGTGGAAGTTAAAGTAAGAATTTCCTTTTTATGCTTTGCTTTTCTAATTTGCTTTGCTTTTGATGTTAATGCAAATCACCTATTTTCTTGAGAGATATCTGATTTTTCAGGTGATTTGTTTTAATCTTCTGAGGCAAGCATGTTTCATGTCTTCTAACTTTTCAGCTTTTTAAATAAGACAAATAAAACTTTAATGGCAAATTCAGTGCATTAACGTTTATATCAAAATGGTATCTATGAAAAATATATATACATGGTGGTTCTTTTACTAGTAAATATAATTTACTTTTGATGCCTTTTGAAGAAAATCTTTCAGGTTTGCTAGCTAGCATTTCCTCATGGTACTAAACCCCAAGTTTGTTGTTTTTAATGAGCTTCTTTGTAAGTTTGAGAATAGCAAGATCTATTGCATAGTATTTCCAAATATCTAGCAACTGTCTCAAATTGTGCGTTTCTTTCTCTGGATGTTTATTGGCATGATGGCTACAAGATCCTGTTTGTTGCAGTTGTCTTCTGTGAAGTGTCCCACTGCTTTGCAGGAGTTTTTTGTTATTTGCATGCAACATGGAAGAATTTTCTTGAGAACCTTCTGTTTGTTAGGACAATATTTTGTAGATGTCAGATATAGAATTGCTGTAGATTACATAAAATGTGCATGAATGTAATACAGGCTGTGCATAATGGAAACTCTTTAAATTTGCCTATCAGGTCAAATTTTGTTCAAAATTTACATTTTATTAGAAAAAACCCCAAAAGTCTTTTATTAAATCAGAGATCACCTAAATACCCTGAAATAAATGTGTTAACTTCTGCAACATGAAAGTGGAAGTGGAAATGGACAGAGCAATCCTTTAGTCACTGAGTAGCTGAATCCTTAAGCCACTGAGGAGCTGAAGATACGTTTCCTTTGGTTTCTCCCATTCTAACGTTTGCAAACTTGAAATATGCTTTCTTTTTACTCTCTGATAATAGTCTGCATACATTATCAGACTGAAGCAAACACATACGTGTTCCATTAAATTGCAAAACTAATTTCTCAGTCAGCCGTGCTCTGCAGTCAAGAAGTCTTGACTCAGATTCAGAATATGAGTCAAAGCAGAAATAAAGATAATAGCTGATATTAATAAGAACAAAACAATCCATTTGTCTGCATCAAGGTATATATGCAAGTTAGCTAAGATAATCTCTCTGAGTCCCACCACTGAATTAGGACAAATCTGTTTGTGATGAGTAAGCCCTAATCAAGCAAGGAAATGTTTGAAATCAGTGGCCCTTCTCATGTAAGTACTGTTTAATCGCATGGGGAAGATACGAGAGGATTGGGCCTTTCGGAGGAAGGGTCATAAAATGTTTTCTGGGCAAAACATCTCCCAGTCTCCAGAGTCCTGGAGATTATTTCCCCTTCAGTGGGCTGCCATGCAGGATCATGGTGTACCTTCAGGGATGGCTATCACTGCCTTGCTTAGTACTCTCAAACCTGCTTTAAGTAGAGAACCGGCATTGTTGAATTAACCTTGGTGATCGAGATGGACTGAATTGGGAGTGAAAGGGTCTCTGGGTTGCACCTTGCTGTGCAAAGGAGGGGCATTACTGCCTGGGTGGCGGGTCTCCCTCTTTGTGCCACCTCGAAAGGGTCTCCCTCTTTGTGCCACCTTGTAAGGGTGGCTATGAAAGGGTGGCTACGGCGAGGCTCTTCTGTCCCCTCCTCACTGCTTCAGCAGTTTGGCAGGCAGCAGTCCTACGGAAGCATGCCGGGAAGGGGGACATATATTTTTTGCTCATTTTGTTCCCTCTCGGAGGAGAGGGAAGTAGCTGCTGTGACAAAATGTTCAGAAGAGCCCATTGTCCACAGTCATGGATATATTTTCAGAAAAGTTCAGATATCAAAAGATTTTTGGAAGAGCACAGGCTGCTGACATTTTGATGCCAGACACTGAGTGAGGCTAATTTCAGCACCTAGTAGCTGTTTAAAAATAAATATGGCTCCCTCTGACCTACCAGTATTTTTCAGAGCACCTGTAAGTGCTCTGGAGGGGTCTGTTATCCGCCAAACAGTTTCTGAAAAGTCCATCAGTATATTTTGCATTTGAGAAACTGAACTCTGGTTTTACATCAAATGTTCTGAAAATCTTACTGCAAATACAAGAATTTCTCATGATGGTGATTTAGTACCTTCAATTTCTGTGGAAACTGTTTACTTTAACTGGTAGAACCACCTCTAAATTGGTACTTATAACATGCACCAGGCAAAACATAATTATTATACTGGATTTTAGGGATTGTGCACATTGCTTAGATACTTATTTAAAAATTGCTAGCAGAAGGGTGCAGCATAAATAAATCACAAAATATGCACTCTGCTATGTAGCATATTCTTAAGCAGCAGAAGAGGTATTTCAGAAAGGAGCCAGGTTTCTATCAGTTGCTTCAATGAGTGGCTCTTTACCCACCTCTGTGTGATTTGTCTTCGGCTGTAGGCAGAAACAGAGGCGGTCTGGCAACATCTCTCTTGCTGCTTTGGTAGAGAAACAGTGACAGAAAAAGTCCGTCTGCCATCCACTGCCAGCTGCAGACTTTGAGCAAGCCTGTTTATACAGCAAAAGGGCCTCCTCTGTTCTTGGCCGCCTGAGTGATGTAAGGAGAGGTGTATTTTAAAATAGATATGTATTTCCCCTGTGCATTTCTCAGTGCAGGAATAGTGCACAAACACGCAAATCATCAGCGCTGCTGTTGTGCCATCAGCAATATGGGAGAAGACAGGACTTTGAATCGCTGTGGGAAGGCAGCTGTACATACACTGAGCAGTTTGGGAATGTTACAGGCATGAATGCGTCCGGGAAGCAGATGCCTGCCTGGGTTTATATGCAATGTGGAGTTGATAACTACTTTTGCCACTCCTCCCCCTCTCCACACCCCCCAGTAAAACTTCCTGTGCTGTAAAATATATACGGACCTTCTGCCATTACTTAAGATGCTTTAGAGGAGAGGCGGGCAGGGAAAGAGAGAAACATTGAAATAACTACAAATTCCACTTTGGAGAAGCAAAGGGATTTTTATAGGGAGGAGAGTCCTCAGTTTAACACACCTTTTTGTTGTAGGAGAAAGTTGAATTACGTTTGATTGCTGCACAGTTCATTAATACATTGGACATTGTGAAGGTGGAACGTTACACATGTTTTTGCAGAGTGCCAGCATTTAGCAGCTGCAGAAGGGAGGCTTCTCTGGGAGATGTCCTTGTTGATTTGGCACAGTCAGGCAGCACCTAAGACATTCTTACTAAACCAGCAACAATGTGCAGTGCTTAAGAAAAACAGGAAGTAGATCTTTGAAATATTTCAATGTTTTCCCCCCACACCCTCATTTAGAGCAGTATTGGCCTAAATTCCCTCTGTTTGAAAAGAGAATAATCACGTAATAAGAGAAAAACCCTTCGTGCATTGCCTTTTCCTGATTGTGTCAGTCCAGATCATCCTATGCTCACAGCACATAAATACTCAACTTGTGTATGCTTAATGTTGCTGCAGTATATCTCTGTGTCCTTTTATCTCTCTCTCTCTCTTTTTTGGGTTATCATTCTGTCACTGATGCTGTCAGTGAGATGAAAGGCAAAAAACAGCTATAGTGTTGAGTAATTCACATTACTGGATTTTTCTCCCTCAGAAGGAACAACTGAAATCTATTCAGTGACATTTTCTCATATAAAATGTTTCAGTTTTCCTCTTTGGAGAGTGTAGAAATAAATGTTTCTGCCTGTATTCCCCCAAAACATTGGAGAATTCTATAAGTTCTTAGAAAATTGCTTTCTGAAAAAAATTAAGCAATGAAAATAATTCAGATCCGAGTTAGAGAACTTGCGCAGGTAGAGTTGAGGTAGATAAATGCGGTGAATTTTTGGTGACGTGTTTAAATACACCTAGAAGGAACTGTGTTTCATAGGCAGTCCTAAAATTCTTAAGCGTGGTGGTGTAAACACAGTATGTGTATTATGGGCACAAAATTACAACAAAAGTGTTCACAGCATAAAAGAACATTGCTTTTTGCTTCTACTTCCCTGCGTGTTCATAATTGTGATAGCGTTGAACAACATAAATGGAGTAACATTAAATGCTAGGTATTGTTTTTCTCCATTGTAGTGCAGATGGAGAAGCTTTGGCCAAACTTGCCTTGCAATTTAAGATTGCCCTGTGGCTTTGTATCCCAAGCTGTGCTGAGTCATATTGCTGGCCGCCATGGTGCTCAGCCGCTGCCTGTGCAGCAGTGAGCAGGGGCAGGACAGTGCCCAGTGCCTTCCTTCAAACTGCCCGCAGCCATCCTCTCGAGCTGGGGTGCCCCAGCGTGCCCTGGTGCTCTGCGGTGGCTCTAGCACAGGTGCCGTCATTGCGGTTTGGAGAATGAGGGTTGTGGGGCAGATGCATTTTAATACTGTAGTTTGCAAAACCAGTCATTATTTCCTTTTGTTATGTGTGTTGTTTGGCTAGTAGCAGGCGCAAAATTCCTGTTACTGTAGCTTACAGCTGTTCTAATGCTTGTGCACAAGAGGGGAAAATTGCTACTCTTCATTGCCTTGCTGTGATTAAAGTCTCAGCTTGTGTGTGCCACGATGTGTATTTGAAGGGCTCTTTAAATGCCCTTTTTTTTAGGAAAATAATATAGAAGAGAGAAAAATATTAAAATCTTGAAAAGCCAGAGCAGGCTGGGGACCCCTGACATGATGGACATTGCTTTTTCTGTTCAACTCCCTCCTTCAAATCTGGTCTGCTGGAGGAGTTGTTAAGGTATGGTCTCTTGACTGAGGGCAACATCTGTGTCTGCTATGTCTTCGTGCCTGTATTTGATGAGACCTTATCCTAAGTAGTGTTTCAACATTTTGCTGTATCGCCACAGGTACAAACTGATCATCAGGCTACAATAATTTGCAGTGCAGCCAGAATAAACACCGAGCCAGCGAGCAGGTCATATTTATCATTGACTGGTATGTTTCCAATCTTATATCAAGGTGCTTCCACCAGCGTCTTCCAGTTTTAAGGGCATCCACTGTCTGAGCTCAACAGAATTGGAATTTTTCTTCAGCTTTTGATAACTCACCATTTTGTAACCAAAGAGAAAGGCATTTCAACTTGCCAGAAAAGTCTGTATGCTAAACAGGCTTTCCTGTGAGGGATGAGATTTTCTTCCTGAAAACCAGAGCACCAGTTCGGCTGGTGGGAGGGGATGGGAGGAGAGCACAGACAGGCTCTGCCCTGAGAGCCTGGAGCCTGGAGCTGGTGGGGAGCTGTGTGTGCATGTACCCGGAGCTTGCACAACCTGGTGATGAGCCCTTGGGGGAGAAAAGAAACTGAAAAGGAACAAGTCATAAATAATGCAGGAATTATATATGCCTATTTGTGGCAGCATTTTTTTGACTGTGTCCAGAGACTAGAGAAGTTGTTAGTACCAGAAAAATCACACTCTCGCTTGTTTGAGAGAAGATTTTGAATAAGGATTCCCATAATGTCGTCGGAGCTCCTTTCCCCTACTCCCTCAACAGAGCTCTGCTTGCCTCATGGCAAATTATTAATAAATCTAGGCCATAATCTACTTTTTAGTGATAGCAACAAACTAGCCAAAGAAAAGCTGACAGGGAGTCTGTGAATCTGACACAGTTTAGCAGGGGATTCCTGCAAGGTTGATCTTCAGACTGCTCTCGTCGAATATTTTCATTAATGACTTAGGTAAAAAAAAAAGTATGTGAATATTAATGAAATTTGCTAGCAGTACAAAACTGGGAAGCATTATGGTTCACAGAGGGATGAGATGGAGGACTGGCTGTCTTTGACCAATGGAGTAAATAAAAATGGGATGAAATCGGATAGAACAAATGGCAACTTCTTTCACTTAGGGACTGATTATAGGCATTTTTGCTGTATGATGGGAGTTCCTAAATTGCATGTTCCACAAGAAGGAGAAGATCAGAATGCAGTAGTGAAGCAGGGAGTGTCTGTATGGTTCATACCTTACAGGATGCTGCCATCTCAAAGGGAAGTGTGGTCCCAGAGTATACTGGTCAAATTACTTCCCACAGATTTTGGCTAGAATTAATGTTACTGTGCCCTGATGAAGAGTTGAGAAAATTTTTAAATTGCTGTGTGTTTTCAGTTACTCTGGGCATCTTTTTTTTTTTTTTTTTTGCAGCAGGGTCATGCTGCCACACTGAGTTGATGGACATTGAGAAATATCTCACTTTCCTGTTTTAGCATTGTTTGAATTATGAAGGCGATCCCTTTGGGATTTAGTAAAACATAGTATCTTCTGTGGGGTACCACGGCAAGATAATTAGCCATCGTATACAATGCATTTGTCTGACCTAATGGGCACTTTTAATATACATTTGCGTTAACATTTTTTATATCTATTTATCTCCCTGCTATTACTAGCTTACTTTCTACATACATCCTGCTACTGACAAGGAGGAAATTAAAAGTGGCAGATTTCAGTATTAAGAGTCCTTCCCAAGCCATGTTTTTGAATATACTATGTTAGAATGAATCTCTGATTGTGACTCATGTAGGATCTTGCGGGTTTAATTATCTTTTCTTTGTGATATAAAAAACCAAAGCCAGCGGTTTTAGCTAGTCCTGAAGGGGAAAAAAATTGTCAGAAAGTGGAAGCCATCAAAAGCGTAAAATGTACATTCCATTGCGGATGTGGGTCCCAGTGATTAAGTCCTGGTTCTGCTGAAGTGACAAGTCAGGTGACTTTACGACCATCAGGAGATACCTCTTGAGTACTCTCTGCTGTGGTTTTCATGTGCCTCCGAGGGAAGGCAGCAGTCCAGTGCTTGCATTTGCAGAAAAGTCCTGCCAGACTTTGTGTACCTCATGAGTTATTTTCCATGAGCTACAACATACAGCACACATAGACAGAGAGTGTCATCAACCAAGTGTTCTGTAAACTCAGACCATGCAAGGACTGAGTATAGCTAAGAGAAATTAACTACTGCTATAACATTAAAGAACATTAAATCCCTTTGTAGATGCTTTTATTAAAGAATAAATGTATCTTTTTGGCTTTAACTTAATCCCTTTGAGGGGGAATTAAGCTAAGCAAACTGAAGCCGCTGTACTTCCAAAAGAACACTTACATGCAAGACTTCAGTGTGCTTTAGCTTGATATCTTTACTTACTTGATCTTGACTTCTGTAAATAGCTTTGCCTAGATACATCTGTTGTTCCCAATGGATACCGAACTGACACTGTATTATATACAGTAGATTAATGTTTCTAGACACAGTCTCAAGCTCTGTGAATTCTCACTTAAAGAGAAGTTTCTATCATTCAGAAATAATGAGCCAATAAGGAAATCTAATTAGTATGTTTCTCCATTTTACTTAGAACTTTTATCTTCTTCTGACTGATTGGTATCCATGTAGGTGCATGCCAACATCTCATCTTCTGTGTTGTGTTTATAGTAATCTTGTACATCATGAGCTTATAACTTGGCTTCAGACTCGGGGTAGGCTGATGAACTGATGTGACAGATTAGTATGGGTAGATTATAAAGCATTTTTATATAGTCCCTTAAAATGTTTTCTCCCTTTTTCCTACATACAGGCATGCAGGAACGGGGCAGAATGACTGTCATTAAAATGACTTGTATGCCATGACTCAGAGACACTAGGCACTGCTACAAGAACTGACTTTAAGACAACAGAGTAGGCAGGAAGAGGTAACCAACCCCGTTCTCCTCTGCCTCATCTTTATCAGGCAGCTGATAATTAAAATAATTTTCTCTAACACCAAGGTAAGGCAAGGCAAGTCAAGAGGCTGTTTCCCAAGCAGATGCCAAGGCAGGTCCCAGACCAGATGGCGTTGCACTGGCATGAGCTCTCTCTCCACACCCTGCAGCTATGTTTGTGGAGCATCTTCTCTCGTAGCTACTGGGCGGTAAACACAAGCCTCATTTGGCCTCCGAACCAGGAAGCTGGGCTGATAGCACACACCATCTGCTGAAAGCACCTACCATGAGTCACCAATGGCAGTTGGAGCGAGTCGCCTGTGTGCAGGATCCTGTCATGTACACGTGTGTCTGTGTTTTTTAAGAGTGCTGCCAACGGTCTTTAAACAAGGGCATTTTGTGGAGAAGCCTTAGAAGCCGTGATGCTTTATCCTAATTTTGGAATCCATATTTCTGATTTCAGAATCTGAAATAGCGTTATAACCTAATGTCACTACAGCATGTTGGTGCTGTGTTGTACGAGTATGTGTGATAGCTTTCCTCCTACAAAGGGAGGGCACCATTCCCATTTTCGAAACAGTTAGCTTTTGGGAATCTGCAGTACACAACAGCTAAGTCCAGGGACTTGCTCTGCTGCAGGACAGCACAGCCCCACCAGCCGGGCCCATGCCTTTGCTGAAGCACATGTCAGTTAAAAGAGATTTTCTCTTGATGCAGTTACACAGGTCAAAGTGCCATTTTGACTTTTCTATTTACAAAGAGAAAGCCATCCGTAGTAAGTTGTTTCCTGCCATAGAACTCAGCGAGAGGGTGTGCATTTTCTTCTCCTGTTGCTCTTTCTCAGTCTTAGTTATGACCGAGTCAAAACTTGTGCAAGCATCAATAATATGTAAATAGATCTAAGTGATTACTAAGGAAGCAGTTTTAAAACTATTGACCCCAAGATGGGTAACTCTTTAAGAAGCTAATCATTATCTGGTGCTTCATAGAATGGCGGCGTGGTCATTAGGGGGCCTTTTGGGAGCTTTCTGCTGCAGGGAAAGAGGGACCTGTGTTACTAGGATCTGAACTAGACCAGCAATCTCCTTTCCTTTGGATTACTGAGTGTTAAAATAGGAATATGTAGCGGCTGGAAGAAAGAATTTATTAATTTCAGGATCAGTGCCTGACTGTAGCATGAGTTTTAATGGCCAGCACCTCTCCTAATTGCAGAAAATTGCTTACTCGAAGATGTGATGTCGGGTGTTATTTGAAAGCAGACGAATGTGCATCCTTAATTTTCCTCCCCTGGGAAGGTCATAGTGTCTCTGAGGAGAATAACAAACACTGTCAGTATATGGTCAGCAGATACTTTCTTCACTGAGACTGCAGAGAACGGTGAACTGCTGCCATCACTGACTGTTGTGGCTGTTCTTTTGCTTTGCTTATTTTGCCCCTTCATTGTGAATATCAGTTAATGTGTTTTTCATGTCTCTTGTGTTTACTCAGCAGCTGGTGCCTCTCTGGGCAGGGACAGACTATCTTAGAGGATAAAAATGGGGACAGATTTTACTTGCATTGCTAATATCTCTGCCTTCTCATTTTTTAGTATCTTTGCCACACTACCTACCCAGGGAGGCTGCAGGGAAGCTCCGACTGACATGGGCAGAAAGGGTTGCATGCTGGTTGGTGAGGAGCTATAGCAGTTCACAGGGCACGATACCCCTAGTACTGGATTTTGATGTAATTATCCACTACCATAATGATTCATTTGTTTTAATTGACCCTGGGGTCATTCTGATTTGTTTGGGGGGGTTAGGATGTTATTACATTTTTAGCTTCCCAAATCAATAGACTTCTTATTAAACATCTGCATATTCTGTATTGCTATTGTAAGTCACCAATAAGGCGGAGAGGTTTCATGAAGGAAGGAGAAATTACTGAACCGAGGAAACAGACAACTGCGTGCCACAGACATTGGCAGAAAATTTGCTTTGCGTCGTGCTAACCACAGCATGAACAGTGGCTGTGCGTGTTGTGGAGGCAGAAATGTTGAACTTCTCTCTGCTGTAGCATTAGACTGCCTTTGGATATGGCATGAGTGTGCGCGTGTGTGTGTTGCAGGCCTGTGTCACAGGCATTGTCACCAGGCTGACCTTGTCTCATTGGAAATGATATTTAGCCTAATTTTGTCCCAGACTCTACACTGGCCAGGTTCAGTCTTGGAGCAGAAAGGGGTAAATGTGCTGCTCGCCTTGATGACTGGCATGTTAGAAGAGCAGTCTTATTTCCTCTTCATCTTTACATTAAACCATTCCGCAGTAGCTGACAAGGGCCAGCCTGGAGGTTTGGTTTGCTGAGATGGGCAATTACTGCCTGCTTTTGATCGAGCAGAGAGGGATTCTAATAGCTACAGGAAGCCAATAGCTCTTCACAAAACACCCTTGATGCTCTGGACTGAACTGTTGTTGGTAATGGTGCTAATTTCAGCTCTTGGGAGAAAAGTTAATTTTCATATAGGACCAGAATATTTTTAGGAGAAAATGAAGATTTTTTTTCAGCTCCTCTCTCACTGCCACAGATACCAATAGAAAAGAGACAACCCCAGTCCTTCAGTGAGTGTTTCCAAGAGCAGAGTAAAAGAATAAAAGAAGATAGATGTGATGATTACGTTTAGTCTTTTGATGGTCTTAGACCTCTCATATATTGTGATTCTTCCTGTAGTACAGTGTATTTTATTACAGCACCTGCTATAAAGGAGCTTTAGCACATGTCAAAACCAATGGGATTTCAGCCTCAGCACTATAGGAAGGCAACAACAGTAAACTTCTTGTCCAGAATTACATGTGCTCTAAAGAAAACACTGTCCTGTAGTTGTCCTGACTCTCAGTACAGAACCAGTCCCAGACTTTGTAGCTTTAAGTGCTTCTCTCATCACAGGTTTTGTGAACTGTTGAAAGTGAGTCTCCCAAAAGTACAATATACAATTTGTACCCTCCCTGCCACATGCCACATGTTACTGGCATGTTTTATCTACTTGAGACACTGTTAAGAAGTGCTAAGCAATCACTCTTCCCAGAGCCATCCAGTGCTAGTGCCTTCTGGTTTCACTGCATCACCTCTTATTTCCTTCCTGAGGTTTTAACTATCCTCAGAACTTTATTTAGGAGTATCCTGACAGCAGGATTTCTTACACTGAAGAGTTCTCTTCAGAAAAAACCCAACACATCACTAGTGCATCAAGTACTTGAAAAAAGCTATTTTCATTTAAACCCCTTAAATTTTATCAACTGGTTCAAGGTGACTTACGTTATATTGATAGGAACAAAAATGCATGTGTAAAAAATATCCTCCAGATGTTAGCGTATAGAAATAAATGTTTTGTAGTGGTGAGAATTGGTCCCTGAGACTGGGATCAGAGTTATATTTCTGTCTCCACCAGAACTGCCGTGAACTTCAGTAGATCAATGAGTTGAATTGATTTGATTAAATAGAAGGATTTGTGTGTCTGAGTTGTGTTTTTCCTAGGCAAGAATTTAGAGCTGTTTTTCTTACATTTTTCTGTTCTAGATCTGTATGCATAAAAATTTGTTCATGGATTTATTATGGAATGAATTAATTTGGAGGTACTATCATGGGGCATTTATTTGATTCTCATTAAGAAGATCAAAACACACTTTTGAGCAACAGACTTGGATTCTTAGTATGAAAAAATGTTCCTCCTGGTTACAAAGACATGGTCTTGCAAACTAATGGAGCCTGAGATTCTACTTCTGGTACACATTAACTACATTTTCTGAGAACAAACAAATTTGTCTAATTATTTCAAATTCCTTCCATAGCTAGAACCCTGTACAACTCCCTACTGATAGTCTTTTCAGTATTATTCCCATATTTATGTGCTTATTCCAGTTATATCTTTTACAGGAATACTACTGCAAGAGTTCTGTTCAGAGAGTATTTTTATTACACATAAGGTTTTAGCTCATCCATATAGTTGATTGTTAGTTTTGTTATTAGCTTACTGGAGTCTCTCTTTGTTTACTTTTTATTCATATATTCCGGAAAGACCTGAAAGCCTTAAGCAGTACTGTGATCCTGTAGTGGGGGACATCCTGCAGACTGAGAGAAAGAAAATCTCAAATGAAGAGAGCTTAAAATAACTAAGATACAGGAAGTAAGTAGGTGTAGAAAAGCAGAATAAAATAGAGAAAATGAGCCAAGGTTTCAGGAAAAACAAAGATGTAGGCTGTCTAAAATCCCATGTAATTTAGGATGTTGGTGACTGAAATGCATTTGAGTGCAAAGCAGAACCTCAAACCATCTCCTTTTCACTTGTACTCCATCTGAGTCCCAAATGCTTGATGGTCCTGAGAAGTGCTGGTCCAAGGGTGATGGGTTGTACATCTTTCACCAGACACCCCGCTGTAGCCTGGTATGGAGGGTCAGCCCCAGAGCTTCTCACACACATGAGCCAGATAAACATCAGCACAGCTGGTCGAGTGTTACCTGTGTGGCACCAGTGGCATTTTCCTGCAGACTTCTTAGTAGAAAGATGCCCATGGTGGGTAGCATGATGATCACCCTGCAGGTCAGTTTGGTGAAGGTGTTCTCTCTCTGTACCAGATACACAGAGAAAAAGACGCCGAGGTGAGTAGTCAGCGGAGGTGGCTGCTGTCACTGCAGTAAGTGGAAGGAAGAAGCAGTATGTAGAAGAGAGGAAATAACTAGATTGAAAGAAATTGAGAAAAAAAAAAAAAAGTGTAACACTTTTAACAGAAGATATGTCACAGGGATTCTCCTCTGAGAGTGAAGCAACAAGCCTGTCAAATAGTGTCAGACTCGTCATCTGTTGGATCAAGTGTCACATTTCAGAAGATTTTGCGGAGGAACTAACGGTTTCCAGTGACCAGGTGGAGATCAGGTCTCCTTCCCTATGAGCAGCCATGCTCTGACAAACAGGCTCCTATACTGTCTCAAGGAGAGCACCTCAAAACAGGGGCACCCACACTTTGTAGTTGCTTTCAGAAATAGTTTGCACGCCTTGTAGAAAACAGAACAGGATTTCCTGATCAAAACACAAAACTGCAAACATATTCTGTGTGTTTTTTTGCCTTTGCCTGATCTTGACTTTTTTTTTAGTATTTGAAAAATAAAATCCGACAGCATTTATGTCAGATGTCTAAAATGACTGTGCTGTGCATCATGCAAGCGACTGCCAGCTTCTGAAAAAGCAGTAATTGTAATGCCTTTCCCTCCCTGCAGTAAATGGACATAAATATTCACATGTCTGGGTACATTAGGCTAGGTAGATTTATTCATACATTTTCTGGTAGGGAACAGAAATTGTAAAATGTTGAAATCTTCTGAAAATCTTTTTCACAGTCCTTTAACCAACAGTAGTGCAGTAATATGACATAGCTGAATTTGGTAAGACACTAATAGTTAAGTTCCTCTGCAGGGTAGAGTGGCAGTGAGAATTTAAGGGATGTTTGAATTGTTTTCCTAATTTTGCATACAAATATTGACATTGTACAATACTGAATACATTCAGTACATGTGCAGTAGGGCTTATTTTGCTATTGGTCTGACTTCTGTAAATCTAAGGGGGGAATTTTTTGAGTAAGGTCTGCTGGATTTGATTTGAAAGGTGTATATTTATTTGCAGAAGAGAAGAGGCAAATATTAATTTTCGTTGTATTCCTTTACTGCCTGGTTATACTTAGTTTTCACTAGTTTTGGAGCACTAATGAGCACTTCTGATTCGCTGTCTTTTTTAATCAAGTATTATTATTTCATAAGCATACCTTTCTCCTCAGAAGTAGGAAATTGCCTTACCCTCAGAGCAGAGTTCATCTTGTCTGATGTAGCCATGTGCAGACCAGGTGTTGAGTCTAAGCCCCCTATTTTCAACTCTTTTCCTAGTCAGTGAAGAAAGATGGAACACTTTTGGAGTCATATGTCTCTGAAATCTGTCTCAGGATTCCAGGGATTTCACACTGAAAAATATCTTTATTTGGTACAGAGAGTTGAAATGATGATGTTTGTCTAGGTACCAAACCATGGCTAAAAGGAAATGGGATGAACAGTAAATTCTTGGTGCCATGTCAGTTGTTTGGCAACATATTTATGAAAAAGCAGTGTTTGACAGGATAGAGTGTGATACTGTGGGATGTCCTGTGGATTTACAGTCTCAAATTTCCAATTTCAGGGAGGAGAACATTGCTATTATCAGGGAGAAATTCGAGGAAATCCAGTATCATTTGTTGCCTTGTCAACATGCCATGGATTACAGTAAGTCTGCTGTTTTGTTTTTACTGGCCTTTGCTTATTAGTCTTTTAAACAAATAAAGCTGTTTATAGTAAAAGAAGTGCTATTTATTTTCCTACTAGTTTGTCACCATTATTAAGTACTCAACAATCTTTAGAAAAAATGGGTTTAAATTGAACCTTGCAAAAGCCTTGTTTGTTTTCAAAATTCACTGGCAAAGCACGCAAGTTTCGTCTCTTTTTTTTTTTTTTTTTTTTTTAAACTGAGGATATTTGACAGTGGCCAGGTATTGTTTTAAGGTCATTTATTACAGAGATAGAAGAGTAAAAGTAGCTGAAAACATTTTATTCTACAAGGATAAAAACCACTGCCAGTATTGACATGAACCATTTGGAAATTGTGTTCTTTTCTTGTTGCTACAATGAAGTATTTAACTTTCTTTTCTACTCTCTTTACAAAGGAAAGGGTGAGTGTAGAGTTTCTCTTGTCCTATCCATTTTCTTCACAGAATTGCTGGCCTTAAGCTGTGTGCATGGGATAATACCTTTAATATAGTAAAATCTTGGAAAATCTGGAAGAAAGGATATAAAATTGCACAATAATATTTTTTTTTAAAGTACATAATTTTAGTGATAATATAATTAAAGCGTCTGTCATCTGAAGGTTACATGGAGCTGTGTGTTGATTGTACAGCTTTTGGACCTGTCTACTTTTGGCACTATTGAAAGATGCTAGTCAGGTTTTCAGAGCAACCAAGTAACTTCAGTGTCTGCTGAATCTGGGAATTACAGGATCTCGGTGCTCTTGATACTGAGATCAGCTTGAAGAGTCAGGGCAGCAAGTGAGCCTGTGTGGAGATTACCTAAGCTTTGCATTTTTCTGAGGAAGCAGGGCTTAGCTGATTGGAAATCTTCTTCAGTTTATTGTCTATCTCAACTATTCTGTAGTTTTGTTATCAACCATATAAGTACACATATTTAAGTAGTGTCTTTCTTTTATATTTGTATATTCTTTGTTAGGAAGGGTGAGAATACATGCAGAAGACTTGTCATCCTTGCACTTTTCTGATTTACAGCTGTGTTTATCTCTTTTACGATCAAGGTTGAGCAGCTCAAGCAACTAGAGCCCAGTTTCAGTTATGGACAGTGAGCCTAAAAATAGTACCATCCTAATGCATCCTGAGCCACTGAATGGCTTCCATTAGCAGTGATCCATTAGGTCTTGGCCCCTGCTAACTCCTAGGAGAAAAAGCAGAAAGGAAGGAGAGCCAGTGTATGTCCTTTCCCGCCCTCCTTTTGTGGATTTGTTCTTAGGACTGACCCTCCTGCTGCTCTGTATTCTTAAATTGCCTGATACTCATATTGGTCCCTTCTAACACAGTTACGTGATGAAAGATGCATTTTTTCCCCTGTATTCGGCTCTCCCATGAGAAGTACCTTTTTTTGTTCTTGTTCCTTTTTCCTGATACAATAAAGTTTCAGCAGAGTTATCCTTCACACAAAACGTAATATGAAGCTTACTATAGCAGGCTGGTAATTTCAGCATCTAGTAATGTTTTCCTGAGCTGTGTTAAACTCACATTCTCTGATACTGCATTTCTGTCATTACAACTAGCTCCTCCACAGTCAATTTTAAATGCTAAGTAATTACTAGAAACTCAGACTGGCAATCAGAGCTCCTTAGCTCCAACCACAGTTTGAAGCGTCTTGCTGGAATAAGGGGAGCTGGGGAGAGTTATCTTCTAATAAGGTCTGTAGGGCAGGAGCTTTGCATTCATGAATTTTAGGAAGCGCATAAGAACAGATGCCTTTAATAGAGTAATAAGCTTCACATTCCCAAAGTTCATGCTAATCTTCTCTTTTACTTATTAGTATTCCTAGATCTTGGCCAGTAACAGCTGAGTTTTTCATACCTGTGAGAAAATGTTGTGTTTTTTAAATCATCAGTTATGAGTTCTTCTGTTGGTAATGTCTATCTTGTGGTCTTCCTTGTATTAGTTAAATTAATCAGATGGATGGCTGATGCAATGCTTAAAATTATTAATTTTTTCTATTCTTACTGACTTTGCCAATGAAAAATGTATCTCTTGAACCTTAACTCCAAGCGAGACATTTTGTTTGGATTTTTTTGTTTGTTTTTTTTTTTTTTGTTTTTTTTTTTTCCCTGTGGGATATGCAGTAACCACAGTTTCCTATGAGTTAACACAAAAAACTCTGAATGCAAAATACACTGGTTGCTGGGATATTAACAAGCTATAGTCAGGCACGACTTGTAGTTGTGGGCTTAGACATCAGGTTGGTCTATGATTTTGCTGCCCACTGGTGGTGAATATAAAAACTGCTGTTATTACTGCAAATTAGACTTGAACGAGCACAAATTTGTTTGAAGAATATACATAATCAAAATTCAGGTTTTGGAAATTGTGTTTTGCTATTGCTTTCTCTCTAGCACATCTGTGAGCGTGTGATTTGTTCACAGAGCATTGGACTATTGAAGTCGGTTGGAAAAGAGCCATGAACGCTTTGAGTGGGCAAGTCAGAGCTGTAGGTCAGCTGTGACTATTATTCTGGTCACTGTTGAGTGACTTGATCAGAGGTCAGTGCTGCCGAGTGCAACAGTCGCACGAGAAGCTGTTTGCTGATAGTGCTTCATCTTGCAGACTGTGCTTAAGTGAAGTTGCAATTAGAGGGAAGGAAATTTTGCCTGATTAAGAGCCACAGGATGTTCTCAAATCTCATCTTATTCCCAGGCAAAGAAGCTTCAGCAGGTGCTAGAATATTTATCTTAAGCTGGGTAGGCAGTATTTATTTCTAAAGAATAGGCACAGGTAATTTGAAAGGTGAAACAGCTTTATATTGTAGATACACTTATGATCACACTAGATGCTATACAGTCAGTAACCCAAGCTACTTCTGTGAATGCTACATGGTTAACCCTGTAAGTGAATGATAGTAAGAGAAGTATGCTCATCAATAGCTGTAATGCTTTACAGGCTTATATTTCTAATAGTCAGAAAAAGAATGACAATATTTTACTGACTGCATCTGGTCCAGTGCAGAACCAAAATCAATGTTGCCAATTAAAAAAATAAAAGGCTGCATTAAAAAAAAAAAGTATCTGGTTTTGTTGTTTATAATTCTGATGGAGTTTTTTTTGATGCCCAGAAGTTTGCTAAAGAGTAATCTAAATAAATAAATACTCTTGCTTTCATGCTGCTGTTGTGTACTATGTGCCAAGTTTGAACTTACAGCTCATGTTTATGGCCAAGTTTAAAGCCCTTAGTAGTGGCACTTTGAAAGGGACATGCTGATACAGCCTAATCCCAACCATGCGTGTATGCCACTGCAATAAAGGCAAAATTATAAAAAAAAAAATGCTGATTTGATTGAAGATCAGAAGGGTATTGATATAAGAAATGCCCTTTGTTTTTATGCTCTTACAGAGTAATGTCTGTATCAACACTTTCTTTTAAGGTGCAATTCAACCACACTTCTACATCCTGCAATATGTTAAAGGCTAAACCTCAGTACACTCTTTACCTAAGTAAACTTAAGGTAACTCTTAACAGAAAACATCCTTGCAGAATGGGTGTCACCTTTGCTGTACATTCAAGTGGTAATGCAAAAGCATTTGGTGGTGTTGTTACATATAGAGAGCCTTAACGCTTCAGTTTATTCTTCGTTTAGAGTTGAACTGTGTGTTGGAATTTAATACGGAAAATTGGTGATTGTGTGTGGGCAAGCAAAGTGGCAGATTTTCTGAGATACATAGCAGTGTGCTTATCATGAATGACCTTCAAATTTCTGTGGTTGAGAAGATTTTATGCCATTAAGAAAGAGACCGTGAGTACTTTGCCAGAACGATGGATATGGCAGGAGGCTTGGTCCTCTGTGTCTCTTTTCACCACAACCCATTGGAAGCCTGTCTGATAGAGTTTCCTATCTCCTTATCATGAACATCATATGAAGTCTATATTCATACGATAATGCATATAGCCATTAATGTTTCCTAGAAATACAAACTTTAACTCAAAAAAAAAAAAGTAATCTGTCATAATTATTATTGCTGAAATGCCCAAAACAGCCCTCTTATGTCCAAAACAGCCCATTATGCCTTTTGTACTTGGTACTGTATAAAAATACTGAGGAAAGAGTTAATCAAAACCATTAAAACCTAAGGATCAATTCAATTCAACAATATTTTTATTTGGGGGAAAGCTGTAGGCATGTTACAAATATGCGTATTCCTAAAGACAGGTCCCTTATTTATCTGTTTCAGGTAGGTCTCTCTTGCATGGAAGTGGGGGCTCTGAACTGGCTAAATTAGCCAATTTTTGTGGTGTTTATATGTGCGGTAGAGGAGCTTTGGGGAAGAAAGAAGAGTCTATATCACCACAGGAGAGAATATCTTTCCTTCTGAAGCGAAGAAACAAAAGATTTACTCAGAATTACGTTCAGTTCCTGAAACCATTTTTAACTGTTTCCTTTTCTAAATATTTACATTTTTTAAATATATGAACTTCCGAAACTTACTTCCATGTTACACTAGTATTTGTTTATTAAATCAGTATTTGCGTTTCCTGCTCTTGACAGTGGGATGTTCTATGATGGAAATCATACTTACCTTATTGAACCAGATGAAAACTACACTTCAGAGGTAAGTAGAATTTACAGTAGTCCTGCTGTGTTGTTTGTTGAATACGGACATTCATGGGTACAGGTTAGGCTTTGGGACCAAAGGGTCATCCTGTCATTCCCAACTCATTTACCTCATATGTGTGTCCCCATCATCACAGACAAAAGTAGACCTCCAAAAATCAGGCAGTGGTATATGTATATTTGTGTACTTGGTAACACTTGGATGTAGAGCAGTGCAGCACCAGAGGGTGATGAGGGTCCCTTGGAGTCATCAGGAGAAGCCTGTGAGTGCCCTGTCTCCTTCTCTGGCATTTCCCACTCTGGATTCATTACATCCCTCTCCTACTGGTTTGGCCTTGACTCCAGTTCAGCAGCTCCTGTGACTCACATTGATGTTCCCTGGGCAGCTCTCTTAAGCCTAGCTCTAAGTGTGCTCAGCCACTCCATTTGATGTACTCAGGTATTTCAAGTGAGAGATGATTAACTGTGGTGCTAGTGATCACATCACTGTTGTGAAAAGAGGAGTGTAGAGTAATAGTGCCTTGCAACTTGCATGTTTACTAGTGTTGGTGTTGGATAACAAGGACCTTTGGAAATGTCTGTTTAATGCTCATGGGATGGATTAGTTTATCCAGGTTTAATACAGGCAATTATTTACTATTTCAGGATGACTTCCATTTCCACTCTGTTTACAAATCCAAGTTGATTGAGTTTCCTTCGGACGACCTGCCACCTGGTACGATTTTTCAGTATTCATGACTTACTGACTTGTTTTAGTCTAAGACCAAATTTGTTATTCGTATTTGATAGATAATCTTCTGATAGTATATTGTTTATTGGTATATCTCTTCTTTTTCCTGATTAAATAAAAAAACACTGGAAAAAAAGAATCTGAAACACTGAACGCACTGGAAAAAAAACCCCTGAATCCAATGAATTAAACCTCTCCCAGACCTTCATGTTGTGATGTATGTTTCTCTTAACAAGTCATGCAGTCTATGGACTGTATTATATGCTTATAGTTGTAGAAAGAAAAGGACTGAGGTAGCCTAAAGTTGATGAAAATAAACCCCACATTGCCAGTGGTTGATAACTGTTCATGGATTTTTCCTATTTTGAGACAAGGTGAGTACCATGGTGTGAGCATAAGCCTGGGAGGCAAGAACTTGCCAGATACCGTTGCTGTTCAGTGACTCTCATCTCCAGTCCGTTCAGCATCTTTCACAGTACTGGCTGTAGTTTGGGTCATGCGTTTCAGTACAAATTAATTTGGAGGCAGAGGTTTCAAGTGCTTGTAGCGATGAATCCCCACAGACAGTTTATATTGTGTGTGGAGGGAGAGGAGGTTTTTAAAAAAATTAGTTTTCATCTGAGAAGTTGACTTGTTAATTGAAACTAAAATTGCGGTATTTATGGCATATCACCATTCTGTCAAGGATTTGCCAGTTTTACAGATGCGTTTTCCTATTCTACAAAATATACCCTAGATAAATAAAACTGTCCTTTGTAGACACTGTCATTTTGGTAGAAACCACCTCTAGACTAATTTCTCCAGGAGAGTTGCACATGTTCAGTCATCTTGTTACAAACTGTCCTATGGTAACAGCTGGATCTGGGAATCTTATGGTGCTGTGTACTGCACATAGATGGGTCCTTACCTGGAGCACAGTGTGTGCAGGTTTGCTAGTTGTTAAGCAAATCACTCAGAGAGCTAATGAGAAAAAACAAGGGAAATTGCTACAATTGGGTCACCTTGATTTCAGTTCTGAAGAAGGAATCTTTCTGAGTCTAAACAAAACAGTATTGCAGCTTGGTGCCTCACGTCCTCCACAAAAGATTGCCTAGGTGAGGTGGAGGAGGTGCGGGGATGGAGGGGCAGCACAAAAAGCTCATGCAGTGCAGGGCGTTGACATCTTTATCATGAAACTTTGTATGTTTGTGCACCTTAGACATGTACAGTGGTTACACCCCATACTTGTGGAGATGGTAGTGTAATGAGAACAATTTATTGAACATAAGGCCAAATAACAAAGTGTGCCTTTTATCGCATTTTCTAGAGGATATGTCATTTGAAAGGTTGGAAATAATGCAACTACTGATAAGTTTAAAATAAATCTTCTGTCTCAGGTTGTTAAAGTTGGAGACTGTTAGAGCTGGTACTTAGTAGAAATGTATCGGCTGTCTTCTAAGATTTTATAATAGTGAAATTTTATGTTTTCAAGATTTTTAAATAAAATTATTTTCTGTTTTTAAAATTATGAAAAATATAATCCACTATTATTGCAATTATAATCCACCAGTTTTACTTCCACCATAGCTTCTTGATTTTCCAAAAAACTGTCAGAATAGGGCTTCAGGTTTTTTCCCCCACAAAAATCCAGATATGCTTGTACAGTTTTGATTTTACTGTAGATAACAAGTAAATAGTTGCTGGCTTTGCTGTGCAAGGCCCAGCATGTGACATAATGGAAGATGTTGCCATTAGATTGAATTAGAATCACGGGATTGTAGAAAAGGTTGAAAAGGAGATTTAATTGTGGAGTACTAGTGGTCTTAATTACACAAATATTTGTAATGTGGTTAAGAGGGATAAGGTGCTAATCTTCTATCCCTTCATGTTTAGGATCCCCTATATGGAGAAATAAACTTTATCTGCTCTCCCACATGCCCATACTGGTTTTTGTAAAACCATTTGGAAAGGTGTTTCTGAGGTTTGTGGTGAAAGTTTCAGTAGATGTGACAGATTATATTCCATTAGGAATCCCACCATTTTTCTTTGTCTGTGATTATTCAATTTATCTCTGTCTTTTAAGTCATCCTTCATGCATAGCCACAGCTCCAGAGGATAAGAGCAGTCCAAACCACCTTCTGCTTCCCCACCCTTTTCCCTGTGCCCACAGGAGCTCTGTCATTCACGCCCTAGTCTGCTGCACACCCTGTCCCACCACCACCTTCTTTGCTCCTCATACATGCTGCCCCACCAGTGTCTCTGCTTGGCACTGCCTCTTCCCTGCCAGTCTGGAGAGTGCTAACTGGGTTTTTTTTTGTTTTCTTTAAACAATATTTGCAATTAATTGCTAGTAGTATTGTCGTCATTGATTTTTTTTTTTTAAAGTGCTACAGCAGAATCATTATTGTTAGTAGCAAGCGCTGTGCTAGGTTATGCCATCAGTATTTCTTATATTCCTTATTACTTAATTGCATAATTCATCAGTTTGCCCAGTCTAAGGAGATCTTCCTTCATGTCAAGATTTTCTTATTATCTTTAAAAGAGTCTGTGTGTAGGCTGAGATTTACACTCAGCATTGTGTTAGGAATGGACTGAATGTGTCATCAGCTTCAATATTGATGTTAGAAAGGAAAAAAAAACCCAAGTAATAGGGATTACTCGATATCCGTGATAGTAAAAGCATACACTATTATACCACAGTTCGATAGCAATGTACATTTTACATTCTTTTACTCCTTGTGTATTAAAAAAAAAGCTGTTGCAGAAAAGAATTAATTGTACTGTACTTTTCAGTGGTCTGAGGAGGTAATGAGGGTTTTAAATAAGGAAAGCTTGGATGGATGACTTGGCATGCTTAGAGCATTTGACTTCATAATTTAGTAGACTCTTTTTTCTCACAATCTGTATTCAGACATACAGTGCCCTGGCATAGTTTTAAACAACACTATGTTACTGAAGGTGTTGTTTTTCAAATAATGCATTGCAGATGTTCTGTTCTTTTGAGGTCCCTTGAAAGACATGTAGATGTCACACTTAGGGGCATGGTTTAGTGGGACTTGGCAGTGCCATGTTTACAGTTGGACTTGATGATCTTAAAGGTCTTTTCCAACCTAAGTGAGTCTATGATTCTATGAATCCTCATTACACTTTTTCAAGGTAATATATTCCCATCAAAATTTACACTAGGCTTTATCAACTATCTGCATTTTCTGTGATTTTGCTGGTCATGTTCTTTTGCCTGAGGGTCCCTGCCTGGAAATGCACCCTGTGTGAATTCATCCAGTTTATGAATTATAGCGCTGTGTTAATGTGTGTTAATGTGTTGATGTTAATGGCTGCATCATTCCCCTCTAGAGATGACTGACTTCCGATGGTGTGTAAAACGATCACATTTGCTGGTAAAGTTATCTGAGACCCTATATACATATTGTAAATTATTTTATTGATTTAAGATTTGTATTTTTACCAGTTTTGTTAACCATGATATAAAACATCCGGAAGGATGATCCGGGAAATTACAGGCCTGTCAGCTTGACTTCGATACCCGGGAAGCTGATGGAGCAGCTCATCCAGAGTACCATCTTACAACACATGCGGGACAACCAGGGGATCAGGCCCAGTCAGCATGGGTTTATGAAAGGCAGGTCCTGCTTGACAAACCTGATCTCCTTCTACGACAAAGTAACCTCCTTATTGGATGAGGGAAAGGCTGTGGATGTAGTTTACCTTGATTTTAGTAAGGCCTTTGACACCGTTTCCCACAACATTCTTCTGGTGAAACTGGCTGCTCGAGGCTTAGATGATCGCACACTTTGCTGGGTAAGAAACTGGCTGGATGGCCGGGCCCAGAGAGTTGTGGTGAACGGAGTTAAATCCGGTTGGAGGCCGGTCACGAGTGGTGTCCCTCAGGGCTCGGTTTTGGGGCCACTCCTGTTCAACATCTTTATTGATGACCTAGACGAGGGGATCGAATGCACCCTCAGTAAGTTTGCAGACGACACCAAGCTGGGTGGGAGTGTTGATCTGCTTGAGGGTAGGGAGGCTCTGCAGAGAGATCTGGACAGGCTGGAGCGATGGGCCCAGGCCAACTGTATGAAGTTCAATAAGGCCAAATGCCGGGTGCTGCACTTGGGTCACAACAACCCCCAGCAGCGCTACAGGCTTGGGGAGGAGTGGCTGGAGAGCTGCCAGTCAGAGAGGGACCTGGGGGTGTTGATTGACGGCCGGCTGAACATGAGCCAGCAGTGTGCCCAGGTGGCCAAGAAGGCCAATGGCATCCTGGCTTGCATCAGAAATAGCGTGGCCAGCAGAGACAGGGAAGTGATCTTACCCCTGTACTCGGCACTGGTGAGGCCGCACCTCGATTACTGTGCTCAGTTTTGGGCCCCTCACTACAAAAAGGACATTGAATTACTCGAGCGTGTCCAGAGAAGGGCAACGAAGCTGGTGAAGGGTCTGGAGCACAGGTCATACGAGGAGCGGCTGAGGGAACTGGGGTTGTTTAGTCTGGAGAAGAGGAGGCTGAGGGGAGACCTCATCGCCCTCTACAACTACCTGAAAGGAGGTTGCAGAGAGCTGGGGATGAGTCTCTTTAACCAAGTAACAAGCGATAGGACAAGAGGGCATGGCCTCAAATTGCGCCAGGGAAGGTTTAGACTAGATGTCAGGAAGTATTTCTTTACAGAACGGGTTATTAGGCAGTGGAATGGATTGCCCAGGGAGGTGGTGGAATCCCCATCCCTGGAGGTGTTTAAGAGTAGGGTCGATATAGCGCTGGGTGATATGGTGTAGATGGGAACTGGCAGTGCTAGGTTAATGGTTGGACTAGATGATCTTCAAGGTCCTTTCCAACCTAGTTGATTCTGTGATTCTGTGATTCTGTGAAAACCTAAAATGACAGGTTGAGTGGCAGTTTGTACACAACCTAGTGCCAGTTGTGTGGCACTAGAACACAGACTAAATTAACAATCAACATATGTAAAGCATAATCAAAAACAAATTTGGAAAAAGTTTTCAAGATTTAGCTTCTCATCATTGTGAGCTCTAGAGACTGAAGGTCTTTGAGCAAGAAATAGGGACACTTGGATGTGATTTCATTTATTTTAGGTGCTTTTTGTAAAGAAAATCCTCAAGTGCACTGGTGTAATCATGAAGTCATTTTTAAGCAAAGGGCCTATGGTTGTCCAGGCCCCTCCATAAAAAGATATCTGCAGACTTCACATACAAAAATGATGGTGTAATCCCCAAGATTAGCCGAGACAATACAATGGCCATGCTTTGCTTTCCTGGTTTGTCTCATCAGTAACCATCCACTCTCGATTAAGATTAGCTCTTACGCCTGGTAATGTTTTGTCAGATGGGCAATTCAACTTCGTGTTTTAAGGTTTTGCTCATATGGCAGCCCCATCAAATTCCTATCAGCACTGTTTTTAATCTTGTTGTTTAAACCTCATGCAGAAATTGCACAGTTAATGTACAGCAGGTGGCAGGTGGAGCTGTGAGAAACCTACCTGTCTCACCAGTGAAACTGAACTGTTCAGGATTTTGTAACACAACCACGTGTACTTCCAGTACGTGAACTGGAAGTCCCTTAATTTACACAGCTGCTATAGTACTGTCTGCTTCTCTGCAGGACTGATAAAATCATGCTGGAATACTGAAAGCAGTTTTCAATTCCTGGAGATTGAAAGGATGTCCAAAGCTGCAGAAAGCACAGAGGAGGGAAAGTATCCAAGAGAAAAAGACATACTACAAAATAAGCAACTGCAAACATTCAATTTATGTTTCTCCAAAAAAAATCTTCTTGGAGTTATGTGAATAGTAAACATGGTTATACAAGATAAGGAAAGAGATTTCTATTGTATAGGGAAAAGTGAGACAGAGACTATGAATCTAAAACTAAAAATGGAAAAATACTTCTTGGACATTTAAAAGGCTGAGAGCAAGTATGATCTTCTGCTTAGTTTATAATGTGTCCTTTTCCGTGAGCAGCTAGTAATAGATTTGGTGAAAGTGATTTAGCAAAAGAATAAACTACTTGCTGCTTATGATTAGAGGTTTAAGAAATTAAAGACACAGTGGGATTAGCAGAGAGGAATAATGTATTGATAGTGAGCATTGCCAAAATCTCATAAGGTTTCTCCTGACTCTAACATATTTTACTTTGTGAATATAATAATCTTAAAGCATTAAATCTGCCTTCCGTGCTCTTCTTATTAATTTAGGTAGCTATTGTGAGAGCTCTGTGAATGTCTGCTGAATTCCCAAAAATGTGATTCACTCCATGGAAGCACTGTTCTAATAATACTACATGCCCAGTGTTGGTGAAGTTTTGGTGTAGAACATCTGCTGTGCTTTCTGAAGCGTGACACCCACAGATCATCTGTTTCAGCAGACCCAGATTATCACTAGTAGAGTTTTTAATAAGAACCCTGTTACTGGGAAGCATCTGTAACGTTGCCTCCTTTCTAGCTGGAAACTTGAAAAAATGAGTTGTTACTGCATCTGATGTGCAGAAGAATGCCGTACTACTGTCATGCGGCATCGGGGTCACTAATTGTTGGGCTATATCCTTATAAACGTTCAATGTATTTGCCTGTGTTTTCTGCTTAGAGTTCTGGCAAATGAATACTACATCACAGAATTTTGTTGTAAAGCCAAGACACAAAAGAAGTAAAAGGCAGGTATGTGCCAGTTATGCTTGTTTATAAGTAATATCACCATCAAGTTTGTTTTGTGTCTGCTGAATTGATTTGTCCAGATGGAGTCCTGCTGCTGCTGCTGGTTTGGCATGAAGTCTCTGTGTCAATACAGCTATTATAAAAAGAGGTATCTAATTTTGACAAAACATTGTTGGGTTCTCTTGGACGTTGCCTGCCTGAAGAGTTATAAAATTGTTAAACACTGCTAAGCCTCAAATGAAACAGTAGCTAAAATAATTTCTTTCATTCTGAGTATAGAGTTTTATCAGAAACTTGTAATTAATGAAACATTTACAAATATTTTTTATGTTGCAATGGTGACAACTAGTTACTTCATCTCACCTGACTTTGATTTAAAATAAATATTCTAAACTGAGAGTTCATTCCCTGTTTATTGAAGTGGGGGAGCCCCTAAGTGCAGATGTTTGTCTGTACCCTGGAAAGTTAGCAGCAATTCTTTGCCTTTTAGGAATGGAGCTCAAATGATGGTACAGGTCAGAACAGAGCTGCGTCAGAGGGGCTGAACAGTGCAGGCAAAAATGAAATACTGAGAGCAGTGGCAAGGGAAGATGACTTTAACATCTCTAATGCAAGCCTCTCAGAGGCACAAGAGAAGTGAGAAAGCCATTGGAGAAATTCCAGAAGTCATTCTTGAGGTTCTTACTTTGTATCAGTTGGTTTGCTACCTTTCTATAAACTAGCCATTACTCTGCATTTTTAAATCATAATGATGTAATAACTGTCCTGGAAAACCCAGGAAAACAAGGACACCATGAAGAAGCACAGTCATAAATGCTTCTAAGTGCAAAGTAAGCGTAATACAGAGGTGATTACTGCATTCGCTGTGTGAATTGAGCAGTGTGCAAATAAATAATAGAATTGCTACAGATATTTTTCATAAAGAATGCAGGAGGGATCCCTTTCTCTGTGGAAAAAAAAATTTGTAGCTGATGAAAGCCATTTTTAGAGATAAGGCCCCACTGAGGATTCTTTCTTCAAAAAACCCTAATTTTGGTATTAGATGGGTTGAAGGACTTGATTTCTTTGTTTAAGGCCATATAAATGTCCTGGTGGAGGTGCAAGAATTTTTTAAAATGACACAACTAAGCACCAGAAGTTTCATCAATATCTGAGACCAGAATTAAGACAATAGAAAAAAATGTATGCATGAAAAGTTTGGTTTCTGAAGCTATTTCTAGTTACCAGTTACACTCCTTCTGTACTCTGTTAGACTCTTTACAGTTGTACTTTCTCCCTAGATTCGTCAGATTCCACGTAAAGTTGAAGAGGAAACAAAATACATTGAGTTAATGATTGTAAACGATCATCTAATGGTAAGACTGACACAGTTCAACATCTTAAAATTATCATTAACATCAAATTGTCTTAATTGGTCTGTAAAGGATAACAATAAAGAACAGTATATGACCAGAATAGATTCAGTATGCCCTTAAGAGAAGAGATCATGTTCTCATTAGCCATTGATGAAGCTGCCTCTGAATTTTGGCAAGGTAATTTCACCAAGAATGGAACTGGGCCTGAGTGTCAGAAAGAAGGGTCATAAATTAAAGCTTTGTTGTAAAGTAGCTAAAGTCAGTGTGACTTAAGCTGATGATTTTCTTTCTGGCTTTCATGAGCACTTATCTTAGTTATAGCCACTCAGCAATCAATAATGCAGTTATTGCAATTGTGCAGCAGCTGTTGACAATGGGGAGATTAATAGTGACTAGATTTTTTTGATACATCCTAATCAATATAGAGAAAATTATTTTATTAAGCTTGTATACTTTCTCTGGGAGAACATAAATAGGCTCTTTAATGTAGTGGAAAGAGACACAATAAAGATTAGTGTATTGAAGAAAAACCAGGCTCATCCAAGTGGGAAAAGGAACAGATTTATGTCAGTGAAGATGATTAATAATTAATGAAAAGAATATCAAAGGAAATGGTGAATTCTCCATCACTTGCAGACTTCAAATCTAGACAGTGTATGTCTGGAAGATGTGGTGTCAAACACAAACAACAGAATCTTGAGGTAACTGGATAAAGTTCAGAGACTGGTGGTGCCCCTCCAACATTGGTTGATTTTATGGTCCTTTATGGCTTTAAAATCAAAATATATCTATACATTTTATCTACCCTTTCTGTAACGTGCAGCTTCTCTCAAGCAATACCCAAATTGGCAAAAATAGACATTGGAGTGTACAAGGAATGTGCCACTGTCCTTGGTCAGCGTACTCCTCCGTCAGCTCAGTTTGATGAGCACAGCAATAAATTCTTGGATTGAAATGGACAATACTGTATGCAGAATTCCCTAAATTGCTGGTGTTGTGTTTGATCCTGAAGACCTGAAGCCACAACTTTCCCCTTGGGAGCTTATCTGTCTGGGCCAATTCCCCCCAAGGACAATGTTTCCTAAGTTTGGTTAATTATAGCTACTGCGATAGTCAGTCCACTTAGGAGTTTATTCTCTGAAGCAAACGCAAGTGAACATCTGTGGTCGAAGAAGCCAAGTAATTACCTCCTGGGAGAAGGAAGTGTTGTATGCTGTGGGCTCCTGCCTTTCCCTATGGCCTGGGCTAGCGCGCGCGTGTATTTGGATTACTCTCTGTGCCTACAGTCAATGTGATACTCCAGGTGCACTCAGCGTGGAGATGACACCCTGCAGAGTTGGGGCTGTTTTCACCATTCACCATCCCCAGGTGCTTCTAGAAGGAGCAATGAACCTTGTGCTTCTTCCTCTGGTCTGTGGAGCCAGCTGTGTCCTGCCAGCCCCCCATGGCCACTTACTGCTGTGAGGGGTGCAGTGCCCTCCTGTCTGCCCTCTCAGCTGCTTGTCAAATCATTGCTTTCAGCTGGGGAATAAAGCTTTAAAAACCCAAACATTGAAATAGGCTAATAGGCTTTAGTATACTGAAAAACATTTCCGTAGGCCTCCAGCATCTCTAAGCATTCTCAAGTTTGAGGTTTTGGTTGCAAATAGAGACTTGAGTAGTATAATTATTTCCCTTCCTTCCTGTGCTTCACTTTCCATTTATTTTGTAGCTTTTTCATTTCATCCTGCCATTTTTAGCTTCACAGACCTGTCCTTTTTTTTTTTAGTAAGTGTAACTTCCTAATTTTTGGTGTTTTTTCCCCCATTCCTTCTTGAAAGCATGCCTTTCCTACCCACTAGTTGCTGGGCACTTCTTGCCCACTAAAAGATCCTAACTTCCAGAAAATATGGACAACTTGCACTCCAAAATCAAGTATCACAAGATGCTTGATTTTGGAGGCAAGGGGCACAAGATGGTTAAACATTTCTGAAAATCTTAGCCCTTTTGTCCTAAATTATTCTAAGATACTTGTGACTTTCATACCCATGGTGCTCATTTATAAGTGTTTTTTTCTGCAAATAGGAGTACCTGGACAGCCATCTTCAGTGTCATCTTTATAGCAGTGCATTACAGATTTCAGTAAAGGTGCCATTGCAGTCTGATCGCTAAAGTGATTTGAACCAGTTACTGTGGCATTATGGGAATGTGAAATTGTATATGAAGAAATCTGGAAGACAGCTTAAGAGAGAGAACTGAAAGAAAATAGAAAGTCTGGTAGAATAAAATCAAATGCAGGCACTCTTGAGGTAACATCTCTAAAGGAGCCTCAACTATAGAAGTTGTGTTGCTAATTTCTGTATTGGTATTTGGAAGTAACTTTAAAATTGCCAATAATAAAGATAATGAAGAGGGTAACAATGTGTTCCTGTTCCTATAGCATTTTTCAGTAAAGATCTTGGAGTACTTTCCAAACAGGATTTAATAGATCCTCACAACAGCTGTTGTAAAGTATATCAGCAATGTGCATTTCTGAGCAATTTTCTACTATTGCTTATTAACGTTACACTCAGCACAGGAGACCAAGCCTTGCACAGAGGTTTTACTGTTAATGTAGTTGCTTTCAACTCTGTGCTTTTTAGGAAATGGAGCTTATTTTTCTGAAGTTTGTATGTGTAACTTGTCTGTGTTTGTTTTGCAGTATAAAAAGCACCGCTTGTCAGTCGGCCATACAAACAGCTATGCTAAATCGGTTGTGAACATGGCAGATTTAGTAAGTATCACTCAACTAAATGTTCTTTTTTTGTGTGAGATGAGTCATATGATTCTCCTGCCAATAGATGCAGTTGTCAGTTCATGGTATACCTAATAATAACATATGCGAAGATCACAAATTTTCATCAAGAACCACAGTCAGCCACATATAAAGCCTTTGTCTAACATAAAGCATTAGAGATTTTTTGTGGCTTCAAACATTTAAGCATCCTGCTGGATCAAGCCCTTGAGTCTGAGTTTCAAAGAGCACTTTAGATACAACAATTTTTAACATAGGGTCCCTGTGTTGACAACCTGAAACCCAAAAGACAATCTGACATTAGAAAGCACTAAAATTTCTCTAGAGAAAGTGCATTTGAGTAAATGAGTTAGAATAGGAACATACAGGTGGGTTATGTGGATTACATTTATGACGCTAAATTGGATGAGCTGCTGGCTTTTACACCTCACCCCAGAAAAGTATTACTAAAAAAAAAAAATGCAGTTCCTACTCTGGAAAATATTTGGTGTGGAGTATTAACCCCCAGCATTGAAAGAATGAACCCCATCAGGGTGGCCCTGATGATTCATTCAGCATGAGGTTAGATACACCTGTAGAGGTGTATAACAGTGAAAACTGTGGTTTTATAAATCACTGTTTAGTATAAGAGAGCCCTTGTGTGTCGCTGGGGTGAGCTGGATGTTAGAAAAGACCCATTAATTCCAAATCTTTGAACTATTTGGAATGGTTCTGTAGTAATATTTCAAAAATCCCATCTCCCTTCTGTGCACCTATGCCTATGTAGGACCTGCAGGGGATCTTTTTGCAGGCTGAGAGAGCTGATTGAAGAATCTAGAATTTAGATTTTACTTTGTTTTTATGTTTCTTTGTTGGTTTTAAGGGGGATAAAATCACCTGGGAGAATCTAAAGTGTGCTAGAACAATCTAAATATTTAGTTACGTAAAAATGCAAGCTATTACAAAAAAAGGGGTAAAACTCACCTTTATTCTATTTGACATAATATATTTGTTCATTCTGTTAATGTACTAGATATATAAAGAACAACTTAACACCAGGATAGTATTGGTTGCCATGGAAACCTGGGCTACTGATAACAAGTTCACCATATCTGAAAACCCCTTGGTGACCCTACGTGAGTTTATGAAATATAGGAGGGATTTTATCAGAGAGAAAAGTGACGCAGTTCACCTTTTTTCGTACGTAACCTTGTGTGACGTTTTATTACTGGGTTTTTTTCTTTCCTTGGGGGTTGCTTATCACAAGTGACTGGTGCATCTCCTTTCTGTTCTGTGTGTAATCCACAATAATTCAGAAAATAATGTTTCTGATGGGGAGGTGGGAAAAAGTTAATGCACAAACTGCCTGTCAGTGCAACTAGAGGTTTGACTCTCATTTTAGTTTTAACGTACTAAGCCCAAGCTGCATGCGCTGTAATCCTTGGTTATTCTATGCAATTACCTACTCTGCAAGTGCAGCTACCTGGAAGATGATGCATGGTTCCACCTCAAAGGCTGGCTTCTTTGGCAGTAGAGCACGGACAGGCCTGTAAAAGCAGAACATTGGTTTTGAAACCAATGAGGTTTCCTGCTTAAAAAGCACTATGGCCTGCTTTACTTTGTTGGATGACCTGCATGCTGCAGGATTCCTGAAGTGTTTCCGTTCCTTGAAACAGTTTGTTCTCCAGAAAAACATGCTATAAGAAGAATAAGCTGACAAGAATGTTATTTTCTCTAAGTATCTTAATTGTTTTAGAAATAAGATTGATGTAATAAAATATATCTACAAAAATAGGGGAGAGGTTCATGGCTGAGATTTTTGATCCACACGAGGCACACCAGATGAATTGCTCTGCTGGAGTCCTTATCCTTCTCTGCTAACTGTTGTAGGAGCCTATATGAATAAACTTAACCTAAACACCTCACTTTCACATGACTCTGGTAGGGTGCCAGGTGGATACCCAACCCTAGTATCCACCCTCTCAGAATTTTTGCACATGCTTAATTACTGTCGTTGACTTCAGCCATGAAGAGAGCTAGTAAGATCTGCAAGTGGTGCTTGCAGATTTTGGTTTCTCTGTGTCTTAGTTCTTCATCTGTAAAATGGGAATCAGGTTTTCACACGTCATTCATGTATCTTCTCTGGTGATATTGTAAGGTCTTTGGGGGAAGTCTTGTTCTTATGAATGTTTGTGGATTGGCTAGGACAAAGATGGCCCTATTTGCCCTGGAACTGGGACTCTGGATACCACTGTGTTGCTAATTCCAGTGCTATCCATAACACCGCTGCCAATGGTGTTTGAGGTACTGCGTTCATAGATTGTTTAGAAATACAGTTTCTGAAATTGTGTCTGTGAGTGAGACACGGCTAACTTGGGAGGTGAGGTTGGTTGGTGTGATGATACAGTGGTTACAAATGAACTTACACCTTCAGTGCAGTTAGCCCATTGTATTTTTTCTTGATGTTTTTCTGTTTTCCTTTGAAAAAATCAACTTGCCACAGCTCAGATGGATCAGCACTCTGAAGTGGAGCAGAGTATATTTTGTCTCCAGTAACCAGCAGTCATTCATGCTGACGTGGTCAGCACCAAAGAGATGATTAGATTTAGGCTCAGAGTGTCCCTTGGATGAGATCAGCTGCAGTTCTAGGGACTTTTCACCCACCTCTGCATTGGGGAGCTGCTAATGCATCTCCATTTGAGTTTTACTACATCAGAATTGCCCAATTAGACACGTGTCTTTTTACTAGTCCCCCATGCGTTGGCAGTGCGGTGGCCTCTCCTGCACTCTGTCTGTAGCATGTGCCAGCAGAAGTCACTTGCTACAGTAGTATATCAATGAACAAAAGGCTGGTGAGAGTCAGGTGGTTTGGCAAAATAGTCCCCTTCGTCTATTAGGTAGTCTGAGAAGGAGGAGGGAAGATGATATAACTTTCCTGGAGATAATTTGCCATATGAGGTTTGTGAGTGGTTATCTGTTTTTCCCATTTTGTTTTTGCATAGTTTGCAGTGTAGTGGTGGCAACCAGCATTTGCAAATGCCAGTTTCTCTTTTGGAAATCAGAAGGGTAAACACTGGGATGGATAGGTGTAAAACTCATGGACTGAGCAGGGTAAACTTTCTTTTCTTTTCCTTTTTGTCAAAGGGGGAGTCGATTTCAGAGCAGTCGAAGTGGTGTAGCCCACACTGGTGGAATCTGCTCCTTGCTTAAAGGCGGAGGTGTGAATGAGGTAGGTGGGGATACTGGTATGAGCAAAAAGTGGTGGAAATGTATCTGCACAGAATTTATCAGAGCAGACATGTTCCTCAAAATATCTTGCTGCTTCTTTCCTGATGCAGTTTTAGTGCAGCTCAGTGAAGAGCGATGAGTGAATAAAGTCAAATATGGATTCAAATATACCTTTCAGCAGATTCTGCAATATCCCAACATTCATACTTGCAGTCACAATGGCAAGAAAGAAACGGACTTTCTCTTACTTAACTTGTCCATAAGTCAGTGTTTACTTTTCCTCACTTTCCATTGTCTAGCTGCTCTGAAGTAAGAACTCTTAACACATCTGATTTTGTCTTTTATTGCCTTGGAATGAGAAAAGCTTCACTTGTATCTGAGATACCTGTACTTAACTGATTACTCCTCCTACTTTGCTTGTTTCTTTCAGTTCGGAAAGCCAGACTTAATGGCAGTTACCCTGGCACAGACCTTGGCCCAAAACATTGGCATTTTCTCAGACAGAAGAAAACTTATAAGTGGTAAGGTTGTTTGCTTTTTCACTCTGTCTCAAGAGAAAAATCTTAAAAGGTGGAGGATCTTATCAGTTTCTCTCTGATATGTATTTTTTTCCCCATGTTTCTCGTGATGTTGGAATATTTTTATTTTTCTTGTAATAGCAGGAGGAGGGACTGACATATCATTAATTTTCCTCTATTTAAATTCTGTGATATCCCCCTGCCCATAATTGCTGGCAGCACTGGTGTCACCATTTCATTAAAAATAAATCATAAAGGTGTCTGCCACTTCCATTCATTTCAGGGAGATCGATGTCACACCCACAGACTGAATGGCTGCCATCTACATCAAAAGTAGAAACATACATTATTAGACCTGGGGATGATGAGAAGCCACCTCAATCCTGTTACACAGTATGGTTTTGACAACATAGCTTTCTCCATGTTTGCCTTGATGGAATTCCTCTTGTAGATTATCCAGATCTCCTGTTCCTCTTGTAGATTACCCAAATCTCTTGTATTTGACACCCTACTGCTATCATTTCTCTGCTGTCACCTTGGTATTCAACTTCTTAGTAACCCCTATTTACCTGCAATGCTTTAACTCAGATCTCTGCCCCTGTCCCCCAACAAGCACCTCACCCTCCCTGCTTCCATGTTATATGAAGTCCCAGCTTGATATGTTTGAAATAATAATACAGTTTTGAAACAATTTAGATGACGGAGTGCTTAGTTACTGGATCATATGTACTTATGTGGCTTACATTAAAAAAATAAATTACTATATTGAGTAATAGAACGCTGCTTAGGTGAATTTTGGTTTCAGGCATTGTAAAGACAGTATATAATGCAGTGATACATGTCCATGTAAAGGTTTTTGGAGTTTGCATAATTTTATTTTGAAAAATATTCAGAAATGTAGGATGGATGCTCTATGCTACCGATGTGTTCAGTATTCATTTTCCAGCTGCATATTATTAACCTGATATAGGGACAGGGTAAAAGTCAAAATGATAATAGTGGTGATTCCCTTTCTTACGGCTGAGCAGAGGGACAGGACACTTTCGGTGGGGAGGGAGGAGAATGCAACTGTTCTCCTTTTTAATTGTACTTTATAGATGGAAGCAATAAAGTGATGTTCATGTATTACAGTAAGGCAAATTGCAGAAAGAGGAAGTGTACATGCAAGGCATATGTGCAGAAATAGACACGAGACAGTTTTGAAAGCGGGGGGCTGAGACCAGAGCGAAGTAATCCCAGGCAGCCTGGCAGGGCAGAAGGGTGGGCTACCCTCTGTCTGCCAGGGAGTCGCAGAGGGAAGGGAGAGCAGAGGGAGAAAGTGCTACCTCCTGCTGTACTGGCTAGTGTTTACTGACCATTTTATGCATTTTTGTGTGCATTATTGGTTGGGGTTTTTTTTCCAAGCAAAGATTTCCCCGGCCACATTAGCATAGTTGAAGAAGAGAACTAAAAAACAAGAATAAGAGATAAAATGATTAATTTTTTTTAATTCTGAAAGTTTGGGAATCAAATGTCATGACACAAGAGAAGGCGGGAGAGCTGACTCATGATTTGCAAGTGCTGGAGGCTGACACTGCAGTTTTCCCTAACTTCACTTTAAGAGAATGAAAGAAAAACAGGACATTTTTTCAGAGCTCAGGATTGCATAGAATTGTGTATAGTTTTTGAAAGAAAGTTTGTCAGCATGTGCTGATACACTTAAACTAAGGTGTGCAATAAACCACCAAATTATTCTTTCACCTTGTATTTAAATATGAAATGGAATTGACTATGGTGTGGTGTTTGTGATAAGAAAAGTATTATTTTTGACTCACAACACTCAAGACGTAATTTTTTTTTTTTTGTCAGGTGAGTGTAAGTGTGAGGACACGTGGTCTGGATGCATAATGGGAGACACGGGGTAAGGCATTTCCTTCATATTATGATGTCCTTCATATTATGATGTAAAGGGAAGGTGTGAAAACGTTTGTCTTTTGTGTTTCAGCAGAATATTTTCTGTGACTTATTCGTCAGAAAGTAAGGTATTAACTGTACAACATACATAGAAAAGACACTTTCAAAGAAAGGTGAGAATAAGTGAGTTAATGAGAGGGTATGTGAGTATTTTTGCTGACTGCTGGCATAACTCACAAAAGCACAGGGCTCAACAGCCAAGCCAGGTCATTGCAAAGAAGCAGAAGTATGCTTAGCTTCTTTTCTCCTACAAGTTTGCTATTGACTTGTGGGAAGAAACAATGCACATCTTAATTCTTGAAATCCTATTATCACGTTTCCTAAGTATGTCTCATTGTCAATGTTTCTGTTGGAATCTTTTATCTATATCTATCATTTTTTATCCCCCAGTTTGTGTGATGATGTTAGAAAAACTGCTCCCATTGGCAGTTGAGTATGCTTATATCCACGTGTAATGTCACTGGAGAGATTTATCTAATGACTAGTGAATCAGCAAATTTTTGCTGCTAGATGAAATTTGATGCTTTCTAACGTGTCTATTCAGACCGTAATTCTTCCTATTACAGGCCTGTCTTTTGTCATGTGTATGAATTAAACTGCAGTCTAGTTTTGGATATAGACAGTGCTCCAAATTGTTAAATTCATTTCAAACTGATCTGCAAATTTTCACAATAGCTTTGTGGTCAGAACAATTTTGAACAAAGATATCATTCAAAGCTCTTTGGAAGTATGAATGTGTGCCTTTTTACCTTGTCTACCTAAAAACATACTAGGTAGGATTTTTCTGATTTATATTATGTTAAAACGCCAATCTGAGAAGCATTCTTGATTCTTGTAAAAGTGATTCCTTATCTAATGGTCTTTAAATTCTTTATCTGAAGTCGAAACCTTTCAAATAATTAGGTACACAAGAAAGCTTGTATTTACCTAGCTTACTGATGAAGGTTAGTGAATCCCACATTCTCTGTAGATTTAGATCTAAATCATAAACACTAGAGATGGAAAAGGCCAATTATGTTTTGCAAGCCATCACTCCTGGCAATGTAGGATTAATTCGTATAGCACTTCTGCTAGTATTTTTTGTATCCAGTGATGATTTGATATGGGAAAGCCCTTGAGACTCCAAAATCTGATTGAAGCATAAGTACATTTATGACTAAGGACCTAAATATAAAGATCACTCAGCGTACTTTGGGAAAAATTCTTTCCCTGTAGAAAGGTTCAATGCAGATTCTCTGCATCATATTGTTTTTAGGTGGTGCACTGTGCCTTAGGTTGCCAGTCTGTAGTTGAATGAAATTTATTCGGTGGGGCATGTGAGAGAGGGAGGCTGAAATGGTAGCTGATGTTTGTTAGAAGCATGTTTTAAAATGGCATAACCCTATTATATAAAAATTTTGTGGGCCAGGAGAGCAATTTCATCTAAGAGGGAAATGAACTATGTAGCTATCTTTGTCTCCTGCAGTATATATGGGAAGAAATTTCTGAGATCAGGTCTGTTAATGGAACAGGTCGTGTTTGTGAGAACTACACACTGTGTAATAAGATTTGTGGTATTTGGCGTGAAATAACTTAGTAAAATGTTTTAGACCTCTTACTTTCCATGAGCTCTATGTCATTGTTGAAAGTTTTTCGTCATTTACTAAAATGATTTACAAATTAGATAGTTACGAGCAGATAGTCACTCTGATTCTGAACAGCATGGTTTTATACTTTTTGTAAAGTATAACATTGTAATTCTCCTCCTATTTTGAAAAAAGAAAATATAGTATAAAAAGCACTATAGAAAGTAATCCTGCTACTTTATTTCTGTGCAGGTATTACCTTCCAAGCAAGTTCTCCAAGTGTGACATTGAAGAGTATCATGAATTTTTAAACAATGGAGGTGGAGCCTGCCTTTTCAATAAACCAACCAAAGTAAGCATTACCTTATTATTGAGTATTATTTCTATTTTATTTCTAATTTAGATGAAATCAAGAAGAATGAAAATGATAATGTTGGAAAAAATAACACCTGTAATTTTGATATTTCTGTTTCTCTCTAAGTTCTAAACTTTCTGGTGACATATGGGTGAAAGTAGCTGATTTTAGTTCATAGTAGTTTGGAAATTATATTTAAATATATTTTTAATAAGTGGTTTCATGTCCAAAAGAGTTCTCACATGCTTTGATCTAGAACCGTTCCTCATGCAATTTGTTCTGAATGTTGTAAATACAATATGTTGCTGAATTTATTTGCTGAGGTTTCAAGAGTCTTGGTAAACTTTTGCAGAGCCTGAATTCTAATTTGTGTTGAACTGATGTCTTTTGGTGCAAATCTCTGGAAACTGAAGTAAGATTGCTTTTATTTCACATCTGTCCCAAGAGGAAGACACGGCTCCTAGAGCCTCTGCGAGGGGTGCATTGCCATGCAGCCCAGAGGCTTTGCAGGCACCAGTGGTTGCAAGTGGTTGTGATACTATCCCTGTCAGAGAAGGCAAAGTTTTTTACAGGGGCTCTCAGAATAGAGTGTGAAAACTGGGACTAGTTTTTCTAAAGCTGGGAGAGGCAGACAGGCAAGAAAGGCCCAAGGAGCAGGGGACAGACACTAGGAGAGCCCATGGCTGCTGGGCACCCATCACACTCCTTATTCCCTAGGCTCTGCCCACATGGTCCCCATTACTGTCACCAGGGTCTGTCATCCCCTTCACTGCATGTGCTGGGTGAGAAACGTGTCTGGTGAGAAGTGCTCAGATCATCTCAGCCCTGTGTTAGCTTTCTCCAGGACAGCGCATGTGGCTCTGCACAGCCCTGCCTTGTGCTGGGCAGCCCCTCAGATGGGGAAGGCTGACTAATCCCTGCTGGCCCCTGGTCCTCAGTGCCACTGTACCTCACCTCATTTAGCTGGGTGCATTACCTCCCTAAAGGCCTGGGCGTGTCAAAGCTACAAAAGCATTGGGACCCGCTTAAATGACTGACCCATCCCCTCCAAATTTGCTTCTAAAGTACGAAATCAGAGATCTTGCTGTGTGAGTCTTGGAAATCAGGAGAAGTGGGGAATATCTTTTGAGATAGTATTCACCTTTTCTTTGCTTCTCTTGTCTCAGTTTTGGCTTGCTAAACGGGTATGTTCACATGAAGGATGCAAAGAGTATGACATGATTAACTGAGACATTTAAGGGAGATAAATACAAAACAAGGGTGAAGAAACTCCAGCCAAGATGTGAGCGCTTCTACAATGGAGGATTTGCAGCAGGGTTTCAGTATATTCCTGCTCCATTTACTGAAGCATGTGTTGAAATGTAAAGTAACTAGGATGATGATCTTGACTCTTTTCTATATATAATTAGTGTTATCCTCTATTTAATGGCTGTCTTGCAACAAGCAAAGAAAAGAGGCTAAGGCAGAAAGACAGACCAATGTGGAAAAAAGACTTGATAGCTGAGGTGGTCACAAATGTAAAAGAGAAGGTTCATTCTGAAGTGATGCACATTCTTCCTGGAGCTGCTGAGAAAAAGTGCCTCTTCTGACAACCACAGAATTTCAATAAATGTTAGAGAGGGAAAGAGAAGGCATCAAATCTGGATAAGCTGAGTCTGCTTATCTCTTAAAGGTCTCCTTTTCATGGAAGAATGTATTATTAAAAGTGGAGAGAAAGCACTGTAATTTGTTAATAAGGTGTAAGATTTCTCATTCTTTAAAATGCATCTGCATTTTAGAAGTTGCTTTTTTCCATCTCAGTAAAGGTGAAGAGAAATATTGGTGGTTTTCTTTGCTGAGTAAATTGTTTCCATAGTGTAATGTGCCTTACTTGGGCTTGTTTTAGCAATTATGTTCATTCATGCATCTGTCACTTGGAACAAAACTCTCATCTCAATTTAGATTGGCAGCATTTACAATTTTATCTAATGGCATGTGGAAATGTGAAAGTTAGATGTGGAAGCCGGTGTGATTTAGACTCTTTTATGTATTGTTGTTTGGGTTGGTTTAAAGTTATTGTCAACGGATGTCTGTCTAATTCACAAGGCTGTCAAAGACGCCTGTTTCCTAGCAAGGATGGTGAAAAAAACCTTACTTTTGCTTTTAAAGAAATATGAGATAAGGGAAAACGGGTGTGACAAGGTGCAGTGTTTGACAGTGCTCCATTGTAAAATCAGCTTGATCCCAAAAAATACATCAGTGACTGCTGGGGCAGATTGAGCATATACTCTTTTCAAACGAATGGATGATTTATATGACTTTTTAGGAAAAGTTCTCTAATCTGCTTTTTTTTTTTCCCTTCCGTTTCATGTTTAGCTGTCCCTACATACTGCAGCAAATTGGCCCAATGTTTTATGGCAGGACCCTCCGTTACTGCCATCTACTTGTCTGTATTGTGCATCCCACCTAGAGATACTGAAGAAGTTAAGATGTCTGGAAAAATACGTAGGAAACAAGTAGTTTTAACAACTCCATCCTGTGGGCTACTGGCAGAAGGGCAGCAGCCGGAGAGAAACGCACTCTACACCACGAGTGATGTACTTGTGCAGATGGCTCATAAACAGAGTAGTTTCTGGAATGATCCTAGATTAATTGGAGAACTCAGAGGACAGTCTGCAAAATTTTAGTCTTGGTGACAGACTTTTATGGCTTCTCATTTATATAATAAAAGCTACTATTACATTTTCTTATGCCCAAAGGAAAAAAACCCACATTTTATTTTCTTTTTGAAGAATTACTTTTAGAAGTTTTAGGAAAACAGAAACAATGAAGCTGGAAGGAACAGAATATAAAAGCATCCATTAGAAGAGAGCATAGCATGGATCCTATGTAAAAAATGGTGAATGAATCTTGCCTCTGGGAAAGGAAAGTACTACTACAAATATACAGATTTAGACATTTTAAGTTACAGTTTAGTGGAGAGGCTGAAGGGAAAGGGAGGAAGCCTCAGCAGCTATACTTTCTCATCTGCCAGTGACACATGCTTGTGGAAAACTGAAAGTTCCTAACTGTGGTAGAGGAAAAGGGAAGGAAAAAGCATCCAACTACAACAAAAACTGACAAAGAAACCCAGCATTTCCCCTTTCCCTGCATTTCTGAGCCACATGCTACCAAAAGACAATTTTTTTTATGGCTATTCCTTCTGAAATTATAATGCAGGCTTCAACCTGAGACACAGCCCTCGTCACTTGAATTCCAGAACAACAGCAATTGCAACCCCTGTGACAATAATGAAAATGTCATATTGTTTTACATTTTTACTTTACTGTCACACCTTTTGTTTTTGATTGAGACTTCTGCTCAGACTGAATCTGCTGTAAAAAGGGCAATCATGTACAGAAGACGCCATGTGACTCGGCTGTATTGCTGAATTAATTCACAGCATTGTTTGTTCTCTGCTCATTTCATTTGTGTTGTTTCTAGTCTGCTTCTCCCTGAGTTGTGGGTACTGTTTTTCAGTTAATGCATTTGGAGTACTAGCTAAAAAAACATGTTGTACAGAGTGAATATGACAATGATTCCCTTAAAAGAAACTTGCCCTTTGATATCTGGTTTTGCCTCGCAGCTTCTAGATCCTCCAGAATGTGGCAATGGCTTTGTGGAAGATGGAGAAGAGTGTGACTGTGGGACGATAGCAGTAAGTGCAATGTACTTTAAATTAGCAACTAGATTCTCCAGGACTTGGTGCTGCCCATCGCTGTTAACATTAAGTGGAGGAAGACAGGAATGTTAAGGTCCTGTGGCAAAGGATTCATCATTTCTTAACTTTTTCCATCATGTTTAACACAGTGTGGGCCAGCATTTTTATTTTATCACCACATAAATTCTGAAGAGCAATAATAATAACTACCTGTGCAGAATCAAGCATTAAAAGATGTTAAAAAAGTAGTTTCCTAGATGGGAACATGACTCTGGTCAGTGCTAAAATGTCAGTATTTAATGATTGACACTGTGAAGTTAGAAGAATTATTTGCTGTACTGCGTAGGAAACAGCAGCTTCATGCCCCACAGTGCATGCCCTTTTCTGCATGTAGGTGCCTGAAAGCCTCGTTAAAAATCTGTTCAGGTAACATGCTAAGACAGCTTATCTGCTTTTCCCATGTATTGTTTATAAGCATGTGTGTTCCTCAGGAGTGTGCCAACGAAGGAGGAGAGTGCTGCAATACTTGCACCTTGACGGCAGGCTCCCAGTGCAGCAATGGGCTTTGCTGTCGGAAGTGCCGGGTAAGGGCAGTGACCTTCACTGCAGCATCCTGGGGGGAATGCATCCAGGTGGCTACAGGCACCACAACACATGTCTTTTTGCTTGCAGACCTTTTGATTACTCTTCTGAAAGCTTGCCTTTTAAAACTGGCTGAAAATTGGTTTGTCTGGGGCTATCCTCTGTCTTTTAGGCTTGGGTTCTTGGGGCATGGACTGTGATCAAATGCAGAGCTGTTAAAGCCTTCCAGTTTCAGACAAATTTGAATCAGGTTGAAATTCCATGGGGTTTCATTAGATGTCCTTGTTTAATCATGCACGTCCTTACCCATGTGTCGATCCCAACACCTTACATGTTGCTCTGGATTTGCCCCATGAGACTGAATGGGAAAATAGTACCACAGATGCCAGAGAGAAGGATGTATTAAAAATAATCCCAGCAACCCACAGCTAACAGTGTTCATCTAAAAGACACCTGACTTCAGTTTTAGTTACGTCTGCCTGCTGATGTTTAGACTGACTGAAATCCAGTTGAGTAAAGGGAATCAAGCCCTATGTAAACTATAAGGTATTCTTCCTTAGGAGGTTTACCCAAATCTTGGCTGTAAGGGAGCCCAGCTAAATATGAATTCAAATAGTTGTTTATACTCATTTAGTAACAATGATAATTATTATTCATGTTATTAAAGCTGTGGTGTACTATGTGTGATATTTCTGTCCTTATCTGTGGGCATTTGAGGGTTTCATTTCCTTAGGAGGAACGTTAGTAATAACTGTGGACCACACTCTTGACTTTGTGCGCATCCTGATGTTAAAAAAAGAAAAAGCACAGATTATGCTGGAACAGATCACATTTCCCTAAGCACATTGCTTTTTCTAATGTAATATAAAAAAAAAAAACCACAACAGATTGCCAGTGTGAGTGAATTTTATTCAAGTATCCAAGTCACATAGGCACCATAATAAAGACTATCAGAAAAAAATCAAGCTTCTGTGTACCTACGTGATTTTTGCAAATGAGGCAAGGGTTTATCTTACATACAGAGTGGTGAGGGTGAGCCAATGAAGAGAAAGGCAGAATTTTGAAAAACACGTGTCCCTAGGAGGTGTTAATCAGGACAACTCAAAAGACCGTATGTAACAGTTCCCAAACGTGGTGTTACCTTCCGCTGTAAGACCCAGCTTGAAAGCAGGAGTGAAGGAGGGTGTCACGTCCCGCTCAGATGAGGGAGACAAGTGACTCTCGACAAGAGTCACTGAGACAAGAGACTTTCATCTCTCACAGAGGGATTGCAAGCAAAACATGGTGAGTGTACATCCCTGCATCCTGCAGTGTCTCTGACAACACCCCTGTCTGTCTGCATTTTTCCAGAGGCTGGCAGGAAAAAGATAAGCTGAAGGCAGAGAAAGTACCAGAGTCTAGCTCTTCCACTGATGTGTGCCCATTCACACCAGCCGTGGAGTTAGCAGTTGTCCCCAGAAAAATGTATGTGCATGCAGATCCAGAGAAAAAGACACAGAGCTCCAAAATGAACTGGGTATCACAGACTTAAGAAACCTTTCAGAAAAAATAAGTATGTCCATGACCAGAAGCACTAACAATTGCCACTAACGGGATGACTTCCTGCGTTTACAGGTCTTGAGACTTAGCACAGAAGTCTTGAACCAATATACCTCTGTTAGATCACTGGTACATCTTTTATTATTAAATATCTGGTCACTTAGAAAATGGTGTCAAACCATACAGAATTCAGTATATTCTTAATAGTTTCTGTTCTGCAGCAGCAATGGGGCATTTTAATAACCATAGTGTTAGAGTTTTGCAGCGTTCTTCATCCCTAGAGAGAAGATCAGGATCACTCTCCCTGTTTTATAAAGAAGAGTAAAATAGTCACAAAAAGGCGCAATGACCTGGTCAAGATAATGCTGCAAGTCACTGCAGTATTGGTTTGATAAACCCCATGGGTCCTGCATCCCAGAAGACCACTTATCCTGCTCAGCCCCGCACTCAATGCGCTTGGGAGGAGGTGCCTCAGAGAGTGGTACCACTTGTACCAGTAAATGACTGGTGGCTTGAGTGGTGCAACGTCTGGAGCAGGGAAAGGAAAGTCTTCCCACTTCAGTCAGCACATGAATATTTCCCTTTTTTAAAATTTTAGTTAAAACTCTAAGAAAGCATTGCATTTAAGGCAAGATGTGGAGAAACCAACACACTAATTTTCTGTCCTTTTTTTTCCAGTTTGAACCTAAAGGAGTTTTGTGCCGAGAAGCGGTGAATGATTGTGATATTGCAGAGAACTGCACAGGAAATTCCAGTCAGGTGATTTTTATATCTTCTGTCCAAGAGATGAATAAAACCCACCTGTAGTCTCTCAATCACTATGAATGTTGCCGTTTTGTATAGTAAGGTGTATAAAAATTGTATTAAAGTTGCTAATACTGAAAAAACCAGCATGATACTGAAATAATTTTCCATATGACATTTCTTGTATGTTTTTCTTCCATGCTTGTCTGATCTATGATCTATTAGTTATTTTCTCTTTCTATAGTGCTCTCCCAATATTCATAAAATGGATGGATATTCCTGTGATAACAAGCAGGTAATTAGTGCTCCAATTTGTTTTACATTCTTTCTGCTTTTATAGATTGCTTTTTCTAGATTTTGGTTTAAGATCTTTGGAAGTCACCTGCGACAGTTATGTTGACATTCCTGCATTTTGGGTGCTAGTTATATTTTAGAGCTAAGTATTTAAATGAACCGAAAGTAGAATCACATAGTAATATAGAATAGAAAGCCTCAATAGAAAGCATGTGACAAATCTGTATTTTAAACAAATACATATTTTGGAAAATCAAGTTATGTGAAACTTTTTCTGTATCTTTTGTTTCTTTCTAGGGTATTTGTTTTGGAGGAAGATGCAAAACCAGGGACCGGCAGTGTAAATATATCTGGGGTGAAAGTGAGTGAATGTTTCTAACTTGGTTGTTGTTCATGTGGCTTGAAAGATTATCTTAGCTGAGAAAAATTATGGAAGAGACATACTCAGAACCATTAAAACCAGTTAGGACTCTATATCCCTCCCCCTCTTCCCTCCTCATTTTGTCTTTCCATCTTCTTTTCCAGCTCTTTCTCTAGTGTTGGCTAACTTACTGCTGATTATGCTGAAGTCTTAGGTTTAACTTCTCATTAATAACCACCTCAGGAGCCTATGCTTCTGGACATTTTGGACCAATAAACACTGGTCAATCTGAGCTAGATCTTAAAACAGTCCTGTGGTGCCAACATAAAACTTTTCATTGAGAACACTGTGCAGAGTTTCACAGGCCACCTGCAGACCATTGATACTGTAGTTCACAGATTGGGAAGCTCTGCTTGCTTTGATTATGCATCTCCATTTCCCAGGACCTGGCTTTTAGAAGTCTTCATCATCTTAGAAGAGATTTGTTTCTGTTTTCAGAAGTGACAGCTGCTGACAGGTACTGCTATGAGAAGCTAAATATTGAAGGGACTGAAAAGGGAAACTGTGGAAGAGACAAGGACTCTTGGATACAGTGCAATAAACAGTAAGTTGATCCATTTAGAAAACAACTGGTATGAGATTTTTATCCTTGCTCTAGTTCTTTAGCTGGCAGGAAGAGGCTCAAAAATCCTCTGTACAGAACAGACTTCTGGCCTTCTTCTGCAGACCTTAGTGCAGCAAATTCTGGAGGGAGAGGAGTGTTGAGAGAAGATGATCTCTGACAAGAGAGCACCATCTGAGCTTTGGGAGCACTTGGACCAAAAGTGGTCCTAGTACGCTTGGTGAGGCTTAGTGCAGAGGAAAGTGGCCTGTGCTTTCATGTCTCAGTGTGGTGTTCACCTTTTATGCCATGCCATTGCATTGCAAAGTTGTGTTCAGTTTTCATTGCATTGTAACCCTCCACATCTTTTCCTGCAAGTTGCTGCCTAAACCATTGTTTCACATTCTGTATTTATGCAGTTGATTATTTCTGCCTATTTCTGAACCTTTTGCCAGTTCTCATCAAACCGCATCCTGGTTTTTCAGATGAATTCTCCATTCTGTCAATGCTATTTGAATTCTAGTCCTGCCTACAGGTGAACTAATGTCCCTTCCCACCTTTCTGTGCAGATTTGATAACCTTCCTTTTGTTTCAACACAAATTAATGAGTAAAAAATATTCAGTAATATGGGAGAGGCCAGACAGTGCACAAGTCTCCACACACAAGTTGTAAAATCCCTTCAACAGCTGAATTAAACTTGGTGTCTCTAGTTCCCTTACATATGTGTCATGTGAGAGTTTGTTTAAATCCAGTATCTACTGCTTCTCCTCTATGGGCCAGTTACTGTATCTTAATAGGATATTAAACCAATTTGATGCGGTTTGTTCTTGACAGCTCCTTGCTTGCTATTACTCAGAGCACTTTTGATAATACATCTTAAAAAAAGACTTTTCCCAGTCTAAGCTGTGAGAGGAATAATTTTCTTGGGAAACAAGACATTATCTATGGGAGTTACTGTCAGTGGGAGAAAAGCAAGGAATAACAAGTATGTTATAAAGCAAGTGAAGAAAACCACATTTTTTTGATTGTCCATTTTCATTGAATTTTCTTTTCAGTGGGTATCTGTTTATTTTCTCAATGCAGGGATGTGCTTTGTGGATACCTTCTGTGCTCCAATATATCCAGTGTGCCTAGACTTGGAGAACTTGATGGTGAAATCACATCGTCAATCTTGCAGTTTGGAAAAGTCTACAATTGCAGGTAATTGGAAATCCTGGAAACAGAACAGAGACAATCAATATTCATCTTGCATGGAAAAGCAGCTTTCTCATTTCTAAGTGGAGAACAACTGTTTCCATTAAATTTTTTTTTCCTGTTAACACATAACCATTATTCTAGCTCAACCTTTGTTAAGCTTCAGGAACTTGACTACTTGTGGCGAGCACAGCTGTTTTGCAGTCCCCTCTGTGTAGTAGTTAATTTTGCCTGTAGAGACATAATGCTCTTCTCTGGCCTCTTGAGTTTACATTCTTTAATGTTTGTGAAGTACTTAATGTACTCAAAATACTTAGACATATGCCTGCACTGCCAAAGCTAACTGGCAGCTTAATATGTTGCCATATGTTAGCTGAATCCCAATTATAGACCTGGTGTGTTCTCATAGCTTCACACAACTGTAAGATGAAACAAAGTCCTACACAAGTAAACTCAAATGTTTTATCCAACACTAGCTTCTACACAAGAAAAATGGTCTTTGTTTGCACCATCACATTTGTCTGATGTAGATATACTGCATTTTAGTTTGTTTCACGTTAGGGCCAGTGAGGTAAATAAGCCAAAACTTACTCTTTCCTGGTCCTGGGCATCGTATAACGCAGACAGAAGTGAAGGCAGCAGCCCAGAGCCCAGTTTCTCAAGCAGTCCCATCTAATCACAGCACAAGTCTCCAAGGTTCTCTTGGTTGTCTTGCAGTGGTGGCCATGTGAAGCTCGATGAGGAGACGGACCTGGGCTATGTGGAGAATGGGACACCGTGTGGGCCAGACATGGTGTGCCTTGAGCATCGCTGCCTCCCCACCGAGGCCTTCAACTTCAGTACCTGCCCAGGCACCACGGACAGCCAGATTTGTTCAGGACACGGTGTATGTTCTTGTACTCTTTTAATCCTTTTTTCTGTTTTTGCTGAGTATCTGGCATTGTGTAGTGTACTAGCTAGACCTTTCAGGAAGCCAGCAGTGTGACTCTAGAACTCTTTATACTGGAGAAGCTTTTGAAAAGGAAAAGGGGAGGAGTCACATAAATAAACATAATGCATACCAGTCAAGGCATCTTAAACAATGAGTCACAGTAAGTACGTATTAGTTTTGCAAAAATTTTATCAATCAGTTCTTTTGCTGTCACTTCTCCTAACTTGACTGATATTTCCTCAGGCAACGTACTGGAGAATAGCAAGATCTAAGAACTAAGAAACTTGGGTCTCTGTTCTTCCAGATGCTCTTTTTAATTCCCTCTGTAATGTGTCAATAGTCAAGAAGGTTCATAGAGTTGGATTTTGTTGGCTGAGATCTACTTTGTTCTGGACAAGAGGGCAGTGAGCTGGCTAGTGGCAGCTTCTCTGCTTGGTGCACAGCCTATGGCTTTTCTGTGGCCCTGGCGAGTCCCTTTGTCCTTCACAGTTTGAAACAGTGTCCAGGCCCCTACAGCTGAGCTGAGATCAAAGGAGTTGTTCTCTCATAATATCTTTTGTCTTTTACGCTGCATTAAAACTCCCTTTTTTATCTGAAATGAACCACTTCATTATATTTCAGAAAAACAAAATCATTGAGGTTCAGAGTCTTTCAAAGCAATTATAAATGGCTCTATTAAATACATATTACATTAGAAAGATAGTAATGTATGTAATATATTTTACATATATTTGTATATAAAGTATAATACATTTAATACACACCTAATATGTAAATTAAAAAATGTTGTATATTAAAAATGTTTTTCAGAATTTTGCAGGCAGTCAAAATCAGTGCTGTATGACTGTACCTATACTGTAGGTATTAATTATGGGAATAGATTAATTTTATGATTTTATTCTGAGCTACACTTTTGGCTGCAGGTTTGTAGCAATGAAATAAAGTGTGTCTGTGACCGATTCTGGGGAGGAGATGACTGCAGTTCTCGTATCAAAGATGATATATTTTTTGATAAAGATGCCATCAATAAAGGTATGTTATTATAATTTTTACCAATAACTGGAAAAGCTTGTATTTGAGGAAGGCTCATTAAGCAAAACTAGATCTCCTACTCTTTTGATTATCATAGAACATGATGCACCTTTAGGAGCCTCATTCCCTTCCCTTCCTCCCATGGCAGAAGCACTCAGTGTCTGTGAGTGAGGTCACAGACCTGGGGCTGGCTGTGAGCAGTGCCACTCACAGGCACTCAGTACACCTCTTGGGACTGGTACCAGTGTGTCTGGTTGCACCTTGCTTGTCCTTATCATATGAGTGGCCTTATTAAGTATATTGATAGATTAGGACAAGCGAAAAGTTACTGGGACTTTTCATATCTAGATGGAAAGGTAGTGTTACTTACATGACCATTTATTTGTATAGTCAATTTTTTATTACATGGCCAGTAAGCAGGATGTTGGCACACAAATTCCAGGCTTTTACATTTTTTAAGTGAAAGTTTTTATTCAACTTTAAGCTTGCATACAAAGGAAAGATACATTGTGGAAAAACGAGGGTGTAAATGTTTTTCATTATAAATCCTTGTGGGGGGACAATTTTACCATCTTCCAGAATGTCTCTTTTGGTTAATTTATTCAGCTATGGAAGGGATTTGAGTGAAAACAAACAAAAAAAGTCACTTTTATTCCAGTGTAAGCATGTATTTTCCAGGCAGGTTATAAGGATGTAAGCTACAGCAGTTTAATATTGCTAACATTATATTGGCATAGCTGGCACAACTTTCCCATGTAGCAAGTGTTCAGTTAAGAGAAATAGACACAGAGGTCAAAGCTTGATTTACAAGTGATTTTTTTATGTCCATGCTACACTTCAAGATCATATCACTGGTTACAATTAATCAGGCTAGTGCAAGTTGTCCAAGCAGGTTTTTGAAAGACAGTGCATTTACTGTTTTTGTATATTTTTCTCCTAAAACCCTGTATATTTCTTCCCCTTTCTTGTGTTTCCAGGTGTTGTTAGCACAAATATAATAATAGGGGCTATTGCTGGCACCATTTTAGTGTTGGCTCTCGTTTTAGGAATAACTGGTTGGGGTTACAAGTAAGTAAATTGTGTTCTTCTTAATACAGTTAAAAATATGTTTATTTCATCTGATAGCTGATTATGTTATGAAAAGAACAATTCAAACATAATATAAAAAATCAAAATCCGATTATATTTATACAGTGACATTTTTATAGTGTTAGCATTTTTCAAGCAGTTCTTACATGTGTATATGGTTTTGGAGAGCTTGATCCAGGTTTGAAATTTATTTCTTACTTAGCTATTTCTTTTCTTTTTTTGTAGATGATGAGATTATGATTTTACTGTATCTGACAAAGGAAATACAAGAGTACAGTCTGATTCAATTATAAATCTCTCCTAATGATGCAATAAATTTAGCAAGATTAGCCTTCAGTCAGTCAGTAAAGCATTTAACCATAGGCTTCCTTAAACAGATGTTTATATTCAGTCAGCTTAACCTGAAATTAATTCAGGCATGTTTTTCAGTAAGAGAGAGAGATCTGTAATTTGCAAATAAGGTGCAAGTTCTCTCCTGGTGTAGATCTGTGAGTGTTCTGCTTGCTGAGAGGCAAAATAGATTATTTTAGCCTGACCTTTTTCAGTTTTCCTCCTTCCATGAATTTCTTCTAAAAAACAGAGGTCTTTAATTTTTTTGCATGTATTAAAAAAAAGATTCGAGGTACTTGCTTTGTCACCTGTGTTTGGGTGAGAGTGGCTCTTGAAGTCCTTCCTCCACAGGTCCTTGGGGTGCTTGGAGGGCAGGTTCAGCTGTAGGCAGTGCTGTAGCTGGGACACAGCCCCAGCAGTTTGACGTAACAAACCAGCACATCCCCTGCTGGTTTGTTACACTGAGGTAGGTTGAGGCAGCTCAGAAACATGTAAGAAAGGAAGCACTTGGAAAAAAGTGTGAAGATTAGATAGTAAAAAGGTAGGTTATGCTGTCTTGGTACATCACTCTCAGCTTCCGGCAGTGTGAAAATCTGGACTTACTATTTTGAATACAACTCAAAAAATTAAAGATTGCACCTTTCACTAGCAGCTTTAGAGTGACTAGACTTAAACTCATCATGAACTGCCTCCAACTCATCAGCATTGACTTTAGCCATCAACATGAATATATTTTCCTTGTTTATTCTGATTTAGTATGTTTTATTTTAGAAGTGTTTTCTGTAGAAATATTTTGAGCAAAAATTTCATTCTGCATATGTTACTTTTCTCTTTAAATTTTTTTTCTCTTACTGACCATGTATATTTGCATACTGATGACTCATTCTTATTTCTTTCTCTTCTCTTTGTATGGAAAGAAACTACAGAAGGCAGAGGTATGTGATAAAAGTAATAGAATGTATATTAGAAAGTTCTGAAAATAGCTTTTCTTCTCTCTTGCTCATTTAGATGCTATAAAGAAAATACAGCAATCACTGTATTTTCTATAAAGAAATATAGTGATCTGAACTATATCTTCTATAAGGAAAATATAGTAATGAATTATCCTATTTTAAAGAATATTTGCTTGCCTATATGAAATTGATATTTATTCTATAAAGACATTGCTTGAAATTCTGATTTCACTGGACTTGGTAGCAAATATAATGTTTACTTCTGATGTAGACTGTTTTATTTAGGAAAACAGGAGAATATTTCCAGTAAGAGAGACTGAAAATCTGCTATTAGAGATGAAAGTGTTCTTGGGAGGCTGAGAATTGAATGATTAATATTAACATGATGTTCAGGAACCTTTTGAGACAAATTCATTCCTGGAGTTTCTTTGTGGTTAAAAATACAATGCATTAAAATTGCTTTGCGAATGAAGAGCCCATTCCTTCCCACCACCCTGCTCAGTTGATTTGTAGCTAAAGCACAGTACTGTCTTCAGCACAGGGTTGACTTTTCACACTTTCAATCTTGTGGCCAAAAACCAAACAGTTCCCCGTGACTCTGGTTTGGCTCCTGGAAGACCACCTGTCCTTTCATCAGTCATCTGCCTGGCAGACTGGTCTTCTAGAATGGAGTTGGCTCCTTACTCTCCCAGTCCTCCACAGATAAGAGGGTTTCTCAAATTCTCCTGTTTTCTGACTGTATCACCACCTCCTGATCCAAGCTGCTGCTTTGTTTGTTGCTGCTACCTGTTGTGCTTGTTCTCCATTTCCCCTGCCTGTGTAGTGCTTTCTCTGCCAGGGTCAAAATACTTGTAAAAAGTAGGAAAGCTCTGCCAAGTGCTGATTGTGTACTACAAGGTCGGATAGGTGGCAGGAACGGTAACAGGAAAAAGGCAAAGCTATTGAAGTAAAGCCTTATGGAGAGGTTGGTGGGTAGTAAATGTCACCTGGCGCAAGGAGGGCAGAATTTCAAGGTTTGGTGCTGCTCAGTGGCACGTGATGTAGCTACAAGCAGACTAACATGGCCATTGAGTCACTTTACTGAGGATGTTTCAGTGTTGGCTGAGGACAGAGCAGCCAGAACCTTGATGTACAGAGACTGCCCCATACATGTTCACGTTGGAATATTAGCGAATCTAACTTTTTCAGATTCCCTCATGTCCAAAAATGAGTAGATGGACAGAGCACTGTGAGTATGCAGTCAGTCTGCAGCTGTGTCTGAGGGCATGGGCAGAGCGGAAACTAGCATAAGCTGAGGCTTTTGAAGGTGATGGAAATACTTAGTAACTACATCTCCTTCATGCAGAAAATGAAGTTCTGTAGGCTGACTTCTAAATAGAATAATTTTAGATATGTACAAGGAGTACTCCATAAATGGAAAAAGCAGACATCCACCAGAGTGTTCAGAGTGTTTTTTTAGAATTGTTTACAATTAGGCCTTAAATAAACATGAAAACAAGCCGTTGAGGTATTTTTGAGCATTACATAAGGAACGATATTTGGTAGTACTAAGCAACTGAAATGAGTAGACTGAAAATAATAAAAAGAGCAAATTAGCAAGGATTCTGCCAGCTGGAATAGTGCAACTTAAAGGGCACAGCTACGTGGGAGAAATAATTTCTGATGGGGTAGTGAGAGGACAGTTTGCTGGAGGAACCCTGTGGAGCAGAGCTGCCCATGCTGAGTCAACTCTGAACACACTGATGTACCACCTGAGGAATGGGACAAGAACCGAGACTCAAGAAGTGTTAGAAGAAATAGTGGGGAAGTATTGCATTACACTAATGATTTATGTGCCATGTAATTATATATTTTAAATACTTCAGGAGCATTAGAAATTCAGATATGGAATTAAGAGAGCCCAGATGAAGTCTGTAGTTGGACACAATTTGTGAATCTGATTTCTGATAAATGCTCATCTTAATAGGGGCAGACTGAGGCAGAAAGGCCTTGGAAAGTGTAAGGCTGAATGGATAACTAAACTGCTGGTACTACGATATAGTCAACTTTCAAAGTAGCTACTTGTACTAGGGAGGATTTTTCAACTTAGTGGAACTGTAACTGGAAGATTTGCATGGCAGTTTTTCTGCTGGCAATGAATTCACCATCTGTAAAAAAGTTGCCTAACTTGATTAGGACTTTCTAATGCATAGATAGTTTTATGCACCAAAACTGAGCTTCTAGTACCGGAAAAGGATAAACTATTGTCAGGCGTGTGTGGCACTATTTTTATGTGTCTTGGCAGGTTGAGTCTGTTGTGGTAATCGGGAGTAGCTGAGAACCTCTGACTGGCGTTAGGTCCCCTGCACAAGAGAACAGTTAATAAACTGGAGGGTTTTCTCCTCCTGAGGTTTAAACAACTCAACAGGTTGCTATTCTTGAATTCAATAATGATCACAAAAATTAAGAGAAAAGCATCTATCTCAGAAGGAAAAAAGCATTCAATTTCCTGAACTCCTTTTTGATCCAGGCATGTGTTTCAGCTCAGGCTGCAGTATTTGTACTGCACCTGGGGATGCTTTTGACAACCAGAGCGATGAGTCATTTGAAATACCTGAACTTGGTTATCCAATGTCTCAAGAACCACAAACAAACACTCTGAAAACTACAATCAGAGTTTATCAGTGAAATGTTCCTTGTTTTCCCCTACTAAAACCACATAATCCTCTTTTCTGCACATATCAGAAGTATGCAGGAGTGTTCTCTCAGATGGTTGAATTATTTATTTATAGGCTTATTGTGTGTGGTTAACATTTTCCTCAAGGATTGCTAGCCTTGCCTCTTTCTTTTAAACTAATATTTGTGCATGTTTGTGTGTGTGCTGATGCCTGTCATGTTTTCTGACTCTACGATGTTTATTATACTTTAGACAAATACCCCAGGGAGATTATGTAAAAAAGCCTGGAGAGGCCGACTCTTTTTATAGCGACATGCCTCCTGGAGTCAGCACAAACTCTGCATCTAGTTCTAAGAAGAGGTCTGCTTTTCTGTCGCATTTTCAGATTTCTACCTGTTCCATCACCCATTATTCCATTAGTCAGAACATTTCATTGTTTTGCAGCAGGTTTGATTCTTTCTTCTTTCTTTGTGGAATGTTTGAAATAGCATCCTTTGTGCTTTGATTACTGATTGTTCTCACATGCCCTGAGCTACAAATGATTAGGCCAGCATAAACAAGTTTTCCATTGTAAACCAATTTTAGGTTAATCAAATTTTCATCATCTCCCTGCTTGAAAATTGTTTTCAAGTAGACTTCAATAATAATTGCTGGGTCAATAAAAAATTAACTAAAAACCCCACATGTTTTTAAATCATGGTCATGTAATCAAAGAAAAGGAACACTGTCTTGCTTCAATAATGGTTATAAACATAAACTGTTCAATATAAATGTTATTTTTATATCTGTATTTGTCAGTGTCATTAATTCACTGAGTTGACCTAGACTTCTGGATAATATTCTTGCTGTCTCACATTAAAGATGATGGTGCTTGCATATTATTCCACTCACTAGACTAGTACACTAAATGGTCACCAAGTGTTATCTTAGCAAATAATTCTACAAAGACTTCCTGTAGTTTTGTGCTTGCTATGATGAGTAACCAAGGAGGGCATTAGATTTTGCCCTTGATCAGATTTCACTAATTCTGGTATTGTTCCAGTTACTTAAAAAACCTAAAACTATTTTAAAATGGAAAGTTCATTGAAAAGCATTGAGAGTCATTTGTAATTGCTAAGGTCATTAGGTCATGATGCTCACCATCCCTCAGCAGTTACGAGATCCTTTAATTATGAAAATCTCTAGCTAGCAATTTAAAACAATTTATGAGAAGCACTATGTCGTAGGAGGGATAGACAATCCTGAACTGCTTCATAAGAAAACTGCAGTTCTCAGTTCTTGTCTTGCTGAGCAGTCTATATAACTATGCAGTTGATGAAGCCATTTTCTTTGTTGTTATTTCAAAGAAAGTAAAGAGAAATGTATGGAAGGGATACATTTGCAGTGACATTTGCTATTTGGATATAGCAGCTAGATCTTATATGCAACTTCATTTAGTCTGTTCTAATGAATATTTTATTTGGAAGACTGTAGTATTGATTAATTGATGATTGCTAATTTTTAAATTCAGCTTTGTAGATGTGTGAGTGGATCAATTTTTTTTTCAGGAAGCACTGTTTGTGCTGGAGAATCTTTACTCATTTGGATAAAATTTTGAAATATGTCTTGGGAAAGCAAGTTTTCATAGCTTTGTGTAAGCAGGTTCAAATACCAGTTAAGAAAGAAGGTTTTTTAAATGAATGTCATTTAATGCGTTTCTTCTTTCATTCAGTATCTGTGTTTCTTTTCATACTTCATTTCTTTCATGTGCCTCTGTTTATTATTTGTTCCAAAAAGCGAATGGTTTCTAAGGTCTGTCTGTACTAGAGAGTTTTGTTGTTCCCCACCACCAGTTCAGGTATGTTGTGCCACTGTCAAGTCTGGAAAAGTAAGTCTGACAAATATTCCATTAACATTGTGGTGGAGCTGACATAGTCCTTCCATTTGAATACTCAGAGTGCCATTTCCTACCTTCCAAGCTGGTTTTGATTTGCTCTGTGTGCAGGTACTGATGGCATCTCTTGGCCGATGTTGGAGTGACTGGGCCATTAGCTGCCTGGGCTTCTCCGTGCTGGAAAGCACTATGAAGTGTTAGCTGGTATTCAGAGGATGTTCAAGGATTGAGACATAACTTTATGATAACTCTTGCTATTATGAAATATCATATAGCAAGACATTCCTGAACCTGCAAATGGACCTTTAGGAGGAGAAAATTATTAAAAACTTTGTCAGTGGATCTGCTGGTTCTCAAACCTTTTTTGTTGTAATGAAGTTTGAATTAATGAAACCCTGGGCTTACTTCAGTGTGGCTGTGATTAGCCTGGTCTTCTGGAAACTGAAGAGCATCTCTCAGATGCCTGCCCTCCAAGGAAAGCAGAGACTGAAAAATGCAAGATTATCCAGACATAGAAACTACAGAAATAGTTCCTTTAAGCAAAACTTCTTTGTAATAAATAAGCCATCTATTATGACCAGTTTTCAACTTCCTCTTGATTTCTTGTCTTTTGGAAAAAGTTGCAGATCTCATGGCAAACAGCTGAGCAGCAGCTCTAGTTCAACAGGAGGGAGCCTGTTGCAAAACCCTGTGTGTTGGACATAACCACACATATCTCTGGCTCTTAGAGGGAATACAAGAGAAAGAAAAAAATTCACTTTGCACCAAGTACCTAGATATAAAGACTGCTTTTGGCTTTGAGTTTAGCATCAGAAGTATATACTGCAGTGACTGGCTGACAAAATACAATAAAAATTCAAAATTAGCAAAAATGAGGCAGAGTTACCCCTCCACTGGAGCTACCAGCTGTGGGTGGGAGGATGCTCATCATGGACTCCTGGGTCCTTGAGACTGGTAGCAGCAGGGTGAGAGAAGCAGTCCAGGCTTTCCTGCAGCAGCACAAGGAGGGAGTGGGCAGCCTGCAGGTGGGATGTGCTTGACTGTGAGATTAAAAAACCTTGAGCTGAGCACAGTTGGAAGAGCATCTTCCAGCTAAGAACTGAGGCAGAGCTGCAAATCCAAACGAAAGCTGGTGTGCGCTGGTGTTTGTGCTTTCCACAGCAGACATGCAAGAAAGGAGTGCGGAAGCCTGGCTCTTGAACGTGGGCACACCAAACTGCTGCAGGGACAGCTGTGAAACATAACTGCAGGGTTTAACCAGAAATCCTGGATGCTCTGCTAGTGCAGACAGACCTTAGGCTATGTTATGTCACCGGCCTCGGGAGTGTGACTCAATAAACAGCTGAGCTAACATTGATGTGAGACAATACCCTTAACAATAACCGCATCTGAGCCCTCCTATTCCAGGTCAAATGGATTATCTCATTCCTGGAGTGAAAGGATCCCAGACACAAAACATATTTCAGACATTTGTGAAAATGGGAGGCCTAGGAGTAATTCTTGGCAAGGTAAGTGTGAACCTCTGTGCTGGCCACAGTGGAACCAGACTCTGGGCCATTGCTGCTCTGCTGAAAGTTTAGTTGATCTTAGGACAACAGCAGGACTCCTTAAAATTGTGCTAGTTGTTATTAACCTGGAATGGGGATTTAGCAGCACCTACACAAATACCTTTTTTGCACAATGCTTTGTCACATAGAAATGACATTTTATTTCTCCTATTCCTCCAGTGTGAGCTAACATAAAAAAAAAGGAAGAAGTCTATCCAATCTTGCCAGCTTTGGTGATTTTATCAGGCAGTGTTTAGTATTTTTCTTGAAGTGTAGTGATTTTCTCAAATGAAAGGTGAAATTAAGGAGTTTTTTGCTCTGAACAGTTGCAGCAAAAAGTAGAGAAAGATCACCTAAGTGCCAAGTTTAGCTGATCTGAGGTAAATCAACAGGGGCTGAGCTGTGACTTTTAAATGTTTAACGCTAATGAGGTAACAACTCTTTTGCTGGGGATGCAAAAAGAATATACAGTTTGGCATGGGGCACAGGTGAGTTTCAAGTTGTTTTACCATCTGTCTTTATCCTTTGATTTCTTTCAGGTAATATAGGAGGAAACAGAAAGAAAGTCAGAGGCAAAAGATTTAGGCCACGGTCTAATTCAACTGAGTAAGTCTGAACTTATAAAAGCAAAGCCAGAAAGTACAGTTTTCATATTTGTGTCTTGTAGATGGAGATTAAGAGTACTGAAAAGTAGACAGCTGCATTTTTGCTCTGTGGCCCATTCTGATTGCTGACTGATAATCTGGTAAATGGTTTGGCTAATGTATTTCAACCTCTTTTTATGTATTCTTTAAAAATTAACTATCAATTTTCTTTTTTATGTAGGCTTCCTCACAGTCGTTCCCATAGCAATTCCCAATGGTGGTGGCAGCCTGCACCATCACTGCAGGCTTTTGTCTACAGTAAACTGCCATTGCTGAGTGTATCCTGGTTCAATACTGAATTTTTGATAACCTGTTTCCTACCCTTGTCTTCACCTTGGGTTGGGCCATTGCAGAGTTAGAGATCTATATATCTGAGTACCTGCCTGGAGGGTTTAGGAGAGGTATCTGTCTGCTTTGAGAGTACCCTGAAGTTTATTGTTGTAAGCCTGAAACAGCCAGTCTTGAGTAAGCCCTGCAATAAATGGGTAGTGAGAGTTCTTACCAAGCAACTGATCCCTAGACCTTTTCAGTATGGCTTAGAGTTGCTTTCTTATTGATTTATTGGTTGCATTTACTGAAGAGCCCATGTGTGCAGTGCTCCCCATAGGGAAAGAGCCTTTCTTACGTACTTCAGCCTGCTGGTTCAGGCTCCTTTCATGGATGAATGGTGAATGGCTGGAAACATGATCTCTGTCAAGCACTGGCCTGCTCTTACAGCACTTACGCCACATGGGAGTGGCCCCTCTTTGACCATGGTGGCAATGACAGTGCCCTTTCCCCCTATCAGTAGTACTAACTTTGCACCTCTATGGGCAAATGGTCTTGATACCAACCCTGCTGGAAACTAATGCTGACTCCTCTCTGGGCCCTGCTTTCTTCAGTTTGGGGATTTTGAGTTTGTTCTGAAAGTTTTCTTCCACCTGCAGTGCACTGTCTTGAGGTGAGTAGGCTCAGAAAAGTTGGTAGAGAATACCCTCTGTTACAAGTTACAGAAAAAATAGTTTGATGCACACTGCAATTATAACATTGCATGGTCAAAATGGCAACATGGAACCAGAAATTTTAGCCCTAGATCCCTTGGAGGAGTTTATCTGTCAAGTGCCCCTGTGCTCTTGGTCTTTGTGCCGATAAACTCTTACTGAAAAGTTTTTTGCTCATTTTCTTTTCTCCTTGCATGAGACAGTTTGATAAAAGCAAAATTAGTCTGACCAAACTGCCAAGGATACAAATGAGTTTGCACATTCTTCTTTAGAAACTTGTCCTGTGCTTTCCTTAATTTTCCAATTGTATTTCTTAAACAAAATTTGTTAAAAAATAAAAGTTTAAATTTATGATACCTTTATTCTGTCATTCAGCAGAGGTATACACTGGGGCTGAATTGGTCCATAAAGAACAAAACCAGGTCAGCTCTTTTTAGCCTAGAGTGAATGTAACTGCATGGGAGGAGTGTTCTTTTCAGTAAAAGCAAAAAACCCCAATGGGCATATTTTTTTCCCTGTGCTGCTCAGTTGGTATATTATACATCTGCTCTGAGGACTTTGGAGCACTAAATAAGTGGGTAGACAGAGTGTGAGTTGGAAATCTTTTTTCCTGTGATTTTTTTTCTGTTTTAAAGGTTTCCTCTGAATTTCCACCTAATTCTCTGCTTTCTTCCTTGCTGCTTGTTATGGTCTCTCAACTCAGCAGCAGCCCTGGTGTTAGAGGGAGGAGGCTTGTACTTCCCAAGGGCTGTGCAGCAATCTGTTAGGGTTGAAGCGCAGTGTGTGTGTTCCTGGGAGAGACCTGCCAGGCAGGAAAATGCTTTCTCCTGATGGGTTCTATCCTGGACTGCATGGGGCCACACGGCTTGTCCGAGTCTCCTTGGCAAGCCTTACACCCTTGGAAAGAGAGCTCCCACTGAGTGATCCACGTGCTGTGTCAGTTTGGTGGGGAACAGAGAGAATTGCCAAGGGCGCACAATGCTTCTGGTTAGAGAGGTAACTTACTTTGCAAGCAGAGAAAATTGACTGAGAATGATCTAACCATGGCCAGCATTTACTCATTTAGGAAAACAAAAAGCAATGCCAACTGTTTTGAGGATGCCTCAGAATACATGGGGGCTTTTCCCAGACATTTACCTTACCTTCTCTGGGAAATACAGGAGAATATTGAAAACTGTATTGAAATGGTGGACGACATTTGGAAAGTCCATCTGTGTGGCCCCTGAAAATCCAATGAAGAATACTTGTTGAGATGGAAGAAAAAGGGTAACACTGTTGGTCTTCTGTTAGTAGTAGAGACAGCGTAGTTAACCACTAGAAGATGGGGTTCATTTGTGCCATACCTTGTGCAGAAATAAATTTTTTTTAAGCAGGTGTGCACTAGCACAGTTGCCTGCAAAAGTATTTGACTTATGCATGAGTCTGCAGTAACGGCACATATTATGCACACGGGTTTTTGTATACAGCCAAGCACCAGATAGAGACTCGTGCCATAAATCATTTAAGCAAAATTTCTTAAGCACTGAGCAAGGTTTGAGCTCTGCAGCCCTCACAAGCAGCACTGGCAGGAGGGTTGCAAGTACATTGAGCAGTTCCTGAAAAACATAACTGCTCACGCCTTTGTGCGACCCTTGTACCTAACAGATACATGAACAAAGCTTCTGCTAAGGGTATAGCTCTGTGGAGACTGCTAAAGCCCTTTTGGGACTTTTAAATAGTTTCTAGATGTTTTAAAACAAAATTTGTGTTCTTTGCTAAAGGCACATGGTTCAGTTCACACAGAAGGAATGCCAGCAGGCCAAATGTTTCTGCAGCTTTTTCAGAAACAGGGTTGATGAAATGGCCTGATAAAACAAGTTTTCTATTAAAATCAATTAGAGATATCCAGGAATGATAACGAGAGTTTTCTGAATAAGCTGACAGTTTAATTGGGAGCTTGTGTTAAAACAGGTCCCAGGAAACATGTGTTTTGCCAAACAGCGATTCTGACCTTTGTTAATTTGCACTGCTTTTCCGATAAGCGATTGTCTTCCTCGTTGTTATAACTGATACAAACATCTTTGGCTTAGACTTTCTATTATATATTGTCTTTTTGCAGCAGGGTAACCCATGCATCTGAGCCTGGGCTTTCTCTCGCCCACCAAATCCCGGCCCAAGGCATAAGCCCAGGGGGTTCTGACCACCCCCAAACAGGGAGTCGGGATCACAGGTCAGTCTCACCTGCCCCTGCGTTCTGGGCTGCCATTTTATGCCATGAAAAGTCCCTTCCCTCAGTATACAGTATTTCACTGTGGCAAAACACTGTGACTGCTTGGAGGTGCTCCTGCTGATTGCAGCGCTAGCTAACCTTCCTCCTTGCCAGCCTGAGGAGTATGAGTACTCTTGAGCCCAGGTCTTTTGCCTTGTTGCATGTTGCGCTACAAGCCAAATTGAGCTGTTGGTCTAGCTGTAGACTTACATGTAAAGACACCTGTGTTTTAAAGTGGAATTTCTCACTCATAGAAAATGCGGATTCTGGCCATCGCTGATGAACATATGGCCAGGAGGATCAGCCTGAGAGCTTTCTGATGGTATCATGTAGTGGTCTACAGTAACTTGAGTTTAACCTTTCTGTAACAGATGAATTGAGGTGGTGAACGACGGTCTGTAATACAACCAGACCCAGGAAACCCTGCAACACGGTTGTGCAACAACTGCATGCTTTGATACCACATTACACTGATTTCTAATACAGGAAGCCAGATTGGGAGTGTTTCATGGTTACCAAAAGATCCTTTCAAATGAAAAAAAGCAAGTTGAAAGTACTGCAGCAAGTACAAGAAAACGTGTAGTTGAACCTACAATTAAAGCTAAAGCAGAAGTTTTTTAGTTCCTGGTGATGCTGGCATCAGCCTGTTGCTTCACTTGTGGTTCATCTGTTGCTGCACTACCACTTTTGATGTTTTCTTTCTCTAAGAACCCGAGCTGGAAAGCATAAAGCACTCCTGATTCCTGATAAATAAGCAAGCTGAGGAAGCTACTTAGAAGCACTTGTGGCTGAGGGCGAGTACTTTCTGAGAGCTGTGGCTGTGCTTGTGCGGGGCGGGGAGGAGAAGTTCCAGAGCAAAAAAGGAGCAAAAGAAGTTGAAAAAGTGCTGCTGCTTTTGTTGTCAACGTGGTTTGAAATACGGTGGGGGTTGAACGACATGATCTGGCCCAACCTTTACTCATCTGAGCAATCCCTTGCGAGGCCCGTTCCCATGTGTGAGGTTGTTGGAGTCACTCTCATAGACAAGGATGGTGAGAACTGGCCCAGAAATACAAAAAAATAACTTAAAGAGGAATTTTCTTTCCCTTTTTCCTTGTCTACAATTTGTTTCCTATTTCAGAGTGTGCTAGTCTCTGTTACATAAAGATGGTGATCACAAATAATTGCTAAACTGTTACCATTCTTATACAACAAGAACAGACTTTAAACTGGACCAGGCAGACTCCTGTTTCTTCCTTGCCCTTTTTTCTTAACATGACAGAGGGGGAGGAATTCGCTAATCATGTTATTGGGGGGCTAAGAGAAACCAGTTACAAAAAAATTTTCTTCTTCCCTGGTAATATTACTGTCAGCTGTCTTTATTTTGTAGTTTTCATGTAACTGAGTATGCAGCTCAGGCTTTTTTCCTAAAAAGTGTGGTTTTGGTATCAAGATTGCTTCTGGTAAAATGTGAAATAACTCTGCAGCCCACCTCCATTAAAGCTTCTTGTGGTCCTACCAAATTAAATGATCATTGAAAAATGTGAAAATTGCCACTGTACCGGCAAACAGTCAAGCCTTTTCACACACTTGAGGCTGAAATTCATTCCTGTAGAAAGGGCCAAGCCCAAGTTTCTGTGCTCATTAGCTTGCAATTTATTCTAGATGGGTGCAAATGTGTGTCTTCAACAAGCAAACTGCAGGATTGGAGCCAAAATGCCCCTTCATCCTTATTCCGAGATCATGAGAGGAGTTCAAACCATTAACTTAATGCTGGCCCTCTGCATAGGAGTGAATTTTACCCTTAAGACATTAAATGAATGATGTATTCCAAAGAGTTTCCAGATTAATCAAACAGTCTTGTTGTAGGTCAGATTTTCTCATGCAGTTGTACACATTGCCTAGTCCTCACCCAACTTCCATACTGATTTATTTGCCATATTCACTTGCATTTTGGGGATGAAGACATCCTTGCTAAGCTTGTGCTGTGTGTTCTCAGATTTTCTATTCTTGTTCTTCTGCTTTCTCTGTTCCTTCCATTGCTTTCTGCAGGTATTTAAACCCATGGTTCAAAAGAGAATATAATGTAGCTAAGTGGGTAGAAGATGTGAATAAAAACACTGAAGGACCATACTTTAGGTATTTTGTAAATTAATTCTATATAATTTTTAAGAGCTGTTCCAGCATATACAAATATCTTGGGACTCCTACCTTGTATAAATCAATACAAGTTACTGTAGGTGCAAAGGGCCCCTCTTCTTTTGCTGCATTTTGATGTCTGTTTTTGGCTTCATGTGCAATTTACAGTTCTTTTTTCTGAATGTTTTAATGAAGCCATTGAAAAGGGTGTGTGTAGTGCATGCGTTCCCACCATCATCTGTAGCTTGTAGTAGCTTTCTCATCATTTTATGCCAAGTAGTGTTTTATGGGCATGAGACATATTTATCACTAATAAAGTAGTATTAACTTAAATAGAATGTAATTTACTGAAGCAAGTGGTTTCATAACACATTTGACTCTATCCACTGTCTTATATAGTGCATACTCAAATTTAAATGAAAAAAGAATAAAAAGTAGTGGTATTTTACCCTTAGCATACAATGCAATAATTAATATTTTGTAATTGGAAAATTAAATGTATGAGAATATACTCTGTGCTCTATTTATCAAACCACTAATGAATCTGTTACAAGTGAGTGTAGGGTTCAACCAAATACATCACTTGTTTTTGAAAGGGAAAAGTGCATATTATTTGATATGTTCCAAGTTAAAGAGAAGAAGCATGCATGAGGTTGGCCTCCCTGTTGTGCATGAATCAGGAGACTGAGAACATTTTAGTAGATACCCAAAAGACACAATCCCACAGCCGAGACAGAAGTTTGCATCAGCTGGAAAAATCAGCTAGCATAGGAGAGAATGGAAGACAGTTAATGACAAATAGTATAAAACATGAAGTTGGTGAAGCTGTAAGTTAACATGTCAAAAAATGAAGCTAAAACAAGAATTATAGAAACACAAAGAAAAATCTTTAACCAAAACAGTGAAGGCTGGTAAGAACAAGTAAATAGAGTCTTAACAATTATTTTGCTACATTAGTAGACCTAATAATAGTATAAAAAGGCAGAAATATTCAATAAATATGTCCAGTGTGTATTTGGGAAGCAGTGATGGAGGTGTATCACAAGATGCTAATCAAACACTTCCAATAGTAGCACTGGCAGATAGTAAATAGTAGAGTGAGAATTTAGTCATTTTAGAACTAAAAATGTCACAAAGCCTTAAAAGAGCATAAAATTGTCACTTTTTTAAACCATTTGTGTTGGATTTCAAGAACCTTTAAATCACAGAGTAAGTTGCAGAAAGGCTTTCCAATGAACAAATAGGGCAAATGAGGTAAATTTAAGCCTGCCAGTCCCAATCTCGGTCCTGAACAAGAAGTAAAAATCACTGACACAAGAATCCCAGGCTTATGGGAGGATGTTGTGATTTTGCCAGCCAATGTCAGCCAGATCTTGGTGTCGGTGCTTGGACTTTCAGACAGGGTGTATTGTGAATCCAGTAGTTTTGCCATTGCTGGTTTTAGCATTGGGATACAGGGTCCAGTTCTGGTGTCCACAGTTCAACAAGCATGTTCAAGAACTGGGGAGATTTAAGCCCTGAGAAAGCTTATAAGGGACTGCAGGGCCTCAAGCCGTTCAGTTTAATGGAGCAGCTAAATGCTTACCTCATCATAAGATCCACATAGCAGCATATGGATCAAAACCTTTGTGGGAAGTCCTTTGGACTATCAGACTGAGATTCATAATAACCAAAAGTGACCGAAGGTGAAATTACGCAAAACTGACACTAGAAATGAGGTGTGTTTTTATTAGCAAACCTTTTCCAAAAAATACCCTCTGGACCTTTTGTTGTTCAGACAAGGCCATCAGTCACTCACCATAATCTAACCCCATAGCTGTCTTTCGGGGCATTTGTATCAGAAGCCCTGTGGTCCAAATAAACAAAGACATTGATGGCATATGAAGATAGCACTAGCTTAAAGTAAGTTACTTTAAATGGTTTAGTTAAACATGTTTAAATTCCCGTGTGGATACTGTTAATTTGATTTTCATCTTTTAATACCAGTATATCTTGATTTAGTAACTAGATTAAATTGATGGGAACATACCCCACCCCTGAGGGTTTTCAACTGTTGCACTGAATGAGTCACATTTCTAATTGTATTTGAGATAAACCAAGCAGGTTTTGCATGTAGATGAGGATTAAGCTGACCCATGTGAGTTTTAAAGGCTGTATATCAGAGAAGAAACATAAATTAAAATTTTACACCATAGAAGCTTGCTAATGACTGCCTACAGCAGTAACTTTAGAAATGAGAGAGAAACTAGAATGTATTTAGAAACCTGCATGTCCTAATTAATTTAGGTAACCACGGGGAAGTATTCTGCAGGCACATTATGGAAGGCAAAGGATCAAATCTTCTCCTGGGATGAGTTGCCATGGGCTTATGAGAGGTTGAACTGAACAGTTGCTCCCCAAAACTCAGGTGCAATTTTGGTTAATCTGTCATGGACTGGAAAACATTGTTCCTAAGAATGGTGTGTGTGAACATCATATGGCTGGGTTTTGAGCCTGTGAAGTGGTTCAAGAACAAAACAAAACCAAAAAGTCAGGCTGAAGTCAGGCTGTGCAGCTGATACTATGTCTTAGGTATCATAGCCCAGGATAAGACATTTACACCAGATAATTAGCTGAGTAGTATTTTTGTTGCTAATCATCTTTGATTTCTTTTAAAGACATCCTGAAAGTAACACTGCTGCTTTGCTTGTCTCCCTATAGTTTTAGGAATAATGTGTTGATGACTGGTGTTGTTGCAGGTAGAGTTGAAGTAGAATCAGGAAAAAAGACAAAAACACTTCCTACAGTTCCTAGGAATGCTGCAGATTTTCAGAAAATAAAGATATTCGTCATCTCAATGACTTTCTCCAGCAGCTTAAAAAATCCCTGTATAAATCAAAATTTGTCTCGTTGACACCTGGTGTCCTACTTATTTTTTTTCCTAGTCTACAAGCCTAATGGGTATTTCTATATAATTACTTTTTATTAATGATCATAATAATAGTGGCTGGTGTCTCTGGTGCCAGAAAGCTCCCAGCTGTGGGATTCCTTTCTGTAAGAAAATAAGATCTGTAAAGAAGAATCTCATTTTACTGCTTAAAGTCTAGGCTAGATTTTAATTTTATGTGCCAGGCCATAGCTGCATAGCTGCAGCAATAAATGCAGACAGAAAACCTTTCACTGATTTCAGCTTTGCTGGAGGCACGCTGTTTTACCAGTGTGATACTACTGCTTTTGTTACTGCCAATTACAGTGGCTACTGCACAGAGTGACCTTATGAAATATGGTTAAGGATTACTCGAAATCCTCACTGAATCTTGAGAGGCTCAGGAGCCATGATAGTATCAGAAAATGAACTGTCAGAATCCCAAAATGTGGCATTCCTATACGTAATTATAGACAAAAAAGACTAGAAGGCACTTTCTGAAGCACTGAGCTGCCTACATTTGATTTAATGCAAATATTTACAGTAACTTAGACTCCTTGGGAATTGTTTAAGTATAAAGATAGTTTACAAAGAAATCAGGTTTTTTAGATGGAGACCCAGGATGCATGCCCAGAGGGAAAATGGCCATCCCGTATCAGAAAGGCATTGGTAAAGAGCATGGAGGGCAGGAGACAACAATCCATTTCCCTCCTGTTTTTTATGTGTTTTGGTGTTCTTGCTTTCTTCCTCGATCTCTTGTCAGCTCTGCCTCAGCTGGCCATTAGCCAGAGTTGTCTCTGCTGCTCTGTGAGGTCCATTGCCTTCCTCTGAGCATCCAGCTGAGGCCAAGGCTGTGACCAGCCATTACCTCCCCGCTCTTGCTGAGGCAGCTTTAGACTATGCTTCAAGGGAAAAAAAAAAAAAGGTTTCTCCCATTACAACCACAGCAAAATATTGTCCTTGTTGTCAGCCAATGAAAAAAATGCCTGTTGACATCAGTAGGATCAGGATTTCATTTCAAGAGTTAGGGAAAAGAGTTCATTAAAGCATCTGAGTGACTGCTTCTGGGGCGTTGCTGTGCAGTGCTTAAAGTGGATGGCTCAAGCCACAGCCTTTGCCTTTTCTGCAGTCCGCCATGAGCTGGGCCTCCCCTCTGCTGCTGCACTTTCTAAGGAAACTTGCACACATCTGTGGTTTTTAAAAGGAACTGCATTTAAACTGTTAAAGTGTTTAGCCACAGCAGTGTTTTTAGAAGATCCCAACTTCCTAATGTAGGATTATTTAGGCTGATGATGTCCTACAGAGAGCTGAACCTATGGCAGCAAATGTCAGGTTAGGCTGATAGTATCTACATTCGGGCTTGAAATGTTTTTGCCAGGTTGAATGTTAAGTGCATTTCATTAAATTATTTCAGTCTACGAAACAGAATCAACCACAGTTTATGAATAGTTCAGATCTGTCAGGGCCATCTGCCTTGAGTTCAGCTAAATGACATTTGAAGTTGCAAGACGTTCAGTTGTGTGACCAGGTGACACATTTGTCACTGTCTTTTGTGGGCCAACACTCTCCCTGTTTAGGTGACAAGCAAGGAGAGCAGGCAGGCGCCTGGCTGCAGGAGAGCGCATGCAGATGTCCTCCCGCTGCCACAGTGTTTTGTTGTGAATCCCAGCATGGTCTCCCCACACTCTTAGTTTCAGCTTCAGTGACAGAAAGACAGACATGAAGTAGCCACTACATCTTGCTTTCTGGTCAGAAATTAGAATTCTTGCAGTGTGTTGAGGTGCATGGCTTTATTTGGGGTTGGTGGTGAAACCTCTGAAACTGTCATGGTGTGTAAGGGCAGAATGCAGTCTGCAACTCAGTCTGCTTTCCCATTTTTTTGTAAAGTTTCAGCTGGAAACAAGATTTGGCATGAAAGCTAATTGATGTGATAGTGGGAGAACTGAAACCCCAGTGAAAGCTAAACGGATCCCACTCTTGACCAAACTGCAAAGTTTTGCCTACCTTTAACCCCAGCATTACCCGCAAGTGTCCCTGAATGCTGTCTTTCTTCCATCCTGTAAATGAGAAAGGTCATGTCTGGCTCTTTCTCATTTAAAGTACATGTAAATCTGGGATACACAGCACATACACAATTGCAGGGCAGAACCTGAAAAGTGATCAAAACCACCTCAAACAACTATGCTTATCACACAAGACATGTCCTAAGATCTGTGAGCATATGCTTAGTAGTGATGTGTTTTTACAATCTCAGTAGATGGCACTAAAGATGACAAAAACCAGCGCCTAACTTGTTTAGCAAAAATAAGGGGCAAGGGCCTGTGAGGGGAGGGCAAGGTCATTTCTTTTAAGTGTGCAACTGCATTCTCAATGTATTTGGCTGTAGCTTTGCACATGCAGCAGCAATGTGCGCATCAGTTAGGCATGCAAACCATAGGTGAGCTGGCAACACGAAGTGGGGTTGAGAAATCAGAAATGTAGGCAGCTACACTGGAGGTCTGGGCTTCAAAATATTTTGAAAAGGCAGCATTGTGTTTGAGTTACGGTGCAAAGCTACCGGGCCACAGGCTTAGCTAGGGATCCTGGTCAGAGGACCTGCTGTAGAGGGAAACGTTCAAGATGCCCCATCCTTGCGGGGGTTATTGCTTCTACCAGGATCACCTACTTAGGCTGATGGACAGGTATATTGGTCATGGCTTTCCCTCTCACCATGGCCTTCTCCTGTGGCCTAAAATAACCCATGAGAAGAGCCTGTGGTGTGTAGGAGGTGATGCTATGTGTCTGGTTGTGGTGCAAGGGATGGAAGATGCCTTTATTCTCTGTGCCACCTCCTGGCTGTGGTACCTATATAAACAGCTTTCTAATAGGGCTTGCCAAGTCAGATCTAACACCCCCCAGTTCCTTGCTTCTAATCTCTAGGTGCATCATTATAAATTTAAAGGTGAAGATTTTATATCCTGTGGGGGATCATTTGTGAATAAGTGAATTAGTAATAATATGTGAAAACTCTTCTCCTTATCTTCCCCCCTTTCTCCTAATTTTTTTAATTCTAGATCCACTAATAGTTTATTAGTGATCTTTATCAGTCTAAGTGTGGGCACAGATGAGAGGACTTGTACAGGTAGTGAGCAGCAGGGCACTGCTGCGAACCTTTCCTTGGATTTAAAAAAAATAAATAACCTGTTTTGTTGCATGTGCAGTTTGGTGCCCAGATCTGTGGTGCTGGACATATGAATTCTTTGTTTTATACTGCAGTAGCTGTTTAAAATTTTCCTGAAATTTTATGTATTCCTGAAAACATTTATGTATGTCCAGTTCATCTTGATGGGTGATCAAAGTGCGTGTGCTAAAGATGTACTCTTCAGTGTTTGGACAGTTGTACCAACCAAAATCTTTTAAGGGCTGTTGAACTTAGAGGCTACAGCATGAGGCATTAGAGCATTGTGAGCCAGATTGGAGAGCTGTCACCACATAATTTCCATTGACACCTTGTTGCTTGTGGCTACCATCAATCATTGTTTGTATGGGAGACAAGAGAGTGTGCTGTTGTAGAGAGCTACAGACACAACAAAATGATACAGTAGTCCAAAATAAAAGAATAATTATTTAAAGGTAAATTAATGTCATTTAGATAATAGAGATACAAAACAATTCCAGATGTAAAAGAGTCCCTGCCTTGTGTGTAATCCTCTCTAGATGAAAGGACCCGATCCTGCAAATCCCAGAGCCAGGGGTGTGGTGCTGTCTGCCAGGGGTGGTTCTTGTGGCTCCTTGGTATCAGTGATGGTGCTCATCACTGGGGTCTACAGCCACAACATGTAGCCCTCTGCTGCATTTGAGGGGCTTGGAAGACCTGTCTGCAGAAACTGAGGGAACCCTTCCATCTTCAGGGATGCATTAAGTTCAGAAAATAGTAGGCAGCAGTACACAGGGAGGGTCTGGGTGATGCTCCCACTAGTGGGAGGCTTCCTTTGAAAAATACCCTCAGTCTGCAAAACAGAACAAGAAGGTCAGCGTAGCTCTGTTTTTCTACTTTGAGTCCTTTTTTCCCTTTTATTCTGCCCAGATTTAAAGCCTGATAGGAACCTCTCAAGTGGGAAAAGTGCAGAATCTCAAAACAGAAGCATAAGAGTTTTCCTTGGGTATAAAATTTCAGTCAATAATGTGCTGCTGCCTTATTGACATGAAAAGAATGCCTTTCATGTGATACAAACATTTACTTGCTCCTGCTTACTCTACTCACCTTGTACAGAAATGCTGATTGCCATTGACTAATCAGTCCATTTTTGTATATTCTCATCAGACTCTTTCTTTGGCTGGAACAATATGCACTGTATGATGCTTGCATGTCTAATAATTTGTTATTAGCACTTTGTATATGCCTTCGTTACTTCACAACTAACAGTTTGGCCTCCAAGTGCATGCATTTGTGTAAATTAATGTGTTATAAAATAATAGATTTATTTGCTATGTTTGTATCGATATAGCAGATGTGTAAGGTACATATAAAGACACTGATAATTGCCATTTAGTCACTGGCAGAAGACATTGTTCAGCTTGTATTTATAGAATCACTGTTTCTATTTAGGCTTCATAATGCTATGTCTGTCTTTTAGTTCTGTATTTAATTCAATTGCAGATTTGGTTTGTAATTTTATAATGATTAATTATAGCACCATATAAAGCAGCTTAAGAAACCGTTTTTGTTATGCAATACAATTCTAATAAGAAGTAGAAAATTTTATTTTTTCTTGCAGTGTTCCTGAAAGCTATAAATACCTTTATTGATATAATTAAATTATTAGACTACTGATCAAACAACTTTATCCCCCCCGATACTGAGCTAATAATAAGCTATATACTTGGTTCTGAACCAAGCTTCAGAGTAATGGCAGTTGCTGTTGCAGTGCTAGGACCCGAAGACATCACATTTATTTTGTGTGTTTCAACATCTCAGGACACTGTCTCCTGCAAAGTCTCCATCTTCATCCACTGGATCTATTGCTTCCAGCAGAAAATACCCTTACCCGATGCCACCACTTCCTGACGAGGAGAAAAAAGCCAACAGGCAAAGTGCCAGGGTACGTGTCCCTCTTCTCTGTGCATTTCATCAGTGACTTCATTTACTGGTAGTTTTGCAAAAGGAAAGCATGACAGACCAGCATCTTGGGCTAACGATGAGAGCAGCAGTGGCATTTCCTTTGTACCCTTAACACCAGAAGCTGCTGAAGGCTGAGCCTCTGGCAGCCTCCGTAGCTGTGTTTACAGATATCCGTTCAGGTTGCTCTTAAACTTGCCCTGAAGGCCAGATTTTACTAGTTGTCTTATTTCAGGCTGGGAGTGTGCCTGAAATGGGGGGGGGCTGACACAGCTGGCAGCTCTCACTTGCACTGGGAGATAGCTGCTTTCCAGCTTTATGGAAAGGTAACTACGTCGCAGTTAAGGAGGATGTGTAGGGCTTGTATCAAGCCCTCGAAGACCTGGAGAGACTTTGCTGCCGCATGCCCCGAGCCCACCCCGGCCCCCCAGGGTAGGCAGGAACCACTGGAATGTGCTGTGGGTGCTGTGGATCGTGATGCTGCTCCACAGGGAGAGATTTCCAGCTGCTGCCAAAAGACTTCTTTTGCAATGCTGCCATTGCTTCTTTTGTATGAATCAGACATAGCAGATATTTGAATGAGCAAAAAAACTCTGAAATTTACTTTAGAAGTTTTACTTGTGGTAGCTTTAGTTCATGTTCCTGATGCAAATGAGATTCCCATCTCTGCTCTCTGTCCTTTTTTTCCAAGACAAAACAGGAGCAAAGCGCTGCTGAGAGGACCTGCATGCTGCTACCCCCACATCCTGCTTGGGGCAGAAAGTTGTGTGAGGGGCAGCACAGGGTCTCCCAGGCACATGTGAGCAGAGCAGCTTGGAGGAAGGGCTGCAGTGACGTTTTTCAGCCCTGGAGCTGCCTCAGCACCAGCTCAAACCCACAGCAGAAATTCATGCTGCCCTGAGCAGAGTTAGGCAGAAGAGAATGGGAAATTACACTAATGTTAGTTAGCGTAACTGTAAGGTAAAAGCTGTCTAATACAAAGTTGATGCCACATGGACATTTTTCCTTCAAACTCTCCACACTCCCAGCCGTGGACATTTACTGTGCTGGCTGCAAGTCATGCTGAAATGCTTGAGGCTGCTGACTTTGTGGTCTGAACAGATACTCACCAGAGGCTGGGAGGAGACCAAGAGCGTAGCCTTTGTGACCCAAGTGACGTAGATGCAGTTCCCCAAACAAGCTCCTCACACTGTTTGGGTAACAGCCTGTTTTATCTTGGTGCTCAGTGTGTCTTTGTGTTCCTTTTCCCCCTCTCCAGCTATGGGAGACGTCCATTTAGCTGCACTGTTTTCCTGGGGTGACATCAGAACTGTTTACTTCGAATTTTATAGACACTCAGCATCTCTGAGTCATTGCACATTCATCTGCTCTTCAGACAATTCGAAAGATCAACAGAGATGCCCGTGATCACAGTGAGAACCTTCTCGCCTCTGGAAGGGAAAAAAGCAGCCTTTTTTTTCTTTCTTTTTTGTTGACTAGTATTTTATGGATTTGATGAACAACCAAAATCATAAATTAACAGGGGATAATTAGCCCGGACGTGACAAGGCTATTCCGCATGATGACAGATACACTTACCTAGAATCCCAACTGCAGTCCATTTGCCAGTCCCGCATAAGAGAGGTTTTTCTCTGGTTTAGTGCAGTCCCAAGTCAGACCAGAGTGGAACTGGGAACACGCCTCCCGGAGAGCCCAGCTGATGTAAACTTGTATGCTGTATGCATGAACCTCGTGTTCTTTACTTTCCACATGTAAGGGATAAACAACATACTGTAGTAGAAATTAGCATGCAGGAGTAAGAAATATAGGATTTTTTTGTGACAGGATTTCAAGCTTTGAAAGGCAACTATTTGACACAAACGTCAAACAAACAAGGATTATATCTTTTTTTTTTACCTAACGTGTTTATAATCTCAGTATACGGATTGTATATATGTAAACATTTGATAATGTCAAAAATAGCAGTTATACATAAGTGTATTTTGCCAAATGCCTAAAGAAACAGTCATGACTAACATCATCACACTTCAAATTTTCTAATATTATGAGCAGACAACTTTGGAAATACAGAAAGTACAGTACTGTAAAACTGTGTCTCTCAGAAACTGGTGTTTGACCAAAATCTGTACTATCTTTTCAGTATCTTATACTGTCTTGACGATCTCAGTTGTATGGTAGACTGCAGAAACCAGTACAGCAGCACTTTGTCTTAAATCACTGTAAGAGGAAGCAGCCAAAATACGTTGTTCAGTGAGATGACCAGTGTATCCTCTCACAGGCGTAATCAAGAATGATTTGGCAGACAGCAGAGTATTTAAGTAATGTGCAGCCCAAACTTACTGGTCCTTTGGGAATACTTCTAGACAATTCAGGATGTGGTGATGTGAAGTCCTTCTGGTGAGAGTTGCTGTGTATTTTTGATAGAGCATTTCAGACACTGTTTTAGATAGCAAGGTGTACCTTAGGAGAAGCATAAGGATTTCACTGCACTAGATAATAACAATGCTGGGCAAGCGGTCAGTTTCATTGCTGTCTTTTAATTTTTATTTGTTACTGGAATCGCCTTTATCATGCGCTTGAATGCTATGTTTGCTGCCCCTGAAGCCCACTTGACAATTTTTTGGGGTATTAAGCTGAGTACAAGTGATTTTAGCCTAAAAATCTGGGGTGGGAGGGAACAAACCCTTTATCTTGGAGATGTTAATCTTGTGTATCAGTGAATGGTTAGATTTCTAACACCCGTGACTTCTAAAGGTTGTTGTAAAACTAATGTCTTTTGATTGGGAATTACCACTCAGTAAGAAACTGGACCATATTAAATCAGTTTATAATTCACCAGCTTTCCAAAATTGACTAATTATTAGCGTCAGGTAGTACTATTGCAGAATAAAACACCCGATTCTGTGCGGTGCAGTTGAATACCTTGCCCAACAGCCGTATGATCAATTAGATATTATTGTAATAGGAACATCTGCGGTGTTTCTGAATCTTCTACCTCTTTCATGTATTTCCTTTAATAAGTGAACCCAACACTTGCAGCCTTTTGATATATTTTTTTAAGTCTCTCAATAAAGTCAAATATATGTAAGATTAAATTAAGAGATGTTTAAAGATGTCAGCAACTGTAAAGTATGTAAGATTTTTAAAAGCACTATATTTTATGATTAGGCTGTATGTTGGATTATGACAAAATATTGGCCTTGGCATTCAAATGATTTTCCTTCACAGTTGACAGGTTCTGGTAAGTATTTTGGAGAAAGACAAATATGAGTGAGTGCAAGTGGATGCAGACAGACCATCTGAAAGGAGCCAGTCACTTATAATTGTTTTGGGAAAAGATTCTGCACTTTTGTGAAGAGTAAATATCCGTCAGCACTGAAGAATGTTTTTTGCAAAGATTTACTTTGAGTGTAGGTAGCTGGATTAAAGATAATTGGTAGCGTGTAGCTCATGAAATTAGGGTCTGAGCCATAATCACTTGAAATCAGTATGTGTTTTACTGATTTCACTGGACTTAGAGCAGGACCCTCAAGGAGTTCACCCACATTAGCACATCATGTTAACCCAGTAGCCACTGTGTTACTCTATTGCCTGGAAGCTGTTTTTCCCTTCCGTATTAGTATCTTGTCTTTAGTAACCGGACTGTTCATCATGTGCCTTTTATGGTACTTTGGATACAAGCTGGCATGTAATTTTGAATAATCCTGTTAGATTTTTGTGCATATTTTATGTTTACCACTGTTTACTCTTCCCTTTTGATTTTGCCTTATCAAGAAGCAGCAAGATTTGGCAGACAGAACTGGATATAACATACTGGTTGGTTGTGTAATGTTCATAGCTTCTTGTTCTGCAAACAAATGGCTCTCCTGACTGTATTTTCAATGTGGTATGTACTTTCAGCTTCTCTCTTGTTTTGGTATAATTCATTTGTGGCATATGATGATACACTTATGTGTGCAGTGTAACTTTTAACAGTCACTTTCACATTTGGAGATATATAGTGACTGGAAGTCTAATTATGAGCACTAAGTTTAAGTTAAATAAATATTTACTTTCACTTTGATGGTCTAGAGTGAGAACATCACAGGACTTGGGTTTTTGCAGAATTCTTCTGCAGATAATTTTGCATCAGGCTGGTAACTTGGAGGCCTTGTCACTGCACAAAACCTGAACTGGCAGGGCTGTGTGAGCCTCCAAAGCCAATGAAGGTCAAAGAGAGAAGTTGTTTGCTTACATTCTGTGGGTTCCTACTTTTAAAATGTAGTGTGTAATGTGGAAAGTTGCCAGATTAATAACTTTGAAGACTGCAAATATTTTTATCCACTGTAGTTACACTGGCAATAGCAATATAAATTGTCGCATAATACCTCATCCAGTCTAAAACAGAGTACTTGTATTGTCAGTAGGATAGTTCAGTCATTTTGACTCACTGAGACTCATGCTTTTATTTTGATTTTTATTTTAATAAATGAACTAGTTATTTCCAGCTATGCTGTAGATGCCTGTTGAAGTGGGGAGGTTATCAGTTCTTCTCAAACAGAAGTAACTCCATACGAACATAGGACCTCCAGGATGAGCTATACTTAAGTTAGTGTTATGTTTCAATGTGGGAGAAGAATCTTGTATAATTTAAAATAAAATTAATATGACAAACTGGTGGAGACTGGAAAATAGAGATTGTGTCCAAATAATAATGCTGCACAGTGATGCCACAGTTTAACAAGTAAAAATTTACCTGCTAATTCTGAATTTGTTGACATAAGAATTTCAGTAATCCATACTGTAGACTTTTGGTGAATATACTCAGGCAATATACCAGACATGGTTGTGATTGATAATTTACATATAGTATTGTTATATTTAAATAAGAGTTTTAAGGAGGTTGTTAATTTTATACAGCCTATCTTTGCTTAATTTGTGAACTTAAGTCACTACGTGCTGGTTACCTGATTTGAAGTGTGACTGGACTTTGAGGATAGCTACTTCCAAATGATTTAAGAGTTCTTGATTTATAAGATGTTGAACCTGCTAAGCTGATGCACTCATTAGATAATTTTGTTGTGCTAATGAACAAATGGACCTTTGAGCTATAGCCTGAATTAAAATCAGAGAGAAACTGTGTCAGTAGATACTGTACTGAAGTCCTCATTTATATTTGCAGTCATTTCATTAATGAATTCATTAATGGATAGATGAAAGACTGATGAGATTCCATAGTCCTATGGGATAACGAGTTAGCTCTTAGGACTTGCTCTGTCATCGAATCCCGTACCTAGCTGTTGTAAGCAAAATTATTACACTGCAGTGTAAACCAGCAAACTCTATTCTCTTCCAGCCCCTTTCCACTCCTACTGAAAAAACATTTCCATGAATGATAATTACATCCACTAACAGCCTCTTGTGTTAATTGGCTAAGATCAGAAAGCTGCTAAGTTGATCACCTTTCCACACAATGTCCTGGATAGGGTCTTTCCAGTGCCTCATGTCGCATGTGCAGTTTGCACTGGTGTGTGCTGGTTTTGGCTGGGGTAGAGTTAATTTTCTCCATAGTAGCTGGTATGGGGCTGTGTTTTGGATTTGTGCTGGAAACAGCATTGATTACACAGGGATGTTTTAGCTATTGCTGGGCAGTGCTTACACAGTGTCAAGGCCTTTTCTGCTCCTCACCTCACCCCACCAGCGAGCAGGCTGGGGGTGCACGAGTTGTTTGGAGGGGACACAGCTGGGACAGCTGACCCCAACTGACCAAAGGGGTATACCACACCATATGATGTCATGCTCAGCAATAAAAGTAGGGGGAAGTTTGGCAGGGGGCCACTGCTCGGGGACTGTCTGGGCAACAGTCAGTTGGTGGTGAGCAATTGTTTTCATTTGCATCATTTGTCTGTCCTGGATTTTATTTATCCCTGTTATTTCCCTTTTCATTACAATTTCTATTATTATAATTACTATTATCATTACTATTATTATTTTATTTCAATTATTAAAACTGTTCTTATCTCAACCCATGAGTTTTCTCACTTTAACCCTTCCAGTTCTGTTCCCCCATCCCGCTGCAGGGGGAGTGAGTGCGTGGCTCCGTGGTGCTTAGTTGCCGGCTGGGGTTAAACCACAACAACCCATAAAACCATTTGGTGGCTCAGCCATCCAATGTCTTTCTCACCCTCTAGCACTGTTGAAGGCTAAGCCTCTTTAATCACTGGGTCTGTGAACCTAAAAGCTGTGCTGTGTCCTATTTCTCTTGCTCCAAGTCTGAAGATCATCCATTTCTTTCTCTAAGTTACTTGAGTATCATTAGCAGACTGTTTGGGCCACTGTTATCGACCACAATGTGAGGTTATTTACCTCATTTTTAAGAGCTTTAGAATCCTGGTCTCCTCTGAAGCCAGTTTTTTGGCCAGAATGGATTATCCATCAGACTGCTGAGCTGATGACCCACTATTTGCATGGCTTCCAAAGCATATGACATTTATCAGTATGGGATTTGACTTTGATCAGACTTCCTGAAGACAAATATGAATGAATTGCACACATACGTACAGCTTGTCATCCTCTGACTGCATGGTGGCATAACCTTCCTGTGTGCATGTAACTATTATCCTAACAGAGCAGAAAAAAAGTAAACGGTGAAACTGACTGTGTAGATGTACCTGCAATGCAGATAGGACTCTTTGAAGTGTGATTTCACCAGAAACAGGAAGTAATAATTTCTATCATCTACACTAAAAAAACTCCTTCGACCTGAGTATTCTCCAAGTCAGCTCATGAAAAACATTTCTGGTGCCTCGGGTATGGATGCTGATATAAACTAAAGCTTTGGAAACAGTAGCTCATACACCCAGCACGTGGTATCTTGTCATTCCACAGCAGTTTTCTATTTAGAGAAGCACTACAACAGTCAATGCTAATACGCTATCTCAGCTCAGTGACCAAAACAAGCAGTAAAAATAGGTTCAGAACATAGAAATGTGGTCATTTGCTCACACTTGAGAAACTTTGTACCTGACTTCAATGTTGGCTCACCGTCTGGTGGTTTTAGTTCTCTAAAATCCAATCACCAGTTTCAAAATTACTTTAGCTAAGCCAGCTTTGAACTGTTTAAAAACTTTTGCTATGTAGACAGGCCGTAATTGCAATATAACTCAGAATGAGATGAGGAAGATTGCGGAAAACAAGTGCAGAGCATTTAAAAAACCCCACATTCTCTAAGGGAGAAGTATAGGTGTTTTACACTATTTTTAATACTAGAGCATAAAATGTCAAAGCAACAAGCTAATTTTTTTCTGTTTCTGTATTCCTCTGAATAAAAAAAGTTTTGAGGCCTTAAGACCTTACATATTCTAACTTTAGCATGGAAAATCTATTTTTTACAACCATGTTAGAAATTCTGTATATAGGCCTGACTGACCTTGTAAGTATAGTGGTGCTAGGAGCTAATGATGCAATATTGTAAGGCTCTGTATAACAGTAAATGCTGATTTATTTTGGTTATTGGTACAAGGACTCCTGCTCACTGCCTGTGTAGAGACTCTGCGTATTTTATGCTTGGAAATACAGTCCAGAACATACTCAAACTGTGAATATATAACCTGATTTTTTTCTTTTCTTAAGGGTAAAGATATATACAATAGGTAGTGTTTTATATAGAATACAGTACTTATTTTTATTGTTGCATAAATGCAAAATATTTTTTTCAGAATAGCAAAGCATTACAGAATTTTTAATCCGCTGGAGAAAACACTATTTACAGTATGACCAGTTCTTTCAGCAAAGCTTTTGGGGTGATATATACCAATTGGCTCTGCCAGCTTCATTTTGTGCTAATGTTTATCTTCAGCATTGCTGTAAAAAAAGCTATCTGTTTTTTCACTCATACTAGCCCGTCTTGGTAAAACATTTAGAGAGGCAAGGAGAATCGTGTTTCACCACTGGGGCTGGGCTAGTATTAGCAAAAGCAACCAATCTATACCATATTGTTGTCTTTGCTAGGTAAAAGCCTTTAAAGAACATGCCTGATGTAGTAAAAACATAAGATTTTGACAAACACCAAAATGAAGCATCACAATTTATGACTTTCTAGCTTTGAGTGTGATATTTTTGTCATAAACATTACAGGCATTGGGCTGTTGAATGAATCTGGCTTTCATGTAGCTAAACAAAATGTTGCTTTTTATAAATGAAATCATTGTAATTTGGGGTTCTAAATTCCTGCTCACTTTTAATAACAGCATCACAGTATCCACTTCTATGAGAGTATTTAATACAAATGCCTGTGGTTTTCAATGTTACTAACATATTGTAACATCAGTAAAGTGACTTTCAATGACAAAGACTGTTGTGTGTATTTTGTTCTCAGAAGTCCTTATATTTAGCACTTCCTGTTTTATGCGTCTCTGTAAAAAAAAAGATGCTACACACATGGGAAAAAAAAGGCTAATGGCTAATAGTAGAACACAGAGTAATTTTTCAAATTCCAGGGTTGACAATGATCCTGTGAGCTTCCCAATCATTGTCTTAAAGTTCTACTGTTCTCAAGGCAAATCTAAAATTCCTGTTCCTTAGCATGTCTGAAGGAAACCTAGAAAAAAATCTACACTCTAAACCATGCCCAGTTGTTTGCACAAAGGTCAAGAGCGATCACCCCACTTAGTATCATATAAGCATCCTTCCCAATATGCCTTGTGGGAAAGAGAAGCCCTTAATTCTGAGTTATAGGTAGCTGTTACTCTAAAGCAGGTAACTTAGGCATTCAGATCACTTACTGAATCTACTCTTAATAGGAAAGCAACTTTTACACAGGTTTCAGGTTTTACATTGTTTTCGAGTGGGTTTCTTTAGTTATATGACAGCAGATTCTGTAGGCACTCCTTAGTGTTTCTTAGTTTATGTCTAAAGATGAAAGATGATGTATCCGATCGTTCCCTGTGAATACCATGGATTTTTTAAACGCTTATGGAGAACAAAAAGCAATTCTTTCTTGGGTGAGCTAGAATTTATTCCTGGTTTTGGAGCAATTTGTTTTACAGTTTTCTCTGTTTTGTGATTACAACAAGATCCCTGAAGAAAACCCTATTGGTTCACACTTCTTGTTCTCACACCATTTCACTACCCAGTAGCTAGTTGGTGCTAAACCAGTAATTCAGCCTGTGAAAATAGAGACAAACTTAAGTGTGTTTGTTATTGGTCCTCTTCTTTCCTTGCTCCAGGCAACTGTTACGCCTCTCATTAAAAAAAAAGTAAAAAAAAGTATGCAAGCCAAGCTTTTATTTGTAGGTGCAATTTTAATACCACATATTATTTTGGCAATAATTCTCATGATTTATTTATTGCATAACTTCACACCTGTATAGGAGTGTGGAACTGCAGGGGGGGAGGTGTCAGATCATTTAGTAAATTATCTACAAGAATGTTATGTTCATTATCGTCTGATGTTTTCTTTCATTAGTAGTTTTGGGCCTGTGATAGGTAGAGAATTGGAAGAGCAAAAGCAAAAAAAAATTGCAGAACGAGGTAAAACAGCTTGGTAAGTGAAGGAAAAAAAAGTGGGGGGAAAAAAACCCCGCACAGGCACTCACACAGCACCTCCCACCAGCAGCCCAATGCCCAACCAGTCCCCAGGCAACACCTGCTTTGGAGACTTGCCCACCCCTGTCCCAGGTCTGTTGCTGAGCACGACCTTAGTGTAGACTCCCCCCTTGGTCCATTGCGTGTTCCCTCCCAGCCTCTTGCCCACCCTCAGCCTACTCACTGGGCACAGTAAGAAATGGAGCCCTTGATGCTGTGCAAGCACTGCTCAGCAACAGCTGAAACACTCATGTAATCAATGCTGGTTTAGTCACAAATCTAAAACACAGCAGCCTATGAGCTGCTATAAAGAAAATTCCATCCCAGCCAAACCCAGTACAAGACCAGAAATACAATTAAACAAAAGTATAAGAGAAAAGTTGAGTGGGTAATGAGCATTTTGGTAAAGATGTCTCATCAGCTTTAGGGTAAAATTAACAGTCTAAGGATGAGTATTGTATTTATGCAAAATGGAATAATCAAAACCCTACAAGAAGAACAGCCTTTGCTTTATACCCTTACTAACCCTGTCAGCTATCAAAGTTTTGAACAGCACCAGAACTCATATTGGCTACAGCACAAACCTTTATGGACTTTGGTCATTATGTTAGAAGTGCTTTTCCGTAGCATCCCATGTCTTTTTCCCAACTTTATGTGCAACAGGACCATGTACAATAATCAGAATGGGGAAGTATAATCATGTCTATGCCTTTAAAATTCATTTTTGAGGGCAGAAAGTAGCTTCCAAAATGAAACTAGAAGTGATATACAAAGGACTCTGAGTTTCAGTAGTAAGTACTAGTTGCTTCTTTGGGTGAGACCAGCCAGCTTTGAATTTACAGCCCAGAAACTCCAGACCTGAATTTTACAGTATTCTTAGCAAGCTAGGGTATAAAATAGTGTCTTCAAGCAAGATTTCTGCTTTGAGGATTATTTCTGTTGTTTGCCAGTAACATACACACATAGGCATCTATGTATACACACACCGTATGGTTTTGCTTTCATTCTTTAGTACAAAGGTTCCTCCCCAAAAGTGCTCTAAACCACTAATATAAGAAATATACTCCTCTTACCATTCTTTGCATTTGCAAGACTAGCAAAAGAACACCTATCACTCCTCTGTGGTAGGCAGAAGTGACCAAAATTAACAAAAGTTTCATTAACTTATTTCATTGGAAAAAAGTTTGAACTACCTCCAGACAGTTGTGCTGCTCCCTCTCCCCATATAATGAGAATCTCAAAAAAACCCAAAGCAACCCAACCAAAAAATCCCACCAAACAAAAACCCCCCTTTTTTCCCCCCTGAAAAATCTCAGGCAAAAAAGTCTTGCTTTTCTGTATCTGCTTTCAAGTAAATTCTACAGCATTGGTAATTACTGCCGTGATCTGAAATAGTAATCTAGCAAGAATTTTTCTAAGTGGGTTTTGGCCCTTTTATGTTAATTGGTGTATAGAGGCAGGAAGGCGGCTACTTAGGGTTTAAAGTGGAAGAGATGATAGAAACATTAATTTACACATGACTGAAGTCTGGCAGCTTAGAAATCCATTGTTAAAGGGAAAGTTAATGTATAAATTGACACAGCGTAGTTTTTGTCTGTTTAAAAATTTTTTATATAGTGACACAAACAGAGCAAGAATCTTACTGGAACAAAAGCCCCCTGTACAAGAGCACACTGCTAAAAGAGTTCTCTGCTATGTTTTGTTGCATCCCTGCTTAAGAGAGGTTCTAACAGTCAGCCTTACACGCAGTGCATGGTGTCACAGACTTCATCTTGAATATCACTAGCTATCAAAATAAGCAACTCAAACTTACTGATGTTCTAACAGACCAGTGTACAGTTTGTACATCTGTCATATGCTGTCACAGACAAAAGAATATGTATCATCTTATGTCATACACATGATACTGTTTAAGACAGAAAAAAGTAAGTTGCACTCCAGGAACTGGTTTTAGTGAATCACAGGAAAAAAGTAATCATTACAGAAGAACTTACTGAGTTATACATAGTGAATTGCAAGTTTATGAAAATAAAAACATCTTTAATAATCATAGATTGGAAGTTAAAGACAACAGTAAAAAGAGTAGTTTATATTCACTGCCAAAATGAAAAAAATGTGTGTAAAGCGATACCTTCATAAAATATGCAATTTCCAACATTGAGATACACAATCACTGGAAGATTTGGCAAAGCAAAACACAAACTGGAATGTTAATTATGATCATCCACAGCTTGCTTCCTTTTGATTTAGACGCTCATAACACACTGTATGAACTGAAAATAGAATAACCATTTATTAGATGTATGGTAGAGAACAAGTTTTCACTTTTTCTCCTAAAATGCCCATTATCACTACCCTTTTCCGTAAACAAATTCAGTCCATGAACAACAAAACTTTGAAACTAAGTATGAAAATTAGCTAATAGTTAAGTAAAACAAAACACCTCCTTCATAATAACAAAAAAACCCCCCCAGGAATACTTGAATCTAGTGTTCTCCTTTTCCTGCACAGATGCAGCCAAAAAGCCAAGACCTACAAGCCTGACTGAATGCGATTTCTGTCCGTCCCCACCATACCTCCCCCAGCCTTTCCTGGGAAAAACAGCTACCAAGCCTTAAAACAAAGAATAAAAAGTCACAGAGAGTGATGTTAGCAAGCAATGTAGCTTCTTAGATCTTCTTGAACCATGCTGCTAAGAAGTCCAGACAAAAATGCACAACATTTTAGAGAACTCTAAATATGTAAGTACTTTTTGAGACAATACTCAAGAAAACCCAGAACCTCTGTGCTCTCAGATAACACCATAAGTGTAGGGAAGACAAGCACAAACTCAAATCATTACTGTTTGTCTTCAGTTTTAAGTTTTTCTGTAGTTTTACCCTGTAATTTTAACTTAAAGTTCACTTACATCATCATAGTGGAAGTTCACAAAACCTTGCTGAGATGTATCCCTTCTTCTAAAGCATTCTGCAAAAATGCATGAAGAGAACAGGAACCAGGTAAGAAGAATTACAGTTAATCAATTTTTTTAAAATGCATTGTACTTCCACAAAATTCTGCAGGTCACATAAATGAGAACTCATGAAGAACACTGCAATTCATTCCAAGACTTAATTTCCCATTCTTAATTTTCATATTTATCATATACAATCCTTTATGTTCTGCTTCCCAGTTTTGATAACATAACTCTTCTAGTCTCTGGAATAAACCCTGCGTTAGTTTTAAGTCCATTTTTCAATGGGGATTTACAAAATCATAATCTATAATCGTTCCAGTTCTGCCTGTAAACTCTACTGAAAGAAACCTATTTTGTGGTACGTAAAAGTTAAAGTTGAACTTGAGATAAGCGACTAACCAGATTTTGTTAAATAACAATGTATTATGGGGATGATAGCAACAAGGCTTTAATCCAGCATACCAGTGAGAGCTCTGAGTTTCACACAGCAGGCAATGTAATCATCAAATGTAATCTTTCCTTGAGTGCTGTATCGCCTTGTGATTGCAGTCACTGCCTGTGGGCTCAGTCTAAATCCTATTTGAAAATAAAAAGTCTGTATTGAAAAGACAGGCAAGTTAACAGAATCCAACACATTTTTAATTGGGAATATCATGTGTCAGTTACCACAGGATGATAACTGGTAATGGGAAATGGGTTAAGTCAGTCTCAGAAGCAAGAACATTTCACAACTTACCCATGTTCATCAAGGCCTTCTCCAGTTCTTCACGATCTACTGTACCACTTCTATCATTGTCAAAACTTAGAAAGTGTTGCTTCCAGCCATTGACCACAGCCCAGAGTTCTTTAAACTCATTAAATCCCAGTGTGCCAGACATATCCCTCTGATTCCAAAGCTAAGAAAAATATTTAACTTAAAAAAATTTAAAAAAGCTCTCTCTTCAATGGAAATTTATATTTTTATCATCTCTAGTTAAAAACTCTTTCTTGAAGGTCAGAATTAACAATATTTTACTATTATTAAATTTTCTGGTAGAAAAATAACTAGAACATCCCACAGCACAGACAGAGATAATACTACCGACCAAACCCAAAGGTCGGAGAACTTGCTCTCCCCACTTCTCAGTGAAACCTATTTGCTCTTTGTGAATTTAACTTAGTCCACACACTTCTCCTTCACCTGCCGCAGTGTAATTGTTACCAATAAAATACATATCCAAATAAAAATAGATGGCAAATGAAAAATTACTTTAAGTTAGAATAATATCAGTTCTCTCGCATTCGAAGTGGTTTGTTCAAGGTGAGCTAACAGCCCTCCCAGTTTCATTTCTGCTTTTCTCTTTTTAAACAGCAAAACATTTGAACGTGACAATTTAAGTTTGGAGTTAAACTCCAAAAATTCCAACCTTGCACAGTATACCTAAGTCTTCCATAGGTCCTGCTGCAGAATGCCATACACCATCGCATTAGATCCTCAAACCTGGTTCATTCAAGGGACAAGATTTAGGGGGACTTAGACTGTATTAAAGCTGTGTAGTACAGTTTAATTCATTAGTTGAAAAGCACGAGCAATTTGCACAACACTCTGTTCTGGGCTGCCAGACCTGACTCTTCATGCATTCAATGGAGAAACAGTCCCCTAGGCTTAGAGGGATACCACTTGCTGTAAGAAGATCAGTCACTGAGAGCCTCATTTATTATAATTATTATTTCATCCTGTAAAATGAGTAAGAACAGAATTTGTAGTTCCCCAGTCATAATACTTGTCAAGTAAGGGCTGAATGGGAATTACAAAGAATTTCCCAAATCTTTGGCACCCTCTCATCTTTGCTTACTTTGCAAAAATTTTTACATTTCATCATAAAGGATACATCCAGCATTGAGATCATGAGTCTGCAAGTCTCTAAGTTGAAAGCTGTTTAAATTAGAAAAAGGAAAAATAAATTAGAATGATTTTCAGTTTTAAATGTAAAATTTTGAATTGCTTTTTATTATGCACTGATAATTTACTGTAATGTTTATATAATTGTTTCCACTGTATACAGTCATACCATATTTTGATCCAAGTAAGAGCCTTTAACCATTACTCGTTAGAAAAACTGACAGCAGACAATCTGGAGGCAATTCAAGTTGTATTTAAAATTAATTTGCTCTTATCTCCATCCATAAAGGTTTTGGGTTTCAAAGTGGTCATTTGTATTTCACCGTAGACACCACTGGAGCAAGCCAGTTTTACTCACAGAAGTTTGTAAATTGAACACTAGGTATCCCGACAGAGGAGTCCTGCCCCAGAAATTTTTGGTCAATGTCAAAGCTCAATTTAAAAACAAAGCAAAACACCTTTTTAAGAATTGGCTGTCCATTACAAAACAAAACCGTTCAACTGCACAGCTCAGCAGTGGGGAACTAGGGAGGCTGAGAAGGTAAGTCCTATACACACAGAACTGAACATAGAGAATTTACGTTTCAGAGTAGTCCATATACAAAGAAATTCCATTTACCATGCAAATAAACCTCAGCAGAAAGCACAACTATAAGCTTTTTCTAGTAGATGGCAGAAGAATTAGTATGCTTTAGGGTTGGGGTTTTTTGTGGTTTATTTAAATCATTAACTTACGTTTATATGCTCCTGCAATCCCTGACTGGGTGAGACATCTCTGTAGCTCATCAGCATCTATTTGTCCATCCTTTCGATAACAGAAGATGTATCAGCTATTGTTTTAATTCCCTCTCCCAGGCTGGTTATTCCCAGTACCCACTCCCTTTTCAGTGGCATTAAATTAGCTACCCTTTCAAAAAGCAACTGATTACCTGTCTGCTATATGACCGAAACTGCCTTTTATAACCCATATCTGTAATAATGTTTCTTTATTGGTGGTATTTCTGCAATACGCATTGGCTTTCTCATCTAGTGATGTACTAAAGAATGAACAGGATTGGCAGGTTTGCTCTAAACTTAACTTTTAAAAAAACCAACCCAACCAAACCCACAACAAATATTGGTAGCATGTACTTGAAAGTCAGCTGCATAGAGACCAAGGCGCAAAATTTTGAACAGAAAGACAGCTTTCCTTGAAGTACTAATTTCAGCTTAGTGGGTATTGTAGTCAGATTATATGTTTATGATCTCACTGCTACTGCAGGAAACCTGGAAGCCAGATCATACATACCCTCTTCTCAAGACAGCATTAAGACTTACAAATCTAAAAAAAAACCCTGGGTTTTGTGGGAATCGTAAGTTGTTAGCAGAACAAACAAAAACAGAAAGCAGAGAACTTCGAAAGAAAAACAAAACAAACCCAGAAGAGATACCTATCTGCATGGTTTGGAAAATAACTCATTTCCAACACATCCTGCTCAGGGCCAAATAGAGGAAACAACTGCCAATTCATGGAAAGCAATGAGCTGTCAAAAGTGGAGCTGGCATTCTAGGTCACATTCCTGACACACCCAACATAAAGTTGGGTTCACAGAGAGCTAAGTATCATTTAACCTCATTCAAGGATGGAACATTGTATCTGTAGATAAAAAATTGATGTGACTTTTGTAAAGCATTAAATAGTGAAAAGAGAGGTGCTTTAAACTTGAAACAAATTTATTTGCCTCAGCATTTTCCTAATGTTTTTAAATGCAGTAAGCATTTTTTTTTCTTTTTTTTTTTTTTTTTTTTTAAGAACAGAGATATGCTACTAAATGGCATGGTGGGAATTGCACAGCCAGGTAACTTTCAGAAATGAAATATCATTATTTATAGGACAAATAGTAGTTAATATGTTAAATGATGTTTGACAAGGTCTGAAAAAAAAGCAACAACGTTTTGATTCTATGTAAAATTAATGGCAGCTAAACCCAAAATTGCTTCCAATCTATTCTATCAGTCTAACTATACAGATGTATTTAAAACTACATTCACAGGAAAACTAAAAGATTTGCAATAGCCATGCATATTAAGCAGCAAATCTCTTCAAACCCCTTGTGCCTTCTGAAACAAAGGCAGGATCTGCATAACTTTAAAATAGTCAGGAAGACAGAAAAGCACCATTTGTAATCATGATTAACACTAGCAAAAATATGCTCGGCTTTCTTTCCCCCCCCCCCCCCGAACTAGAACTTAAGCAGTTTAAGTAGACAAAGCATAGGTGCTTTTCAAACAGACTTAAAACTATTACTTCCTACAAAGACAGACTCAATTAATTTAATAAAGATTTGAAACAATACCTTTGACTTTCTTCTGTAAACTAAGGAAACTAATTCCTCAAATCTAAGTCAATATCTCTGTTGTAAACTACTTCATAGAAAGCTCCAAGATGCTTATATATTATGTAGACATAAAAACAACACTGAAAGCAGCAACCCATGTCCAAAAACTTTATTAATTCTACAATAAGTACTTATACAAAACTGCTAGATGTGGCTTTTTACAGATTTGCATGGATGACTGTACAAGGAACTGGTAATTTAGCTGTTCCATTTCACTGTCTCCTTACAGGGTTTTTACCTCTGCACAGCCACTGGTCTCTGAAACTGACTTCCAATTCTAAGGATAGCATTTCAAAAGCTACCCAGTTTGTTTCAATAAGGAATGATTTCTACAAATAGAAAGTATTTAAGAGTACTAACTTAAGTACCCTTAAGCACTAACTTCATTGTACCCCTCAGCTCACTTTCAGTAACCATGCCTTGAGGTCTATGCCATGCTGAGGTCCAGCTCCTGCCACCTCCTCCCCACAGCGCTGCACGCTGTTCGCTGTTACCTCCCTAGCTCTTTAGTAAGCTTTAATGAGCTTACTCGTTCTTCCAGCCTCAGTTACTGGCTCCACCGCTGATTCCTGGTGCACATCCAGGTGGCACCTGGATGCAGAGGCATCTCAGCTGGCAGGCAAATTGTCAGCACGTTCAGCAGAACTTAGCTTGGGCTGCCTGCCTCACTACATGTAGGTTATTCCAGTATTCTACTCTCCTTTACTACAAAAATACACCGTCTACATATTTTCATAAGTAATGTTAAAGAAATAATATACAGACCCTAAGATGCATTATTAATTCAAAAGAATAACACACAGAACAAAACCCGAATTACAGTCTTAAACTAGGAATTTAAACATCAGCTAATATTGCTGAATTAGAATTTTCATGTTGTGGTTATGTCTACCTGTGGAGCAGAGTTTTAGATTTGCACACACCCTAGAACTGTGCAATAAGTAGCTACACATATGGCCAGCAAAGACAGAATTTCAGCTCAGTAAATCTAACTTATTTGCTCCTAAACTTTGTAATATAGTTTCAAGAACTACTTATTTCTACTAACATCCATAATCATACAAAACCAATATATGCCACAAAACTACAGGAAAGAAATCAAAAATGCAGTGCAGAATGACAAGGAAGAAAAAAGAAAGGCCTAAATCAAAATTGTGAATGCCTTTTCCTCTAAAAGAATAATCACCCTATCCTACCAGCAAACCCAGCTATTGGCACAACTGCTTTCCCATTTGTGACTCTATTAAATCCATCAAGATCATGTAACGATCTCTCTCTTATTAGCACTTCCCGCTCTTAGCCAGGCCGTCTCCACAGTCCATGCTTCCCATTGTTTCCCACTTTTTTCTGCCGAAGCTGACAGCATTCCCCAACCCAGATGTGAGCCACAATTCAGTTACAACATTCAGTGTAACTATACAGTCCCTGTATATACTATATATTATACAAACTGTATCGTTATTGTGTGTATAGCCACATGGTATAGCTGTACAGATATATATAGCAGATATGCTAAGTAAAACCATTCTGTTGGAGTTTTTTTTTTTAAACTTAACAGGTTTCCTCACTGCTAATATTATGCATTCCTCTTTTGAAAAGCTAATATAGAAATTATTCCCCATAAATAAAAAAATCCAAGAAATAAGTAACATTTTATAAGTTTACCTGCCCTGCTACTGCAGCAAAATAACCATACAAAGGATCCTGAGCTTGTTCAGGGAATGCTGGTCCTCCTGGAGCTCCTCCATACTTTAGAAATCAAGAAGAAAATAAATTTAGAATCAATGATTCAGTTAACTGTTAAGAAACCGCAGTGTTTGTACCTAAGAATCAACTTGTGTTTTTAGATACACATCACACAAAAGAAGTCAAACCAACTGAAAAATAAATTCCTTAAAAAAATCCAGCAAAAACACCCAAGACACAATCTTGGTATTGACATATTCATTATAATTTAAGCAGATCAGTGCAAAACCTTGCACAGGAGCAATCCATTGATATCTAGATAGTGGTGAATCTCTTCAAGGCTCAATTTTAATCTACTACTAACAGAAAATGGGGTACTGAAGATAAGACTACTAAGGCACTGCAGATTTTTCCTTCCACTTCAAAAAAGTTGAGCAAGACGGATCTTTAGGGAAAATACTTGGAAGAATATGCATTAAGCATGAAAGTTTTGAAATAAATCGGTTCTTAACTGAAAATCATGGAATGACATAAATTAATACCGTTTGACTGAGCTGAACCAATGATCTGTGTAACGGGATCCACACCCATCTTTTGCCAAGACAATAATACACCTCTTTGGAGATGGCCAGCCGGATGAGGTGTACCTTGCTCCCGGAACCCGCGTAGCTCGTTATCAGCCCCATGAAGCGAAGACAACTTTACACAAAGTATCAGACACAAGACCTCGCTCGGGGACCGCGCGGGGACCGACACCCCAGAAGCGACTTCGGCCAGGCGGCAGCGCCCGCCGGGCAGCGGCCCCCTCGCCCCTGCCCCCTCCCGCGGGGGAGCCCCGGGCCGCCCCAGCAGCACCTCCCCCGGGGCCGCCGGCGGGCCGGGCTGAGCCCCGCCTAACGCTGCTCTCGCCGCTCTCCCGCGGCGGCCGGAAAGCCGGTGCCCCCCACCCCGGCGAAGCATCCCCTCGCCTCAGCGAGCCCGCGAAGCCACCCCTGCCTGCGCCGCGGGGACGGCAGTCGCGTCCCCCCAGCTCTGCCGGGCCACAGCGGCCGGCGGGGGCCGAGGCCGGCGCCCCTCGCCGCGGGCGGTGCGGCCCTGAGGGCTCCTCAGGACGGCGGCAGTGCGCGGGGGGAAGGGGCTGCCCCGCCCCAGGCGCCATCTCCCCCCGCCTCGGCCAGGCCGCCCGGGCTTAGCTCCGGCCGCCCGCGCTCAACGCCCGCCGCCGGCCCCCGCTCACCCCGCCCTGGTAGAAACCGCCGCCGGGCGCCGGCTGCCCGGGAAACGCCATCTTCGGCTGGCACCTGCCCCTGCCACGGCGGCCCCGCCCGGGCGCAACCACCCGGCCGGGAAGGGGGGGACCAGGACGGGCCGCCGGCTCCGGAAAAGGCCGGAGCTGGACGCTCGGCCACCCGTGCGGGGCGGGCGGCCGCCTCCGATCAGCGGGGCAGCCGGGGAGTGCAAGACGCTGGCAGCGGGAGCTGAGGGACCACCAACTCCAAGCCGCCCACCCCCATCGCGGTGGTACAGGCCGCCGGCCCGGGGGCCGCTTTTCCTTCCCGCAGTAACTGGGCGGTGCGGGGCGGCTGTTTTTCCTGTGTTTTCCGCCGCTGCCGGGTGTTGTCGGGGCGGGGCGCTTCCCTCAGGGCGCGGAGAGGGTTCAGCTCGCCGGTGGGGTGTTCCTGCCCGCGGCTGTCGGTCGGGCACACACGGGAGGCTGGGAAGGAGGCGGCGGGGCTGGGTGCTGCTGCGGGCCGGCCGCGGCGCCGGGCAGCGGAGCGGGGCCCTGGCACAGCCCGAGCACCCCTGACGCCCCACGGACCACTAGGCGACACGACTGCGGCCGTCTGTGTCGCGCTGTTACCCACTGAGGTGTTTGGAAAGCACTGGAAATGTTCACCGGTGAATCGCCTGTGTTGGTGTCAAGTTATTTTAAAATCGCCCATTCGTGATTTACAAACAGGCCATAATGCCCGTAAACTTTTCAGTAGTTTGTGCGTATGTATCGCGTCTATTGCAGAATGCATCCTTATGTGAAACGTGTCCTCTTCTGGTGCTGTAGCTTTCTCTTCAAAGCCTGAACACCTATCCCTGGTCCCACAGATGGAGAAAATAAGTCTGTAGGTCCAAATTCTGGAGCAGGAGGGAGGGTGAATGCCAGTGTCCGCTGGAGCTAGGAAGGCCTTTTGTGCTGGGTCCCACCGGCAGTGCTCAGTCTGAGGCCACTCTGGGTTTGGTGATCAGTTGGAGGAGCCTCGGCTTTGATTCAACAGCCTCCTCCAGGCTGGAGGAATTCACTGGTACAACCCGTGCTTTTAACTTACTGGCTCTTCATTCGCTTCACTACCCCAGGAAGCGAGAACAGCTGAAATGGCCACAGCTTGGTGTGATCTGGACTGTTTATTTGCAAAACATCAGAAGTTCCTCATGTTGAGAGGTATTTCATTAAGTTGCAAGAGGATGAGAAATTATTTGCTAGAGTCTGTATGACTGAAACAAATCTGATGGAGACCTTGCAGGGTGAATGGTCTACTGTCAGAAATCTGAAAGCGTAACATTTTGTTTTCTGTTTGTTAGCATAATTTCTGAAGATGTTTATAAATTTGTGTGGGACCTTATTCATTTAATCACGCTAATTTGTAGTAAACTTTTCATTAAGAGTGAGTCACCCTTCTCAGCTTCTGTTGTCATCCAATAAACAGGGCTTTCAGGTAGTATCTATATAGCATATATTTTTATTATTTCAGTACCAATTACACTGATACTGTTAATAGATGCTAGAAACATGAAAACAAGTACTGTGGTGTTCTGTGAAATTAACATTCAATACAGTTGCCAAATGAAAGAGACAAACTATTTAATACCTTCATCACACAGGATAGCATATACAAAGCCCATCTTTTCAGGGCAGCTGAGAAACAAAGTAGCTAATCTGGCTAGCTTTTCTGCTTAAGAAATCATAGAATCATAGAATGGTTTGGGTTGGAAGAGACCTCAAAGTTCATCTAGTTCCAACCCCCCTGCCATGGGCAGGGACATCTTTCACTAGACCAGGTTGCTCAGAGCCCCGTCCAACCTGGCCTTGAGCACTTCCAGGGAGGGGGCACCCACAACTTTCTGGGAACTTGTTCCAGGGTCTCACCACCCTCACAGGAAAGAACTTCTTCCTTATAGCTAATCTAAATCTACCCTCTTTCATTTTAAAGCCATTACCCCTCATCCTATCACTACATTCCCTGATAAAGAGTCCATCCCTATCTTTCCTGTAGCCCCCTTTGAGTACTGGAAGGCCCCTGTAAGGTCTCCCGAAGCCTTTTTTTCCAGGCTGAACAACCCCAACTCTCTCAGTCTGTCCTCACAGGGGAGGTGCTCCAGCCCCCTCGTCATCTTCGTGGCCTCCTCTGGACTCGCTCAAGCAGGTCCATGTCCTTCTTAAGTTGGGGGCTCCAGAGCTGGACACAGCACTCCAGGTGGGGGTCCCACCAAAGCAGAGTAGAGGGGGAGAATCTCCTCCCTCGACCTGCTGGCCACACTTCTCTTGATGCAGCCCAGGATATGGTTGGCTTGCTGGGCTGTTAGTGCACATTGCTGGCTCATAGTTTTCCATCCACTACTACTCCTGAGTCCTTCTCCGCAGGGCTGCTCTCAATCCACTCATTTCCCAGCCTGTATTTGTGCTTGGGATTGCCCTAACCCATGTGTAGGACCTTGCACTTGGCCTTGTTGAATTTCATGAGGTTCTCACAGGCCCACCTCTCAAGCCTGTCCAGGTCTCTCTGGATGGCATCCCTTCCCTCCGGCGTGTCGACCGCACCACACAGCTTGGTGTCGTCAGCAAAATTGCTGAGGGTGCACTCAGCAATAGCTATCTCACAAGAGTATTTGAATAAGCGTCTGTTGATATCAAACTCTGCAGCAGTCAAATAGTTTTGTTTACCAGACTTAATCATGTGTAGCGTAGGTTATTGGAGACACTGTGCTGAACCTTGTTAGAGTACATGTATCAATGTCTGGGCAAGAAACCTTCCTAATTAAAATAGGATCTAGGTACAGTGATAAAAATATTAAAGGCTGGAAAGATTGAAAATAGGTGACAAAGAATATAAGTGATAAGATTTGAAGAGTTATACACTGATAAGCAAAATGTCAAATAGTATAAATGTATTGCCAATAGCTTAAAGATAATAGGAAGGAATTTTTAACTGCTTTAGTAAGAAAAAAACAGATAAGATTCAGTCCAGTTGGTAGATAAAGATAATAAAACTGTACAACTGTAGCTGTATAGAAAAGGTAGACGTGTTTCATAAGTTTGGGGGTTTTTTTTTTGGTACTTGAAGTTGGCATAAATACCTAGTCATCCCCCATTTGCAGTGCTTCTACTGAGACTACTGGTAAGGAACACTGCACTCAATAGTTAATATTTGCAAGATTATTTAAATTCAACCACACATAAGCAAAAGAGCTATGAGACAGGTGTAACAAAGTGATGTATTTTACGTGGTTCGTTGGGTAGGCATTTTGTTTGCACTGGTGCATTTGTTTATTCAGTTTTTATCCGAGGAAGAGGAAGGCTGCAAAGGAAGGCTGTTGGAGATTGACAAGTATACATCTGCCTTCCGAAGGGCTACTGAAGTATGGTAATCTTTTAAGTTACAATAAGGTCATCACATTAGAAATACACCAGTAAGAAATCTGTGTAGAATAAATAGTTACTGATTTTGCAGATCTCAAAGAGTATGTAATCCCTCTAGTGGGAAGACTGAAATCAAGCAACACAGAATGCTAGTACTATTGCCTTTTTTTGAGACAATGCAGTATATTTTCCTAAGAAAAGGCCTAAGTAAAATAATTTTGTTTAGAAAATGAAAATTATATGTGCAGTTTACATTCCATAGCTTTTGCTGGATTCTTTGTAATAGAATGTTAAGAAAGAATTCAAAACGGAGCTACAGTAGTAGCATCACTGCCTTAAAATCTGATCACAAGTCACATTCATTGTATGTACCATGCTCCCTCACCATGAACAAAGGCTAGCATAAACCCACTGCAAGTCACACGCTTTCTGCTTGCCCATCTTCCCTCCCTCTGCCCCACTAAGTCTGGGTACATTTAACCCTGACATGAGCTCGCACATGATGTGGGAATTCAGCCACCCTGAACTGAAAGCCTTCTTCAGCCACGCCGTGCTGCCACTTACATTCTCATCTGATGTAGTGGCTGGGAGCTCGGTGATGGCGTGCTGAGGTGTCACGCTTTCCTGGCAAGCTGGCATGGAATTTGTCCTTTCCAGAACGGCAATAAAAGAAGCTAGGGAGGAGATGGAATTAAAGTGTGAAGTTTGAACTTCCTGAAGTGTTTATTTAGCACACCTGAGGGGATAATAACTTGAGAATAAGTGTATTACTTAAGGAGGGACAAAAAATAATCTCCATACCCTTTTAATTGCCATAACTTGAGAAGAGGCATAAATTCAAACATTGGAAACGTAAATATAATACAGACTTGAAGTCTTTAATATAATGTCTCACTTGGTGCCCAGAATGAATGGTACTCCACTGTTCTGCTGCTTTTTCTTCTCTTTGACACCACCCTTTCTTTTTCTGTTTACTGCACATTATTTATGCTCAGTGCTGCAGCCAGTTATTTTGTACAAGGATTTTCTGTAATAGCCAAGTTTTATGTTGGAATCATCAAATAATATACTTGCAAGGGTAGGGGACAGGGGTGAGGACTTTCTTTCACTTTATAGGTAAAGAGAGTACAGAGATTAAAATTTTCTATAAATTTTGATTTTCCAGTTTGAACTACCTCAATTTTCTGCAACCCTGTATGACTTCCAGACTTACTTTTCCCTCCCAGCTCCAACCTCTTTTAACAGATGGTTCAGTGGTGACCAACTTCCTTACTCCATAGTCCTTCTCTTCTTTGTTTCCTCTGTGTTCAGCATTGTGGAAATTCTTCATCACTCACTGAGCATCAGCAAGAATATCACTTGAAGGCCTAAGACAAGATAACCTTAATTGTGGATGGTGCAGCTAGTGAGGTTTTGGTATTGAGATTTTTGAGGCTAACAATCAGCTTTTATTCAATGCAGTACAATAACACAGTTTACTACATCCATTTCATTATAAATACAGCAGTTTGTGCATTCCCCAGGCATGAGTTCTTTACAGAACTGAAGTTAAAATGCACTTTTTCAGTAACAACATTAATTTCTAAGATCTTGCAGCTTGCAGTCGGATGGTTCCCAAGATGGTCTTTAGCTAAAGTTATAATTACAGTATAAAGATATCTGAAGATAACAGTGATACATGCCTGCCACTTGGAAAAGACATTTACAATTCTGTTTACTTTGCATGTCACTTTACAACTGATCTTTATTCCTTTACCATGTACCTATTTCAGCACCTTCAGTACTGAAACCTTGGATCATTTAAAACAGATTGATGAATAAGTCATGCAAGCTCCTTTAATGCTTTGGTTGAATTACATGGGGTCAGGATCCAGGTGTGCTGCTTTCACCAGACTGAAGTCAGAGTATGAAAATGAACTGTGTATAAATGATTGCAGCACAGAACAAGTTCAGCAATAAGGCATCTGATTCCCTCTGTACAGCACTTTTTGCAATCATATGTGTCAGTGTATATGTTCTGATATATATATTATGCTACTTCACCTTCTCATAGGGTAAGACTCAGCTGTACTAGCTGGAAGATAAGCATTAGCTTGTAAAACTCCCAGGTGCAGATGGAAAGAAACTGCTGAGAAGCCTGATTCTTCTGAAGCAGGGTCATGGGTATCCAGCTACAAGATATTCCTGGTTCCACTCCCTATTTTCTGAATGAGTTCATTAAAAACCTGTGGCTGTCTAAAGAAAAAATGGACAAATAGTCCAGGAGGCCAAGTGTGCAATGCATAATCTGTGGGCTAAAGAAAAAGATCCTACTTATTTGTTCTCTTGATTAAATTTTCATTTGCATGGTGGCTTTGTTTTAATATATGAGCTGAAGCATGTTGTTTTACAAAATTCCCTTGAGCTAGGCATTAAAGGATGACTTGTTCTTAGGTAGCCTAAAACTAATTTCCGCCACTTTGTGGGTGAATCCTCTAAGCCTTAGGGGTTACTTGTGCAATAGTTATGCAAAAAAAATGGCACTGTGCTGTTCTCCCACCATGTTTTGCAGTGAGCTCAGTTCTGCCAAGTGATTCAGTCAGAGGATTAAGGAATTATGCTCTCCTTGAGTACCAGAATGGTGGTAGGTGAGAAATAAGCTCATAGCTGGTTAGTCAGCCATGGGGCAGTACTTCTGGGTAGAAAACCAGCATGTAGGGTGTAGAAATGGTGTTTCAGGTGTTTAAATTCTGTGATTTTCACCCGTTAGGCCATTTGGGCTCTCATTCTTACCTCCTAGGTTTCTTGAGAATCTAGGCAGAAGCGTTTATTCTCTCCATGTCTAGTGCTTGAACTGAGTTGACACCACTGCAATGCTACCAGAATTCATCTTTATTCACTGATTTGTAATTTCCGTAATCAGTGAGTCTGGCAGAATTACTGGGGAGATGTCTTGGGCTGGTTTGCATGTGACTCACCTAGTAGCATGCAAATAAATGACTTAAGGAAAATAAAGTTTATTTTTTATTTGCTTGTTTAACTGCCCCACTACCACAAATGATGCAACGGAATTTCTATGGTTTGGGGAAATCACAAGTTTCAGCATGCTTCAGTTCCTTCAGTGAAAGAGATGTGCCGCACCCTGTGGAGAAAAATCACTTTCCTATCATGATGTCTCCTCTTGGTGCCTGTTATGGTTACTGTTTCTGTTACTACATGGGGTGTGTGTTGAAAATTCCGCAAATATTGCAACACACATCCCCAAGTGGCCAACATGAAATGTATTTGCAGTTCCTGTGACAGAATTTTATCATGCTTGAGTACACTCTTACAAGCAATACCAGTGAACACAAAATGTCTTCCTCTAGCTGTGGCTTTTGTAAATATTTTTTCTCACATGTATAGTCCATGCTGTTTTCCTTGTTCCTCATATTAGCTTTTTTGCTCCTTTTGTTTAGTTTCTTACGACCTTTCAGAGTTGCTAGCGATTGAAGGAACCAGCCTATTGCTGTCCCAAAAAATGCCCACCAGATGTCACACTGGTACTTCTAATACGGACACATCAGCTTGATGGCCGCCTAACCTATACCCGGTTTTTACTATATACAAATATAAGCTCAGCCAAACAGAACCCACCTAGACAGGCCTCAGGTGCCTGCTACGGGAGCAGCTCCTTGGGTCTCAGTGCTGATCTCTAATAGGAGCTGTAATATTCCCGAGACATTCTTTGTGCCAAACTCCCCTTTTAAGTATGGGGTACTACTGACAGTAGTTTGGGAGCTTATGTATAGGTTTTTCTGTTGGAAAAAACTGAGCATAGGTTCATGCATGTATTTTTGGAAATCCACTCTGAAGTTTTTGGCTAATATCTAAATGTTTGAATGTGGTAGTTCTAAATAACTAGACTGGCTAAGCAGTATAATTTCTAAAATTAGCTATAAATCTGCCACTTAGCAGTATTCCATTTTGCCATATTTTATATGAACCAGATCACAGGGAACATTTGTCCTCCCTCTGTTGGGGGAAAGAATCTTTTTGTCCACTTAGAAAGAATGAGCATTATCTACAAATGAGGTCATTAGTCAAGTCAGAAACCATTAGTCAGCTATGTATAATATTGTATCAAAAGATAGTCATATTTGATGCATCAAGCTTCAGGACATGGTACTATGGCTATCAGGATAGCTGATGCTATACAGGTTGTTCTTATTTCAGATTTGTCAGATGTCTTGTACACTTCTTTTTGTTGTCATATCGATGCTTCTTTCTTGTCCAGTTCTTTTGAAGCTGAATCCTTTCATATGTTGTTACTCTACACATTATAGGTGATTCTTCCTTATTCTTTCAGTAAAATGATTAGAATTTTCAGGAAAATAAAAAGAGGGTTCTACATCACCTCTTAGTAAAAACATCCACATATGTTGTTTGAAACTATGCATAAGGCTTATGAGAAAGCAAAGGGATAAAGAGACCAGATGGGCTGTCAGTTGCTGTATTCTGTGCTTCAAAAAGTTTAGTGCTCTCTAATTAAAAAAAGCTACAGAACTTTATTTTTTCGCACTTCTGATAACTATGTATTGTCATTAACAACAATATATATTTTCATATATTCTACTTGCTCCAGGAATCTTTACAGATGCTAATAATAACTTGCTGTTTTGCATTTGTCTTGCGCATGCTTGAGATGTTACACCCAGGAATGAATTGGTCTTGATCTGTCTAAGAGTACTCTGCAAGTTTACAGTAAAGCTTTCTGATTCCCTTTGAATTTTAAGCAAAAGTTAGAGCAATCGGTTGGTGGCAGCAAACACTAAAAAAAAGGCTCTGTGAAGTTTGAAGCTGTTCTCAGATGTGGGAGCCCAGTCTGGGCAGCATCTGTCCATGGGTGGGCTCCCATGGCTGGCTAAAGCCCTTGTGAAGCCAACAAATCTGTGGATAAGCACAGTCACCTCCACACTTTTCTGGATTAGGGTGTTATGTAGTAACTCTGTGAGGATGTTCCCATCCTCTTCCCTTTCTGCTTTCATCCACAAGTTTTGTGTCTTCGTTCATTTCTGCTGCTTTTCATCACCTTTTTTATTAGCTAATATCAAGTATGGCTTTTTGAGGATTTAGCTTAAGCATAATGCCTCCAGATCTAACACTGCAAAGCATTGTCAGCCTTTAACATACATATTTCACATACATACATCACAAAATTGATCAAAACTAGTGTCCTTATCATGTTCTACAGTGAAGAGTAATGAAAATATTAAAGACTGGGGGAAAAACCCTAAGAGCCATGGTCTAATAAAACCGTGAACATATTCAGGGCAGAGCCAACTCCATATTTCCATTCTGACATATAAGATGGTTATATGATAGCTCATGACCATCATTATCTTGGATTTAAGGGGCCCCAGTTCTTCACTGGTAGTGGGCATAGTGAGTTATACCTGCACATAGTTTGATTTTGCACAGGAACTTATGATGATGCAAAGGCTGACTCAGTGAACAGTCTTGTGAAGCTCAGTGCTGAAATCCTACTTGGGAGAGGAGGTCACAGATATCTATCTTCATACTTGTAGAAGTGGCCAGGTTTTTTTCTATCTGAGAAGTAAATAAGTCTGCTTCCTCTGGAGGTTTACTTTTCTTGAGAAGTGAATGCGGAGAGAGGGGTGTGGAGAATGAGTATGGATTAAGTGCTTTATTTTGTTTCCCTCATGAACTCTCTTAATAAAACTAGTCAGAAAGCAATTCTCTGCAAATACTGCCCTCTTTGTCTCTGGAATAAAACGTGGAGGCATGTTAAGGTGTATTGTCCTGGCTGAAAGATCTGATTTTAAAAGTTGTCTTCAATGTAGATATACATGAAGTATAGTACTTTGCACCCAAAGAGAGGGACTTCATTTTCTTCTGATGCAGGAATTAGAGCTCAGGCTGTCAACAGTGGTCAGATGCCTCTGCTTCTGTTTACCTTTGAGCACTTATCTCTTTACCTCTACCTCCTTGTAAACAAGACCTTTTTTTTTTTTTTTTAACGTTTTTCCCTCTGAGTCTTTCCATTTCTTTAATTTGTAAAATCTGTAGGTAGAACTTCCATAATTACAGCATGAATATTCAGCAGAAGTAATCTTATTTAAGCATTTGTTACATCTGAGATTGGGATTTAAGGCACGTTCACAGAGTGTATTAGCACTGCACCTAGTTCTTGCACTGTGATCCCTTTTTAGCTTGCTTCTTCTGCCATAGGTAACAGATTGAATTTAATTAGTTTATTTTATTATTATGTATTTTCTGAAAACTAAACATCCCTACTTAGGAAGTTGTTGTTACTCTGTTTTCCACTGAATTTATTTTTACTGTTTTTCCTGGCACATCTCTGTCAGAAGCAGTGTTTGGACTGATCTGTGAAACTTCTCTCCACATAGCTAAAGGGAGAATCCGTGGCTCTTTATTTACACATACTCTGTGTTTGTGCTAGAGTGACCTACTTAAGAAACTCTTCATTTTTTTTTTTTTTTTTTTTTTTTTCCCCTCATAACCGTGTGGAGAAAGAAGCAGATGATGAAACAGCATGATTGTTTTTTCATTTGTCTGTTTTCAGGAAGTCTCAGAAGAATAAGCAAAAGGTATGCAAGTGTTAGCATTCACACACCCATTCCCACATTTTAAAAAATAAACAAGCATCTTGTGATGCAGTGTAACCTTCTGCATTACAGAGGCAATTAACATTTCATCTAATGCTGGTGTCCCTGTGCTAAACTCAGTGATTTAGGCTTGACTAAAGCACCCACACCATCATCCAAGTTTGATCAAATGTTTTCAGAGACAGTGAATCCACCTATGCTAAAGGGTACTCACCTGGTAACATGAGGATAATTATTCTCACTGGTTTTGTCTTCGAGGCACAACCAGAAGGTTTTTAATCTAAATTTGTATTGGTTTTAACTCCAAGCATTTTTGTTGTATTTTTCTCATGCTGAGATAATGATATTTGATACTGGTGCTTTGTCTCTCTAATGATTCTAATACTTCTCCTAACCTAAGCATTTACAGTTTATTAGTCTTCATGTTCTTTTCTTTGGAAAGGGAGGTTGTAATGGAGCCGTATATTTCCTTATGCGTGTTCTTTGAAAATAAATGCAACAGCATGAAATGTCAAATGCCTAGACCTGGGAAGAATTGAACAAGTTTCTTTACTCTCAGCCTCTGCGTAGAGTGATTTAAATAGAGTTGCAGCTTTAAACTAAGTCAAAGCTGCCTAAATACACTTGTGGTTTTATCTGAAGCTTATGTGATACTCCCTGTATTCTTCTCTCACACCTGCTGCTCTGTTAAACAATCCTAGAGTTGCATATGTTTGTATAACTTGTATTCTTTTCTGCTGTTTCATAAAAGAGATGAGCTACTTTTTTCTGCTTCTTCAGTTATTGGATTATGGAATTTCATCAATAGGATAGTGACCTGGGTATGGTTTATTGCATTCACCTCTAACTTTTTTTGCTGAAGTGAATGAATTAACTTACTGTAGTCTGTAAATGTAAGGAATATCTCTACATTCTTACACCATTTTTGGTATAATGGACTTTTCTCCAGAGTCTTTCACAGTGTGAAACAGTATGCAGCCACTGCTCTCCACAGCTGTTGAGTAACTTCCCTTCCCAGTACATCTGAAAATCACAAGAACATGTTACATCTTTCTCCTTTCCTCCCTTTCCTACTCCCCTAGCATATTTGGTTCGTAACCTTTTCTAGCAGGCCCTGGTTTTCAGTCGGTGCTTTCCAGGCTACATCTCCTTGGGCTGGAGGTGTGGCAGCAGTCTTTGTTCCTCTACAATGACCTTTTGCAGAGCTGGATTCAGTGGTGCCATGGCTGAAAATGCACCATGTGTATCTGTCCTCACTGCTCATAAAGATTTTCAGGATAATATAGTGTGCACATTTTGTCAGCAATGACTTTATGTTTGTTTAGACTTCTTATGTGTAATGATGGGCCTGCAACAAATTCCTGAGAAACTCCCTAGAAACCTGCTTATGTGGTAGTTGTTTTCCATATGAATTTACTAGAGTAGCCTACAAAAACTGTAATCCTGCAGGTAACATACTGTTTTCACAGTGTTATTAATAAATTTTTATTAGCATTTGTTTTTTATGAAATTATGTTCAAGTTTGAGATTATCTGCAGTGACTGTTAATATTTTTAGTTTTTTACTTTATTTAGGTTTTTAAGTTTTAAAATAAAAGAAGTTGTAGTTGGAAATACCTTGAATCTTTTGTTGTCGTCATCAAGAGACTTAGTGTGTGGTTGTATTTCCACATATGCAGTAGGACCAGTATGATTTCTATTTCTCCATAAATATATATATAAAATCACATTTTTTCTTCTTACACCTGAACTTCTTCTCTGGGGTAATATATGTTCCATATGTAGCTACCATTCTGGACACTTCAGACAAGTCATGGAAATCATAAATTATGTTGTCTGAATGCTATAGTTTAAAAAAATTCAGGCTATGTATATATATTAAACAGAGGGTAATGAGCTGTCAAAATAATTTGCCAAAAGTTGTGGCAAGTTTCATAATGTTTAAAACAAGTTCAACAGTTCTTTCAGAATATCTTTAATTCAGGAGTTTTCAGCCTGTTTTAATGGATTACCTGCCAGCAATAACAAATGGTAACTAGGATAAGACTGCATGTTGTCAGGAAGCTTAAACTTTACAGCAATCTGTATTACTGTTAGAAAATTTGTAGGGGTCTGTGAACTGAAAAATATGACAACTCCTGATAATTCAGAAGGGAATTAATTCAAGCAGTGTCTACAGTCCGTGTTCTGCAGGAAGAGAGAATAGCTAATCACAAGGTTGCCTTCTGGCTCTCTAATCTGTAAAGCTCCTCATAATTAGAGAACTATCCTCAGCTTCAAGAAACCTGCATCCAATTCCCCTCCTTGCCTCTGACTTCCTACATGATGTTGTGTGAGTCACTGACACAGGGATCATTAAAGAAACTTGGGATATGTCTGTGATGACAGTTAAGCATGAATCTAAGTGTTAGTTGCTTTGTAAAAGACAGGGAAGACGGCTTTACCAGGAAACATGGATGTTTGTCTGCTTGTTTGAAGAAGAGATCCTAGAAGGTATTCAGTGATGTTTGGGTATTCAGTATTGTCCCAAAAGTCAGCATGTAGGTGCACAAGCCCCTTCATCCCTTTCAGACTTCTGTAACTGGATGGGAGGTATCCCTCAGGCCTTGGCAAGATTGAGTGCTTTAAATTGTTGGATTTATTTATCTCAGCAATACTAGGCAGGCTTGATAGAAAAACAAGACTGGAATTTCTGCAGTGTGGCTTGAGGTTTGGCCTTTAGACCAATCCAATTAAAGATGGGATTCGGTTTCTAATCTTTACTTATGGGATTGGAAAACAGAAGCTACAAGCAAAACAAACAAACTATAATCCTGTATGTATTTAACATAATTCCCTGCAATTACTTCTGCACCCATCCCCTCTGATTGCCTGGGCTGAGGGATGGAGACGCTGCATCTGTCCTGTCCTGGGGCTCCCAAAGCTCTGGTTCATCACTAGCCAAGTGTGGAGGGGGAGGCTGCCCTGTCCCCTCCTTCCTCCCAGGGACTACCCCTCCAGCCACCTCCTCAGGTTCTGCTCACCCTGTCCAGCTCTCACTTGTCTTCTTTGTCAAGTAGTGTAGGGTTTCCTTTGGTTCAAATTTTCACACCATGTTCATGGTTTACCCTTTCTTTAGTGAGATCCTGTGTTTGATTTTGCTTCAGTTCTTTAACTATAAAATGAAGATGATAGTGTCTCGCATTGAAACAGAGCAGTCCATTGGCCAGTTGGACACCGGCATCTCTCCTGATTCTTTTGCCCTGGGGAAACAGTTTTTCCAGCTATATTCAGTACTGAGTCATGTAAGTCCTGTGCCTGACACACACCTGGGTTTGCTACTGCTGCTGCTCAACAGTGAGTGGTGTGGAGTGGCAGCTACCTTTGGAAGGGCTGTTGTAAAGGATGAGAAAATAGGCTGATTTATAAGCTACTGAAATAATTGCTACCATGCAACCAAAAATGTGGGACATTTTTTGTTGTGGAGCCAGTAGGAAAGAAGAAAACCAGGTTTGTCTTCTTCCTTCTTTCCTGCTTTCCTTCTCTCTCTCTCATTCTAATAAAGTTTTTACTTTTGTTCCATATACTTTTCTCCAAAATACCTCCCTCCCTCTATGCCAGAACTCAGTCACAGATAATCTGTCCAAAACATAGGCCATTCTGTTTTGGTCTAGTGGTGTTCAACCATTTGTGTCCTGCAATGATAAGCATATTACAATAACTTACATTTTTTCATTTTTCATTTATCTGTTTTCTGAAGTCTCTAAAGAGAAATTTATAGAGACTACACTTTCTCGTCTTCCATAAAACTGGGGGAAAAAAAGTAATGGGTAATAAACTAGGAAAGGCCTCTGCACTGATGTTTAATAGCTTGAGTCTACTGATTGTGGTTAAGCTTTTCCTAGATTAAATCTGAGCAAGTGTGAAGCAAAGCAAGCACAGTGGAAGGGCTGTATTTGAATGACTCTCAAATAATAAGCAAATCTGAATGTGGAAACAAAAAGAGAGACAGGAATAAAGGATGTGTGTGAAGCCATACAAACCAAAAATTACCACTTCTGGTTTGCAGCATTTGGAGTTATTAGCTAAGTGTCATGCCATTGTCTGAGGTCTGTGCATGTCCTCTCAAGGTTCTGCAGTGTATATTTTTGTAGCACTGAGGTTCCTTATAAGAAAATAATATGTCACGGGTCTAGTCTTGTCAGAGCTAATATTTATGTAAATTCTGGATTCCCAGATTCAATAACGTTAAATTAAGACAATGTGCAACAATAAGAGATGTGCAGTTTTTCTTATCACGGTGATAAATATATATAAAAAAAGTATCTTGAGGAATGTCAGCTTCCTCCAGGGGGCAAATCATTCATGTTAATGTCAGGAATTAGAGATACAAATGGAGATCCACAACAGAAGCATGTATAATGCAGAGGAAAAAAAGAGTCTCTGTAGGAGAGAAAAGCTTCCATAGTGTGTGGAAGAGAGCCATATTTAGGCTGTTGCAGGAACACTGAAGATTTGTTAAATATGTTAATCATAGCATGGAAGAGCAGCCGAACATAGGTTACATAGTTCCTGTGAGTGTTCATACTATTCACCAGTTCATTATTTGAACTAGTTAATCAAACAGGCTCACCAGTGTTTGAGACAAGAGGTGCTCTTCTAAAATCTTGTGTCTGATAGGAGGTAACAGGAGCAAAGCTGCAAAAAACTGACATGCTGGAAAAAAGGGCCTTTCTAGACTGGGTCATGAACAGTTACGTCTTGGAGTGAGAAGTGACTGTTAGATAAAGCAAAGAAGACTGACAGAAGGTCATGCTGCAGAGCAAAAATAAGTTGCAGATCTCAGGACTCTCAGTGTGGTGTGGTAAAACTGAAGGGAATTGCTCGGATCTCCGTGGTTCAAGATCCAGCAGTATCTGTGGTATCAGCTGCATCCCCTGGGGCCAGTGTGTGTTTGACATCCTGTTACTGTCTCAAGCAAATCTAATTAATTAAAATACTTTCTTTTCACTAATAAGTGCAATTTTTCAGTTGAAATGGTTATTCCCTAGTTAAAAAGGCAAAAGGAAGTTAAATTAGCTGCATTGTGCAGGATGTAGAGGTTTAAAAATCACTATGCTGTACCACTCTCCATCAGAATAAATCTTTCTTATGCAATGAAATCCAAGCTTAGTTGTTATCATGACAATGTCCATGTGGCCATTTATTTAAAAAGCTGTAATTTTTATTTTCTAAGTGTTGACTCTGATTTAGAAGTAGATTTGAGAGTCAATGCTTTATTCCTGCAGGAGTTCTTAGAATGGCATTATGTACATATGCACATAAAGGCTCTTCTGGGCTTCTGGGAACCATATGGAAAACACCCTTTCCAAAATTAATTTGATGATTCTTCTGATGTCCTCTCTGACCAGGATTTGTCAGTACATAAAAAAAATAAATCAAAATATGAAGAGCTCAGCCATGAGAAATGTATACAAGATACCAACAGTTTTCATAGCACTGGCTATTATTTTCAAAATATTGCCATTGAATGCTTTTAGTTTAACTATCGTGTAAGATTACTGAAGGAATTTCTTTTCTCTACAATGTTCAAGAAATAAATATGTAAATTTATGAAGCAAATACTCCCCAGCTGCCCAAGAATAACAGGATACGAAATCCCTCACTTAGACTGGAAAAATAAGTGCTGCTGGAGATCTGATCTATTATCTAATCTACTGAAGTCAACAAAGAGTCTGCTGCTGACTTCAGATGCAAGGGCTTTGGATCAGCTCCCGAGAGCTGCCGCATGCACCCAGTGTGAACAAACACCATTGTCTCCTTGGTTTGTACACAGCAGCTATTGGCACATTATTCTTGGAATAAACATCAAATTGCAAATTGTACGTAGCCGCTTAGCATTTCCAGTAAATCTCGGCCTGTGTTTTAAAGTAACAAAGCAATGTGATATCAATCCCTGAAGAAGTTCTTTTGTCTTTCCTGTAGGAGCTACAGCCCTGTGCGTGTTTGAGACTGTGGTTTAGTAGTGAGTGAATATACAGGTGGTATTCAGTCACGTCACAGTTACTTTGCACTAATTCTCAACAAGGGTAAAGACCTAGTCTGGCCTACCTTTCTCTTTAACACAAGGCACTCAGAAACACACAGGATCCTGTTCGCCGAGAGGAAAGGAGGCAGAGCATTTGCAATTGTATTTCATAAAACATAGCTTTTAGATGGGTGTTACTTGCCATGACTGTTGCTGTTTAAACTCCAGCCCATAGGTACAGCTGTGAGAGAGAGAAAAAAGGGTAGTTTTTAGATCTGTATTGGGGTAGGCAGAAATCCCCAAAATAAATTGTTTTAAAAGTAATAAAGAATATAGCCTTTTGAGCCATACCCGATCCCTTCTGCGGTAAATGATTCTGTAAGATTAACACGGGAAATCTTTGAAGGAAGCTTGAAATGTATAGACCTACAGCAACATATGCATATCAGCTTATGACATGCCAAGTATGACGTATGCACTGGTGCTGGTTAGTAAGAGTAGTAAGAGTATTTGGTGCCAGAATTATTTCCAAGAAGTCTGACTCCATCAATGTCTGATATCCCAGACTCTACCATTCTTTTGGGTATTAAGAATTCTTTCTGGGTCAGAGAATGATGTGAAGAGGCGATGTATGTCCAGAACTAAAAAAGACTTCATTGTTGAGAAATGTTTTGAGAAGTATTGTTCAGATAGGTGTTTTGTTGGTTTTTTTTTTTTTTTTTAAATCTGCTTGATAGTGCTTGTTTGAAAGTACAGTTACCCACACCAGTTAGCATGCTCATACGTTCATATTTGTATTTATCCTTTGTATGGACAAGGAGGAGAATAGAGAGACAAAAGATAGTACGCAATTCTCTTCCTATAAAAACAAACTGGCAGATCCTCTGTTTGCAATTTAACAGGAGGTCACCATCCCAGCTGGATCCTGTTTTTCCACAACATCCTCAACCCACTTTGATGACTAAGCAAAGATCTGCTTATGTGAGCATCCAAGGACCGAAGATGGGGGAAAGTGAGCCAGGCAGCTGGCTGAGGACAGGATCCCATTTTATCCCCTGCCCCAAGGCCTTCCAACACCTTTGTGCAACTGAGCATACCAGCAGCTGCATTGTATCAAAAGAGGTTTCAGAAATGATAACAGAGCTCAACACTGTAAAAAAAATCCTTTATTGTGGTTAAAATATGTATATTTTCATAGAGTATCTGTAATATTGCATCCAAAGATTTATTTTTTGAAAAATCAACAATATTATCTTCATGAGATAAAACCATGACATATAATACAACTACCTGGTATAGTAAGATTTTCCTTCAGTTTCTTTCCTTACAAGTCACTGCTTACACAAACAATCACTGACCACTTTTTGCCTGTACTTGAGAAGCTTAGGCTTGTGAGCACATCTCACACCTTCCTGCCATTTTGGTCTCTCCTCCATCCCCTTGCCACCTGAGTTTCGGGTAGAGCAGTACAAGCAAGGATTCAGTAATCTTTGGCCCATACACTTTGAACATTAGAGTTCCTGTACACAAACCAAACAAATCTTACTCAACTATCTCTAAGGTATGAACATAGGTCTCTTAAGGATCAGATGTTAACAGAGGATAAAGTAATGCTGGGAGGAAGAGAGCTCTTCCTCAGCCAGCATCCATCCTATACCCATTCTGTGGGTGCTGGTGGCTTCTGGGGGTAGAAGCAGGGTGTGCGTTCATGCATGTGTGCATGTGGATCTGTGTGGATGTGTGTAGGTGCATGTAAACCTGAGTCCCAGTGGGCAGAATAGGGAAGAGGAGCAGATGCCGTTTAACACCAAAGGTTACTCTGGTTCTGCCCAGCCCTGGAGGAGGTTTGGAATGACAGAGGAGGGTCATGGAGCACTACTTATTTCTCTCATACCCTTCTTAGGAATGGAGGGTGAATAGACAAGGAGGAATATACTGAGCAAAAGAGAGGGCCTGCACCTGTGTGAAAGCATGCCTGGCCTGCAGAAACTCGATGACCTCATTTGGTTTGTATTTTAAGCTTGTTGTTGGGGTGGCTTTATTTTACTCAGGGCCTGGCCAAGTTTTGCACTTTTTCTCTCACTCTCCGGATAAAGGAGGCTCAGTACTTCTTTTTTATATGCCTTCATAATATTTTTTTTCTTCTTTTTGATATTACAGGTTAGTCTAATTATACAGCAGACTTGTTGATAATGTAATTTGACTGTTCTGAGTATTGGGGATTCCTCTCCCAGCCCTGTCGAATTCGTGTGAGAGGTTTATCTAGACAAGGAAATATCAGCACAAATTTGACAACCAGTACGATGCACGGAACAATGAGGGAGAGCATATAGGCATTTGGAAGATACCATCTGTACGATGATGGGCTCAGGAACCGGTTTCCGCCATAAACCAGAGTGTGTGCAGTGCACAGAATCAGAGTCAGATATCCTAGTTTGGACTATGGGAGAACAAAGGAAAGAAAGAAACAAGTGGAGGTTAAAACAGTAAATCAAACCAGAACAAATGCAATTTACAGTAAACTTTGTGGAATGTGCCAAGTTTGGGACTAACTGGGGACTGCTGAAATGAAACTATCTTATATAATATAAAGACTCTTATTGTTTTTTAATAAATATTCATTCAAATGTATCTAGGTGAAACACACTTGGTTTTTTTTCTCCATCAACAATCCTAATTTTTGCTAGCTCACACATACTGCCTAGTGGTTGTCATATTTGTGAAAATGCAGAGAAAATACTGAAATTTAGTGAAGAGATCCACGCTTTTATATGCCCTAGCGTTAATCCATCCAGAACTACCATACTGTGCAAGCTTTCGGCCTTGATAAAACATTCAGTGATAGTAATTTCCCCTTCCCTTGCCTCCCCTTCCCTGCCAGCCCAGCTACTGCAGAGGCACAGCAGCTTGCACCAAGCTTCCTCAGAATGGAGGGCTGAGATTATAGTGTTACTAGGGACAGCCTGTTTATAGGCACAGCAGTTTTTAGAATCTGCAGAAACTGCCAATTCTCTTTAGATGCTTGGCATCGAGATGATCTGAGTTATAAAGTCATTTTTCAGACCCATTTTAACAGAATTATCTTGTGAACCAACAAAATTAGCCCAATAAATGGCTAAAATATTTTGTGACTTAGCATAATTGTTGAATTTGATAATTCCACAATGTCAGCTTTCTGTTTGTCATTTAGGAGCTCACATCTTCCCAATTTTCTCTTGTTAATGCAGTAATCTCAGTTGTACCACAAGCATCCATCAGAGCAGTGTTTTTTTACAGGTGAGCTGTATAGCCATGTAGACTTTTTTTTCACTGTGTTATGGTGGATAGTGCACACATCACATTTGGAGATACTAATGGAGGAAAGCCCTAAGTCTCTAGTAAACCTGCCTGTGTTATAGTTTATAAGGGAAGAAGGTTTTTTAGAATAAGTCTTTTTCCTACCTGTACAAATCGAAATTCTCGCCAGTTAACGTTGTTGCTGACTGAAGGCAAGGAAGTTATTCCCAGAAGAACAAATAAAAAAAATCCTAAAATCCCCAAAGCCAAATAAGAGTCACTAAGCCAGACGTAAGTGTTGTTGAGTGGTTCTGTTTTATTGTTCAGTGCCTGATGAAAGAAGACCACGTATATCTTAGTGATAGCAGTTTTAGGATCAATATGCAGAAAAAATATCCTTTAAGGAGATAAATTGGAGATTTGCTTTGAATGCCTACTCAAAACGCAGAAGAGGCATTATATTATGTATAGTTTCCATGTACCTATGATTGTGGTGCGTGTTTTACACTGCAGGTCAGAAAGTCAAAATACGTGCCGTTCTTAAAGCTATATGGAGAAATAGGGAAATATGTTTCTTTAAATTACTTTTAATGTTTACATTTTCCCTGCTTATTTTATTAATATGTAAACTATCTAGGAAGAAGACTGAGGCCAGAAATCTCCTCAACTCAACATAATATGAACAAACTTTGGATATACCAGTGGTTAAAAGGAACACAGAAACTAGGAAAATAACCCTATTGTAGAAAACATTAGACTGTCCACATGAGTTTCTAAAACTCAAGATAGAGGGTAGTATTTGTAACAGGACCAGAAGAAAGGAAGACATAGAGCAGGGAACAAAACTTACCTGGGAGATGATTTGGCTGCTCATTCTCCATCTTACAAAGTAGCGAATTGGGATAACAAGAGTGTACAAAACGTGCAGAGAAGCAAATGCCAAGGCTACTAGTCCAAGTTGTTTCCTACACAACATCCATTTGTCCAGCCAGTCTGGGAAACGGCGGTATTTGGTACCTCTGTATAACTGAATAATTGCAGCAAGTACACCAGGAAGATAAACCAATGCAAGAAGAATGAGTGCCAATATAGGACAGATGCGATTTGGAATGCTAATTGCAATAAAAAATGAAAAGTCTTTGTTATCATAAACATAAGAGTAAATTACATCACGAATCAAACAGTAGAAGAAGAAGAATGCGGTTAGGCAAAGGGACAAAAGGATGGGAAACTTCCACATCGGAAAGAGCTGCAGAGGGTAATTTTCTATTTCCTGAGCAGCCAAGAGGGATCCCTGATCTAATGGGGTGAGACCCAGTGCACGAACAATGTCCATCACCCTTTGTTTAGCTTCCATGTCATCTCCACAGACAAAGACCTGCAGAAAAAACAAACAGAAGTTTTATTTAGACAGACTTTCTGACATTCTCTGCTGTCATCCTGTCTGGACATAGACAACGAGCACAAGCTTCCTAGGCTACTTGTTGGCTTCCCTGCTGGCCTTAATTTGTATAGGCAGAAAGTAGCCTATAGGTACTTTCTTGGCCAACAAGTCCAAGAACTAATATGAATCTTTTCATTGGGGAAGGAGATTGTTTCAAGTGGCAAAATTTTGTATCTGAAAAGAGCAATGTATAACACACTTAGTACAAGTCTTTGCCTAGAAGACTTGACATACTGTTCTGAAGACCTGCAAGCAGTTTGTAAGCACAAGATCTTATGGAAGCAAATAGGAGCAAAATTTTCAGTAGGAGCAAAATTTTAAATTGCTGCTACAGTGGTCTGTAAGTACTCCAGGGAACTGGGGACAGAGGTCTTTAAAACATGATTGCTGTATCACAAAAGCAAATACTATTACTTTCCAAGTCTAGTAAAATAGTGAAGAAACCATCTTTTTTGTGTGTGCAAGACAACACTCCTTTTGGAACTGGGAGAAAGGGGGCAATTTCTGATCTCGTTGATATGATGAAGGCTTGTAGAGCTTAGGCTTGGAAATCCTTGGGTCTTTAGTTTAGCCAAAACCGTTTATCTCGCAGCAGAAAGCAAAGCTAGCAACGGTTTGAATAGCTGGCTGAAACTATGTGTTGTACAAGAGCACTATCCCATAGAGCAGCAGAAAACAGGGTAATAATAAATGATTTGTCTTCAAATAAGCTGCTGTGCTGCTTCCTATGACCAGCTCTGTGCTCGCTGGCCTGTGGTTAAGGAGCTGGTTAAAATGGTTTGCATGCACTGTTGTATTAAACTTCTGTAGTGATAGATTCTGATTTAGAAAACTTAATCAATTTGTTCTCCTTCCATCTCACTTCTGTTGCCCACACTCATTCTATTTCCCCATCATATCCATTGCCTCCTTTTTTCTGCTCTCTTAATTTTAATCTTGCTTTGATATATTCCTCCTAACTCCTTTCTGTTTAACTTACATTCCTGGTGAACAACTGATGCAGCCCTCATTTCCTCCTGGTTTGCTGTCTCTCTCTAGCTCTGCTATCTTTCTTTGCTTGCTCCTCTAGTGTCTCTGAACACCCTACCAAGTTTGGTGGCAAGCTATCTATATACCTTGTCATACTGTATTACAAACCAATAGTAAATTTTAGCTCATATTTAATTTGAAATGGACAATTATAGTGAAAATTCCATCTCAGCCCTGACTGATTTGTATGTCCTGTGTGTGTTTTGTCTAGCTGTTAAGAAACCATACAATATATAACTCTATGACATAGGAAACCCCTGTTGCTCAGTCTTACCTGCCGGCTTGCATCCAATGTGCCGGACTGCAAGGCCCAGGCCGACACAGTGTTAAAGGCTTTCACAACCTTAGCACCAGGCACCAGCTGAGCAAGGTACTCTGCATTTGATTCAGGATACTGGTTTATTTTTAAGTTGTTGCTTACGTCCACCAAGACTTTTCCGTGGAGAATTTCTGCTAGTGATGTAAGGAAGTTGTAATGTTGCCTCTGGATTGCTATAATGATGATGGCAGCTTTCTGTGCTGCCTCTGCATGGCTCAACACCTCTGCATCCTTGGGAATCAGGCTGGATTTCTGTGTGCTTCGGCTTCCAAAAACGACAGGGTAGCCAGACTGAATCATTTTATGCCCCAGAGCTCTTCCAAAATCTCCAGTTCCAAATATGCATATTGTCTCTCTTTTGTTAGAAGTGTTAGGAGCCAAAGCCATTATGTTGGAAGAATTTTTATTCATCTGTTTAAAAAAAAAAAAAGTAATAGGAACAAACTAAGCAAAACATCAATCTTTTGAGAATGAAAGGTTAGCATCCACTCTGGCTATACAAATTAAATATCTGAGAGTTCTCTTGCCTCTTAATATGCTTTCTGCACACTCTTCTGAATACACACTCTCAGGAGACTTCTGTACAGTTTTCAAAAAACAGTTCTGGATATTCACCTCTGAATCTCTTATGGCACCCTCTTTTCCATCCATTTTATGGTTTTTAACATTCAGCTGAACTGTTGCAGTTTTTCTCTCTCAAAGGAAAATCAGGAGGAAAAGATACAGGAACACAGAGAGCAAAGGTTGCACACATTTCAGAGTAATTTCTGTTTGCTTATGCTGTAGAAAAATGTTGAAGAGGAGTATGTTTCTGATCAGATTAGAATCTGAAAGGTCTTTTGCAAAATACTTGAAGAAGAGATATCAGGCAGCTACAAACCTATCTGTTGCCCTCAGTATTTCCTTAATACGACTAGTCAGTGCCAGTTTGTTCTATTATTGTTCTTCAATTTCCTAAAGAATGTCCTGTGAAGCATTTGGACAGTAGAATTGTAATATTTCATGTTGAACATTTATTTTTGATATTTGTATGTTACTCATGATAAAATTCTCTTTGAGGTTTTTATCTATCCTCCTTTATCACTGTACCTGGAAGCTTCAAAGTCTTTAATGTATTATCCATACCATAGCAGTACGTACGCTCTGTACTTGCAGACTGAGACCCATGATACAAATACAGAATCAAAAGGGTCTGCTCCAAAGGTCTTGCAGTAGGTCCCCCAGCTGTTGTCCTCACTTTGCAAAAGGTGAACTCAGACCAGAAAACCTAAGGCCCAAAGGAAGACCTCCAACTTGGGAGACCCCTCTCTTGGACTGGCCAGCAATTTAGTACTTAGGGCAGCCTTTTAATTTGCAGGAGCCCTGATTCAAGTCTTTCACTGCATCACAGATATCTGTCTTAATTAAAGCTGTGGGAATAACTGATTTTCCAATTTGCAGGAAAGAAATGCATGAAATGGTTAGCTAGACCCAAAACAATTGCTTTGCTACTGCTGTTTATTAACCCTTTGCTTAAACAAAGCTCTGTATGTAGCTAGCTAGCCCTCAGCTGAGATCAGTGCCTGCTCAGCACTGTTCTTTTAATGAGCTGTGGACGCCCTGGGATTTAGAGAGCTGCCAAGGGAGTTTGCTTCTGGTCATTAGGGGAAGTCATCAACTCAGGCAGAGAAGGGCTGAAGGATCTGTGTGCTCACAGCCTGAGTGGCTTGTGCAGGTCCCATGGGAGGCTTTGCAGTGCAGCAGGGGTTAGCCCCAGCTCTCCTGAAGCTGCAGTCCCAGCTACCCAGCTGGACTCAGTGTACTTCATGAAGTAACACACTGAGCATGAAAATAGATCCTCCAAGGGACACATCTGAATGTTGCTTGCATATTTGTGTGCTCTGACACATGCATACAAATGCAAAGTCCTTTGACATATTTAAAAATCATTCTCTGAGGGCTTTATTAATGTCCCATGAGGCTCTAATGTGACTAAAGCTAAAAAATTCCTTTTTGGGGGTAGTCTATGTTTCAAAAAACAACAGAAGAGTTACATATATAATATTAATCAGTACCTAATAAGACTCGCCTTTCCTAATTTTTCCTTTTAACAAAGTAGGCTGCTATCTAAAATGAAAAATAAAACTTATTTGTAACACATGATTGTCCAGTTGAAATCTTGTATATTTGCCCTCAAGAAATCATTAAGTTATTGCTGTGAACTATGCAAATCATTCTCATCTCCAAAGTATGACTGGAAAAAAACCAAAACTCAAATGGATGTTATCAGGTAATATATTTGGGAGATCAGTTAAAGTTATGTTTTGTTTGAGTTTATGAAAATATTTAGTATAGAGATGGATCCACCAGCAAAAAATAAGTCTATGAAGTGCTTCCGTTGTTCACTAATACTGAACATCTCATTTGTTAGTGAACACTGAACTCATCTTGGCAGAAAAGAGAAAAAGAGGGAGATGAAAAGAAAAATTAATGTAAGGAACATTCTTTTTTTCAAAATACAGTTTCTTGGAGCACTATCTAAGATGTAAGGGGACTTGTACAAGGCAGTGAATATTATTCCATAGAAAGTTGAAGAGAGTTAAAGCTGCCTTTAATACTGGTGGTCTAATTTAGCTTAATACCATTTTTAAGAAGACGTCTGGGTTTTGGCTGGGATATTTGCTTGAATAAAGTAAGCAGAATTTACCTTTTCTTTTTAAGAATTACTTAATAGGGATGCCCATAGCTGTTACGATGGTACACATTATATATTAGAAATAAACTGGTCACCAATGATTTTTTTAACAGTGTAAGTGTATTGTAAAACTGATATTAATTTAATAGTGCATCTGGTACTTCTGAACATCACATGTAAGAAAAAGCAAGTTTGCTTTTAAATCCCAGGCTTTTTGGACCATGCCCCCTTCTAACAGACAGAAATTAAATTAATTTTCTCCATTGAATTCTTTTTTCTCTTCCTTCCAACATGTCTTTGAGCCAGCTGGCTGTTGTTGAACTAAAAGAAGGTTGTGGGCTTTGCAGTGAACTTCTGGAGGTTAATTCAGGTTGTAGGTTCTGAGCACATAGATGGTGCGTAGTTAAATTCTGGCTTTGCTGTGTATATTTGAATAAAATGCAGCTTCTGATGGCAACTGGGTAGGTGTAAAGTCAAAACAAGGAAAATGGTTTCCCAGAGTCCATGGCAGTGATAGCTGCAATGTGAGAAGATAGTAATTTTATATAGGGCAAGGTATTTTATTGTCATACATCAGTGTGAAAGATGGGAAGCAGAAGTACATCACAAGGGACACAAGGCCAGTCTGGTGCCTGGTCAAAGGCTGACACTGGCATCTCAGTAAGCAGCAGACGGCGGTGCCCATGGGTTATGCCACGGGTCTGCTCTGTCCCCATGGGTTATGCTGAGCGCTCTCAAAATGCCAGAGGAAAGAGGAAATACCAGCAAAGAAACATGTAGTAATCATTATCTGTTCTTTTATATATGTAGCCATATAGTATCTGAAAAAAAGATATAGACCTTTGTATCCATACTTAGTATTTTTGCTTATATCCACCCCCCTAACAGAGCACTAGTGAAGCCTTTTGTTATTTGAAAGATAATCGATGTAAGCTTCTGCAATGATTAACTGTGTTCTTTCTCTTCTGCATTGTTACTATAGTCTTATACACTGAATTATCCTATTTTAAGGAAAATGGTGGTAATCTCTGAGGTTACTTGGTCAGTAATGATACAAGGAGGCACTGGAAGAAAAAAAGACGCTAACTAGAAAACTGTTGTTTCTGCTGAGTGAATAAACACTAGGGAACTGAATGAAGGTACAATATTTAGTTCAGCAGTTATAGGTAAACATATGGTTATGTAGGAATGTGAATGAAGACAAGCACATTGATTTGCACATGGGGAAAAAGGAGGGATTTCCTAGAAGAAGCAATGCCACAGATGAAGTACAGTGTCAAAAGCGGAAAGGCAGAGATGGGTCTGAGACATAGACTGGGATGGATAATGGAAAGATCAGAAAGATGTAGCATGAAATGGCAGATGGGAGAGCAGTGGAATGGTTCAAAAGGTAGAAAAACAGGATGAAAGGGGCAGGAAAGAGTAATTTTACTATTTGCATTTAAAAAAGAAGAAAAACAACTCTGGTAGTGATCTCAGGAGATTATCTAGTCCATCTCCCTCCCTAAAACAGGATGAACTATGTTTAAACCAAGTCTGACAGATGATTGTCCAACCTGTTTGTAAAACCTTCCTGTGTTGTGGATCTTGAAGTCTTCCTCACTTGCTACTTTTTCAGCCATACTATTAGGCAGTTTTTCCTATCTGTAATCTATATCACCTCCTCCACAATAGACACAGGTGGCAATTTATCCCCCTTCTCTTTGCAGCAGCCTTTGTTGGACATGAAAGCTGTTACCATTTCACCCTTTTCTTCTCTAGATAAAACAATGCCAGATCTTTCCCTCATGCTTCTGAGAGTGGTGATCTTTCTCATGGCTTTCTTCTGATCTTTCTAGGCTAAACTGCTCCAACTGTTAATTAAAAGTATGGTGCTAAAACTGAATCCGGTACTCTTGCTGAGATCTTACCAGATAGAAAAGGATTGCTTCACTTGCCTCATAGACAACACATCATCCTGCTGTCGCATTTGTCTTATTCACAACACAGCTGATTCATAGTTTCATAAAGGCTATAACAAGCAGTGTGTGGCAACAGGAACCAAGATGTGGAGTGAAACAGCTGGTGCTGATCACATGATGTTCACACTATCCATGTGTCAGAGATTTCCATCTTGGACTAACTTTGGTCTAGTACCGCAGCCTGAGTGCACCTAAAGCTTGTCTTCTGGCTCAGCTTTCGTGGAAAGGAACCTAGTTTCATATGTTCCAAGAGCCCTCTGTGGTGTAAAGCAAAGCTTGAAAAGTGGAGACGTGCTTCTACATCTGATCAGAACTGAAATACTAATGTAAATGCATCCTGTTACACCCAGTCCTTTAATTGGACTGCTCCCACACCACTTGCTCCATCCTTGATTTCTGTAGTTTTTTCTGACTCAGAGCTGTAATCATGCACTTGTCCCTGTTGCATTGCACCACATTTTTTCAAACTGTAGCTTCAATTTTTCAAGATCATTTTGATTTCTAAGCCTGTCCTCTAACATGCTTGCAGCCCTTTTCAACTTTGTCAGATTGTCAGCTTTAATAAGCATAGTGTCTATTCCAGCATCTACACCATTTAATGAAATTCTGGAACAGGACTTTTGCCCCCTGTACATCTGCAGTAAATGTAGTCTTCCATTTTGACAATGACTAACTGAGAGACTGAAGATGTTTCTTTTGCCACTTCTGCAGGACCTTACCTTATATTAATTTAATCTAGGCTGCATTTTCCTAGTATGCTTTTGAAAATCTTCTCTAACATTTACCATACTAAAACTTCATTCTTATCAAGTTGTATAGCCTCTGTGATTCACAAGGCCTGTTATCCTGTTATAAGAGGAAATGAGGTTGGTTTGGAATGGTTTGTTCTTGATTAATCCATGTGCCTATAATCCATTTCTTTCTTATCTTCTATTTGCTTCCTCTATTTGTTTGAGAATTGTACTTAAATGGATTAGGCCATAATTCTGCACCTCCTCTTTCTTCTTACTTTTAAAGATAGCTGTTATTCTTGCCTTTCCAGTCTTTCAAAACTCTACCTCCTCCACACAGTTCTTAAAGATAGTTATTAATGGCCGTGGAAATGCTTCAGTTATCCCCTGAACAATGTGAGGTGAATTCCATCAGCCTCGCTGATCTCAGGTCATTTAACTCACCTGAGCATGGCCTAATCTCTTTCTTCTGTCACCTAGCCAGAATTTTTGACTATTTGCTACTGATGTAAACCCTTTTATCACAGTTGATGCTTTTAGTGAAGAAAGAGCAAAATAGGCATTACAGAGTTGGCTTTCTAGGATTCATTAATCAATAGTTTTCTCTCAGTTGAGTGGTGGATCAATTCTCTCCTTGATTTTCTGTTAACAGTTTATGTTTTTACAGGAATCTTCTTGTTATTCTAGATGTATCTTACTAATTACATTACTTTTTGTGCTGTGGCTTTTCAAATTTTATCAACATGTTAGTACTATTCTTCTGTGCTTGTCCATAGATTTTGATTTACCTATGCTATTTGAGTTTGAAGTTTCTGAAGAATTCACAGCTCCAGCCACATGGCTGTCTCACTGCAGACCTTTCTCTGCATTGCAATCTTTGTGTCTCTGCTTTTAACATAGTTTCTTTAAGCAGCTGCCAAATCTTCTGACTTCATTTTCCTCTCAAATTGTACTTCTCATGGAACATCACCTTCCCACCCTCAGAATCTAGTATACTCTGCTTATTATTTTGTTAGGTGGACAAGTCTGTTTTTGAGCACTTGATCTCATCTGGTGGCCTGTGGTGGCTCCCAGCTGTGACAAAACCTCTGTATTTTCCCCTCTATCATTTTCCAAAATCTTCTACTCGGTCTGTGTTCTTTTATCTTTTGATTCAGGGCAAAAGTTTGGAAGATGAAGCAGGATATAAGAACTATGAGAAGGTAAATGGCCAAAGCATTGCCAGGAGTGATCCATAGCCATGTAAAAGAAAGGTTTATAAGTAGAGTAACAAGAGAGTTAATGGCCAGGACAGCTGTGATTCAGGTAGGCTATGGTGTTGTCTACTGTAGGAACTGGTCTCAAGATTTACAACACTGATCCATTTATCATCTCTTTTTTTCATTTTAAGCTCATTGTAAAAATCATAATCCCAAAGGTGGTCATAAAGATTATATGTGGAACAAATAACTTTAAAAAGTGAAGTATCAAAGGCCCTCTTTCTATGTAAACTAAGTATTTTGACTGCTGCTTCCTTGTAAATAATAGTAGGGACTCCCTTACACTATGCAAATAATAAACAGTGCTAGGCATGAGAATGGCCTCTGGAGCAGCTTGCTGTTCTAGCACAACATTCTGGAGGCGAATAAAGGTCCTGATGTAATATATCTGGCTGATTATATAACAGGCTGGGAGTAGATTTATCTGTGTGAATTCATACATGTTTATACACGAGTCATGACAACAGTATTGACTGCATATTCCAGTGTTCATGTACTAGAATATGAACAGTCTGTTTTCTAGGTTCACCTTTCTAGAAGAAGATTTTTTGTCCAGATTTCAAAAGGGTTATTTTTCTATAATGATGGGGAGACACTTGGGTTGACACTTTCAAGCTTATGAAGTTTAGTCCATTGCACAGCTGAACTCTAATAGTATCCTGCTGCATGAAGAAGTTAATTCTTCCCTCAGGTTCACTAATCTTTGGTGTTTAACTCTGTTTGTACAGTAGTGAAACCAGGACATCTGGGATAAGCGGTTTGGGTTCAGACTATGCCCTCCTGTAGACCTCATTTTAAGCGGCTGACATGGTTTCTTACATCTCACCTTAACTCCTCTACTCTTTTAACACAGAGGATTTGTCTGTTTCTGTTTCCCTTTTTTCCAAATCTCTTGTCATTACATCAAGGATCAGTTGAACTTTCTCACACAGCATCCACATATATGTCTTCAAGTCTCTGCCTAAGTTCTTTTTCAGGCAAAGCTCTGTATCTCTCTGGTCAGGAAATACCTGAAAACATGCAGTTCCTTACATGGATTCAAGAGTTTTTTACATTGTTTGAACCACACAGGCGGGACTGAGCACATTGCAACTCATTTCACCAACAGAGATTCAGAGTGTGTCTCTTCCCAAACAGTTTGAAACCAGATTCTCAGCACCACTGTGGAGAGAAAGCCCAGCATGCCATCAGACTTGACATGATTACATGTCTTAATCCAGCTGGGCAACTGTGAGTTGATCTTGAATTGGCATTTATGGCCAAACTGGTGAAAATAAACCCTTTGTAGGTGTCCCGTGTCATGCAGACCTTCCTCATACCTCTTTGAACAGACTAAACAGGTTCAATCAGGTTTGCTTCCCCAATGCCTCTGTGTACGTCTGATCCTTTCCTACCTGATAAAACTACATCCTTCTCAATCATGGGTGGGCTGCACTCTTGGTAACCACTTGGCTTTGACACCATGCTAATGACATGTACATTGCTGGAGGTAATGAAGAACAGTGCCTACAGCCAAGAATGTTGAAGGCAGTGGAAGTGGCCTTTTGTTTTTGTTTTTTTAAAGCAAGTCTCTTATTTCATTGTTTCCTTCAAATCCCTGTATACCTGTGGATGGGCATGGTGAACTTCAACCAAATAAGTAAATGAATACATATTTTTGTTGGAATTACACTTTTTTTCACTGGTAATTTTTAGTTTCCCATGCTGTCAAGTTCTCCAAAGTAAGTTAAACAGTTTCTTTCAGGAATAGAGTTAATTCTCGTTATTGTCTTAGCTGTTTATTGCATGTACTGGCAAGTAGAAGTCATCCCCAACTGTTCTGGTTTTGGTTTTTTTTAAATGAGAATCCCGCTTTGTCTTGTCATCTATGATCAAAAGGTGTATATTAGACAAAAGTGCCCTAATACACTAAAATTACATATAGTAGCCCAGTAACTACAGTAGAAAAAGAGAGTGATTAAGACTTTATTTCATGGAAGTATTTCTATGAAGTATTTCACACATGCATAATATGCAGTAATTCTGGTGTATCTTGGAAAACAGATGAAACACAACTTAAAAAGTCTCCTCAGAAAGACATGTACTCTACTCTGAGGCAATCTCATTTACTTAAAATTTCATTTTACCATTCCCACGGAGAGAGAATGAATGCACTCTATAACTAATGCTGTTTCTCATAAGCTGACAGTTGTAGAACCAAATCTGCCCTAAATTATAAACTGCATTTTCTGTTGCGTGATTCACCTAAAACTGAGAGGCATGTGGCTAAACTACTCTCCCATGATTAATTCAGTACTTAAACACATAAAGAAAATAGCAGAATAGCTCCTAACAAACGTATTACAACAAATTATTCATGAATTTTCTTCCAAGCAGATGAATATCTACTGTTCTTCTCAGCAGAAAATCCTGGGCTCCAAGTTTTGACAAAGCTGATAAAAAATAATTGTTTGAGACAATAAATCCTCCTACAGAGGACATTGCATTTCCCACATCTTCACTTTTTATCAGGAGAACACTAAAGCTGCCTGGAGGCTCTTCAAACAGATGAAGTATAGACCTAAATAGATGTGCTTAATGTTGTCTAAATCATAGCAAAGTACTGAGAGGGCTGGAAATCTCACCACCTCCAGCTGCTCCCATAAACACGTAAGACCCAGCTATGACTTGAGTAATTTCCTCAGTCTTTTCAGGGCTGTTGTACTGTTCTGAGGTGTGTAGGTATTAAGCTTTAATCCAGCCTAGTCAACTGCATGGAGAATGAAAATATTTCATAAAACACCTGAAGGTGAGCAAGGGTGAGAAGGAGAGACAGACCTGTCTACAGTGCAGGGGGCACTGGATTTATTCCAGTTGGCCCAGGAGATGTCCTGAGACCTTGAAAGACATGTTTTCAGATCCACTGCGCATGGAAAAGCACCTCCTGGGCTCCTGCTGAGTCCTTCCCTCACTGTGAAGCTATTCTTCTGAGCATCTTTTATCTGCCATTTAGAGACATTAACAAATAGCTTTGTCTCATAGAGAAATAACACTAGAAATAATGAAGCCTGGCTTCCTAGGGGTTTGTGTTTCTTGGCTGATTACAAGCGCTGATTGAAGCTGCTTCCAATCACAGGAGTTGACTCCCATAACATTTATTCTCATGGATTTTTAGGTCTTTTAAATGTATATAGTCACAGTATAGTCTTTCATTTTTTCAGGACTCTTCTGTGGGGTCTTCAGCTGCCCTTTTTCATGCAACATAAGAAAAACAGAGCACTCTCTCCTCCTGGTATATTTGTTTGAAATCATGACTAAAAAAAATGATTGAAGAACACACATATACATACACTCACATGCCTCTGCTTGATTAGAGAAATCTCACTTGTTACAGAAATCAGGCTAAATAATGGACACCCTAAAAAATTCATGATGTACACACACCCACATGCATGTCTGTACCACCAAAAGAGAAGGAAACAATTGAGAAATGGCTCTTCAGTTGTGACCCTATGTTGTTGTGGTCTGTCAAAAGCCACAGAGGATGAGACAGGGAATATTATCTGGGATGCTTTTGTTGACAGCCCATCAGTAGGATACACTGAGACTGGAATTATCTGGCATTACACCAGTAACCAACCAAAACCAGGCCTTCAGATCCTTAAAAATGAAAGAGTTCAAGCCACATATTTATTATGAGCTCTAGGAGTGCGTGATAAGCCTGACTCTCTTCCCATTTACGCTAATGGAATTGTTGATTTTCTGTTAGCTCGCTTTTGGACAAGGCTGGCACAAGTGGGAAGAAAATGAAGCTGAGTTGCTTCATAACACCTGTGATAAAATCAAAGGTGAGGTGACTGCTGCAACCCAGGGGCTATACTCTTCACTGTCTTATGCTCCTAGAAATCCAAGGATCAAGAAGGAGAGTATGATGAAAGAGTTAAGAAAAAGGAGCATGAATATGAAGTTTTCTTGCAAAAACAAATATATGTGGATTTTCAACATGTCTGGAATGGGGCCAAGCAGATTTTACAGAAAGGTAATGAAATGAATCTGTGTTCTTGCTTATACAAGCCTTAAAACAATAAAATGTGTTTAAAGACACATGATTTAACAATGGATAACTTTATCAGCTCACTTATTTACTTAATATGAAGTACATTAAATGTATTTACTTGATCCTTTTGTTTTCCCTTCTTTCTTTTACATGGATTTGAACATTTTCCTTTCCTACCTGACTGCAGTCAAGTGGCATCTGCAGAGACATGCTTACCTTCAGGACAAAATGAACACTGATATTTTCATAAATAAAGAAATTATGTTCCTCACAAAAAAAAAAAATCATTTTAAATGCTGTTGCATTTTTCAGCAAGGAAAAATTCTTATCGGGCAATCTTTAAAAAACTAGTTCTTTCTTGAGATGGAAGAAATTCCCCTTCTTACTGAGCCAATGATTTAGGGACTCTTTAAGCAACAACCTTAAGACACGGGCTTTGAAAATTAACTGCTGAGAAGGCTGAATTTAAAAATGTGCTTTTTTTAAAAAAAAAACCCAACAAACCAGAGATGAGATTAGTAAAAAAATTTGCAGAACTGTTTAGGTGGTATCCTAAACTGAGAAATTGAAAGATCTAGTTTCTTATTTGTTTTTTGGCCAAAGCTCCCTTCTTTGAGTTCAGCTCAGGTTTTGCAGATGCCTGAGCTGCTGCTGGCAATTCCCTAGCCTGGCAAGTGGGAACGGGTGTGCGCAGCAGTGGGTCATTACCTTGGCTTCTAGCCCAGGCTTTGGTACAAATGAAACTTCTCTGCCAGGGTACTGCCTGTGAGCTACTGCTCTTGGATCACAGTATTGCCATCGAATTGCTTGCAGTGGAGCACAGGGCAGCCAGAGCTATCCTGTGCCACGGTCCACTACACAGCGGCATGGGGAACTGTGCACAAGGTCTCACAAATCTCTGCTGTCTGAGCCCTCTTAGGCAGAGGCTGCCACCTTCAGAGAGAAGTCACCCTGGTTTCTGTCTTCTACTTGCTCCTGGGTCTCAGTCAAGGCCACTGAGTATCTCTTGTTCCTATTGCTGTGAAATATGTGGGGTCAAGACAGAAGTTACACTCTTGGTTCTGCATGTCAAGACCATGCAATAAGCAAGAAAGGAGGGCGCCAGGCCCTATCTATGCAATTGGAGTAAAGGAAAAAGTGGATATTTGGGACATGATATGGAGCAGAGACAAATGAAAAGCTTATGTGTTCTTACTAAGCTGAAGAGCAAAGGAGAGGATGCCAGGAGGTGTGAAACAAAGTGTCATGCTGCTTTTGTAATTGCCTAATTGGACAAAATAATTCCCTCCTGCAGGGTGACCCTCTCTTGCGGCTCCAGCAAGGAAATGCAATACAAAATGAGGAACTGGGTTTTCTGAATAAACCCATTGTCTTTATTGCATTACCATTTTATGCTATTACAATTATTGCATAATTGCCCACTTGTTGTGAGTGCTCATGTCTTTTTACATATTTCCTGCTCTCACAGTCCTTGTAGCATGGGACCACCCCAGAGAAATCCTTTGTCAAACATTCCTGTGCTCTAATGATGCCAGAACGTGTTTTGCTCTTTGGCAATCAACCTCTCCTCTAAATTTCTTTGCACTTAATGCTTGTTTATCTAGAGGCCTACAGAAACTTGCTCACATAGTTGGTATCACTAATGGATTGGTGACAGGCAGCAGTAAAACACTTTGATCCCAGTCCTCAGGTGCTGTAACTTGTCTGAGGTGGATGGCTGATCCGCTTCCACCATTGATCATGCAGTTTGTAGCAGATTATTATAATTAAGCACCTTTGAAGTGCCAAGTTATATGAAGCTCTGGTGCAGTTCAGGTTGTAGAATTCAAGCGAAATTTATTAATATTCTAATTTTTATGGGATATCATGCTGTTTATGAAAATGGTTTTTCTGCACATTCAGATTTGTCCTGGTGAGGCTGCTCCACTTGGGAAAAGCACATGGAGAGAAATCATCCAGAGCTGAGAACCTGTCCTCACTCCTGATTTAATCTTAACCTCATGTTTTCCTAAACAAGTCATGGGATCTGCATCTCCCAGTGGAGGTTTAGACCTAGCCTTGTTGCTGAACCAGGGTGATCTGCAGCACTTTGCCAGCGTGACACACAAAGCAGCTCAGCTGAGCATGGGAAGAGCGGTCTTGAGCTGGGTATCCTGAACCTGTGCCTCCAGCACACTGCCACCACCAAAGTTAGAGCATTCCTCCAGTAATCCCACCAGGAGAGGGTTACCTCAGCAGTTTAATAAAGTAAAAAAATGCTTGAAGCCACCTTTGCAATTGTGTCTCCAGGGCAGTACTCAGTAGTCACTGTGAGGTTGGGAGGCAGCTTGGTCTGTCCTCTATTCAATGCTTTTGCTGGCAGCTATTCCCGCTCCTCCTCTGTTTCCAAGAAGCACCGATATAACCAGTGCTTACCCGAGCTGCCACCCACTGCCTGCCACAGCCCTGCTGGAGCACCCTGCCCAAACCGTAGAGCAGAGAGGAGGGAGCTGTTGTCAGCAGCCCAGAAAATGCTCCATGAGAGGACACTTGAGAGTGCACCCATTTCTCACAGCCCTGTCTACAACATCAAGTAAGTAAATTTACTGACTACATCATTGGCCATGTTCTTGCTAAGGGCAATGCATGTTGGAGAAACTTTGAAAAAAGTATGTCAGTCTAAACAGAGATGTCAAAAGAGGAAAAAACATCCCAAGTGTTTGTTTTAGAGCATTCAGGGACAACCTCCCCCCCACATTTAAACTACAATAAGTATCTGTAAAGGTGACATTCAAATACCTGCCCCTACCTTTTTTTCCTAAAAAACAGATTTCAAAAAACCAAAGTCAATATATGTTAAAATCTAAATAGAATAAAAGTTAAGTCAAAATGCCAACATCTCTAAAATGTCCCTCAGAAAATATGTTTAAAATCTTGCCGTTCCACTCTGCTAACACTAAGAACAGAACGGGAGAAATGGTTGGCTCAAATCTTGAAGTTACCAACTAAATAGGTTTTAATAAAAATAGACTGGAAAGCAGTCAGGGAGGCCATAAAATATGCAGATTTTAACTACTCTTTCCAAAAGCCTCAGTTGCAGTCTGTGTTTCTGAGGGACTGGGTTTGTAGGGAGGAGAAGGTGATTCTCAGCATTCCAGTGCCCACGCTAGGCACATTGCTGGGGTTTTTACTTTGGAATAGCTCTGGTCTGATCCTGTGAGCTTAATTACCATTAGCAGTGGGACTGTTTTGCTTCACCCAAGAGCAGCTGAAACTGCATGTCCCCAGCCTGCTCTGCGATGTGAAACACGTCATGGTACGTGGTGAAGGGCAGCAGAATCAGTTCCCAGGTGAGCTCCTGCTCTGAAATAAAACACTAATGTAGGCAACATGCTTTGTTAATAATTTCTCAACATGAACTAGACCCCTTATCTGGTTATTGTTTCTGCCTGTAACTAAATGAAGTAATTTAAAAACAAAATTGGACAAATATGAAAAGTGCTTAATATATTTGTATAAGAAAATTCCAGTATGGAGGAAGATAGTACAGGGGTGCTTGATTTCTCAGTGACTATTGGAATATTTTGGTATGTAGTTACAGTACTACTTCATGCTAGACTAAGTAATTGCTATTAACAGTATAGGAGCTTCAGGAAGGCCACATCTAAAAAAGCATTTACATCTTCTACTACTTGCATAATTTTATAAAGTCTCAACAGTCTTGAAAAAATTGGTCTATAGTCTGAGTGACAGTTTGTGTTGCAGATTTAGAGGGGATATGAAATTTTCCCATATCAAAGCTGAAGAACAGTTCTGACAGCTGCAAAGGTCTCTGAATTAATAATGTGAAGCTGGTGTAAGACAATATTTAAGAAAAACCCATTTCTTTCTGCAGCATTGAAACCCCTTGCTTATAAAATATTAAACAGGATTAAAATTGGTATGCTGCTTGAGTGGGAAAACATGAAATCCACATATGAATCCAGAAGTGAAAAGAATCATTAGTTCCAACTGTTATTAGTGACAACTTATGATTTGGGGTAAATGAAACACCCTCGAAGTACCTGCCCTTGCTACTAAAATTCAAACCAGAATTTTGGCTCCGGCTTAGGAAAGAAAATGGGCTTTCTAGCTTCCTCATTTAAAATCCACTGACCAATCCTTATTTGCAGAAGCTTTCTCCACTTCTTTAACTATAGCAAACACCTCTGAAAGATTAAATAAACTTGTTATCTGCTATGTAAGCTCTCTGAATACCAATGGACTAATCCAAAGTTCTGGTTTGTCCTAACTTTACAAATACAAATCCCTCCCTATGTCTCAGGGTTTCCTTACATCCTTACATCATTGGTGACTAGTGGGTTGTATAATGTCAATACAAAACCAGGAGACATGCTCTGGCTTTGTATTTTTTGTCTATCAGGGAGAAAAGCTGGGATAAAATTTTATCAGGAGACTTAAAAATTTAAGTTCAAGCCCACCTCAGGTTGATAGATTAGCCATTCTGTCCCCCATTCCCACCTGCAGAAGTGAGAGAAACCTGTGGCTTGTCTGTGTAAAACTCACCGGTGCACTCAACCTTCTGTGGTCCCCCTAGGCAAGCCAGTACTTTCCCAGCCGGTGAGATGCTGTTTGTGGTGGAGCAAGAGGGGCCTCAGGAGCTGCAGAGAGGTCCTGTTGCTCAGACCAGAGTGCAGAAACCCTGACGGCCTCATTGGCATTTATCTAGTGGAAGCCAGGGTGAGTGCACAGGGCAGGGCGAGGCGAGGGGATGTTGCAAGCCTTGTCTGTCAGTGCAGGGTGAAAGAACTTCCCGTCAAAGTCTTAGGGAAAGTCCCAGCCCTTGTATTTACAGCTGAGGTGAAGCTGTGGTTGCTTTTGTCATGCTGGCACTGACTTGCCCCTTGGCTATCGGCCAGAGTTAAGGTTTGGCTGCATTCCCCGACTCTTGGAAGACTAACCTGAGAATTGCAGAAGGCAAGAAATGTTGTAGAAGCACAACAGCAACTATTTGCCTGGAAGGTGAGCTGCTTTTTTTGTGTCACATCTCTCCTGTCCATTCCAGCTGCGGGTAGGGACAGTAAGAATGTCACATCGGGATGAAAGGAATTTGACATGGGGATGGTTGAAAGTACCTGATCTCTGAGATTCTCTAGATATTCTTGACAGCTACAGTGATCCTGTGAAGCCAAAGCCTGTGATGGATACGTGTTGAGACATGGGTCTTTAAGGGGTAAGCCTTTGGGAGGATGCAAAGTTCTTGATGTTACACATCTGTTTGGAATGGGACATAATTCAAAACAGATACCTTGAACATCAAGAAATCACTGGACTGGATCATAGTCCAGATAGGAGAGACTGGCTAAGAGAGTCCCACTAGCACTGAGATTTCATAAGTAGTTTGAAAAATGAATTGAAGGGGATTTAAGTAATATTGCACTTTAGATTTGCAAGCAATGTCTGCCAGTAAAGAGGAAGAAAGGAAAAAAAAGTTTTTACAGCAGCTTGCTTTTGGAACTTACTGAAAATTAACTAGGAAAATATGCTGAAAAGGAAAAGGCATAGAGAACATAAAACATAGAGGTAATCTCGGAATTTCTTACAGGAGCAAAGGGCACCAAGGCAGTGGACATATCTGGGATGAAACAGTGTACTACTATTTTTTCATATGACCCATCAACAAACATGCTGCCAAAACCAGTGTTATTACATTTAAAATAAAACCCACAGGGAGTGGAAAGGAAGACAGTTGACTCACAGAGCTTAAAATCATAAGGCTAACCCCACAGAAGATACGTGAGAAATAAATGTACAAATTCATAATAGATGTAAAAAAAGGACAGGTGTTATGCCCTTCAGAGCATCAAGGTGATCTAAACATTTAGATCCTATGTAAGAATATGAGTAAAAAAGCTGAGAAAGAATTTGAAGCCATTTCCCAGTGGATCAATACCTCATGAATATTAAATAATGTAGGAGAGACTTGAACTGTCACATTCTTATATCTATGCAAGCCCTTCATATTGTAAGGCCATGCTTAAAGAAGGAGTTGGATACCCTCATTGCTCTGGGATGACTGGAGGAACTGACAGAGTAGATCTTGTAGTTACAGAAAAGATGGATGAAACCCTAGATTGTCCATAGATAGAGCTGAAGAAACAAAACAGGTCTGTTAGACTACCAAGGGGAGATATGGTCAGTGACAAATACCTTTCTGTCCTTAGTACATCACAAGGCTCCTGGCAGGTGCTCATATTAAGAAAAAGAAAAGAGCAGGTTTTTTGAACTTCCATGAAACCTTTGTGAGCTGCACTGTTTTTTCAGATGTCTATTTAGGCTACATTTGGCACCTAAGGAAAAACATGATAGATTTTTCATGCCTTTCAGGTTAGTAAGATTTATACAGATGACATTTAGATCTGATGAAGAACACTGGCTCAGAGCAGCCGTGGAAAGAAACTCTTGCTTCTGGGCTGAAGCTGGACAAACAACACTGTAAATGCCGTGTAACACAAATAATAACATACTTGAAGAAAATTCAGCACAAAACCCAAGTAAATCACCAGAAAATATTCAACAATTGGGTGCTAAATCATAAAGAGAAATATGTACCTAATGTAGCTTCTAGAGAGTGCTGTCACAATGATCTTGCATGTAATTACTGAAAAAATTGAGAAATGGAAGTAATTAATTAGACATTTCAGACCTGAAAGTAAATCATCTGTGGATGATTTCAGGGCATATGTTGGTGTAGTCTTTTTAAACAGTGTGGTAAAAAAGATGATCACGGTAGTTTATGAGTTAACAAAACTTAGATATACTCAAAGGAAAAAAAAAGATTTAATCTTAGTCATGGAAATAAACCCATACTTTTTTTATTTACTGAAGGCCAGTGCTATTTGAAACTGATTATAAATCATAAGGAATTACCAAACAGAGCCTGTCCAATGGTTATTTTTCATTATTTTTCAGTTATGGAGTGTGACTTGCAGCTTCAATATAACCTTGAAATTGCAAGCAGGTTTTCCAGAACGTTTGACAATAGAACCAAATCCAGAGAGATATCTGTACATCACTCTTATTGCAACAATAGTTACTGAGGCTGAGATGCTTCAGAAAACAATTTGTATCATGAATGCAAGATTAAATTTAGCCTGAAAACATGAGAGTGGTGAACCTGACAGTACTACTGGGAAAGATCTTCCAAAGCATACGTGCAAGTAATTTCAGTACTCAAATGTATAAGGAAAAGGCCAGGGACATCTTGTACATGAGTCTCAGCTGAGCAATTGTGTTTAGAAAGAGAATAAGGTGTATCCTATGTAGTGTGGCCATGGTGAAGGCCGTATCTAGTGAAAAATGTTACAGAAAACTGGGAAAAAAACCTGAATCGTGAGAGGATGTGCTTATTTACGCTTCCTGTGTTTTGTGTTCCAAACCATTATTCTCCTTTTCCCGAGATAACCTTCCTATCTATTACTATTTGCCCCTGATTAGAGGGGTCTAGAAGAACGTAGTGTGTGTCAAATTTATTTTTGTTGACCTAACATACCTGACAATATGCCACCATTCAGCAAACACAAGCTTAAGCAGGGAATTATCCTTTCAGAGAGGTTTTGTTGAGTCCCTCTTGCTCAATCCAATAAAGCAATGAAAAAAGAAATCAATATACTGTGCAGAAATACAGACACAGGTGAATTGCACCCGGCTAGACATGCGCTGGGGCCCTGGGAGCTGATGGTGCTTCACGGGCTGTGCGATGCTGAGGCAGGAAAACCAGCCCCACAGTGGAATGAGCCCCAGGGTGTCAGAGCAGGGCTGCCCCATCTTTGTCCTTCAGGCAAGGACACTGGTAATTGGCCTGTCAGTCGTGTCCCTGCTGTGGTCCTGCTGCAGCAGCCTGCACCCTGCCCCGACCCTGGCCAGGCTCGGGGGAGGAGCACAGGGCTGCTTCTGACTGGGTTGCACAGGTCCAGGGTTGGTGGCCGGGTGCTCCTGGACCTGGAGGAGGAAGGGCAGGACCACCGGTCTGCACACACAGCTGGGTCCAAACCTACATCCTCCAGGCCCTGCAGGCACTCCCTGCAGCAGACAGTCTGACCTGGGGAGTGCTGACATGCTCTTTCCTCCATCGCTACCAAGGGCTGTGCTGCTACTGCAACCTTCTACTGTCCCTTGCAGTAATCTGCCTTCAGGAGACTTCTCTGGTCTTCTCCCAGGACATCCTCCAGGCCTGGGATGGAAAGCAACCAGGACCCCTGCAGCCACCAAGAGGCAGGAGCTCCTTGCCACCCCTCCTGCACAACCTCCACCTCCATGTGCAGGTGGCAACTCCCTGTAGTCCCTTCTCTGGCTCCCCCAGTACTTCTCACAGCTTCTGGCTCTGTTCCTCCTCTCACCTCTACATTTTTGCTTCACCCATCGAAAGGTCTAGTAAATCACAGGACCTGCTTGCTGACGTATTCCTGGCTCTGTCCACTCTGTCCATCTCTGCCACCAGAAAGGTGGAGCGCAAAAGAGGGGGATGCTGTGACCATTGCCATCAACCCCAATAACCCCCAGCATCCTACTGGGAGTGGTGTGCTCTGCTCTGTGTCCCACTCTGGGGTCCTCATGATACATTTTTGAACTCTCAACTCTTGCACTTCACCCTTCCTTTTTTGTTTTTCCATTTTTTTGTCTCCTATCATCATTTTCTGTGTTCTTTTTTTTTTTTTTTTTTAGGAAAACAAAAAAGAGCAATGGCGTTACAAAGCTGCATGTTGTTTGTAGGAGGTTGTTTCCCCAGGCTCAGAGATATTATGGAAGAAGAGATGACAACCTTCTAAAAAAAACCCAGAAGAGAAAGAGAAGAAAAGAGGCACAGAGCCTGTCACTTTGTGCTGCAAAATCTCCATCAGACAGCAAACACACACTGAGACCAGGGAGTCCCAGGACACACAGTTAGGATCTCTGCCCCTGGGAGAAGAAGTCCTGGTGTCCTAGAGGAGCCAATATGCCCACAGGGACACCATGGGGTACCTCAAAGGCTGATGGAAATTTACTGATAAATGCAATCTCAAGGTTGGTGATAAACATTTGCAACTCTCTGTTATATCAGTTTGAAATATACTTGGTTTTATGTTTTCCTCGGCAGGGAAGGTGTAGTCTTGGGATTGTGCCTTAAAGTTTTAACATCTGAAACAAAAGTTCTGGCTATAGCATTGTAAAGCCTTTCTTTGTTATGTGCAGCCTTCACAGACTGGAGGACGTAATAAACTAGATCTTGTGCTAGGTACTTATTCTGAGGTCCAAAATTGCAAAGGTATTCAGAATGGAAGTCAACACATCTTTCAGGATTTATACCTTAGAGATCACAAAACACCACTGAGCACACTAGTTAACCCAAATCTCAGTGATGCTAGAATAGGAAGGATTTCTACCTGAAAACAGGGCATGCAGTAGCATGATTTAAAAATAAGATTTGTCCTGTATTCTTTGCCCCCTATCATGGCATTTCCACACAAACCATTGTTGGGAGTGAAGAACTGGGTCCTTAGTGTTTAGGGGTAGCTGGCTTGACATCAGCTTTCCCAGAACCAGTAAACGTACTTGTACCCTCCACAGAAATCACAGATGCAGGTCTCTCTTTCAAATCCATGGTGTTTCCGTACAATGGCATCATCACTGACTGGAAACAATTCAGAGTAACTTCATGCTCCTTTGCCCTGAAGCTATTCTATGAATTTGATTAAAAAAAAAAAGTAGATCATATTTCCCTTTCAAATAAAATCACTAAACTTTCTTGAACTTTGCTTGACACTATTTTATGTGCTGGTTTGCTTTCTTCATGTGCTCAGGCTGAAGCTGTTGGCTGTAAATGTTTGCTATCAATTCCTACAGAGTGGGAATATTCAGACTGCTGCTGAGCATGAGCTCTAAAACTTTTGACAGCTTTAGTTTTCTTTATTGCACAGTGATTTATCTGTAAGACTGAGGGAAGCACTGGGCATACAAGCAGGTGAGCAGCACATGTTGCTTGAAGTTGCAGACCAAGATAAACAGCATTTCATAAGGTGCTCAGCGAGTGAAAACACAAGCCAAAATATACATAAAAAGATGAGCTGTGGTGTGGTCAGATGTTCAAAGGTAGGAAACAGGTGAGTTTTTGGAGGAGACAGCCATTTCTAGCTTCTTTCTTTCTATTTAAATCACTAACCTCATCCAGCCTGACCATGCTTCATTTTGACCATCTTCTGAGAAAGTGTTTGAAAAGTGAGGAGCATGAGAAGGGGAATAATTTTTCTTGTCAGAAGTGAGACTGACACATGGGAGGCTGAAAGTCAGTAATGACTGAAGCATTTTTCTATTTGCTGTTCCTTGGCTTGGCCAAAGCTCTCTTGGATTCCTGCCCATAAAGTTAATATCTGCAAAGGAACTACATTCACAAACATGTGTGTGAGATGTCTCAGGTTTTTACTGTGTTGCGTTAGTCTTCAAAGCACATGAGAAGATCCATAAAGATGATTCTAGAGGGACCTCTGACTTATAATAGTGTCAGGAGGAGATGGGAAAATGCAATTGTATGAGCTGTTTCAGTATTTTTAGTAATTTTTAGTATTGTTTTCTATTTTTTGACTACCTGCCATTTTGGCTTTTAAGTGGGCATTAAAGGCATGGAAGATACATGCAGCTAAAATACCATGTTTTGTACGCTAAATAAAGATAATTTTGTTCAGGTAATGTTTGTTATCAATTCACAGAGTGACACGTCCATTTCTGAGATGACAATACCTTTTGGTATTAGCCTTCCTTGCTGTTTCAGCTTGTAAAGCTACCCTGTGACCAGAGATAGCTCTTGTGCATGCATTTGTGAAGACTACTCTGGATTTCTGCTGCATTCAATCTTGTTGCTTTGTTTCTAACTAGCCTTTCCTTAAATTACAACAAACATGACACTATTGCTCACTTAATTTCTGGGAACATTATCTGCTGACACCAGTGCCTACCAGGAGGCCAGAACACCCTCTGACATCTTAGATACTGTTATTGTCTGATGTGAAGCAAGATGCAGGATTTTAACTTCCTAGCATTTTTCAGAGATAAACTATATTGTCATTTTGTGTGAGATGGAAAGCAAAATATTTACAGCTGAAGCAAAATGCAAAAGGCTCAAATGCATTTTGAGAACCTCACTCCAACATCTAGGTAATCACACCACTGGCATAGCCAGACTTTTTTCTGAGTTCAGTTGCTGACAAAATTACCCCTGGTACAGTGAAAAAAAAGAGACTTCAAACCACATTGAAATGTATCAGTCAATGGCCCAAAGCAAAGCCTAGATTCTGAGCTTCTGACCGATCCTTTCTGGAGATGGAAGGGTGTATTTTTTCATGGGATGTGGGGAGGTACGAACATTGCACAAATGTGATGGTGTCATACTGGGAATGCTTTATTTCTGTAAAGTGTCCTCAACAACTGGAGACACCATACTTTGAACTTCACAGGAGTGGGTACCATATTTTAGGTTGTGTATTCATGTCCGGTACAATTTCAAAATGGGGCTAGGAGAAGAAACGCTAATTTAGGAAATACTTGTTTATAGACCATGTCCTGGTTTTGGCTGCGATAGAGATAATTTTTAGTGCTGTGTTTTGGATTCAGCATGGGATTTGGTATGAGAAGAATGTTGATAATATACCAATGTTTTTAGTTGCTAAGAAATCAAGGACTTTTTGACTTCCCATGTCTTGTTAGCATGCAGGTACACAAGAAGCTGTGAGGGAGCATAGCCAGAGCAACAGACTGAAATTGGCCAATGGAATATTTAATATTATACAACATCATGCTCAGTGTATAGATGAGGGGTGGGCCAGGAATCTTACTCTCTCTTTCTGGGATTGCGGTTTCAGGATTTTCTCTTCTGTGTGATCCCTAGTCAGGAACAGTCTGGGAGTCAGTCAGCAGGTAGTGAACAATTGCATTGTGCATTACGTGTTTCTCTTTTCTATTATTATTATTATTATTATTATTATTATTATTATTATTATTATTATTATTATTAATTATTATTTTATTTTATTTCAATTATTAAATAGTTTTTATCTTAACCTACAAGTCTCCTTATCTTTACCCCTCCAATTCTCTCCCCCATCCCCAGAGTGGGGGAAGGGCGAGCAAGCAGCTGTGTGGTGTTTGGCTGCTGGCTGGGTTCAAACCATGACAGACGGTAACGCCTTTGAGCTGAAATCTGCCTATTCTATTTTGAATAGATCCTCATGGCCTACAAGCCTTGCATGTCCAATAAGTCATTCTAGTATGTCTAGTAGTTTCTTTTCAAAGTTTATTAACAAACATCCATAAATCAGGGATGATGATTTTTCTCCTGCTTAGTACTTCTAACTGGACTTGCTTCCGTTCCATGAAGCTGAACTGTCATATTTAGGGGAGGTTAACAAGAGGTGTTTGATGTATTCTGGAAAGCTGAATATCTCTTCTGGATGTTTATATACCTGCAAAATGTTATGGATCTTTCAGCTGAAACTATTTTTTAAATTTCACTTTTGAAAAAAAAAATTATTTTTTTGCCCACATTTGGGATGCAATCATATTCTGAAATTTAGAATTGCTTGTGTGAGAAAATAAGCTTTTGAACTTCTGCTGATAACCGTACCAGACTATTGTATCCTATTTATGCAGTGTCTTTGCAGCTATCATTAGCTAATTAAAAAATGAGCCACAAGGAGAAATATTAACCCTATTAATAACAGCATAGAAAATGGAGAGGAATCAACCAGTCAATTTGCTCGACTCAGAAAAAATGCAAAAGGCTCAAATGCATTTTGAGAACCTCACTCCAACATCTAGGTAATCACACCACTGGCATAGCCAGACTTTTTTCTGAGTTCAGTTGCTGACAAAATTACCCCTACTGCCGAAATGCTCAAACATATGACCAAGTCACAGCAGCTGAAGGAATTACTACATATCAGTTGAGCCATACTATCTCTTCATGTCCATGCTCTTCACCAATTCCAATGAACACTACATTAGTTTAAACTTCTTCCTCTGAACTCTGCAGGGTCTATGTCCCCCATCAAGCTAGCTCTGACTGCATGTGCATGGTATTTGTGTCCTGCTTTAATCCTTCCTGACAACATGTAAAAAGAAATTTTCCAGCCACAGACTTAATAGATATTTCTCAGTATCATCCAGCACAGGAAGGGCTTGAAAAGCATAATTTTTCTTCTAGACTAGTAAAACATACAGATTATGTTTTTGTTTCCCTCCTTTTTAATTTCCCTTTTGAACACAGGAACTTCATTATCATGTGAGCAATAACCAGCAGACACAGATGGAAATAAAGGTTAACATTTAGCCTAGGAGAAATTATTTTGATATCTTTGTAGCTATGTTACCTTAAGAAGGGTAGAACTTTTTGTCCAGTGATACATTTATGATATTACAATCAATCAGGGAAAAAGGATTTGTACTGCATTATGACAGAGAGCAATAAGAAGGGGACATGAAGATGAATAGGCTACTTAGTGAGTGACTTTTGGTGCCAGCCTGGCGATGACAGAGAGGACTGTAATGTTATGAGGTCTCTGAGACTCTTCAGTAGTTTTATTCGGGGCTTTTGAGTGCTTATGATACCACTGGCCATCATTGCTATGTTTGGCCACAAAGCAGAAGACAGAAGAGGAAGTAATTTGAACAGTGCAAGGTGCTGGTTTCACTGGGTAAGATAGTTGTCTGGATGACTACTCTCATTTACTTAGCAGGATTTGAGCTGTGTGGCTCAGATTAATGAAAGGAAGGTCATAAATCAGGTCTTTAAGGAATTGCACTTGCCAATGTTATGTGGAGACTGGGTTGTGTGCACAGCAGCTCTAAGCAGTGCTAATGCTGTCATCTGGAAAGCAAGTGCAAAGCTGGGATTGATCCAAGGGTGAGCAGACCCAGGTAGGTATCCCACCATCTCTCCTCTCTCAAAGCCCAGAGTTAGGACCTTGGCTGGATGAAAGGCTCAGCTGTCTTCATCTGGATTGAGAACATGAAGCCTTTTGACCTGTCCTCAGTTTTTTGAACACAGACTAATAACACCTAACCCACTGGAAAGGATTAGTTTGAGTTCTTCAGAAATTATTGTGAGCTGTTATTAAATGACATAATTCTTCCAAAAGGTCTTGCTTTTGATCTTGGCAGAACAACAAATGTGCTATGCTCAAAGTCTCTTCCCTTCATACTTTCCTCTTACTGACCTCACAGCACTGACCATGCTCTCTCTGCTCCTTTTCTCTTTCTTCTATCTTCTCTGTTTGTTCTTTCAACTTCTTTTAAAAGTATGCTTATTACTAGGAGTGAGCTTTTCTCTGGTTTCTTTCTCAGACAATATCCCAGTCACATTAAGATTTTTTTTTTTTTTTACGAAGGTAGTGTTTACAGCTAACTCAATGAAGAGGGAATAAGAGGTTTCCCAGAAAAAGTAAAGATGCAGACTTTCAGGTTTCACAAGTAGTACTTCACAGGCAGGTGTGCTCTGAAAATATGCTGACAGCAGGCCTAAGAGACTGCATATGAAAAAGAGGACAATTTCTACCCATTTCTATTGGGCCTTCTGTCCTCCAGCTCCCCAGTCCATTTTTTTATTTAGAAAAATCATAAAACAAAAAGGCAGAAGGTTCAGGTAGACTGTATGAGATGCTAGAAATGGAACTGGAAACACTGGCATGTATTACAGTAAGTTATTGTTGTCTTGACCATTCTCATCTACATCCTGTTATTTTTGTGAGAAGTTATTTAAATGTGTGCATATATCTCAGGAGTACTCTGTGTTTTGCATTTTTTTAAGCATGTCAGGAAGTTACAATAAATATCTCCATGAAATTTGCTTAATAAGAATTTTCAGAAGCATTTGTCATATTTCTGCTAGCAAAGTCAACTGAAAGACTAATTTTAGCAATGTGAAAAGCTGCTTCTATTGTGACAAAAATTATGGCCTAAGGGACAGAGCCACCCCCTCTAGAAATTAATACTTACAAACCCACTTTTCTGTCAACAATCTGATGGCAATGCCATGGGAAGCTACTAATGGGAAAAGAGAGCTGTCAGAATAAAAAGTGTTCATCTTCTCTAAACCAAGGAGGCTTTATTTATTCTTCCAAGCAATAAGCACAACTGAACTGTCTCTCTGAAATCTCTGTCTCCTGTAGATAATGTGCTTGGTTTAGTACTACCTCACACTTCAACTTCTGTCTCATACACTTGGTATTTTTTTGTCATCATGTAGATCATATGCTTTTGGGAATAACAACTTTCTTAATGTGTTTTTGTGTTGCATCCACAATTACAACTAAGCTTCATGGGTACAAAATACACCAAACAAAAGACTCCATGCAATTTATGTGGACTAAAAATGCAAACCTTACATAACAATCCAATAATTAAGGTATTAGCAGTTAGCAGTGTAATAAAAGAGTTATTATTAGTTCCATTTTGATAAAACAAACACTCCAAGTTTTCCAATTATTATAGCTCACTCCCAGTCATGATGCAATTGAAACTTGTACACGCCAATTTGCTTGTCTCTACCCCTTTCTCTGGTGTTATGCTCACCCTTCTGTCGGTCCTCAAGAAGCAGGGGAGAGGGTTAGGGTGAGTTAGTGTCCCAAGTTCTTCACTGGAAGAAGTATGGTGTTGCTGAGAATTTCTTCCACCTTACTCCAGGATCTGCTTGGGGCTATTTTTATATGTTTCTTAGCACGTACTGCACGTTCCTCTTTCTTCATTGGTCCATGATTCCACCTCATATCTAAATATACTATATATAACATGTTTTAATTACGTATGTTGAATATTTGTTCTTTGTTCCCTTTGTTATCTCTAAAGCCAGTTTTACTGGCCTCCCAAGGGTTTAATGACCAGTAATTGATCATTAGTGATTTGTTTATAGCCCAGGAGCCTCCAGTTTCATCCTGTCTCCCCACTTACAAAATCTCTACTATAATCTGTTACTTGTATAATCCTCTACACTACTTTTATTCTAGGTCATAGCTGCCTCTACACAAAATAACTACTGCTCCTCTATTATCTATTATATACAGAAATCTCAAAAATATAGGCATTATAACACACAACCCTACAGAGCTAAACTAAAACTTAAACAAATTAGTTAATATTCACCTGGCAGGTACATAATTGCTAGTTAAAACAAAGCTTCAGGCAGGCCAAGACAATCCAAACAAAGCCATCTTGACATGTTCTGGCTTCAAGCCTTTGCAGATATAACACAGAAGTTGTGGTCTCTTACTAGCAATGGTAATGCCATGCTGGCTAAACTGTAGGGTTTTGCCCTATGGAACCAAACAAAGAAGTCTTGACCATGGGTCTCATCAACTTTATGAGGTGAGACCCAGAGGAGAGGGCTCCTGGTGTTCCCAGTCAGGTGAGGAGACAGGTTCCTGTATTCTGGATTAGTTTGTATTGCCTAAGAATTGATAGCTCTGGTTCCTCATTTGTACAGCACACTGCATTCAAGCAAACCACATTCAATATAAAATCTCCTAGGTCAAAGGAAATGTTAAAAAGGACCTGCATAAAAGTAGCTTCATTTTCCTACCTAAGTCCTACTGAGATCTGCAGCTTATCTAAGGAGTTTGATCTGACTGATGCAAAAAAAGAGTGAATACAAATGTGACAGAAATGAGGGCACAAGTAGGATTTCTAACTGCCTATTTCATGGGCAAGCATTCCTTCCAGGCCGGAGCTTTGTGTCCCAGTTTGGCCTTGGGCTGGTTCAGTGCCTGCCCTGGGAGGGAGAAGGTTAAGTTTCAAATGGGGAAGAGGGAACGCTCTGTGGTGGACCACAAACCATTCTCCTCTGTCAACACTGACTTTCCACTGACTGTCCAGAAGTGTTGTTTGAATCAAATACAAAAGAAATCAGGTTTAAGTATACTGGGCTGTTTTTTAATTCTTTCCAAAAGTTCATGTTCCTTCCCAGGGTTTTTGCTGTCTTAAGTGCAACTTCCTTTTCAGGGTTTGGGTGAGAGCAGGGGCAGATGAGATGGCAGCAGGAGTGTTGCCTGGACACAGGATACGTTCATGCATGCCCTGGTTGTCTGGATGTGTTCTGGACTGGGGAGCAGACTCCCAAACTTTCCTCACAGCGGTGAAAACCCTGCTCTTTGCTACAGTGCTGTGAGCTAAGAGCACGGTCAAGGAATCCTCAGGCAGATTTCTTCCCTCCAGGTACATGTTGTGGTGTTTTCTGCAGTGTGCAATAGCACTACACATTAAAGCTCTGGTATAATAAATGACATGAATCATAAAACATCTGCCAGTCGGGAAAGTAACTGTCCCAGCTAAATGTTGCAGGCATAGTGGAAACTCCTGCTGGTTTATTATAGCCTGTTTATAGGATTTATTTCCGTTTCACACTAGGAGAAATGAAATTCTCAAACCATCTCTAAACCAGAAGAAAATCATTAAATGTTAAATTACTTCTACCATAATGGTTAATGTAAGCTTCTCACGTCAAGAAGAGAGGTTGGATTTAATCAGTTTCCTAAATTCCATCTCAAATCATCAGAACTGCATATACTGACTATTTTTTTGTACTAAATAGAAGAATATACAGTTCCCACATAGGTTTTTATGTTCTTTTTCTCATATAAAATGAGCTTTGTTTATAAGATCCAGGACTACAAGATTATCAGGGAAAAAGAAATTAAATGATGAAGAAAATACACATGCTTCTTTAAAAATAAGGCAAAGGGCTTGGTACTCCAATCCTTTTCATGCCATGTGGTCACTTAACTCATAACTTCCTGATAGCCATAAAAAAATTACTGTTTTGGTCTTGTAGAATGTAATTTCTATCTTGTATTGACAAATCCGTGGTTCTTTGAAATTAAATCTGTAACAGGTTTTTTGAAAAATCTGATTTACTATTACTTTTTAGTCCTACACTCAGCTGTACACTTAACTGATGCCCACTTATGTCATGTTGCTATGGAATTGTTATGTGGACTAGTTTCACAAATGCCACTAGGAAATAACATTGAAAGCTCTTTCTCCCTTCCTATTTTAGCAGTAATTGGAAAAACAACAGTGGAAAGTTAAATAACCTAAGCAGAAATTATCCAGTTACAATAGCAAGAGTTCAATAGGGAGGTGGTTGTTGAAAATGTGATCTTCACAAGAAGTTGCTAACGTTGATCGTCACAAAAAAACTCCATTTGAAGTGTGCTCATATATAGGACACAGAAGAGACATCCCTTTTAAATGACAGTGATTGAATTGGAGATAAAAACCCCATCATATTATATATTATTAAATAATTAATTTTGCAGTTATCCATTATAACTCAAAATGTAAATAATTGCAAATGGATGCATAACAGGGAGATGAGTGGCATGTTGGTCATTTTGTTATCACTGTGACATCTGAAGCCTTTTCTATGATATATATTTAGATACACATATCCAGCCATCACAGAACAAAAATCTCAACCATCTACCTGAAAATCTTGCAAATTGGTCATAAAAACATACTTAACAGGAGCAGGACTTTACATCATACAAAATATATTGCAAAATGGGAGAAATCGTGACAGATTGATTAGGTCTCTCACTCTCTCCAGAATTATTGTTTTATTGTAAACAAGCAGAAAGCAAATATAGAAATACAGGCCAGTGGTACAACTGCAGGTGTGTGAGATAGCAGTGCCACTGAAGTAAAAACAATAGTGTCTTCAAAAGAAAGCACATTGTGAACATAAATGCAAATATAAATATAAAGGAGTCAATGTGGACAGTCCCTGAAACTGGTATATAGTCCTGCAGACCCACTGAAAAACATATTTGAAATACATCTTGAGAAAGTTTGAACAGGCGTAAGTAACAATGTTGGATTTATAGTAGGAAACCCAAGAACTATCAGAAGAGGTATTTTCTGTAAAGACAGAAAAAAATGCACCATACAGCAGAATTTTCTGCACTTCCAGATGTTTTGTGCTGCTAATACATCATTTCATGTTGTAGATAACTCTGCTATTAAACACTTCCTGGAAAACTCTTTGAAAGGGAGTCATCAGTGCTGAATCACTTGGCAAAACAGGATTAAGTACTTTGAAAATCATGTAAATAAACTGAAGAAACAGTTGAAAGCTCACCTTGATCTTAGTCTTCCTTAGCTAAAAAGCAATGTAGAAGCCTGCTATGGTCTAAGGAGTGTAGCACACTCTTGTAAGAGCTTATTCTTTTCCCAGGAACCGAGACAGACCACCTTAGATAAATGAAAATATCTAAACCAACACCCATGGTGCTTATAAAGCTTTGTGCCAGTGTTTTCAGGGTGTGACAAACACTTGACCCCAATCAAACCAAACAGATATGAATATGAATGTGAATCAAGCCAAATGAATAAATGTATGAATAAATGTGTTTTATCTCTTTCACAGTTGAAGCGAAGTGTTGATAATAGACACCTTTTTTTTGTGTCATCTATGCAATTTATTATAGAAAGTGTTTAAGCACTGGTATTTTGGTATGATTTAGCAAAATACTTTCTGTCTGGCCTTTATATTGCTCTGGGAGCCTAATGGTACTCACTAATATGGCAGGTGGGAAGGCTTCTTCTTCTTCTTAGAAAGAGGCCTTGTGAGAGGGTCAGATGTGCAATCCAACACAATATACATTTCAGGATCAAGAAACACTCTAAATGAAAAAATAATTTACATTTTTTGTGACAAATAGAAAGTTAAACATTTTGGCTCCCAGTGTTTTAATTGTACCTGTTAGCTCTCATGATTTAGTGATAGTGTCACTAGTACTTAAAACCTTGGTATACATTTTTATAGTTAAAATTATGTGAATCAGTAACCTGTCAGTGAAAATTACTTCTCCTGTTCATCTGTGCCTTGTAATATTCCAAAAATTACTGTGTAAGAATTGACTTTAATTTTAATTACATGGATATGGTATATTAACATTAATATCGTGCTGGTGGAGTACTCATCTTTTAATTTTGGCCAAGGATGCAAATTGCCTAGAGGCCTAGTTATGCTCCCATGAAAGTTCCCATTGACTTCAGCTGTGTAAATTTGGAAACACTAATTTACGTATCCCCTCATCACACTGGTTGGATTTTTTTTTTTTTTTTCCCTGTGAGATACTCAATGCTTCCTGAGTTTTTTTATATGCTCACGGGTGCAAGTAGGGCTGCAAGATCTAGCTCTAGGTAATTGTATTATCCCAGCTTTAAACTGGCAGGTTGATATTACTCAGGAGGCGGTTTCACACAAACAGATAAAATCCTACAGGATTTTATTGGGTCTCTGTTAGCAATCCAAATAAGGATAAAGGATATATTCTTAAGTCATACAGCTGTGTGAACAATTGAAATCGATTGGAGCTGTTGTTGAGCTCACTTGGATCCCTAGTCACACAGATATTTTTGGAAACGATTACACAGCTAAAGTAGCAAAGAAAGCATTAAGAAGGATTATGCTGATATTCTAGTTTCACTGTCTAGGGGTGAAACCACATCTCTTATCTACTCTAAGCAATAAAACCTGCTCTTTTAGAAAAAAAAATGTGATCAATATAGAAAAGATTTCATTGTATAATACGTTTAGGTGTAACCCAGAGATTTGGCATGAAAAAATTCAATAGAAAGCCTCATGACTAATTCATTAGAAAATAAAGACTATGAATTTATTTTAGGAGGTTGGCCAATTGTTCACCCAGTTTTAGAATGTAGATGATTTCCTATGTGCTTATGCTATTCCATTATCCCTCCTGAAACTTTGCTTGAAGGCTGCTGTTCATTCTCCTGTTCGCCCAGTCCCTCAACCTGCTGTACTTGATGCTGCTATTAAGCAGTTTACTACTGACTTTTGTAGCACTGCTTGTGTTGATAGTAAGCAGGTTTGGCAGCAGTTTTGCAAGGAGTGCAAAGATTTGAGAATACCCCATGTTGGAAGATAAAGGCCACATCAAATAAAGACTATTTCAAGCTCCAGTAATCTATTTAAAATGCCACTCTGGTGGCTTAAGAGACTCTTATTACCTACAACTTAATTGACCTAATATGAAAGCATTTGATTTCTCTTTATGGCACTGTTATAACTGGATATTATTTGAGCTGTCATTATTGATTATCAGCGCTGATGTTACTAATTAAGGCTGTTTGCAGAGAACACCCAGCTGCTCCAAAGAGCAGTCTGTGGCCAGCGGGGCTGCCTGGGGAGCGAGGGGCAGGCGGGTGGCCCCGCTGCCACCTCTGCTGGTGCTGTGACTAGGTGCGGGGACACGGGGTGGTGGCTGGGCGTGCACACTGGCACGGCAGTGCCAGGGCTGCTCTGGAGGCATCGGGTGCCTTTGATTTCACCTGAGGTCTGCACGCAGAGTGGCACGTCCACACCATCAGCCTTTCTCTGCAGAGGAGCACTGTGCAGGGGACACACAACCTCAAGGATGAAGGTAGCACTGAGGTGCTATTGCAACAGGATATTTAGCAATACATATAATAATTATATAATTGGACAAGGTCTCCTGCATCCCACTGTGTGTCCTGCTGTGTGCTGTTGCAGACAGCAGTACTTTACCAAATCCCTTTGTAAACTTTTCAATCTCCTTCTCCACCTGGCTTTGGATTTCTGTCTGCAATTCTCCATTTGAGGAGGCTGCTACAGTACCTTATTTTCTGATGTCTGGGAAATTTGGCTTCAATTTCTGGACTAGACAGGCCAGAGTGGTTTCTAGTACTTAATACTACTAGTTGTTAAGAGATAAAAATAGCAGTTCCTGTATATGAGAAGAAGTATCAAAAGAGAAGAGAATAATAAAGGACATGTAGGTGTCTGTTTTCTTTTGAGAAGAAAAATGCTGATACCTCTTCTGTGATTGATAGCAATACATAATACATAAATATCTGTGGTTCCAAAGGCTTTCGCTAGCTGTGACACCCTTGCCTGGACTGATGAATGTTCAATTTCTGTAGAGATAATATAATAACATATTAGAAACATCCTTTAAAATAATAATGACTGGCTCCATTTGAATGATCTGAAAGCCTTAAAGAGGGAACAAATGTGTACTGAAAACACTGCAGTGCTTCTGTGCTTGACAGTTATAAATATTTTTTAAGGATCTCAACTAGTTGCTTGGCTGACAATTCAATTATTCAAGCTTGTGCTGGAGAACATCATAACAAAATTTGTCTCTGTAGTGACACTGTAGTAAATCTGAAACAAAAGATGTCTTTGGAATGAACAAAGAATCTACTTGTTAATTTTATTTATGTGATATCAAAGAAAAAAACAGCCAACTCACCTACTCATGTGATATCTCTCATTCAGCAGTCTAGCACACAAAAAAGTAGGAATATCATCCTTCCATGTTAAGAACTGCCTCTTTTCTGACTACAGAGTAGTTCTTTGCATAATGTTTGTACTGTATGAAAGTTGGGAAATTAGCCCTTAAAAAATCAGGAGCCCCAAAGAGGACCTGCATGAAGCTGATGAAGACAGAGAGGTTCCTGTGGTGCTGTGGGGCTGTGAGCTGATGCCTGCCCAGCCAAGTCAGGAGCTGCATGGCTGTGGCACCATAGATGTGGTCAGTAAAATGTCAGTCCTGCCTGGGCTTCCCTCTATAGACAAATCCCCTCACACAGGTCAGTAAGCCACTAACAGAACATCTGATTTTTATTTTTTCCCTACAGTGACCAGCTTCAAGAGGAGAACTGGTCATTATCGCCATGTAGAATGGGATACATCCCAGAGGTGAGGACACATTCCTACAACAGGTACCAAACCTCAGGAAGTTTGGCAGGAGGTGACCCGAGTGTCCTGGTCAGATTTCATTTTACAGCAGGCTGTGAGCAGTTGACCCTGAGGACGTGACTGCCACAGGAGCAGATGTGGCCCAGCCTGGAGGAGAGGTCAGGGTACGGACAGCCTTGGGTTGGTGTACACAGGTGTGTGCAAGGCAGGCAGTACAGGTTTGATGGTAGGTAGGAATTCTTCTGACCACACTTATCCGGTAAATCCAGGCCTGCTCAGGTGTACTGGGTCTGGCTGAGCCAGAATTGGTTTTCCCCTATAGCAGCCCCCATGGTGCTGTGTTTTATGTTGGGAGCTGGCAGGGTGTTGATAGCACCCTGGTGTTGTGGCTACTGCTGAGTAGTGCTTACACAGCACCAAGGCTCTTTCTGACATTTTCCCCCCCTCAGTGGGACAGGGTGGGCAAGATCTTGGGAGGGGACACAACCAGGACAGCTGACCCGAACTGACCAAAGGGATATTCCATATCATATGACGTCTGCTCAGTATAAAGCTGGGAGAAAGGAGGAAGGGGGTGGGGTTACCCTTGGTCCTCCGAGGCAACCACTACGCGTATCAGAGCCCGGCTTCCTGAGAAGGCCCGACATTGCCTGTTCATGGGAAGTAGAGAATAAATCTGTTTTCTTTTTTTTTTGCTTCTGCGCGCGGACCTTTGCTTCGCTTTGCTTATATTAAAACTGCTTTTGTTTTACCCACAAGGGTTGGCTATCTTATATTCTTTCCCCTCTTTGTCCTGTTGAGAAAAAAGGGGAAAGGAGGGAAGTGATAGAGCGACTTGGTGGGTACCTGGCATTTAGCCAAGGTCAAACCACCACATCAGGGCATAGGTATCAGACCTTGTGTTTATGGAATCCTGCGTGTCATGATACAGGTCCTAGGCCCTTTACAGTCCAGCCCTGTTACCTGTTCACTCTCTATTAATTGCATATGCGCCAGAAACAACACTGAGTCATATACCTTGAAAGACCTTCTGGGTGGCTGAGACCCTTTTCTGTCAGTATAACATGCAGCCATCAGTCTGGGACCTCCAGTAGTTTAAAAGTGACTATGGTTTTCCTAGCAGGAAGTAGTACACAATCATTACTGATGGCCATCCCTTGATCTGACTGTTGGTAGTCCACCTCTAGTCCTCCAGGTTCCTGGGGAGAAAACAAATCAATATATTCATTTTGAAATTCTTACCCTCTTGGGCTTTTGACTGTAAGGCTGGGAGGAATATTTGCACAGACCAGGGTGCAAATTGTAATTGAAATATGCTAAATTCTTAAAAGATTAAAACTCTGGCCCTAAACTCACAGATAGGAGGGTCTTCCTCTTCTTCCTGCACTTCCATCTATGTGAAAAAAAAAAAAATAAAAGAAAAAAAATGTAAAAATCACTACTGTATAGATGCAGGACTTTTAGGGGAAAGGCCATAAACAACTGTGGAGAAAATAAAAACCTCATATGTTACTGTACTGTTGGTCAGAGCTCAGACTGATGCTCAGAGACCAAAAGAGGAAGAAGTCGTACCAGTATGGACTGGTATGAAACCGAAAACCAGAAGAGAGCAGTTACAGTTAGGTGGCTGGCGGGTGGCTGCAAGGAATCCTGTACAGGACACATCTCAAGCTCGGTACCCTTTGTGTGCTGCTGGGAAAAGATCTTGTTTTACAAGAGGCAGCACCCTGCCCTTCTGAGGGGGACAAGGTATGGGCAGGTTTGCAAGGCAGGATAGGCAACGTGAAAGGGTCTTTGGAAAACTCAGCCAAATATGGAGATAAGGGGGATCTTTCTAGAAAGTTCTATCTTTTGACTTTGTAGGCAAATACTCAGCCCTCACATTTAACACACACAACACACAAAGCTGCTCTTTTCTTTCTGGATCACAGTCATGGGTCAGGGTTGCAGAAAGTGATAGACCTGACTCATTACAGGGATAACAAGTCATGAATTCAGCTGCTGCTGTCATGAAAACATGGTAACTTTTCTTGAGCTCTTGCATTACTTTTTGTTCTCTGGTATTACTGTTTCACTCATGTCACTCTGCAAAGAGGTTTTGTTATTTTTATGGATATAACTCTTATAGAAAACATTGTGCTGACAAAAACTAAAGGATTACAATGTAAATAAGACAGAAGAAAGGAGTAAAAGGTGTGTTTCCAGAAAAATGTAATAGTTCAGTTGTGCAACACATTTTCAGGGTCTACTCGTACTGATAATTTATATTTCTTGTATGCATAGCAACAGACAATACAGAGTTTAGAATAGTGCTCTCAATGAATAAAAGTTGGACTTTAATATTTACTGTGTCAGCAATAAACAGAGAAACCAAGCGCTGTATTTATATTGATTCCTTTCTGAGAGTTGGTGAGAGAGCTCCCGGCAGTTAACTTTATACACGCTATTGACTCTTGCTGGCAGAGCTGGAGGATGGAGCTCATGATAAAGGCTGAGGAGGAGGAGGGCAGCATGCAGAAAATCAGGAATGAGTCAAAGGAAATGCTCACATCTCAACAGATGACGTTTTGACAAGCACGTAGGTCTCAGTTCACCTTTGTAAGCACAAGTGAACTTTGTGAGTATGGTAGACTGAGGTGAGGCGAGGGCAGCTGGAGGGGAACTGAGCACCACTAGATGCTGCTGATGTCCTGCCCTTGTTCTGGGGACATTTTCACACCCAGTGGCAGTATCATGAGTTGCCAGTGGTGCAGGGTAAAGAGTCACTGTAGTCACTTCAGCAAAAGTACATAGGTACCGAGGGCTTTGTTATTGTCTGTTTTTTGGCTTTGTGAGAAATAGAAGAGCCTGCCTTTAATCAGTATTATACAACAGTGCCCTCCTGTGCAGAACTGCAGGTCGGGTCTGGACAAGCAGCAGGGAGTAGGGGTCGCAGACCTGAGAGTCTCTGGGCTGTGTTTCCATTGGACCTCTGCACTTACAAGTCTCTTTGAGTGGTGGTTAATGTGAATGACATGCATGGGGACATGAATCACAAAGAATAAAAGATTAGCACGTTAGCTGGAAAGAGAGTTTGGTGGTGCATGTGGAAACACTCTGGGTTTCTCACTAGCTTCCTTGCTCTGTGAACACAAATTATTCTTTATAAATCCTTTGCTGCACCACATAACTGCTAGTGTAATTGTTTCTTCCTTCAACTGATTGCTTGTCATTATAACAAAAAAGCAGGGGATTGTTTAGAAGAAAATCCAGTCCAGTTAATTCTTTCCTTGATTGTATTAGTATGTTCTTTATTTAGGATTTTGTCAGAAACTCAGTTTCATTACTGCAAATATTACTACACCCTCTCACTATTTCTGTTTTATTGAGCTCTATGACATTATCTTTGTTTTGATGGTGGTTGTCATTATGTATCAATTCAAACAGGTCCTCAAGGAATATCATGCTCAGGTTGTTTTCTCTCATCACAGTGGGCAGCTGGTTTTCTTTTCTATTTTCTGTTAAGGTGCCATTTCTTTCAGTCACAAGGGTGTATTTTTGCTGGTGTAGATAATGAGTGCAAGATTAACTCACAAGGCAGGCACTTGCTGGGAAGCTTAGCATTAGCTCATGAAATAGGAAACCAAACACTGTAACTGCCTATCCTGTAAAAACTGAAATTAAATGAGCTTCCATTGTTATGAATCAAAAGGACCATGAATCGTCTTGAGAAGTATGCATCCACATTCTAATAAATGTATCATTTATCTAATAAAAAGATCATGATTCATATGCATATGAATTATCTCTCATTTTTTATAGATATCTCTCTCAAAATAAATATATTAGAACCCTCTCAAATTTTATTTAAAATTTTGAGGTCTCAACACTTGTGTCTTCTCAGTTTCCTCAAAAGAAGTAGCTGATTTTCAGGAAACAAAACAAACTATAGTCTTCTGCCTAGTTTTTGGAAAATTTCACTTCCATTTTGGGAACCGAGCATCTGATAATATTGAAAGGGAGTAAATTAATTGTTCTGAAATAAATACATACAGATTAAAGCCTGAATGTTTCTTTTTAAAGCAGATAGCCTCAACCTACAATATTTTGGATTTCCAAGGTTTTTAGAAACATTTATAAATAAGAATAGTATATTTAGTTATATGAATAGAGATTAAATTATTATTGCTATTATTCCTCTAAAGCATCTGCTTTTTTACTTCTAAGAGGCTGGAAATTTCAGAGACTGGAAGAAGGCAGATCTGTTCTGGCATCAGATCAGGTACTGTTTTTATCTAATTCTTTTCCTGAAAAGAAAGAAAAAGGCAAAAGCAGGTTTTAAATTCTCTTCACTAGCTGAAACTTACTGGGTACTGGCTCTGAGACACAAATGCATATGCCCACAGAGGAAAACCAAAATGGCATATGGTTGCTAAAGCAAAGTTTACCCCACTTTCTCTGACTGTGGTGACCGCAGTGTGAGGAAGGGCAGCTGAGGCCATGGTTGCTCTGCCCTGCTGACAGATATCCTCCCACCACCACCAGAATGACCGATCTCTTGTGTTCCAGGTAAACCCAAATCAGAGTCCATCTACCCCTACTATGCTAGGCTGCAATCCACGATGCTACAGTTATTGATTCCCATTAACACACTTGTCTGCTGGGAGAGACCAGTGTATCTCAAAGAGGTTGAGCCACAGCTGCAGATAGTAGCTTCAGCAGATCAATTTTCAGCTGCCACAGTATGTCTGTCATGATATCTACCATGGCATGGACCTCCTTGGTGGGGCCCATGGTAGTTGTGCAACCACCCTGTTTCCCACCATAGTAGAAGTGAGTGCTTAGTGCTCCAAGAACACTGAATGCAGCACAAAGCACAGTGGAAACGACTGTTTTTGTTAAGAGCCATGGCTGGCAATGGAGAAACTCCTGATTCCAAAACAGCTTATGAATTTTACATTGAAAGAATTGTTGGATAATGTACACAGATGGTGTTGGGAGCTTGGTGAAAACATCAGCATTCCATGTAGTGTTGTCCAAGTGAAAGCAGATGTAGTTAGCGTGGTATTTTTCTGAGTTTTGGTTGGCTCTTCCAATCTCATGTATCCGTAAGTGTCAACTGAAGTCATGCTGACCTGTTTTCTTGGGGCTTAAATGCTTATATAAGCGAGATGCCAAGCCTGTAGGGTAATTACAGTACTAATTACTCCTTTTGACATACATTTCTAGTGATGAAGGTTGTTTCCAGAATGCCTTTGATGCTATTTTGCAAGGGCACTGAGCTGAGACTTTCTTTTCCATATTATTTTTCAATGCTGACATTTGCTTGGTCTGTACTTTTAGATGTAGGAATATAGCAGTAGACAGTAAAGCAAATTCAGCCATAGGTTTTATATGTAATAGGAGGCATAAAGTAAATCAAGCAATAGATTTTTGCTATGGGGAAAAGATATTTCTGGTTTTCTCCATAGTTTTGCTATGCAATACCTTATTTAATTTACTGTTCTTGTATCTTTAAAAACAGGACAAGAATCACCTGAAGGTAAAAGAAGTTGAGACTCATAACTAAACGTAATCATGGCTCTCTTGCCAGTTTCCAACAGCAGCCTCCTTGTCAGTAGTCCTTTCCTTTCTTCCTTATTTTTGCTCTTCTTATGGAGAAGAGAGTTTGCACACATGCATGAAATGCATATATCTCCTGCTATTCAGTTAAACAGAAATTATGAAATAATAAAACACTGTAAAGAATGCTAACAAATGTCATAAGTTTATAACAAATGCTGAGGTTTGTTAATGAGCTAAGCTCACTAGACCTCATCTGGATTACTACAGCCAGTTTTGGGGCCTCAATAGAAGAAAGACAACAATGAATAGGAACATGTTCAGCAGAGGGCCCCCAGAGTGGTCAGGTCTGGAGCACTTGGGGAGTGGGGAGAGGCTGAAGGACTGGTGCTTGTTCAGCCTGGAGATGAGATGACTTCAGGAGGAACCAAAGCCCCCCACTACTGACAACGAAGTTATAAAAACACAGAGCCAGATTTGTCATAGAGGTGCATGGTGGGAAGGTGAGAGACAAATGAGTGTAAGTTGAACAATGGTGATCAAGAGTGGATACAAGGAGAAACTTGTTCCCCATGGGGCAGTTGAGCTGTGGAACAGTTCAACCATAGAAGTTGTGCTGTTTCTGTGCTTGCTGATTTTCAAGACCTGGCTAGACAATGTTCTGAGAAAGCTTTTCTGATCTCACCCTTATTCTTACTTGGGCAGGAGGTTGGACCAGAGACATCCTGGGATCCCTTACAGCCTGAATTATCCTGTGGTCCTTTAATTCTGTGAGAAACACTTGATTCCCATTCAGGAACCTGTTACATCAGGGAAGTAGGAAAAGTATTGGGAAATCAAGAGGCCAAGGCAGATGGAGAGCATGTGGTGAATGCAAAGTTGGCTGTTTCTTTTAATTTTTCCTTTTTGAAATGGACCTGACTCATCTCACTGCTTCAAGCAGCATTGATCCTTACTGTGTTTGTTCTTCTGTAGGACTTCATAAGCAGGTGAATAAGGAGTGCCAGATGCAGCACAGTTTCTAGTGGAGCTGAGTGGAAAAACAACAGACTGTCCAGTGCTTATTTTTCTTTTGTGAATGAGCAATGGGGTTTTTAATGTCTAACTTATTTCCTAATGAGTCTCATGCAATAGCATTTCCTGTCCTTTACTAATAGTGTTGAAATGCATGGCCTAATTGCAATCAAACCTGATAGAGCAGTTTCACATAATAAATTTCCATGTGTTTAATGAGAGGAAGAAGCTAGGTAATAGAGAAGGACCCTGTTAGTGTGTCTGCCATCACCTTAGGCACTAACTGGGATGAAGGCCTGTGCAGGGGAGATCAAAGGTAAGTACAGGGAGATATGAACCCTGCAAGTGAGCTCAGGCAGAGTTCATGCATCTTTCAGTACCAGTCACAGAACTCTAGGGAACAGACCTGCAGTACTTCTGCTGGTGAGGTGGACTATTTGAATGTAGAATGTCCATGCTCCGTGTCCCAGATGGACAGTTCTTTGAAAACTGCATATTTTGTGTTGCTGAACTTTCCATCCCTCCTGGCTTCTCTCTGTAATGAGAACTGTTATTGAAGAGGTGTGAGTTAGTTCACTGAAATTAAGGAGTTTCTCTGTAATTGCAAGTATATTTGCCATTCTTTTGTCATGTGTCTTGGCACTGAGGCTCCCAGAACAGACTTCCCTTCTCTCTCCTTGACCCTATGTGAGGTGTATGTGCAACTCGGGGCTAGCTGCTGGGTGTCCCTTGTTTCTGACGAGATACACCTGGGCAGCCTGATTTCTGATTAGCTGAGTGGCTTCATGTGAGTTATGAAGAGTGAGAAAGATGTCAGCATTATTGAGTTGGGATCAGAAGTTGTGTAGAAACAGAACCCCCAAAGGTCCATCTTCTAGGAGGGTTACTTTCCACTGCTACCTCCATATGGGACCTGAATCACCAGATACACTCCCCAGCACAGGGTCCATGCCATATGACACTACCTCCACCCTAGTGAAAGGTTATCTTTAAAGACCTCCATCCCACTATTCCTCTAACTATGCTGCTTTTCTCTGGCATGAAGATCGGTGGGAGCCTCAGTGTTATCCCACCTCTAGATGGCATGATGATACTATAAAATGTTCAAGATTTTTTTTTATATATTAAGCAATCATTAAACCATTGTCATGGTAAGAACATGGTCCAAAGACCAACACCCAGGACCCATATTGGATGATACTGATTCCTAGCATGCCTGGAGTGATCCTGATGCTAATACCGTGATATGGATTTAAAAAGCCAAAAGAAAATTACTGGACATGTAGAGTGGCCACATTTCCAAATATTGCTAACTTATTCACTCATTTTTCAAATACTAAGAGGGCATAGCTCACAATTTAGGAAAGTATCAGTTCATGATTCAGCTTTTGTAGCAGTCATGTTTGGGTTGCAAGAATGCAAAATAAGGCTGCTGTTGCTGAACTTCTGTCACCAATTTTCATTCTCTAAATCTGCTTGCATTTGAAGGGAAATAAAATACGATAATGTCTGCACATACTGGTCATATAGATTCTAGCACATCTACAAATAAAATATTCAGAGGCTCAGAGAAAATTATTTACCCTTCACTAAGCATATGAAACTCCTAGCAACTTCAGTGGGAGCTGTGCACATGTGTTTGACTGCATTCCTAAATTTTACTTGTGGGCATGGAAGAAGTCCAAATGATAATTTTCAAGAGAAAAAAAACCTGGTTTTTGTGGTTTGGAGATTTTTTGTATTGAGTTATTTTCTGGTTGATGCCTTCTCTGAGCTTTTCAGTTCATAGATGTCAAAGAATGCCCCAAATGCCAAATCCCAAGTAGCCTTCACTTTTCAACCATCAGTGAAATGAGTTCCATAATGGAATGAGGATTTACACTAGCTGAGGAGATTCCCTGTAGTCCTTTGCTCTGAAAAACAACAAAAATGGGTCCTAGATAGGTAGATATAATATATTATTTGACAGATCAAACCCTGTGCTGGTGAGAAATTGCTTATGAAACCAGTTGAAGAAATAAAAAGTACTTATTTGCTGCACAAGAAGGAATAGGGCCAAAAATAGCTTTCTGCTCTGCAGTCTCCTGTGACACTAGACAGCCTCTTTGGGTCCTGTCATATTTTGCAGCAGCCACTCTACGTCTGCTCCAGCATTTAGATTGGCACTTTTAAAACCAGACCTGCCAGGCTGGAGATGAGATGCCTGGTTTTGCAGACCACTCAGTTCCTATGTCTCAGGAGCGACTGCTCCTCGCGCCCTATGATGATTTTGCAGAAGGGAAGCATTTCCCAGTGATGCTTAAAACAGTTGTGCACTGAGTATGAAAATGAGCTTATAACTTCACCCTGCAGTAGTTAAATATCCCAGGCTACTTTGGTAAGAGAGGTGATGAGATGACCCCAATGGCCTGTGCACCACAGTTTGCATAATTCCCTTATTCCATTACCCAGTAAGTAAATACTAAAGCTCAAGTCAAACTTGGGAAAGTTGGGAAATGTTAGATTGAAGGGTTTTTTTTCAAAATAAATTCAACTCCTTTGGATTTATGCAGCATGTTACTGCCTTGAACGACATGCTCCTTTCTCCTACAGGAGCCCTTCTTCATTCCATGTACAGATAACTATTTATTTTTTGCTTTCTTTCCAATAGTGTTATGTTTTTAATGCCTAACCAACTAAACTAACTAAAACAAAAAAACTCCACCAACCTAAGACACAGAAATTTAGTTATTCAATACTGTAAGGACTTATTCCGAAGGTCTGCCAATGTAAATACATCCTCGTTTGTCCTCTAGCTGTTGTAAATTCCATTAATATTATGAGTGCCTTGGTGATTGCAGACCCTCACAAGGCAGAACGCAGCTCCCAGTCACTCGCTCAACTCACACTTATGTGATGGATTTCAGATGACTGGCCCTCAGGATAGGCCCATATGGTGTGGTATGATAGAATTTTTGTTTTTCCAGCCTGGCTGGGAAAAACAATACAGAAGAGGAATGAAGAAATTCAGAATAACTGTCTCTGGGTCAGGCTTTTGAAGGAGTGTCCTGTGCTGTGTGTCCTGCTCTGCCTCCTCCTCTCATCACTCTGCAGACTCCTGCCCTGGCTCCCATCACCACCCTGCCTCCAATCCAATCCCTGCCATCCCACCTGGCCTCCAGTTCCCTAGCTCCAGACTTTCTCAATTTTGTTTGCTCTACCTCAAAAACCAGCCATCTCTTCCAGTCTGCTAATAAATTTCATCCCTATCCCTGCCAGCTACTTTCCCTGTTCTTCCCTATTCCTATACAGATTTCTTCATGCCCCTTGGTTTTGGTTTCCTCTTCTCTGAAATGCATGGAAGGTGTCTTAGAGACCACAGACAGCAGCCTGTAACTCAAGACCCTGAGTCCTCGGTGTTTCCTTCCTCCTGATGATGGATCCCTCCTGAGATTGTCTCCACTCTTTACCCAGGGCCATAATTTTATGGCAAATAAGATTTACCCTGAAACCTTGTAGTTTTGGTTAAGCTTTGAGTTCTAACAGGAACACTGTCATTTCTAACACCTCAGTAGCTTGCCTCATACTAATTTTCAAACACTTTGTTCAGAGCTTAGGGGCATTAACAACAAAACAGCTGAGAATTATGCATAGCCCATGCATTATATTTTTTCCTTATGCTCACAGCACTGGTGGAAATACTCTTGTGGTCAGATCTGTGAAGCTGAAGGTTTTATTGCCTTATTGTGCCTGTGTGAGCCTTCCCAGCAGCAGCTGACAGTGTGAGAGCTTGTTGACTGCTGTGGTGGTGACTTCTCAGACCACCTGAAGCCAATTGCACTCGCCCCACTGGCAATGCCCTTGTCTGGGAACAGTGGGAAAAAACAGATCTGAAACTTTAACTCAAGACAGGCTTCTTGGACATGAAACCTCCAACTCAATGGCTAAATTCAAATTATAAGCAACTGAATCCAGAGCCTGATAAAAGACCTTAACTGCAGGCATTTCTCCCAGTTTAGCTTATAATATCTTCCTTTATATTTCGTGTCCCTAATTCCCCCTGCAGCTTTACTGGATATATTCTTCAATGTTCAGTGCTTATAACTACTATGTAGTGCTGCTGAGAGTTGTGAAAAGCTGCTCTGCTGAGATGCAGTGGCTGTAGAGATTTCTATAGTGCTCTGTGCGAAGGTGTGTGTGGGTGCAAATAAACAGTTTGTTGAAATTTGAAAGTATTTTCAGTCCCTGAGCCTGGACAGAGCAAAAGGTATAATTGTTAGACATTATCAGAATCTGTTGCATGTCTCTGTTACATTGCTAACAGTTATTTTAAAAAATTACATATGCAGCAATGTGAATTTCAAAAAGTACTAATGTGTTTCCTTTATTTTTATTACAACAAAATCTCCAAAGATCTAAACCCATGAAGAATAATAACAAAACTCTCCAGTAAAGGATGTCAAAATTCAGGTTTTGTAATAACACCTAAGAAATGGTGAATCATTCATACTGCCTAACTAATACATCCTGTTCTGCTTCTGCTGGGAATGTAAAAAATTACAAAAGCAGCCAAAGCAATAACACACAATGTTTCTCACTATGAATAACATAGATTGAAGTAGTGATTTTCTTGTTCAGGAAGTCAAACCTTAACATGTTGTCAATAGTAATATATTGGTCTGTGTGGTACTCTGAGCAGATTCAGCACTAATATTAGAGAGGGCAGAAAAGTGTGTTGAGGAGGAATGTAACTCTGTTGTTTCCTTCCCCCTCATTTATAAGGGAATATAATGGGATTCCCTTTACATATCTGAGAATGTGAATATTGGTTTATCTTTCTAGAATAACTGCAAATTGATATCTAAACAGCATTGCTGTACATATTTTCCCTAAGTAAAAAATAAAATGTATTTAAAAAAAATCTTGTTTTTTCAGGAAGTCTCAAATGTTTTTATGTCTTTCATACTCAATAAGAAGGGTTTGCAGCTACTACTGTCTTTTGAATGAATGGATTTGTACACCTTCCAGTGGGTAGGCTTGACTTTGTGCACCAGAGAGAGTGCGGAGCTGGTGATGGCTGTCCAGCTGCCAATCACAGTCCAGACTAGAAGTTGGGAATTTCTTTTCTTACAGACATTTCTTCATTATCCAGTCTCTCAGAGAATTATAAGCTCCCAGTCTTGTGATATCTAATTCCATTAGACTACATTTTTTTCAGGCATCAGGAAAAATTATAGGCTCTGGAATGGATTCTAACCCCCATTCAGAATAATTAGTTAAAATAAATTATTGGCTTCAACATGGATTTTCACTAGTGTAAATTAGGTCTGATTCTGGCTATATTTCTTTTGAGCAGAGGTTGCTAGAGTCTGAAAATAATGATATCTCTCTTTGCTGAGGCTGTATTTCTGTGATGATCTCCCTGTAATTTTCTTTAGTTGAGGGATATCTGTTATCTCTGCAGTGCATTAGTGATTCTTGCAGCAATGTTTAAATCAAGGGGAGTTTGAGTGGAGAATGTTGCTTTGAGTGCATCCACCACCTTCTTAATTCGTTAAAAATATCCTGTATCCTCATCTGTATTTACTACTAAGGTCTTTAACATGGCAAATATAAAACTTTTCTTCTCCAAATTTTCATCTCATATTACTTATTTTCATTAAAAAAGAAAATCAAAAGGGGCACATGATCTTTTCCTTTACTAGTTTCCTCACTAAATCTCTAAGGCAGCTATTTAACCTGGTTTGGACACCACCACCCGGTCCTGATCTTTCAAACAAACCTGCTTCAAAATCATAAGCTTAGTGCTGTCTCTTCTTCAACTGGAAATGGCTTAACAGACTGGGGGCTTGTTAATTTGGATGTGGATTTTATGTCTTATCTTAATTTTGCCCCACTGGAGGTCAAGGCGTTAACTGGACACTCAAAAAGTTATCTCATAAAATGTCAGAAAAATTACTGCAGCCAGCGGGAGTTGTGAAGCATGTTTGCATCCTGTCTGCAGATTTCTCTAGTCCTCACAATCTTTCTCCAAATTGACACCTGTTCTGCAGAACAGCCTGGTAATGTCACTCATGCCCTTTTTTTGCCACTTATTCCATGTTGGGGGTTGAGGAGATTATTTAACCTACCTGGTGTTCAGTGTCCTCTGTCAACATGGTACTCATAAGGATACCATGTTCACTAAGAAAAGCATCAGTCTCGCCATTTATTATTCATGCTTAATTAAAAAATGATCTGATATACTCAGTAATAACTTGAGAACTCTCTTTTCTTTTTGATGAATGATAAGCAAAAGTAGTAAAAACTGAAATTAAGAAAAAGTTGAAAAATGTACAGCTTCAGATCCAGCTTTTGATTTTATTTCTGTGGCAATAAAACTGCACTACTTTTGCCCCTGTAGTGTTGATTGTTGTCTAGGACTTTAAATTCCTGTCATTAGGAAAATGCAGGAGGCAACATACTTGTGCATTTATGAGAAATATAAAAAGAAGGGATCCAACTGTGAGTGCATCTCCCACTGAGCCAAAATTTACTGTGTTCTTCTTTCTTTTCAAATTGGTCTTTTTGCAACATCAAGGAAAAGTGGCAAAGGAAATGAAAGTAGCTATATTTAATACAGTCTTCACTGAAATCCAAAGAACAAAAACTGTTCTTGCTTAAATTAATGCAGGACAGATAAATAATGCCAACAGAGCAATTAACACAAACAAAACAGCTTGCAATTTAGCTTCTGTGTAGCATGCTCAGTGTCAGTGTTAATTAGTTGGGACAGATCTGCATCTTTGTCACAGGATAGTAGACCTTAAAGTTTTCATAATTTTAAAATTCTCTCCTTGCCTGTTAACTACAAGATTCTCTATGTCAGCAAGCCCGTGGATGGCAGGATAGTAAAGGACTGTAATGTACTGAAGATTGGAGAGCTGCAAAATATAGAAGATCACTTGGATGGAAAGCTAGTAAGAGCAAGTACAAATGAAGAGAAACTTGAGGCTCTCATAAATTTTGGATTGGAGAAAGTTTCATGCTAGGACATTGGACATTTTGCCAGATCTAGCTGGACCTTTGGTTCTCAGAGAGGCTGGAATTTCCTGCAGCAATTACAAGTACACTGTGACGTCATTGGTTTTACATGTATTGAAAAGACTCCTCAACAGAAATCAACATATTTCACACTGTTTGCCAAGGAGAAGTAAGAGGTTACAAGGTTCTTTCCTAAAAGACAACTGATGTGGGGACTAACATCAGTTCAGGAGGGACAATTATTAAAAAATGTGGAGAGTTATCACGTGAGTTCTTGTTGCTTGGTTAAAATGATTGAAGAAATTACTTGTGATTGAAGCAATCCCTGGGGATTTTGCATAATATATTTATACAATTCTTCTTGTGCTACTCCTTCCCTCCCTGCTTCCCTCCCCGCTTCAAACTAGAAGGTTTTCCTTATAATTAGGAAGTAAAGTCAAACATGAAGTGTGTGGTGAGAGTAGGATGCAAAGGAACCTGAAAGAGAAGGAGAAAAAGTAGAATTAGCAATAGGTTCAACTGTTACATTTGGGTGGTTTGAGTAAGACATTTTAACTCAACTATCCTGTGGCCCAAAGTTCTGCTTATCCTTAATGGGCCACAAAATAAGTAACCACACATTTGAGCGATTTGGCAATTGCATACAATTGCATGTTTAAAAAAAAAAATCATACAAAACAACTACAGATGAAAAGTTAATGCAGCATAAAAAGAGTTTGTCATGTGGTCTATATCATGCAAGCAATGTACTCATCGACACACTGTAACAAATACACTGACTTGCCCAGTCCATTCTAAAATACATCAGTTAAAACTTGTCTTTATGTGCAGCACTGGGAATAGCAAAGAAAAGGGAAGTGTATGTGCCATTTTAAAAGTTTCAAAAAACATAACTTCAGATCTTGCTTAACATACTGAACGTGTGCTCCAGTTTTGCAAAAGATTTGAAGCATAGTCCTGTAATGTCTGATGTAACATTTGATTCCTTGCAAAGGTGGAATCACAAGCGTGTGATAAATCCTGAAGTAACTAATTATTGTGTGTCACTTCACCATTGTAGATCACAAGAAATAGAATGGTTTGGTCGTATCTGGTAACTGTCACCTAGAAATATTGTACACTCTTCTTTGCCAGGATTGTAGGATGTATCAAGGTTGTGAAGTTGATCGGGTCACTGCAGATTTAGCCCTGTATTTGTTTACAGGTCCTTCTCAAACCAACCTTGATTTCTTCAGCTACATCTGTTATTTCTAGCCATTTATTTGTCAGGTAGTCTGAACAGAGTGTTTCAGTCCATAAACTCCTCATGAACTGCTTCTTTTGGCTATTTTCTTTTTGCTAATCATAGAATCTATATGCTCACCGAAGTCACCTACAAAAATAGATCTGATTTTCTTTCTCCAATTAGACAGTTTATTTACTGTACAGTGAGCTCCAGTAGGTGAATAAGGATTGAATAAAGGTCTTCAAGTACAATAAAATATATGAATGTTATGATTTGTTGTCATCCAAACCCTTTAAAATCATGAAAATACGGAATGATGATGCCTCATGGATTGAATTTTGATCCTTATTTAAGTAATTCTACACCCCTTTGCCTGTGCCAACTGGCTGTAGGAAATGGTCCATCCTGAGCAGTATCAGCACCTTGGGTTCTACCTTTCTAACTTCATCCACATTTCAAAGTTACTTCCCTATTTTAAATCAGTTTCTGTAGGAGATTTCTACTTACCAAGCCTTAGGACTGCCATGTTATGCAAAATTTTCTCTAGTGTTATGGCTTTGCTTTTTCAGGCTTTGTCTTATATTTCACATAGGTGATTTCCTGGTTGCATAAATGCTCTCCTAAAATAATTTAGTCACACTTTTATTCTCTTTACCCTGATATGTATGTGAAACGATGTTGCCTTTTCTGCAGCTGTGTGGTTTCCCTTTCTGTGCTTCCTTCTGCTTTAATTTTCTCTGCTGCATTCATTCTTCCTTGCCTAACATCATCCTTTCCAAAGTTGGACAGTTAAACAAATTACATTTCCAATGGCTGAAATCTATTGATAGAATCAAACTCATCACCACAGAAAATCATAGTTACTAACCTTATGTGTTCAGGTGATAGGGGAGAGTAGGAATGATGGCTGCAGTCTGTCTGCATTTTATACTGCTCCAGTCAGTTCAGACTTAGAGTCTGCTCTATCCCCCAAGCAGTAGCAAGCTCCTAGTGCCCATCTATTCATCTACAGCAGAAACACTCAGAACCCTGAATTCCATGTGGAGGATGGGCTAGAAGATGTTGGTGAAGCATGTTAGGTGCTCTGATGTTTTGTATCTGACAGAAGCTGCTGTGGTTGCATTCAGTGGTTGTTTTCTAATTAGACTTTGCCATAGTCTTTTCCATCAATGAGTGAGAAATGTGTGGGTCTGTCGTCACTAGCTGCATCTTGGTCTGTGTCACTCAGAGAAGTCCTCATACTTCCCTCACTTTGGAAAAGTCTTTTGCTAGAAAAGTCATGAACATCCCAAGACACTGGCAAGCACACTCAGAAAGCCTCAGTGGGAAGGGTGTGGAAGGAGAGTGCTGCTGAAGGAAAGGTGCTGTCTGGTTTGGCTGAGCAGGACCCTATGTACAGTAGGAGTGTGCAGGCTGGGAGCTCCTGCACAGAGGTGTGAAATAGGCAGGCCTCAGGAGAAAATATTCCTCAACAACACATATACCTCTCTTTACACACTTGAATTTTATTGAGGGATTTGCCACCTAAAGAGCAAGGATTGCAAGGAACATGTAGGACTTAGGGTATTGTATGTTCAGAGCACCGATTTATCACACAGTTAGTACAGCAGGTCTTCCCTAGACAGGAAAAAAGAAGAATAAGGTATTTACAAACAGAAAATACTTCTGGGAAGCTTACATAGTCTCTGCTTTTGTTATGAAGGTTAGGTAATACCTATTTGGTGATTTCATAAGCATCAGATTCACAGCTCTGCAGCAAAACTTCCCAAGAGAGAGCAAATTACAATAAGAAAATCAGTATTATAAAGATAAGATGCTAATGCTATGTCTTCTTAGAATAATTACGTTGGAAGGGATCTCTGGAGGCCACCTAGTCCAAGCTCCTGCTCAATGCAGGGCCACCCTTAAAGTTGAATCAGGCTCCTGGTGGACCTATACAACTGGCTTTCAAATACCTCCAAGGATGAAGATTTACCACACTTCCATTAATAAGAGCTGTGAGAGTATGTCTTTGTGTTGGATGATGTGAAGGGGTTTTTTTCTGCAAACATTTGACTATAAATCAGCTAATAAATGTTAAGATTAGTATATTTTGATCCAAACTCCAGATCTGGATAAATATAAATGTGAAAAAACTGAAACCAAGTTACCCAGAATAGTGAGTAACCCACTATAGATGCTGAAGACTGTTTTGCTGCTACATGTATGACAGAGAATCAAAATAATAAAAAAGATGTAGGACAGGAAGGTAGACTCAATTTGAAGGTTGAGGCCACAAAAACTCAGCACATCTATCAAACCATTCAACCCCAGGCAGGGACTAGTATTTGTAACAAACATGCAAGAACTAAATTGTGTTGATTTACTTTGCTAGGGTTTTCATGCACAGGCTGCTCAGAGATAGCAGCAACAATATTACCTCAGAAAATCTGTCATAAAAATCATTGTCAATATTGCAGCAAAAGCTTAAAGAACTGCCTGCCTGAAAAGAAATGGGATATTTATTAATTTCAAGCTGGATATGGATATAGCGCCAACAGCTGAGATATTACTTCCGAAAGAAAATCCACAAACAGTAGAAGGTGAAGAGGTAAAATTCATGTTTGTTTAGGTGACCTAACCTCCATAAGGGAAGATATGAGTGAAATTTACTGGTAAATAAGCTGGAACAAATGCAATTTTTAATACTACCAGGAAATAAAATGCTCATTATTAGTTTAAGAACATATAAAATCCTTGCTTTCATTTGAGGGTGTATTCACTGGAAAGGGAGCTAAATAAGCAATAAGAAAAATTTTAAAATGTCTTTCTTGAATACAAAACCTCTCAACAGAATACAGAAGAATACACAAGAAATGTGATACCTTTCTGATGTTTTTAGAAAGTTCACCCTAAGGTTAAGACAGAGCTTAGTAAGTTGCTTTTTCTGGAAATCACAGAGCCAGAAGGGAAAAAAAAAAGATATGGTGGTACTCTCATTGATCTCTGTAGTAGCAAAAGTCGATGCCTTCACTTGAGAGTATAACTCAACCTAAAATAAGAAATTTTTTTTTTAAAAAAATTAAGCTGCATATGCTCAGAAAATTGTCAATAGAAGCCCAAAGCTTTTTTTTTTCTTTTTTTCTTTCTGCACGAAGGAATCAGAAGGCCTCTGTCAGATTCCCTTGGGCAATCAAATATGTTTTAATGCACTGTTAATACTTGTTTGGGAGGACACATTTTTTGCAGACACTGTTTTGTAGGTGTATGGTACCTGAGATGTACCACAAGAAGACGCCGGAGGCGCAGACAGCAGACATTAAATTCTGCTCCAAAATATATTGGATAATTGTATACAAAGTGAAGAAATTCCAACAAGAGAAAAGAAAATGTAATGTAACAATCAGGATATTCTTGCTGGAAGTCTGAATTTATACTGAGATTTCTTGTAAGGTGGAGGAGGAGGAAGGATTTGGATCTGGGACTTTTGCATCAACAGCAAACAAGACAGTAAGCACCAGCCTGCCTGGTAGGCATGAGGGGGAAGTTACCCCCTCATATCTGTTTTTTTTTAATGAAGCCTGAGTTAGCTGATGCTTTCTGAGAGTCTGATGGGTTCATTTCCATAGGACTAGCAGGTGAGAGGGGTAGGAAAGACAGATATCTGTGTGATGGTAGGTGTGGGCATGCATGGCAGCAAGCACATGAGCACCCTGGGACTATGTTGTTCAAGCCCTAGCAAGGGAGCATGGATGCCTCCATAATTAGCCAAGCATTCGAGCTGGAGACAATACTTTGGATGAAGTACCTAAACCTTTTTTCTGGAGCTGAATCAGAATGTCACAAAATTTCTTCCAAATGGAAAGAAGTTAGATGGGCAAGGGGAGGTTAATTTGAGATAGCTTAGACAAGGAGTAAGTGAGTGTACTTCCTATCAGCACTGCAGGTTCACAGGAGGTTTTTCAGAATGTTCAAACCTAATTTAAGGTCAAGATGAAAAACTTCCACTTCTCTTACTTATAGAGCAGGCTTGTCAGCTCCAGGAGCTGAGCTGTTGGGAAATTCCTCTCTCAGCCTACAAATTGTAGCCATGAGCTGTGTCCACAGTTGCTCACAAGCTTGAGAAACTGAGAGGAACTGAGACTGAGAAGAACAAAGCTGGTGAAACCATGAAAAGTACCTCTGTCTTACTCAATACAAACTACAGCTTGCTTTGGTTGGGCTGCCTCACATACAGCAGTTAAGAGCAACTATCTTCAGTGCAGCTCAGCTGCATGATGAGGTGGATGTGTCTGAAACTCGATGCCCACATTGTGTGAAGTTATTCCACAGCTGGCCAGTAAGTCTGATGGTCTCTGAGGTGTTGGACGTCTCCTGTGTACACATGGAGCACCACATGGAGTATGTGCAGAGGAAGCCAGAGAGGTTCCGGTTTGGTGGGACTCTTCTAGTGATGACAAGTATAAACTTTGTAGAGCAAGATATGAAATGACTCATATGTAATTCTCATTAAACCATGAGTTAATCTTGCTGTTAACTTCCCTGGAGTTAGTCTTGTGGGGAAGGCACAGCATGTGATAGGACTCATTTACTGTGTATCCTTGAACTCAACATGCAAAGGATTCAGATCTGGTTGAGAAAGGTGGGATTTAGGCACTAAACACTCTTAGAGTGTCTAAAGTGTCCCTATATACTCCGACAGTGTCAGTGCCTGCCTGCTACAGCAATTTCTATTTCAGTTCTTTGTCAAGGCCTGTCTTAAGTGAGTTGCAGTTTCAGAGGATATGCACGACAAAATACTTTGGACACATCAGACCATGTGCTCCATATGCAGAATGCTTGGAAAGCTGGTCTCTTCAGCTTAATGGGTTGTTTTCTTTACCATGGTGATTTATCACCCTTCCTTGCTCTTCAACCGCATCCAGTAATGAACATTTAGTTAGGCCACTGTGCAGGGTAGATGACAGTTTCTATGTACTCAAAGGATCAGACTTAAACGATGGCTCATTTAAATACTTAAATTATTTAAATGCGTGGTGTAGGGGGAGTTGCTATCCAATTCTGTGAACTTCACTGTTTCATCAGAAAACCTGCAGCTTTGGAGCTGCCAGTCAGATCTTAAAAACAGGATAAACATTTATTTTTTCACAAAGCCTTGAAGAGGAAAAGCTATTTAAGCATAATACATGTCTCTTCACTTGTCATATGTTAAGTTAACAGTAGTAGAATAGCTTTTGTTGATGTCTGCAAGTTTATCCTGTCAATAAGTGAGTAAATAAAATAGAATAAAAATATCCTTAATACTTTCAGTGACTCATAATGAAAAACTTCTTCCCTTATAAAAAAAGGAATATTTATGCTCAAGAGTTTAGAAGCAGCCAAGAGTTAACATCTAGGTCTTTTCACCAGGGAAATGCTGATGTTGGACACGTACATTGAGTCAGTCTGGCATTGATCCACATGTTGTGTGACAGTAATGGCTGAAGGTCCTCAATGTCTTCTATATTTCTTTATGAACGATCTCATGACAACACAGCTGCATATTTGGTGTGCCTGCAACCTGGGGTGAAATAGTAAAGGAAAGTATAGTAGTACTGTTATTTTACCCTTTGAATCCTTTCCAATGTTAAATCCTTAAAAGCCTGTCTTCCTGGAAAAGAAAGGGAATTTGCCTCATTCCTCACCTTGTAAAGAAGGATGCATACTGTTAGAAACAAGAATTGCTCTGAGTCCTTGCATGTACAGTCACTACTTAGCGAAAGGTAGAAATGACTGTCATTAACTCTTGCCTCCAGCTTCATATTAATGTATTTTCAAAGCTGTAAAATTTTTGCTTCTGGTAGATGGTTTGTGAGGGAATAAGTAAGTCAACTTTAAAATAAGTTCTTGCTTTGAGTAAGGCAAACTGAGAGACTCTTGAATTGTTGATTGTTAATGAGACTTAGAGAGAAACACTGGGAAACAAATGAAAAATGGGAAAAATGAGAAAAGTTGCTGGTATTGCACTTCTCTGTCTTATTCATGACTGCCATAAGAACTGGCAGGCATTTATGAAAAGTTACAGAATTATGTAACAAAAGTTACAAAGTTATGAAAAGGGTTACAGAAATACAAAGCTGGCAGTTATTTTAATATTTTGAGTATACAGAAAGTTTCTTTTTTATGTCCTTGAGTGAGAAGCAGTTTTGTACCTTGAAGGAAGAGTGAGTAGACACCTTCCCACCCTGCTCTTGGCATTATATTACCTCTGGGTATTTTTCTTATCAGTATGAATGCATAATCATTTGGGGGATCTAGGAATGATGTTGACATAGTGGAATATTGTGAAAGAAGTTGGCCACAGACTAATCGTGCTTTGCCTGGGGAAAGTGTTCCTTATCTGCCTTTCAGTATTGGGGAATGTGCTTTTCTCTTATATTAGGAGAGAGGACAACAGAAACATGAGGAATCATTTTAGATGTTGTGTAGGAGAGAAACCCGAATTGTAAGCAGTGGAAAACATCAGAATGGCTCATAATCATCACCGAAGCCCTGCTGCTGCGAACCCCAGGCTCAAGCCTATGCTCATGGGCTTTTCATGAAGCATTGTGATATTCAAGGGGAAAACAAAGATGTTTTGTGAGTGGGGGTGGAGAGCAGAAGGGACAGCTCTGCCACTGGCGACAAGACATAAGGCATTTCAGCTGTGTGATTTGTATGCTGGGCCTAGTACCATTCTGGTCTTTCTAATCTTCCTTTAGTTTTCTTTTGCATAAATGCTGACTTTTACAGAATAATACTGAGAAAGACCAAGAACTGTGTGAAAGAGACAGCATGCAGCAAGTATGTCATCACTGAAACCCTGGAGGAACATAACAATTCAGGCCATAAATCAGGCCAATGACTTTTAGGACTACACTAATGCTCTTTGCTTGGATCTGAATACCAATGTGCCTGAATTTGTTTTTTTCTCTGTTCTAATCACTACTACAAAAAGGTCTTAAAGGAATTATTTCTGGGCATTGTTCATGTTCAGAACCTGGCTATGAATTACAACCAGACACTGGATGGGTGGAGTACTCCAGTATATTGCAGTATTCACATGAGAATCCAGTGAGAAGTGAGTCAAAACATGGCCCAATTAGTCCAGTTAGCCTGCATGGTCTCAGGGGTAATTACTATTCTCTGTAATGCTGTTATGAGGCAGACCTTTATTTCTCATTCAGACATATACAATGGCAAGGATGATAGAAGCTGTTTCCACAGTTTCTTCCCGATAACCTATTTGTAACGGGCAGATTGTTGCTCCCAGGGCCCATGTGGTAGGAACACATTGGTGCTGCACTCCTGAGGCTCAGCTGTGCAACTTTCACAGCCTCTTGGGTGCCAGTGCCAACCTCCAAAACACTTTGTATACACAGAAACTATTGACCCAACTTCAGGCATTACTCTGGGAGGACACTGAAAAGATGTGCAGCAATGAAAAAGAATAAGAAAGAGATTCCCCTTATAAAATGGTGAGGGGGATATAGCAAAAAGAGACAGGGTAGCATTTATAGTTGCTCTACAGAATTGCTCTAGGGATACTTCTTTCTCAAGAGAATAAGTATGAGCTGTTTGGATTCATGTGGGAGGCTGCTAAGAGCTTGCAGTGGCCCTGAACCTTGCAGTTGAAGGTGAATGGGATTTGAAAACCACCAAACTATTTTCAAATTTAGTGGCTGTGATGCTCATTAGCTAAATACAGGGAAAAAAGGAAGACCTTGAACAAAATGATCTGATTCCAAAAACATGTAACATACTTTAATTACAGGGGGAAAAAAAGAAAGGAGTAAAACGGCGGTCAGCCAGAATTTGGGCAGTCTCTAGCATCTGAAAGGGAGACTGGAACAGAAATAGTGCCAGAACTGTAAGTCAGAACCTCAAAGCAAATATCTTTGTCTCAAATTGCATATTCACAGAATTGTTAATTATCTTCCCCCTCTCAATCTGCTACTAGTCTGGCTGTGCAGATAAACTTGCACTGAACCCACTATTTACCTGTATCTCCACCAAGTTCTTCTGTGAGCTATCTTGGGTGTGTGGTTTTCTTGAAGGCACCATGGAGAGGAAGTAGCTAAGGTGGTATATCAAGTGCTACTTGAAACTTTTTCAGACCTTACTGGTGCTTTTTGAGATTTAGGTCTTAAAAAGATACTGCATCCGGGTTACCATGCTGCCCTGGAAAGGCAGTCCATGCCTTCAGAGGAAACTTCTCACAGAAGACCCCATAGACATCATTGTCTGTAAACTTCTGTGTGCTATCAGAAACCCCTCTTAGCATTGTGAGGGGGAAAGGAGAAAACAGCTGAAGAACAGCATTTCTAGCTTTAGTCTTGTTGATGGTAAACCACTGTTTTCAGTCCAGTCCATTCATCAAAGACAGCCTGGTGGAAATCTGGGAGCTTTTCTGTGCATCCCTTGCTGCCTCAGTCTGGAAGAACATCAAATCCACATGGCAGGGATGGAGCAGATGTTTTCTCTTTCAGTGTTGCCTTGATGGAGTGGTTCTGATCATCCACAGCACACCCAGAGAGATGTGTGTGTGCATGTGAAGACACCAGGACCACAGAGGGAGCATCACTGGAGGGAAGCTGACCCCGGGAGGCTTCAGGGCTCAGTGTTGTTTTTCAGGCTGTAGTGGCCACTTGACATAAACATGAGAAATAAAAATGGTCCTTACTTGCTGTTTAGTTGGGATCAAACCTTGGTAGCAGATCTCTCACCCACACATGCACATGCACACTCAAGCAGAAATAGGTGTCTCTTACTGGAGAGGTCCAGCCCTATGGTGTCTCCCACCTCTCAGGCCCCTGGATTACCCTGTAGCTGGCTCAGACCTATGGTCCCTCCATTAGGCAACTCTCAGACTTCTGGTATCTGCCCCTCAGACCTTCTTCTACTCACCAACTACTCTGTCTTAAAATTCTCTAGAGTAGATTTGCATGGACTGGAGAGCACTGTCAGCCACAGTAATATTTAGGAATGCAATCAGTCAATGAGAGACTGCAGTGTTCAGGCACAGGAGTTGGTGACTTTTATCTGCCCTCCTCTCCTTTTTCCCATTATTGGCCCTCCCTGATCTTCCTTGATGTCCATCTTTCCCTTTCCCTTAAACATGCCACAGTAAATTTATCACATTCCCACAATTTCCCTCAAATACCCCATAAGTATTGGCTCATGCCCTTAAGACCCATGGTAATCTTGCTTCTCCCTCCTTACCAGATGCAAAGTTCTGGTTGAAGCTCCTCAAAACTTTGAGTGGTTCCTGCAATGTTCCATCAATAATCTACGTGAGAGCTCTGGTCTTTGGTATAGTCTCTATTTTCTTCTTCTCCTTCAGGGCTCTGTGTCTGGGTTTTTCATTTATTGTTTATCTTCCTGTCTCTTGTACCAGTCTTTTACGCTCAACAGCCCTTAACTCGATATTCTCACAAAGCAAAAAGCCTTTCAGTCCTCACAAGGGTATTTTGCAGTCTTCTCTAACAGACGTTCAGAGGATCTTGCTGGAGCTGGGGTGGGACAGGAAATGGCTGTGTTTAATTTTGTTCTTGTGTGAATTTTGGACTAAAAATATATAGTCTGTCTATGGCAGCCTAGCAACTTTAAATATCAAGAAATCAAGTTAATGGAGGGAAAGAAAACTAAATATAAGCTTTGTATTAAGGCTCATTAAATTACAAATCATTGAATGACTTGAAATAAGATGAAAATGTGAGTTCTCTAGTCTATTTTTAAGCTGTTCTACTATTATGGGTTTTTATTATATAAAAGTTAAGCTAGTCATTTATAAAATCATCTAAATGCACCTTTTTCACCTTATGTTCTCAGATTTGGCAGTGAAAAATTGTTCTGATTGCAGTTTCTTGAAGTGTAATTACTTTGTCAAAGGAAAATATAATTAGAACTGATATTTAAAATGCACTATAATTGTATTTAAGCCATTTGATAATTTGGTCACGTACTGGATGTTTTGTTAATTTAGCAACAGCTAACAATACTGAAGTTGGAAAATCGTCCGACAGTTTCTCTTTCCCATTTTAAAGAAAACATAATTTGCTCTAGCCTTCCGTCTATTCACAAAGAGAAGCTGTGAATACCTACTTTCTGTGAACAGCTTCATTGACGGAACAATGAATTGTCCACAAAAATAATACTCCCGTTGATGTGCTGACTGGACCAGGTTCTGTTTGCACAACGATTTGAACTTAAGATTTGACCACTCTAAGATTTTCCCTCTCAGGAGACAAGTGTGATATGAGCAACCAGTTCGGGGCTGGGAGCTGAATTTTAGTTCTTTGACACTCAAGCAAATTGATGCTTTTTAGCTTTACCTTCTTGTAACACGAAGTTGTTAGATGCTTACCTGCTTCTCGGTGGTGACAAGAATTCAGCAGATGGTAGCTTTGGAGCTGAAAATACCTATTCTTATATTAATTATTTTTTCTATTTGGAATGGACTCTTGATAATGCAAAATAAGGAATTCCCATGACTCATCTCTAACATGTAAAAATACTCCAAGCATTTGTCTTTCCCTGCTAATAATGGGCCACATCCATCATTCATCACAGGTTCATGCAGCTCTGTTAAATATTCCTAACTTGATGAGGCCAAGTTAGGAATGAGCTTCTCACATGAAGTCAGTGACATGTCCTTTGCAGTGACAGCAGCCGTGGAGCAAGGAGATGGTAGGCATTACCCTGCAACCGCAACCACAGCAGTGGACATGTAGAGGTCTTGTATGTTTGATCTGGGAAATCCAGACCTTTGCACCTCTTAATGCCTGTCCTGTGAGCAGACACATGTCAGAAGTATCAGATATGAGGAATGACAGTGCCACACACCAGATGGATTGCACTAAGCTCTTGGTGGTGGGGACTATGCATGGGCAGCACCAGGCCATTTGGCTGCTGCTCCAATTAGCTTGCAAATAACACAGTGCTGCACTGGGCAATACTGATGGTGGGGAAGGACCAGAATGTAGTACTCATTACTGAATCCGAGCTGACTCTGTTCAGAAGCAGAAATCACATATTCACCTCAGCAACAGAAGCAACAGAAGGCAGGCAGTCCAGAGACAGCTGCTGCATTAACGGTCATGAGCAGAACCAGAACATGCTTTGGGAGGGAACTGAGCAGAAGCTCCCAAAGCAATGGTGATGGGTGGTGAGGGCAGAGGGTGGACACATCTGTTTCTGGTCTTCATGTAAAGGGCGGCTATCGCACAATGCAAAGCAGAGATACACACATCTGCAGTGCTTTGTCAGGGCAGTGTTTAATGTAACATGAAGCATCCCTCGTATGCTAATTTTGTAAAAGTATTGAGAGAAGAGCCCTCATGAGGGAGCTTGCAGCAAAGAGGGACATTTGTGGGTGTAGGTGTGTCACCAAAAGAAAGGGACTGGCAGACAGCATTGCCTTGTGTACAGAACTAGTATCAGTTATTCTTCTGTGGTGGTTTAGCCCCTGCCGGGGTCTGAGACCACGTGGCCGCTGCCCCTCCCCCACAAAGGGAGTGAAATACAAAGCCCCAGGGCTGAGATAAGGAAAGGTTTAATACAACAGTGCAACAGCAACACAACAAACAATAACAATAAGAATAACAGTGATAACAATGAACAGAGCAAAGTATATACCGATACAACAGTGAGAGAACCGGCTGCGCCAACCCACGCGATCACCGATTCTTCCCACGCTCGCGCCAGGATGTGACGTCAGCATGATATATGAATAACCCGGCTAGAGCTTCCCCCCCACTGCTGGGGAAACTTAACCCTATCCTAGCTAAACCAGGACATCTTCTTACCTTGAAGTATTTTCTCTAAGAAACAGAAAATATCTATCCACTCAACTTTTCTAAAAGCTCTCTTGAAAACTCTTGTAGAGGTTATGTAATTCAGTGACAGAAGATGTCTGATGTCGATCTCATTACCCAAGAAGAAACTTTGCTTTCTGTCCTTCCATTCAGACTGCAGGTAGGGAGCTCCCACAGCCACATTCAAGAGCCAATGTTATAGTTTATACAGTCTTCACTAGTGCTTTTGCAGATTGTCTCTCACTAGCTGATGAAACTTAGAAAAATAATGTAAGAACTGGTGGGACTGAGTAGAGTTGTAGGCAGAGATATTTATTTGTCCACTTTTTTTTTGTATCAAAAGATCCAGGTGTCTTTTTGTATTAACATTTTTTGGAGGGAAGAAGCCACTAAGTAACTCCCTCAAGATAGTATTTTTGCCACTCTGTAGTATTTTGCTCTTGGAATTTTTTCAAAAGACTTTTCATGGTCCCCTTTAAGGTAGTCTTTGATTTGTTTGAGTCTCAGGTTATTTCATCCTGTTCTCACTCAGTCTAGTTTTCATTTCAGGCAGCCGAACAAAATTTAGTAACACTACAAATGTGTTTACTTTTCTGCTGATAAAGAGGTCTGGTCACACAGCCTCTTTGCCTTGAACAATATTAAATGTCAGCAGTGGAAGACCACTCACCTGAACAGAAGATCGAGGAAAAAGCATCCCCATGAGCAGAGGGAGAGAGGAGTATCTGGCCTTAATGTGCTGAAGTATGAGGGCCAGCAAATTAATGATTCTGATGTATCCACAGGAAAAACTGCCCCTCACCTGAGGACCCTTGCCATAAATGTCAGGGAGTGCTCTGCATCTTACTGTCAGCTCAAACTGCCTTCCAATCCTTTGGGAATTTTAAAAGGGGACTGCAGCCCAGGAAGTTTATGATGTTTTTCTGCACAGATTGGGGTTGTGGTTATTTCATCCCTCCATCTGTATTTTATTGCTTTTTTCTCTTTTTTTTTTAAAAATTTTTTTTATTCTTTCTTCACTTTTTCTCTCATCCAAATCCCTCCTTCCCATTTACGTGCCTCATTTCCATCTTTTCAGATCTCTTCCTGCTGTGTGATGAGCTGTTTGCTTTTAACTAGTGGTAGGTCCATCAGCAAGACCTCTCAGGTCCCCAAAGCCCACTGGGATCAGACAGTTGACTCCTCTTATCAACCAAGAAGAAAGGAGGCAGAGAGGATTCTTATGGGCTGATGGGCTGTTGTGCTTCTCCGGTCTCTAAACAGCCATTCCTATTTGGCAAAACAGTTCCTCAAAAATAATGTTGCCACCTCTCTGTTCCCATAGCTCCCATAGCTATTGCTTTAACTAGGGTTGCTGTGCTTTTTTAACGAACAGGAGAGATTACAAGATTAGGTTCCAATAAGTTTCAAGAAATGAGGTTTCAGTTAGAACAGAGGGACCTTATTAATAACTAGAGAAAAGTAAAATACATAAAATTCATTACTTCAATAGTTGCTTTGGCATTTTATAACACTCATAGCATAAGGACAGGGGCACTGAGGACAGGTGAGAGCAGAAAAGATGAGACAGTGAACAAAGCAGGTTGGTGTCAGCATAGCCTTGTGCAACAGTGTCATCAGGATCTCTTTGTGGTCCAGTTTCTAAAAATAATTGCTCATTATTAAAAAGCAGTTAAACTTAAGTATTTTTATTTTATTTTCCTTTTGCAATATAAACACACTTAGTGTTTTAGGTAAAGTTGGTGACTAAGAATCTGAAGAAACTTTCTGGATTATTTGAATCCCTCACTTGAATCTCTGTTCCCTGGTGGGGCCACAAAGGTATCTCACACACAGGATGAATGACAGTTGCCACTGAGCTGACCTTTGTTTTTTTCCTCTTCTTTCTGGTTGATAGTTACATAGCAATACATGGATGTAGGTTGTACAAAGCAGAATCAGTTCCTGAGCAGTGCACTGCATTGCACAGTGCCTCTCACACCTGGGGGGTTTGTCTGCCATGCACAAGGTAACTGTAGTATAGAATATTGCATACAGATTTACCGGCCTCTCAGCTGGTACCTTGAATTTCCTGTGACTGTGGGAATAGCTTTCATCTGTCTCTAAATAACATGTTCCATGCACAGGTTCCAGTTAGGATTACAGGACTGTTAAAGAAGAATGATGGTACGTTTTGGTTAAACATGTAACAGGCAAGTACTATTATTTTAGTAATAATAGTAATGATGATGATGTCTTGAATCATGCAGAAGAAGCACTGCAGTGATACAAGCTGTTTTTCCTACATGATGTGAAATTTCAACTTTTTTTATTGCATTGGAAATTTAAAGGGTTGAAATCTGTATAAAATGGCTTTATTTGATTGCCTTTTGGTTAAAGGATAGTTTGGGTTTTTTAGTCTTTAGGTAATTTATGGTGTGGCAATGGTCTTGGGATTATAATGCACAATTTTAAAATTACTACTACATATGAGGATTGCAATGTGGAAAAAATAAACTTATCTTTTTTTCAAAGTGATGTTATAAATTCTCACTCCATTGTAATGAGACACAGAAAAGTGTTACTTTATCAGTTTCTTTTCTGTGATATTTAGAATGATTTAAAAATATGCAAAGACCCAGAGAATTCGCAACAGATTTTCTATGTATCCAGACTTCATTAAGGCCTTTGGCAAACACTTTTTGCAAAATAAAGATGAGCCAAGTACAGCCTTTTTACTGAGGGTGACTTAAGCCAAGTGAATTAATTTTATGACCTCTGTTTTTCTATCCAACCATTTTCTTTCTTTTTCTTTCTTTATCTTATGTATCTTTCTCTTCCCTTGCACATATTTCTTTTCTCCTTTTCTAACATTAAGTTCCCCTTAGCTTACTTTTTCTGTAGCTTCATTCTGCTACCTCATTTCTTTTCAAGATTTTTTCCCTTCAGTCTGTATTTAACCCCTTTCTTTTTTAGATAGTTATTTTATCTCCGTAAAGACAGAGATGTAAAAAGTGTTTTTACTGCAAACTTGCTGCCATTTTTCCAGTTTTCAGTCTGACTCAAAACTCCAGACCAGGTGTCTAGCCTGTAGTTCCCCAATCTTCCTTCTTTCCCTCTCTGAAGACACGTGTGACGTTTGCCTTTTTTCCCAGCCATAGTAAATAGTCTCTCTGCTTAAGCCTCCAAAACTGCATAAATAAATTGATAGACCTCTAGTTGAAATGTTGCTGAATCACCCATGTATTCAGATGCAGAGCAGTCTGTCTGGGTACAGCTCATGTTAGAGATGTAAGAGATAAAAACCAAAAGGGATAGAGGCATAGCTTTCTTCTCATTATCCAAATGTCCCTCAAACTTGCACTGATTAATTGGTTTTACATGCAAGTCTAAATTGTGTATCTTCTGCCTCTTTTTAAAATTAAAACTCTTAGAAATAATTTGAGATTATTTGATGACGACATTGATGAATGATGATTTAGAGCTAACACAGCAAAGCTGGAAGGACAGAAGCTACTGAGTGTGTCTGTGAAGGACAGTGTGGTGGAATGGCTGTCAGGGAAGAAGTGACTATTCCTCTGTGAGAGAGATGAAAGCCTCTCCTCCAATTTTGGTCTTCAGCAGCTGTGGTTCTGTTTCTCAGCCATGGCAAAAAGAGCAAACAGCTTTTGTTGAGATATTGGCCTGTGAACCTGTAATTCTGGCTTTTATTTCTGGTTGGCCTGTAGGCTTTCACCCTGGTCTTTGATGGCATTTATCTAATGATGAATTTCCTGTCTATTAAATGGGGAAAATAACAATTTTTCTCCAGATTAATTTAAATGCCTGGTGCTTAGAAATAGGACTTGTGAAGGGTATTTAAAGACCTTGACAAAAAAACCCTAAAAATCTTCTTCATGTCAGCCCAGACAAGAATGCTATAGTTTCTCATATGTAACATTTGTTACCTCACTTGCACTGGGTAGAAGAAATCAGATAGTTTGTCTTTTGGGAAAAAACAAGAGAAGTATGCAGGCAGGTTGTCATCTGGGAATAAAACAAGGTAAGTGTAATACTCAGATTTATGCTAAAAAAACATGTTCATTATCTTTATTTTAAAATGTCATTAAAAAGATGCATTGTAATAATTTTAATTTTTCATTCAGTTGACAATATTATCTACGTGAGTGTGGAATGGAATGTGAAAATGAACCAGATCTTTCTAGAAGATTAGAAGAGTTAAGTCTGTTCTTGTTGAGAAAATAGCCAGAAAATAATTTTTATTTGTTTCCAGATTTCAGTGCGGGACACAAGGCAGATACAAGATTTGATATAAAAGCCCCTTCTCTGTGAGTGTGTGTCAACATGTACTGCAGGTAACTACGTGTACAGATGGAGAAATGTTTACTAGAAAACAGCAGCTGAAGAGAGGAAAGTATGTGCTGAGAGGCAGCATGTGAAAGTCTCCCAAGAAGCAGTAAATGGTCCCATCAAATCCACCAGAACTGATACACCCCCTGAGTCAGCCAATGCCACAAGTGGCCATGACCCACCAGCAAGGCACTGGGTAACTTGGACCACATCTGAGAGGGCAATAGCTGCTACCCGCTGACAGAGGCTACAGAGTTAAACACACATCAGATGCAACCAGGAATCCCATGAGGGACTTTCCCAACACCATACAGAAGCCGCTGGTGTGCCAGTCCAGCTGTCCACTTCTGAGTGAACATCTGGCATTTTTCTTCCAGCTGTTCCTCCCACCGCATGACTATGAGTGAGCACCTGTGGGAACTGTGTGAGGGGACCAGTGACTCTACTGTCCAAATAGTTACTGCTATTAACAACAGCTTCATGACAACTCAATTAACAAAACGTATTCTAAGAAATACTGTTTTTGATCTGTATCTTCCTCAGCTCTATCCCCGATCAGGGGAAAGTGAGTTTACAACATATTAACAGCGAAGTAATAGAGTGAACCATTTGATGGTTTCTGATAGTCACACATTTGAAAACTTATTTAATTATTTTATCATCATAAAAATTACAGAGAGCTGTTTCAGGAAGTGTTCCTCCAAGGCTTTATTGCTAACATTTCAGGAAAATGCCCAGAACTTGGTTACGTTGTTAACAAGATGTTTAACAGCAATTAAGAATTTTAACAAGGATTAAGAAGCCTTTTACATTTCTGATTTGCTACATTGTTAGTCAGGCTGCAAATATAACAAGATGATTAGCAAGAATGAAAGAGAACATGATTTATTGTTTTTCTACACTACATCTGTGTTAGCAGACAGCTGAGTGCAATACAGTTTTGTAGAGAGGAAACAGTTGGTGCCGAGGACTGGGCAGCCCTGGCATGTGCATTTGGACCAACTCTCTTTTGGTCCTGTGGACTGATTACCCATCAGCAGCTGGAGCACATCAGGTGACCTTGTGAAGTTCAGCTTATACCAAAGAAATGGAGTTTCCGTTCTCTCAGGTCACTCTGAGATGTGAACCAAAATGCAGTAAATGGGAATGGCAGAAGATTTGATTCTGAAGTACATTCCTGCTTTAGGCTATCATATTCATGTAGACATGAACAATACTAATTAAGAAGTAATGGATCAAATGGACTGAAGGGACAAAGGAATGCATAATCAATATAGTAATTCCTTGTATGTCAAGTCCTTTATATTATTTTTTTTTTGATCAATTTACAACACTATCCATTTCTAGTACAGTATTAATTACATAAAACTGAATGCAACAGGGAAATACCATCCACCTGTATTTTGTAAGAATCCGATGATCTTGAGTAATATTTGCCTTTACTTTCAAGAACTGTGTATCAGTAGTTTTATAACCTCTGCTCAAAATATCTTCTGCAGCTCCTAAAAGATCACAGTACTTACAAGCAAAACGTTCAGAAAATAAACAAAATGGTCTTAAATGTCTTCTGATCACCAGTCATCTTAACCAAAGTGGATCAGACTGACTTCAAAATGAACTGGATGCTTTGAGACTGTTGTTTCTGTAATTTTTCTAGGCCCCCATGACTTCTCTCTCCCTCTTTCTCTCTCCTTTCCCCTGTAGTTTGTTTGAGCCATGAAATTATTTGGATCTACTGGGAAATTCCCCATAGGCTGTATTTACTTCCAGAGGGAGCATAATATGAGACTGTTACCAAATGAGCTGTTTGTACTTTTATGCTTTTCCTTTTCAGAACTCTGAGGCTGCAGTATTTGATGGGTTCTTTTTTCTGTATTATCTTTGCCATGCAGTTGACGGAGCCACACCGAGTACCAAAGGCACATGACTCTTCATGTGAGATTTGGGACTGTACATCCGAGCTGGGAGCATTCACTTGGGTAAACTTCAATGAAGCCACAAAAAAGCACAAACCTGAAGCTTCCATTTGATAGGAATATGTTAGTCCTTTCAAAGCTTTTAATTTCGTATTTGTATAATGAAATTAAAGGAAGAAACATGTGTAAGGAATGTAATGAATTTAAGGGAAACAAAGTGAACTGTTAAATGCTATGGGTGTATTTATCAGGAAGACAGCAGCTTTTATGTTTCTCCTCTCTCCCCTAACAAGGAGCAGGTAGTGTACTTGTTTCTGGAGCAGTCCCCACGTGCCAGCTCTAGCAGAGCAACCCACAGGACTGTCTGCATTCAGGGCAGCAGGAGAGAAGATGCAGTGCTGATCAGCAGTCAGGAACTGCTTCATGGTTGGACCCTTTCAATTTTCTTTCAATATTCCCAGAAAATGGTTTTTAAATTTGTCAGACACCACTGAGCTGTAGAAAGTTGTCAGCACAACAGGAGCCCTGTCAAACATGTCCAGATGGGCTCTCATGCCTATACAGTTTGCCACACTCTCTTAAATTTCTGCTCTTTCAATTAAAAATAAAATAAGATCTGGTACTTAGATCTGGGTTCATCCTAATATATGTAGGTTCACCTCTGTGCTCAACCGCACGGCCAGGCAGTCTGTTACCAAACAACTACAAGGAATGTCTGTAAATTAGATTCACTACACTATCTCCAGGGAAGACTACAATTGTCAGCTCTCTGTCAGCTAAATGAAAATAATGAAATGTAAGTTAAGTTACAAACAGCGGCAAAATTGTGTGAGTCATTCTATTTATACATGTAATTACATCTAAAGGTCCAAGTGTCTTGAAATTAAAAGAAGATCGGTTTTGTCAGGTGCTTAACAAGGTGTTCTTGGAAAGGATCTTCCTAAAGAAAGCACTGTAGAAATCATCTGTGTCAGCAAAGCATAAACAGCTTGACACCGTATGCCAGAATTCAAGTGAGATAACACTGCAGTGCACATGTGCACATTGCTTCAACAAGCAGAGCTATGTGACCAAGATGGAGAATGACTGCCATATGAAGCTGTGTTTCCCTCCAGTTCTGATAATGAATGTTAACTGAAAATTGGCAAAAGGAAGTGGAAAATGCTGAGGACAAGTGGGATGTTGTCTCTTCTTTCTTTGAATCTCTCAGAAGGCCTTGGGGCCCTGGAAACTTGGTATCAAGATGCACTGCATATTAATAATATATAAAGCACAATTAGCACACATGGTGCTTCTCAAGCATGTAACACATTCTTGGCTCCAAACTACAGTACAGTGCTATGGGGGGATAGGGAAGAGCTACATCATAAATACAAAATAATGTATTGATGCATTATTGAACAATTTAGTTCAGCAAGTCTTGTCAGCACAGATTTGAAAATAAACAAAAAGGTTCTGTGAGATATTCATTCAAATAAAGTAATGGGATTTTGAGAATAGAAAAATAGCTGCAAAGGGGGTGGTTTTGTTTTCATTGAGTGATTACAGTTTTTTTAGGTAACATGGAGGTTATATGCTGATGGAGAGACAACTCAAAGCTGTCAAGAACAGTGCTAAAGCAGAGCTAAGACACTGAGTTACCTCTTGGCAGAGACACCCAGGATCTCTGTCCTTCAATACCTATATTATCCTTCTTGTCTATTCTCTGGGGGATCTGAGAGTTTGCCACTCTTGTACATAGAAGATCACTGATTGTACATTTTGGAAACTGTGCAGAGTTTCTTTTGGAAAAACAAAGTGACACCTGAAGGAAAATGAGCAAAAAAAAAGGCACAGGGGAAATATGAAGACAGAAAGAATGCCATGGTGGCTGTAACATCAAATATGAAAACAATATAAATTGACCCGTCCACATGAAAGAGTATAATATTGCATAACGCATGTTATGAGACTGGAACCCATCGCCTCCCAGAAGTCCTGAGTTTTATAGATCTATTATAAAAGTGAGGATCACTAGGCTGATGTATTACTTATTTTGGGTGTCCATTACAGTACAGTGATTTTACTAACATCCAAAGCACTTTAAAGCCTGGCTAGTTGGCACCGTAATTCATGGTGCATCTCAAATATTCACTTAAGGAAGTCTAGTATTGGATGTTCCTGTTCATATAACATGAATTTTTAATGATTTTCAAATAGCTAAAAGTGAGCTCATGTGGTACTTTATTATAGCAGTTTATATAATAGATGTAATAGATATATTGTGGAACATGCTTTTAATGTCCATTATTGTACTTAGGAGTATATGTGTTACATTACAGATATAATTTGTCAGCTGTATCATACTGTTGCTGTAAGAAGTTGCTGAAGGACTGACAAGACCATGGTTACCAATTAGAGGTCTTATATTGCATCTGTTGAAAAGGTAACCAAGCAAATTCATTAGTAAAAAGTAACAGTGACAGTTTGTCATATGAATATTTGTGTTGTTCTTTAACTAGGTTTGATTTTTACTAAGAAAACATCTAGCTGCTTAAATGTCTGTTTGAAATATGGATTACTTCAGTGAGAGAGAAATACGATATGTGTTTTTTTCAGCAACAAAATAAAATATGGGCTGGCTGTCATTGCTTGAACATGCTAGTAGGATACCTGTGCAAGGTAATTTGTGTATTCATCATTATTTTACCTCATAGAGACTTTGAGCCAAGCTCTCATTTCTTTAACTGGAATAATCTGCCAAACCAACCCAAGATTGTTATGATTTTGTATCTTTTTCTTGGTGATGAATAGCATCACATTTGAAAGATTGCAGTGTCTTTGCAAGGCTGAGTGGACTTCAGCAGATCCATTCACATAACAAGGTGCTGTGATCTCTGTTGGATGAAAATAGTCAGAATCAGAAATGTAGCTCCCAAATATATTGACAGATCCTGTCACTTACAGAATTTTAGGACTTGCTGATGTTTCAGAAACTTGTGTATATGTCTGTGAGATTCCCCAACTGAAACTTCAGCAGAAACAACTTTATTTATTACCTGAACTGAATATGGCTGGTCTACCTGTAAAAAAAATAAATAAATCCCAAAGCCTCAGAAAACAGTCAGCATGGACTTGGTATGTATTTTAAGTAAGAGTCCAGTGAATGTGCTGTCAGATTTTTCAAATGTATCTTTTAGAACAAAGTTTTTGCCATCTCAGTCAGGGGCTGCACTTTTGGGTTTGGATACAACAAAAGCGATAAGCAGTTGGAACTGTGCCAATGGAAGGAAGTAAGTTTACCCTTGGTGAACCCCAATGTTTTTGATGGTGAAGCGTTAAATTTTCCTACTTCTGTGGCTCACACAAGCATCCTGGAATGGTCCACAGAGACAATTTACCCATATTTTGACAAACTGTTGTTCCTTTCTGACTTCTGTTCTGCTTTTTTCAGGAGTATGAAATACCACATTTTCTAATCAGTTGGGAGTCTCCATTACACATTGGGTGCTCTCATTTTCATGTATTTTTATTCAATTTATTCTTACCTTGTTGGATTAATACAAGTTGTATTTATAATTTTGTATTAAAAAGCTAAACACTGGGATTGAGCAGAACTGCTGTTGAAGAATTAGTAAATTCCCTGACTTTTACCATTATTTTGACAATAATAAACAGTGCATTAGGACAAACATTTGTGTAGATGTTTTTGCTTCATGTTCAGAAAATGCTTATCTCACCTAGCACCCTTCCCACTGTCTGACCAACTCATTCTTCTGAGGAATCAGACAAAAATGAATCGGTCAGTGCTTATACTGGGGGTCTGCAGCAGAAGGTTTACATTAGAAACAGTCTCAGGAATGACAGAAAGACACATCTGTCAATCCAAGAACAGTAGCTAGAGGGATCTTAGATTCTGAATTAAGTCAGGACTTGCTTTTAGCGTACTTTAAAGCTCACCATCAGATTGTATCAGGCAGGCTGAGTGGCAACACAGGGAGGATCAGGATCTTGAAGGTGTACTTTTATTTCTGCCCCTTTACTTTTTAGGTAGGTAGGTATTTGTAGCACTTGGCAGCCCCAGCAAAGCCAAGTTGTTACAGATTTGGACAGCGACATTTCACAATTACTGATGTTGAAAGCTTTCTGCCAAAGAAAAAATTGCTCCGTATTTTTCTCTTCAATCAATAGCTACAGGAGTCCACTAATGCTCTACAGGATAAGTGTAGGTGTTTTAACAGACTGCCTGTAGGTGAAAGGTTTTTGCTTCAGCAGCTCGTACTTTTACTAAGTTACAGACTTTTCTATCGTACTGGAATATTACAAACTTGTAGGAAACCTTCAAGATTCAAATAATTTTTCCCACTGCACATATGTTTTTCCCACTGCACCCTGACACAGTCTTTTAATGCTTAGCTCTAAAAGACATCACCTTCAAATCAATATCCTGTATTTCAGGATCCTAGACTGACAGGTGCAGCTTAATGAAGGAGCAGCCTGCTAATTCATAGGGATACTTGATCTTATATGAAATTGCTGGTCATATGGAAGTACACCAGATCTCTGTTTACAGATCTCTATTCCACAGTATGCCAGTGTGTTGCCTCCTTAACACCAAAAATTTCTAAGGTGAAAGACCAAACACTCTTACAGCAGTCCAGATACTAACAATAGAGCTCACTTCTGTATATACAGTTGCATAGAAATGTAAAAAAAGATCATACCTGGCAGAAAATCCTACATTGCAGGTTAGCCATAAAAGATTTTCTGCCATTTTACCCAGGTAAGGAGCTGAAAAGATCTTGAGCAGAAATCTGAGATCCAACTGTTAGACCAGGTCCTCATTGCTGGCATGGCTTTCACTGCGGAGAACTGGGATTTTGGACAAGTGCAGCAGAGTTGCTCACTTTATCCTTGGGAGCCTACTCAAATTCAGATCACTTCCCCTTTGGGATTTGATAGGTTTGGTATTTAGTTCTTAAAAACTGACACTTAATCAATACATCAAATTTTAATACTACTCCCAAAGCATTACTTACTGGTTTTAGACTGCTTAGACCTTTGGACTCTGTAAGGTAGAAAAATCTAGTGATGGCTATATAGTAAAGGAACTGAAGTGGTGACTGGCCAAGTACTTAACCCCATTATAAAAAAGTTGTTTGCCCATTGTAGAGGTAATGTTACCTCCTTTTTGTCAGGATGTGATCAGCCCTGTTTACATGCTAGAAAACTTGTGTACAAACACATACACTGACAATCACTGTTTACATTAAGCATCATGGCAAATGCTATGTTTAGCTAGTCTCCCTGTAGGCAGCAGGTAATTTTGAGGTAACATGAAGTCTGGCATAAATTACTTTTCACTCTATATTAAGGGACACCATGGCATAGAAATGACACTAAAGGCAGTTTCATAGTTACTGGGAATATATTATTTTGGGTGTCTGTATGTGTTTGTATAAATAAAATGGTTAAAAGTATATATAAATCATTGGGCTCTGGCCATGTAGTTCTAAGAGAAGAAGAAATTGCCAGATGAGTAACAAGTATGTGTGCTTATGTGTAAAGCTAAAAATTGTTCAGGCAATGCCAGTTGCCAGAAGAGGAACGCATGTGAGAAAAGTCACACAGATGTTTTACTGACAAAGCTTTATCTCATTAGCTACTGCATTCTTCTATTTCATATTCACACACAGTATCAGGCTTGTGGCAATTTTTATACTGTCTCAACCTCTCATACACATTTTCAATTTTTTTGTGTATACTTTGATCACCACCTGGATAACAATAACATTGCTAGGTTAGTATACAGTAAAGTCTCAGATACTGTTGTGTAGCCTTATTTCTAGTGAAGAATTTAGTTGATTCATTGATTAATGTTGCCTTTTTAACAGTCAGTTGTATAAATACTTGAAGATTGCAGTGTGCGATGGTAAGCAATGGCCAGTTAAAGGTCTAACAAAACTAAACCAGCAGAGAAGTAGTAACTATCAATGCAAAGATCACCTCCACAGTTGCAATGTTTTATATTAGTTACATCTCATTGTATTGTATGTTGTTTTTTCACATTGGGTTAAGAAAAAGGAAGAGTTTTAATAATTTCTGGCATATAGACATTTTCCATTGCAGCTTCTCAATAAATCCTTTAAATGCATTTCAGTAAGCAGCATAGACTCTAAAATGGTATATGGGAGACAATGCAGGCCACCTGAAAGTCAAAAGATTTTTCTCTGGGTTTTGTCCTTTCCAAGGCATATGAAGAAAAGAGTTTTCAGATGCTTATCCCATTCATTAGCAAATCCCATGCTTTAGCTGGGTCCTGTTTAGGTGTGCTCCTAGCTCCACTGAAGGCAATTGCAAAAATGCCATTGGCTTCAAAGCAGACAGAACGTTACTCAAAGTGATCCTCAAGAGGATTAATCTCTTGAAGTCCAGGTGTTTTAGACCAAGATTATAACCCAAAAGGACTGAAGAAAGGACCTGTTGCTTCAGCCAGGATGACAGGAGCCATGCTACGCTTTTTCAGCTGCTAGTTAAGTAAGGCATATTTTAAGAATATGATTCTGATTCTGAGGCACTCTATTTCAAAGTTCTGTGTTAGAAACATATTAACAGTATTAATTTTCTTCAGTTGCTGGGGATGTGTTTTCATACATACATTAATTTCTTTTTGTGTGGTTTTAATTTTTACAAAACAAAGTTAGGATAGCTCTCCATGTTTTGTTGATTTGAGAGTCCTTAGAAGCTCAAGGATTATTCATAGCATTTGTGAGACACCTCCACACACATGCATGCTCACCCACACACATATCTCAGGTAAGAGCTGAAGTTCAGCGGATTTTACAGTTAGAAGACCTCTCTGTATCTTCTAAACCTCTGGTCTCCTGAGGCTGAGATATCTAGATAGTTCTTGTGAATTAATGGCCTTGTTTTGACAAATATATTGCATTCACCCACACCTCTCTGTAGTCTTCTCTCTAAACTTGTTGACAAATATATACTCCTTAAAGTCAACACTAGATAGGAACAAATTGTGATACAATGATAAAAAGAAAACCCACAAGAATTCTGAAACTCGTATTCTACCTGTTTTTCTTACTTTTTTATCTGTTCCTGAGGCTTTATGTCATTTCTCCTAGGACTTTTATCCTTTAGAGCAGTTTAGCTATCCCTTTGCTCTGGAAATGCTCAATGTACACATTTTCAAGGCTATCAGCTCTTTCAAATGACAAGTGCATGGCATCCATCAATGATGAATTTAGGCAAGTAACTAATGAGAATAAATAAACCTGGGACTTAGTGGATGACAGGCAGCTGGAGGATAACTCCATATGCTTTTTGATATCTATCTGTCCCTGGCTGATTTAATTTCCTGGACTTGTGAATTGTGACACACAGCTATTAGATTAATTTTTATTTTAGTGTTGTTAAAGTTCTATGTGTTTTCTGATTCTCAATATTTTCACATAGGCTAAAACTGCTGAAAAATAATGAAATATGTGTTTAATTTATACCCAGCCAATGGTTAACTTAATATACATCATTTTTTGGAAGATATGTGTAAATCTGGGCATTGAAAAGCATGTATGGCACATCTGTGCTGGTCTTGATGGGCAGACTTTTTAGGAGTAGCCAGACTTGATTGGTTTTGGGACCTAAGGGATCTCTTCTGTCCCAGTTGTTAGGTCATACAGTCAAGGCTGGGAGTGTACATACAGACACACACTCACGCACTCACATTCACACTCATACTACATACACGGCCTGCTCCACAAATCAGCATAGTGAGAGGGACACATGTCCTTAGTAGTACCCACATAACCCCACACAGCATGGATGTCTCCATCCTGCTCCTCCTCTCCAGTAAACGAGGATTGAAGTCTGCTAACTGCATATACACACAGACACACAGATGCACAGACACACAGGCATACAACATGTGGGTCTCTCCAGCAGCTCTTTGTAGACACTTGGTTTAGACAGGTGCTGGCACTTGACCGCCTGGTCCCTCCTGGGTGCTGGCCCTGAGCCCCTGAGTCCTGAGGTTTGTGGTTGCTCTCCACTTGCTGGCACTCAGATCTCTCATCCCACCCATCGGCTGCCCTGACTTGAAAATCACTGGCATTTGCACACACACGCACACAAAGAACAGGGCGTGCACCCACATAGAAAACAGAAGTAGGATTAAATGAGAAAATAGGATATATTGTGGTGGCCAAGCACAGGGCTGTCAGACAAGTGAATTGACCAGCAGCCTGGTTACATGACTGACCCCTTTTATGCTTTTCTCTTTCCACTTTTATTCCTCCATTATTAACCCAGATCCTTCCCTTTCCGCACTTTTGGTCTTTCCTCTAAACATCCCATAGGAAGTCTTGCACATTTCCTCAATCCCTTTAAAAGATCCCATAGTAAGTTTTGTATAATCCCCAAATTCTCTTCCCCCACATCCCATAATAAATTCTGCATCCCTGTGGGCAACCACCCCTTAGCTTGGCTTGCATGTCATGTCTGGGGAGAGAGATCTTCTCCTTGACCCATCTCAGAGAGTTTTAGTCCATGGACAGTGTTCTCCTCAGCCTCCTCAGATGGCTTTGGAGTAGCTAATTTGGGGTGCTCTCTTTTCACTGATTAGGCTACTGGGATTGCTTCACCTTATTGCTGTTCCTCTGATTCTCATGGCATTTGAGTTTATTTTGATTAGTTTATAATCAGATCACCTAATAAAACTCAGCAATCATACACGTATGTATACTTAGCTGTCATTTATTGTGCACTAAACCACGGCCTGAAATATTCCACAATGGTCTAATGAGGTTGCAGTGCATAAACAGTGCCTATTTTATAACCAGGTTTCCTCTTCTAATTGTAATCATCACCAGCTTAAACCTTCTTTATGATTGAGAAGGTTTATATTGCAGCACGTGACATTCAGGTTAAACATTTTCAGAAAATTTTCCAAGAGTAAGAAAGGTGGACCAGCAGAATAGGCTTTCCAAGGACACTTTGGCATCTCTCTCAGGGAAAACCCTTAAGCACAAGCTTGACACATGTATGTTGGGAACAACCTATATGTAGCATATGCCACATGATGGTCCAGGAACAGACAAGATGACTTCCGGAGGTCCTTCATAGCCCTATGATCCTGTGAGTAATGGCTCACTCCACACAGATAAGCACTCCTCATATGACATAAGATTTGAAAGATTGGACACAGGTCCATCTAAGAAATCTGAGACATTTTAAAAAATAACTAGAAACATATACTATACAGTGGACTATGGGCATTGAAAATATACTTTAAAACTGAAGGTATCTTCATCAGCTATATTGCTCATAGCCAAGTGATTGTCATGATCCAGGACTTGAGCACTTGATATGTCTGTGATCTGTTATCCAAAATGTATGACTACACTTCTTAGAATATAGTTTTACCTTTATCTGAATAATGTTATACCAAAAATATGTATAGATTTCTGACAAACTTTTAAATTATTATTGCTTTGTTTTTTTAAAGTAAAAAATTAACTTTTGGTTGATTATTTCACATTTCAGGCTCCTTATGTCAGAGCTGCAGACTGTCAGATAGTGCAAGGCTATACAAGCTCACTTATTTAAAGTAGATCAGGAGACTAAGAAATCTGGAGGCCTGGAGGTGCCATTTAGAAACAAGCAAAACCCCAAACTACACAGTTTTTTCAAAGCTCATCCAGCAAACTCAGCTAGAGTCTGACTTTAACAATCCTACTGTCATATTTAGGCTGGTGTTTCCATAGGAACCGAAGTTGAATTGTTTAAAACAAAATAATGTACCTGAAAATCTTGTATACCTTATATACATATGTTTTCTCTGTTAGCAAAACTAGTAGATGGCAACTCTTGGGGAGCAATTAAAACAATTAGTGATCTCACTTTAAGTTTATTTAAATGGAAGAACAGTAACTACACACAGCAGATAAAAACTGTCTTCACATTTGTAAGACAGCTTAACTGTCTGGGAGTCACAACTCATTGATTGAACTTGGTCTAACTATCTGGGCACATTAAGCACATATGAGCACATATAAAGGCTTCTTGGACTTTTTCTTGTGCTTGTACATGATCCTACCAGGCAAGTACATAGGATGATCGTCAGTCATAAATCTTGATTTAAGAATAAGAAATGTAAGAGTACGAATAAAGTTTTGAATAAAACCAAGTTAAACAAACTATCAGAAGAATCTTGGTTTCAAGGTGAACTCTAATATTGAGTGTTTGATGTCAACTGTTTGGGTCTTGTGTGCTACAGCACTGAGCAGCCATGGAACTCCGCAGGCCAGAAGAAGCCAGCATGACACCACTGAATTTGAAGGAGTTAAGCTGATGCAGAGCAGGCTGTTATAAACACAAATTTATTTGTGTGTGTGTTTAGCATTTTAGAGGCTGTTGCTGACAAACTAGTCACATTTCTTATTGTCTCTGCATCTGTATTACCTGCAGGTAGTTGTGCCAGTGAAATCAGTGAATTGAATTTAGCTCCAAATTCACCTCACTGATCAGAATATGACCCGCAGTCTACGCAGGTATTCTGAAAAATTACACTGTCATATATTTCATTTTCTCAGTGTTTGGGGATTCTTTCAGTAACCCTTCCTTAAATGATACAGTAACCCTAGAAAAGCTTGTAGCAAATCAGTTCTGACACACCAAAAACTAGCTTAGGCTTAATAGAGACTTTATAGCTCCTTCTCCATTTTTAAATTGGGCAGTGGTTTAGGCTTTTTTGGAGCCATGAAATGGCTAAATAAACTACAGCTGCTATAAACCAGGATCAGGAAGTACCTGTAAAGAAAGTGAAATGTTAGATGCAGGGCTGGCAGCAGGTGAGGCCATGTGGATGGGGACAAATATCTCTCCCCTCTCCCCGGGAGGCAGGGGCTGCTGGAGCCCACCCTGGAAACACAGCTTCAAGTTCTCACTTCCTGACTTTCCTGTGTGGTCTCTGATAGATGAAGCATTTCTTAATGGGGGAACATGGGGCATTAACAAAAACTCAAAGGGACTTACATTTAAAGCAGTCCATAATATTTTTTAAGCACTCATGGATACATTTTTTCTCTGTGTTTGAAAAGGAAACTATACCCAAGGAGAATGCATTATTACTGTTATTATTTACAGTTGGTATAATCACTTCAAGTGGAACTGATGCATCTGGAGGATTTCTCTAATGGCAACTAAGCCTCTCCCACAATCATCCTCATCTCTGGTGGCTTATGAAGCCGTTTGACACAATGAGACAGATTCTGGTAGATGTACACCGGTGCCACTAAATGTTGCCAGTGAAGAGCCCCCATTGTTTGCGTGCTATAACTAGACACCATTAACAATCCTTACTCTCAAAAGCTTTCAGTGTGTAGTGCCAGTCTTCAGTGTATGCACTCTAAATGCACTGACTGCACGGGGTCAAAGTAAAACCACTTTATATATCAAAATTACCCCAAGGATAATCTTTCTTTTAGTCATTTAAAGTCTAGGAGAACAATTAGATTCCTTTCCTAACAAGCTGAAAGGGAAAAGAAGTTAGAAAAGTTAAAGGACAAATGCCTAATTTAAGGACTTAGAAGATGAGTAGGAAAATATTACTACGAATTCTTGTTAAGGATTCTGCAAGGCTGCATAAGAAAAAATGAAACATTTTGTAATTAGGCTGAAAGTGTCATCATGTTCTTGGTTTTCTACTGAGACACGAAGGGAAAAAAATTCATTAAACTTATTTCTGAATCATATAATAGATTATTTTTCCCTTAGGTCAGAAAGACATTATGTGTCTTAACAGAAAAAAACTTCTGATACTACCATTGAAGTGATTGCTTTGATAAAGTGGATGAAGAGGAAAAGAGAGCACTTGCCCATTTTATCAGTGGTCTCAACAGGTCTTGCTGTTCCTCTGTCAAGTCCCTCTCTGTAATTCTGATAGAGACCTCACTAAAGCTAACTAAAGGGTTGCATCTCTATTCCATAACATCAGGAGCAAACTGCAGCCCTGAACGCATATAGGATGTGCAACTATGTGCCATAGTAGTCATTCCTCTCTGCAACTCAACTATTTACACTAGATCAGTGTGGGCAGCCCATGTAGAGGGCTCTTGTGATGAAAAATAAGAAGAGTTGTGTGTATGAGACAAAACAATAACACAATATATAGATATGACACATGAAAATGATTTTGTTTAAAAGAAATAAAGAGTTTTATAACATTATTTTTTTTTTTTTCCATTCTGTTGAAGGAAAGGGATGGTTTGTAAGAGTGCTACAGCTGTCTGTTACAGAAACTAGATGCAGGGCTCCCAGTTAAAACCTGACACCTCCTATGAGCTGCTCTGCTCTTATTCCTCCTATTTGCTGAAAACTCTAGGAATGTCTTCAAAAAGATGGCAGGTGGCCCAGCTGCTGCTCCCACTGCAAAATCCCCTGACCTGTGAATCTGTATTTTTCCAGTACTGAGGAAAGGAAGTAATATTATCCCTCAAAGCTACGAGAAGGAGAAGTGCATGTGTGCTGGCCAGTCCCCACCATGTGCTTCTTATTCTTAGGATGCTGACATCACGTGTTTCAAGAAAATTAACCAACGTCTGGAAAATAAAAGATACAGCTTTGTTTTCATTGTAATATTTTTGAGGTTGTCAAATTCACTAGGGCTGCTAGGAAAATTTATTTAGAATTTTGGTATTTTCTTTTGTCTATAGTGGTCTTTTTTCCTGTTCTATTAACCTTGTCAGAAAAATGGCCTTTACTAGGATTTTCCTGATGCTGAGAGATTCTTATTCAGTTCACCGTTGAAGACAGTATTATCTCAGTCATCACCTTATCAAGCTGACTGTTGCTATACTATTTTTTCTTTGTCTGTTTTAAACACCTGTTGTAAAAAATCCTGTACTCTGTGACCTCTTTGGTAGGTAAGATTGCTTTCTGCCAGTTGTTTTATATCATGTATACCACTACAGATTACATTTTGAGATATACCACATTATATGTAGTAATAATCTGAAAAAGGACTCATTTTTGTGATAGAATTTCAGTTACTCTCCTTATTCAGTTATTCTCAGTTTAGGATCATGCCGATTTATCAAAAGATGCAGCCTACAAGCTGGGATGTAACCTTGTTCTGCCCATCAGCTCACCTCTTCCTCCTTCCTTTACTGCCATTCTCACTCAGTCTCTCTCTGACAGATGCAGTTTTTCATTCATGCCTTTAAGTCCTCCACTTTCTCCAGTGACCTATTCCTTTCCTTGTGTTTTGGTTTTCTCTTTACATTCTCTTTCTCTTATGACTTTTCCCCTTGCAATAGGCTCTCCCATTCTAAAAAAGCTCATAAATAGGAAAAAACAGGAGCCAAAGACTCCTGATCTTGCCCTGTTTTTATCCAAAATGCTGTTGAAAAGATAATTTTCTTTGCTTCTTGCTTGATCTCTGTACCCCTGTTTATATCTTTCCACATGCTCCTCTCTCTACTACAACAAACACATGTTCATTTTTTTGTTGTTGTTGTTGTTCCAAGACTTTTGATAGCAGCCACTGTTACCACACTCATTAGATATATGGTTTCTCCCGTTCTCCCTCTCACATTTTGGCAGAAGAATTAATCTGCAAAGCTACCTCATCGTCACTGAAAGAATAAATTCGCAATTTGTTAAGATGGGCTAGTCATCTGTTGATTCTTGCTGACATGCTGACCAGTACTGATTGCCTCATCATTTTTGGTGCTACTCCATCAGCTTTTATTCCGTTCCTGTCTATGGTCTTCTGCTGATGGTTTATCTGTACAGTGTGACACAGCAGAAAGATACCTAAGCAAGCTGTAACTGAGCTACCTTGGGTACAAGAAGATGGACAGTGTTGCTAATGCAGTGCTCTACTTCATTTTCCTGTGAAGTTGACACCTCTGAGAAGGGGTGGTGCCCTTGGCCCATGGAGCTAGGCCAGTGCCTGGGTTAGCCTGGCTATACGCACCAGGGAAAGCACTGCGCCGTGCTGTTACATCATATGCATTTGGGACATAACATTATATGTTATTATTTATTGATCACAACATACCATTGGCCCAGGCATAAAACAAATTTGCAGTCATAAAGCAAACAATAATTACAAATGCCTCTTGAGAAGGTAGAATGTTCTTGTTTCTAACTTGGAGCTAAGGTGTTTTAATTGAAGAATTAATTATTTTAATTTTTCTGTCAAGGGGATATTTTTAAAAATCAAATTGAGGGGTTCTGTAGACATCTTGTTTGTAATAATTTGTCATTATTTCTAGAGTTTTAAACTGTATTTTATGTCTGGGGTGGTGAATCACTGTCTTTTGATAGAAAATCAAGAATAAAATCCTCATTGGAAGTCTCTACCCCAAAGAGCTTATTATTTTTTATACTAATCCTATGGAACAACAGCCTGCCAGTTCTCTTCCTTGAGAGGTCTTCTTTAATCAAAGAAAGAAAAACCTCACTCTGTTAGTAGCTGAGCTCACAAGCAAGGTGAAGTGGCTGTTTTATCTCCGTTACCATGGTAGTTTTGCCTCAGACCTCTTCCAGCCCAGTGTAAGTAATGTGGATACTGCCATTGTAATATATTTTGGTCTTACCTGAGTGAAGGCCAGCTATATAGTTGTTTCTACATAACTCAGTGAGGTTTCTGTTGTTCTTTACTTGAAAAGATTTAAAACACCTGTGGCCAGGACTGAAATAAAAGGGAATTTCACATACTTAATTTTGCACATACAAAAAATTGCTTGAAAACTCAACAAGTACGTGGGTCTCAAACCAGGTGCTCAAAATAATTTTTAAAATACTTTTTTTTTTTAAAATAAGATCTTAATGTTAGCTATATCCGTCTCTTATGCTGTCTGCAAAGGAGGAAAAAAGTAAAAAACATTCCTTTAGGTCTCATCACTCAATTCAGTGACTTGTAACTGGTGAGGTTTTTTTTCCTGACACTAGTGGTGTTGAAATATGCAAAAGGCTGTACCAGCATAAGTACCTATGAGGTTGCAGGTTGATTTGCCTTGTTTCTACACATCATTTTTAGGTTGGTAGTTTTTAAGAGGTGAAAAACTAGGACATTGATTTAAACAACATCAACAAGGGTTTTTTTGGTTGGTAATCAAGGAAGTTTAGAAGAGATGAGAAGAAACATGACATCCCTCTTCATTTCAAGCTGAGAAGCACTGCAGCCTTGAGGCAGATTACCCAACAGTAAGAACACTTTTGTGACCTCTTTGCTTTTTTCTAGGGTTCCTCATGGCTCGCTTATACTATTGTCTCATATGAACTGCCTGTGAGACACGTATACAATCCCATGCGGCCATCTTCATTCCTCACTGACAACCCGAACAATCTTGTTGACATCTCAGGGCCACTTCTGGATCCTGCAGTTTTGCCGAACCTGCACAGTACTGAACCACTCAGGCTGGAGAATCTGTCCTCTCCACATCTCACATTCTCTCCTCAGGTCCAAAATCATCCCCTCTGACATAGAGCACTGCAGAAGGACCTCCCACTCTCAATCACAGAAATACATGTCCAAAATAGAAAATCCATATCCTAAACCACAGGGCTCTTTTTCCTCTGCCATTCTCCATTACATGCTTTAGAGCTCTGTGCATCCATATGCACTCAAATACCTGCACATGCACCTCTGCATGGCAGAGTTAAGCAGGAACAGATGAAGTGTTATTCCCTGCCCTCTCATTTGGCCTACGCAGTCTCAGTCTATTGCTGCTTTGGAAAAACAGAGCAGATTTAACAAAGATTTAAGATGCAGGTGCTAATAGTGGACAAGTTTAACAGCAAACCTTATTCCTTGTATTGACAAGAAAGAGAAGATCAAATTACAGATCTACTTCAAAATTTCCCCTGGTGTAGGGTGACAGTACTTCTTGGGTGGAAAAAAGGGAGAGACAAATAACAAATATAGTTTATATTAAGACATATTGGAGGAGAATCCCTTTTGCTAAGTACATGATGCATTTTTTCTTAGGTGGATGTTGCAAAGGCCCTCCAATATGCAATTCAACTATTGTTAGCTTAAATGCACTATTTAAAATGGTATTTATGAACAGCTTTGCTAAATATCAATACATGTTTAAAAATAATTTATAAAACTTTTTGCATGCATAATTCAAGATAACTATTTTGAAGCTCCTAACTTTTTTCAGTCTGCCAGTCTGTTTACACAGAAAAAAAATAGCTTTCTGCTGCTGCATTTGGCATAGGAACAAGCATAATATATTCTGCAAGTTTTAAGAAATCAAGAGATCCAGGATTTGAAAACAGAACAGTAGATCCTCTTCTTCTTTTTCTAATATGGGATTGCTAAACCACTAACATACAAGGTACTGACTGTTCAGTACACAGTATTCTACTAAAAAGAAACATATCCAAACTTTTCTTTAACTCTTCAATATTGTCTATAATTTCCTGATGACATTTTCTAGGCAAAGAGGCAAAATCAAGCTAAGGCCATTTTATTTGCTGAAGTCAAATATGTGAGAACTAACATGTACCACTGTATGAAACACTTTTTTCTTTTATTCTTCTATGGCATTATGTTTTTTAGATAATACTCTAGATAACTCTGAAGGATCCTTCTGCAAGTGCTTTAGCAGCCACCTTTTCACTTTCTGTATTTTTGTGTTTTCAAAACCCAAGAAGGTTAAGAGTTTTGTACTGAAATTTTGTGCTATTATTGTTTCTGCACCTGCTTCATTCACCTGTCGTAATATCTGTTCACTCACCATAAGCGGTTTCCCAGGTAATGGGGCTTTTTAGTCACAAGGAGCCATATACAAGATTCATGTGTGAGAGCAACATGTGCCTCCATGGAGAGTGTTTCATAACATGGCTATGTGGCACTTGTTGCCATCTTCACTGATCCATGTAAAGTCACTTCACTTGTTCTGGACAGTGTGAGGACTCCTCTTTTTTTTTTCCTGACTGGGTAATGGGAAAAAGAATGGAAAGTATAACAGCTACCTCTAGTACCTGTCATCTGTGTAGGGCTATAACTCTACAGACAAAAAATACATATGAACAGTATTTGTAATATTGGATCTTGGCTTATGATAATCTTGCTTGAGGTCTATTGTTCAGGATTGAAATAAAAGTCATGCAGGAGAACAGTGAAGGAAATGTTGACTTGTATTCATGCCCTTACTCTCACCTACAGAGAGCAGGGGAGTTGGGCTTGCTGTGTTGCAAAGAGAGCGATCATATCATTTTTAGTAGGAAAGTTTACTGCACCCTCAGAGCTGCTTCATCTGTGCTAGAAATATCCCATGAATAATAGAGAGACCTATATCATGCAGCACATTTAAACTACACAAAATAACTGATAACACCCTGACCCTTTAGATCATCCACCTCATCAGACCACAACATGCAACTTCAGCTGGACCTGCTTTTAGCATCCTACTCCTCTTCCAACTTTTTCATTTCAGCAGAAAGGTCCTTTTTAACCAGCATCTTTACCTCTAGAAGTGGGTTCTCTTTCTTCAAATTTCCCAACACAGGGATGGAACTAAATGATCTGACCTTCTATTTAGGACACCATGGCACCATCTTAAGAAGATTTCTCTGTGCCACTTTGATATCATTTCTGCAGAACTTTCTGTCCATAGAAATTAAACAAAGTACTATTTTTTTTAAAGCAGTACTAGTGTAATTTTGTTTAAATGGACAGGAAAAAAAACCAGTCTAGTTTTTCCAGTGATTTCTTAGATGTTCTCCATTAAGTCTGACATTTGATTGAAATTTTCAATGGATATATTATTTTTATAATACGTCCCCTGATAATTACATAAATTCCATGTGCATGGTCCACATGGACACATTGATGATGCATTGATGAACCATGATTGTCACACAGGAGTAACAAGGAAGAGCACAAATGAGAATAATCTTAATTAATTGGACTTTGTGTCACTAGGAATGAAATACTGCCTATGTATTTGGAAGTAGTGTGTGCTGTGCCAGTTCCAACAAATAGAAAACATGTACAAGGCCCATTTTAACACACTTAACATGCAAATAACTAATGGAATATATAAATGCACTCTTACATGAAACCAGTGGGGATTTGTTACTGTTTCTTAAACACCTGCATAATATATGAGACAGATATGTATAATAAGTTGTTCTAATGTTAGACATGAGAGGTCTGGATTTGCTTTTGAAAATAATTGTTTCTTGGAGGAACTGCAGCATGAATAGATTTAGCTGAAAATGGATAGAAACACTCCAGAATGTAGATAACTGAAACACCATTAATTTTCTACTAATTAGGAAAAACAGTTAGCTATCTTTCCACTTAATACTTATTATAACACGATTTCTTCTTAGGAATGAGCTGAAACATTTCATTGAAGTGCAGCTCCTAGGAAGCATTGGTGTGCTTGCAGAAGAATAGAATCATTTGTGCTAGAGGAGATACCTCTTGGGTCATCTCAGTCCATCAGCTTGAATCATTCGTGGATGGATTTCATTATTCTTAAAATAGCTTTGAATATCTTTAGTGATGAAAATGCTGTAACCTTCACTGGCAGGTTGTTTCATTATACAACTGTTCCTCTAGTTATAAATTTTCCCTGCTGCACTTTAATTTAGTTATTAGTATTTCTCGATCAACCTCATTGACTAATGAGAATAATTGATCCTTATTCTCTTTATAGTGCTCTGCTAAGTACTTGTACATTCTTTGTCTCTCTTCAATCCACTTCTCCTTAGTTTTCATACCCATTTCTTGTAACGTGTCTCACATATTTGATTATCCATCTTTTCTCATATAAATTTGTATACCCTTTTAATCCCTCCCTTTTTGGGGGGCTTTTTAGCTAAAATAAAACAGAAGAGGGAGTCCTCGGAAACTATAATAGCATGGAATTCAGTAACACATCACAAACTATTTTGTCTGGATATTTAATAAAAGCAGCTCAATGCATAGGACTGGAGAGACTCCTGGGAGACAGTGCATCAGACTGTAGTCTTGTATGGGATAGGTAATCCCATTCTTAAATTTTATCAAGAACCATCTTAAAACCAGGTATGTTTCTTATACCTTTTACTCCTGCTGAAAAGCTACTTCATAATTTCTGAAACAGAAAACTTTTTCAAATTTCCATTCCTGTGTAGTTTATATCCATTTGTTTTCCTGCCAGCATTATTCTGTATTTTAGATATCTTTTTCCTTCCAGCTATCCTCCTTCCTTCATCTCTTCCAAGTCCCCTCCTGTTTATCTCCTACATATACATACAAAAAAGTCCTGGTTTTAAACTACACTTTTGCTGAGGTCTTTCAGCCTTGTATTGTAGGACAGTCTGTCCATTCACCTGGTCATCCTAGCAGCCCTCCTTTGTGTGTATCACAAAAAAAATTCCATTTCCCTTGAGTACAGGCAATGACAGTTGTGTTCCACATTCCTAATGAGACAAAACTGATTCTTGTGCAATGGCAGTAGTAAGTGTCTCTTCAGGTAGAAAGACCTGCTTCTTGAATCACTGCTTTTATTTCATGGCCCCTCTGCAGTGAGGGCTCACTGTGACTTTGGCTCTGCCTAGTGCAGGTCTTTCATCTCCTTCATTATTGCTGGAGGGTAAGCTTCTCCTTTATTTCAGAAATTCTTGCAATTAGGTCTTGGTGCATGACCTTGTTCTGGGTGCTGTTAAATTTCACCTCACTCTGCATATTCCACCTCACTCCACATATTCCAGTCCTGAAGGTCTCTTCATATTTCAGACACAAGGTTGGGGGTGAGATGGCAGGTGAATGAAGCATGGTATCTGCTTGCAAAACAATTTCATAATTTTCAGTCCCCTTGTCTTCCTGTGGTGATATGATCTGCAGCAACAGCTGTGTAGGTATGATGAGTTTGTTGTCAGGTGCCCATCGAGCTGCTCTCTATCTCGCCCTCATCAGCAAGATGGGGAAAAAGTAAGATGAGAAAGCTTGCTGGTTGAGAAAAGGACAGAAAGATTGCTCACCAATTATTGTTATGGGCAAAACAGGCTCAACTTGGGGAAGATTAATTTAATCTATTGCCAGTTAAAAATAGAGATAGTGAGAAACAGAAACAAAACTCACCTTCTCCCCACACCCTTTCTTCCAGCTCAACTTCACTCCCAACTCCTCTACTTCCTCCCTGCTGGGTGGTGCAGGAGGATGGGGAATGGGGTTAGTGGTCAGTTCATAACACTTCGTCTTTGTCACTCCTTCCTTTTCATGCTCTTCCCCTGTTCCAATATGAGGTACTACCCATGGTATACAGTTCTTCATGAACTTCTCCAACGTGGGTCCTTCCCACAGACTGAAGTTCTTCAAGAACTGCTCTATAGGTCCCCCACGGGCTACATGTCTTGCCAGAAATCCTGATCCTGCATGAGCTCCCCTCCACAGGTCACAGCTCCTGCCAAGAGCCTGCTCTGGCATGGGTTCTCCACAGGCTGCAGCTTCCTCCAGGGCACATCCACCTGCATCATCATTGTCTTCACCATGGGTTGCAAAGGAATCTCTGCTCCAGTGACTGGAGCATCTCCTTCCCCTTTTTTCACTGACCTTTGTGTCTGCATAGTTGTTTCTTTCACTTTTTTCTTGCTTCTCTCTCTCAGCTGCTGCGCAGCATGTTTTACACTTTCTTAAATATGTTATCAACAAGGTGTCACCTGTGTCCCTGATGGGCTCAGCTTTGAGCAGCGGTGGGTCTGTTCTGGAGCCAGCTGGAACTGGCTCTGTCTAATACAGGGGCAGCTTCTGGTGTCTTCTCACAAAGGCCACCCCTGCAGCCCCACTGCTGCCAAAACCTGGTCATGTAAACTAGATGCAGTAGGGAATGTTCCTGTCTCTTGCAGTGGATCTGTCTGCAGCCTTGGGCTGAGGCCCCTTAAGCAAACTGACCTAACAGCCTTTTTTCTTCTGAATCCTGTGTACACACTGGCTTCAGCAATTTGCACAGTATGAGCTTAGTCCCAGCCTAATACATACAGACCACAGTAGCTCTGCTGAATAGCCTGTACACCCTCTGTTGTGCTTACTGGCCTCTAAGAGTTTATTGCAATCAAATACAAATACCTTTGTAAGAGGAATCAGCGGTTCTTGACTGATTGTGGTTTATGCTGAGAGGCATGAAGATGTGAAAACTTGAATGTCATGTAGCCCTTGTTGCTTTCTGGGGAATAGAGAGAGTGAGCAAGTCAGTGGTTTTAATATTATATTTCTAACCCTCCTGGAAGGGACAGCTGATGCACAAGATGCTTTTCTGCACTCTTTGCTGGGATGCTGAGTGTCCCTTCCCTTATCCTGGTTTCTGTTTTGATCCTGCATGCAGGTGTTTGGAGCACACCTGATGGGGTGCCCTGTGTGGGAGGAGGCCATGAACTGCTCTGGGCCAGTCACAGATGGTTTCAGATGGCTCCAAATTGGTGGAAAAACTCACTGCCCACCAAAACTGGAGACAGGCAGGGGACCCTGAGGCAGCTCTGCACAGACATGCTTAGGAAAGGGCGTTAGTCATTGGGGCAGAAGACACCAGAGTACACCTGTGAAGAGGCACAAAAGGAGATGCAAAAGGTCACACGTGAGGGCACATAGGAGAAGGCACAAGAATGAGATGTGAGAGGAGGCATAGGAGGACACACAAAAGGGGAACACATGAGGAGAAATGTGAGGAGACATTTCTGGAGAGACAAAATAGAGAAGATATGGAGAGCAATCTTGTTGTGGACCTGGCTGCAGATGCACTCATGGAAGGAGGAAGTACAGCTCTGAGACAGCTGGGACTGTGGGCAACCCATGCTGGGACAGGGACACCCCCGAGGGACTACGGCTGTGGATGACCTATGCTGAAATGGGGACACTCCTGAGGGACTGTGACGCATGGGTGAGCCACACTGGAGCTGAGAGAAGTAATAAGTGAGGAGGAGGGGAGGAGAAAAGTGAGAAATAAGGATCAGCAGAAGAAACCATTATGCACTGACATTGACCTCCCGCACTGCCTATCACCTCGACAATGAGATTGGGAAGGACTGAGATAAATGTGGTGAAAATAAGGCCAGGAGAGACTAAGAATGGGGAGGAAGGGTGTTGGACTGAATTTGAACCTGGGGAAGGGGCACAAAATATGTTGTTTGTTTAATTGTTACGTCTTCTTTGTTTCTTAATACCTGAATTGGTAAGGAAAAGATTACGTTAGTTAGCAATAAATTGGCTGAAATTCCCTGGGTTGAGACTGTTTTGCCTGCAATAGCAGATCAGAGTGTCAAGGTTTACCAAAGTACGTGATGTGCTTCCTGTATCCTGTTACATAAAAGGACAGCCCTGTTCTGTATTTTCTCTGGGGGACCAACCTTTTGCAGTTTTTCTCCTTTCCAGTTCATAAGAACACAAGACTCATGAGTATTAGTATGTAATATAGCAGTTACTTGTTTGTCTTTGCTTGTCCTTTAATCTTTCAATTTTTACTGATAGTGCTGTGCTTAGCTTAATTAAATGTTTCCTAGAAGGATCTCACTGCTGAAAGAGCCTACAGTTAGAAAAGGCCACATGCTGCTTCTACCATGACTACAGAAGGTCCTCCATTGTGTCACCAGAGAAGAGGAGGGCTTGAGGGTATCTGACACACCACAAAAAGAAAAGGATACCCTGGAGCAGTGTGCAGCTGCAGTGTTGTCAAGAGTGTTAAGGTAAGTCCAAAGCTCCTTTTGAACCCAGAAACATGGTAAGGATTCCTTCTGCTCATTTCCAGCTACACATTAACTCCTACTGAAGCAGCTACTCATATCCCTACTTCTTCAAGTTTGCTTTTCAGCTTGTAGAATTTATCAAGGCTAGATGTGACTTCGATCTCATTCGTACTATACCATAATTGTCAGAAAAGTATTTTGAATGATGAAAGGCTGTTTGGATCTCTGGAAGAAGATCACTGCTCTTTATTTCAGAATAAAGCCTTCCCAAATAACTGCTGAAATCACACTGAGGTGTTCAAAACACTTTTTGGCTCAATTTTTTTTTATAAAATACTAACATTAGTATGGGAACTACATAGGGTGTATTTTAAATTACTTGTTAACTTCCTGATAGTGGTTGTGAGTTCAAGCTATTGTGTCAGCGGATAAAACTTAGATCAAATGGCAAGACTTCTTTATTCTTTCCTTTCAAAAGGGAATATCTCAGTGCTCATTCTTCTGTAAAGAAATAACATTGTCCTGTGGCTGGGAGATGATTTGGTAGAGCACCACATTAGCAGAATTCATCCTGACCAGCTGTGGTGGGGCTTAACAAAAGGCAAGTCATTTGCAGAGTAGCTGTGCAGCATTTTTGGTACTCAGCTCACGGTTTGGAAGGACCTCTTTAAAATAATGTGCAGGCTGACTTTTGCCTCCTGCATCATAAAATTTTGTGGTTTGTTTCTTCCCTGTGATCAAATACGCTGGGGATCAAATGTCCCGCTTTCACTCTAAACATGTTCCTACAGCTCTGAACTTATTACAAGGTGGACAATTGACTGTAAAAGACTATTACCAAAAAATCTTGCATAAAAATATAGTCTGTGTTGCAAATATTATTTCTTAGTTTCTTAGAAATGTTCTTGTGTTAATATACTATGTCAGGTAAAACATCCCGAGTGTCAGTTTATTTGACCTCTCTAAATAAGTGGGGGAATCAGATGAAAAATGTTTTACAGTCTAGTATTTGAGTTTAGCGTCATCTTCTCTTACTCTATCCTTCCAAGTGTTGCAGCCTTCTTCTGAACAATTGAAGGCTCAAATAGTTTGTGTAACTGGAGATATCGCTGGGCCTCAGCCTCACTGCAGCACTCAGACAGCAACGCTTGCCGTGAAATTCTCTTACAAGTGAGATACACAAATTACTCTCTAAGTAGTGGAGTTCATGAGAAGTTCACAATTTATATGTGCTGTGGGAAGGGGGATGTTGATTGTTGGTTTATGTTAGTTATAAACAATTTCTGAGGTCTTGTAAATGAAATGTATTTGAGAAATCAGTTTTATTGTTACTGAGAAAAACACTATCCTCATTATCAGTCTGCAAATCATTGCAGAAAAGTAGCCTGGCAAAATTGGCTGAATGAACTTATCCAATTAACCCCAGAATATTTTATTCCTTCGTTGTACTCTGCTATTGCATCTGACAGTTTTTCTGCTCCTCTGATCTAATTAAGGATTTTTGGCAAGCATCACAGTGTTATAAATTTTGAAATTGTGAACCAAACCTGGCTCATAGCACTTGCTTCAAATCAAGAGGAGAGCTGAACCTTCATTTACTTCTTGAACTGACAGATGAGTTTTCTTAAGAAATGTTGACTTCTGTTTAGCTTGTATAAAAATATATATTTATTTATGTATTTATGTATACACAAATATATATTTATTTTTCCATGATCATGCTATAAATGTCTGTTTCTTCCTCAGAGTTTATTTTTTCTGTGTTTATTAATGGGGAAAACACTTTATAATGAAAATAAAAACAACTGGCAGATCTGGCTTTCAAATTCGTATGTGTCAGAACATGACACTTCAGTCTTCCACTTGGCAAACTGGGGGTTTATGACTGGGCTGTGTGAAGCCAAGTAATTTTTCTGGATGGCGGGCATGAGAAGTGCAGTGTTCATTCCTTCTCTGAGAAAATCAGGTGGAAATTAAACTTTTAACCTGTTCTGGACTGCTTTGCTACTCTTATCTGGTGTTTGCAAGTTCAGTGGTATCACAGTTCTAGAGATTTACCTATGATATGAGCTTCTAACTTCCTCTATGCTTTCTAGAAAGAAATCTTAAACCTGCATGCTAGATTGTGCCCCAAATGCTGGCAGATCCTCTGGCTGCTCCTTCTACAGCCCCGTTCCTTCTTTGACTCCTATAACTCATCCAGAAACAGTTGGAAGAGAGTGAGGTATTGCTTAAAACACCTTCTGAGGTGAGGTGGATCCCTGCCCACCCCCAGCTGCAAACCCCATGCAGGCTTCCAGGCTGATGGCAGAAGGAGCCTTATGCCTCTGCTCAGGAGTGCAGGTCTGACCCAGTGCTGTAGGCAGCTCTCTCTGGTGCCTCTTGGCCCCACACAACTCCTTCACCTGCCAGAGCCCTCCCTGGGTCTGAAGAGCTTAGCTGACATCAGGCAGATGAGTTCTAGAAAGCCCTGACTTCATGTGTTTCCCAGTTCTATGGGGACTTTGAGCAGGTAAGCTAGAAGCATCTGCACAGCTGTGATAGAGATATATAGCCAGGTCTTTAACCTGTGTGCTGGCCCCAGCTGCTGTCTGAGACTAGCTAGCATCCAGCAGGTCTTTGATGGCTGGCTTTGGCTTTGGCAGAAAACCGAGCTCCTTATCTTCTTTTTATCCTGAAATTCATTTGAGGCAGAAACCATTATTTTGTGTGATACAGCACCAACACATTGTTAAGGTTTATCAAACACTGATGTTATTCTTCTGTAAGTATTTACCTGTCACTGTGTTCTAGAAATATATTAGCAAGCTACTCAGCAAAGCTGTTAGTAATGGCTATTGTGTAATAATGACTATGAGTATGTTTAGGTTACTTCTCCACTTCCCTGGTTTTAGTTAATAGGTAGAATCTTGAGTTAGTCTACCTTCATGTCTGGCTGTACAAATCAATGGCTATAAAATATTTGACTACAGATTACAGTTATGTGAAAAACATCCCCCCTGCTGTTTTCCTGGATCCCACAGAGGCAAGGCTGATCTGCTGTGCGACATTTAGGAAAGCAGCTGGCATCTAAGCCATGGAGTTGGGCAGTCCCTAGTATTAGCCCAGAGCCTCTGCAAGTGGTTTTAGAGACATCTTTCACTAAATAAAAGTCTTTGATCTTTGTAGTAAGTATATTTAATAAGCTCCCAGTTCTCAGTGAAAATGCATCCATTATTTTGACACAAAGAGGAGACTTCCCTAAGAGACTCAGTGGAATACATGCATTTGTCAATCCCCCTAAAACAACAAAGAAGTTGGTGAAAAGTCATATCTCCTGCCACAAGGGGAAGTCACAAAGAAGAGGACATATATTTTTTAAAGTAATTGCCACAGAACTCTGTTACTGGTGGTGTAAATGAGAATGGATTGTGTTATGTTGTCAGCAGTATGGAGGAGAACTTCCACAAATTTTCAGAGTGATACCAGCTTCTAACTAGTTGTGACCTCAGAGAAAAACTCCAGAAGTTTGCCACCAAGAAAGATAAACACTATTAATAGACATATTCAAAAGCACTTAGTATTGCTTTAACACTAGTATCTTATGAGGCTTATTGGAATTTTACCCATTATTTCGGTGGAAGAAGGTTAGGGCCAACAGCAAATACTAAAAGAATGTAATTATAAGCTAATTTTCTGGAAGACATTATTTCTAAACAAGAAATGAAGATGACTTCAAGCACATCTGCACAAGCTGGTTTTTCTAATCGGTATATTCTTTTAGAAGACTATTTCTTTTTTAAAAATAATCCACTCAGTGATAAGGAGCCACTTACTTTTTAATACCTGTGTTTTCTTAAATTTCTCCAATTATCTGAACAAGCAAAACCAAATTCATTTTAGGTCTGAGATGTTCTCATTGTTGGTATAAAAATACATCTCAAGTTTAGTGCTTCTTGGAATATCCACACCTGTAATCAGTATTTGAAGTGTCCCATCTTAGTGCTTAGAAAACAATTTATATCTATGAAAAGATAATCAGATATTCAATTTGAAGTAGAAAAATAGAGGACAGGTTAGTTTATGGCAACCTTTTCTCCATCTGCTTTCATCCGAAGTTTGCTAGACCTACTAGTGAACTTTCCTACATTTTATAAATCATTGCTAACTTAAAAACTGCAGATTCTCTGCTGTGACACCTTCAGTTATGGTTAGAAGTAAGAGTTACAATTTATCTTTATGAAGTGATTGTTTAAAGTGGGGAGGAGAAGGTTTCCTCACAAGTTGGATGTTGAAAGACTGCACTCTGCAGCAGCTATTTCATTATAAATGCAAAGGCTAGGGGTAGACTAGCAGAATTCATTGGACTTTACTGATCTACATGGAGCAAGACTGAACTCACGACAATGATACAGTTTGAATAACAACATACTTTGTTCTCCTCATCAATCAGAACAATTGTCAGAGTCAGGCAGAAGAGCTGTGTATTGGTGAAAAGCAAAATACAGTATTGAGACTGAATGGGAGGAGTGGCTCATTTGGCAGAGGGTTGTGCTGCCACCCAGAGGGACCTTGACAGGCAAAGTCCTGCACCTGGGGCAGAAAAACCCCAGGCACTGATATATGCTGTTGGCCACACAGCTGGAAAGCAGCTTGGCATAAAACGACATAGGGGTGGGTCTTGGTGGATACCAAGTTGAACCTGGGCCAGCAGTGTGCCCTTGCAGCAAAGAAGGCAAATGGTATCCTTAGCTGCATAAGACAAAGTATTGTCAGAAGGTCAAGGGAGGTGAATCTTCCCCTCCACTTAGCACTGATGAGGCTACACCTGGAGTACTTCATCCAGTTCTGGGCTCCTCAGTACAAGATGGATATGGACATACTGGAGAGAGTCCAATGAAGGGCCACAAAGATGATTAAGGGACTGGAGCATCTCTCCTATGAGGAAACATTGAGACAACTGGGACTGTTCAGCCTGGAGAAGAGAAAGGTCAGGACAATGTTCTTAAGGGGAGGGTGCAAAGAGGATGGAGCCAGGCTCTTTTCAGTGGTGCCCAGTGACAGGACCAGAGGCAGCGGGCACCAGCTGAAACACAGGAGGTTCTGTCTGAACATCAGGAAACACTTTTTTACTGTGAGGGTGAAGGAACACTGGCACAGGTTGCCCAGGGAGGTTGTGGACTCTTTGTCCTTGAAGATATTCAAAAGCCATCTAGACATGGTCCTGGGTGACTGGCTCTAGGTGGCCCTGCTTGAGCGGGGGGATGGGACCAGGTGACCTCCAGATGTCCCTTCCAACCTCAACCATTCTGTGATTCTGTGAAGATGATGGTGAAGGATTTCACACAAGACATGTCAGCCATGTACTGGGCTCAAGAATTTGGGAAGTGGCTGTGGAAAGCCTCAGTCATCCTACACAAGTAACAACCATGCTACATTAGACCCAGCACTTGGGGCAGACTGACAATGTAGGGTATTTCAAAGCAGCTGTGTCATGACTTCAGACCTATACCCAAAACACAATGGGAGACGTTATAGTGAGAACAAGCTACTCCTTTTTACTTGACTGGAAGATATCATACATACCCAGTGCTTCTGCATGTATGAGGTCTAGTCCTGCATCACATGCAGAGGTAGGATAAATCTCTGCTAACTTCAATCACCTCTACACAAAGCACCAGCTTTGAGCTAGACATCAAGGATCCCCCTGTAACTGACAGACGGAGATAAACTCCCCCCAGAAAGCCCTTGATCTGTCCGCAGAAGAGTGTTGGAGGCCAGTAGGATACATGGGTCTCTGGTAGTGACTATCATATTAGACATTTAAGGCAAGTAAACTAGATCATACTCTCAAAGTCTCCAGCCAGGAATGTTTGTCCCTTACTTCTCAAGTGGGCCAGTACAGCTGTGTCTTTGGCAGCCCTGAATTACTGATTAGTTCAGTGCAGTACTGCTTATCATTTTAAGACACATGTTTAAAAAGTCTTCTCTAGGTATGTCACTGTTTTTTGGAAACTTTCTTTCCAAACAGAACTCATGATCATGGAGCAAAACATTTATAGCTGGATAAATACACAAACTGTTCAGTTTAAAGCTGTGTAAATCATCTTGGCTTCAGTTAAGTTTATTCCATCTGCTTTTATCATCTGTTGTTACAATAATTTATAACTCCCTCATAATATTAAAATGTCAGTGAATCAAAAAAAGAAACACATCTATGGACCTCCAGTAGCTAACAGTATTGCATTCAGCAAGTGAACCAAGTCATATAATTAATCATATTTCATCATCATAGATGCTTGTAATTGTGTAATTAATGTGTATTTGCATAATCACATAATGAGATCTTTATGATTCATGCTTTATGATAATCTCGATGCACAAATTTCTATCTCAGAATTGTAACCACTTGCAAAGCTGTTATTGTCTTTATTTTTTTTCTCATTGAAGAAATATGAAGATCCAATGAACGATCTGGTCTTGTTATCTCAGGCCTCTTCTGTGACTTATCCACAGTTCCTTACAAAGAAGTTTCTCATGACAAAAAATTATTAAATATTAGAGTGGACAAATCTATTATTTAAATCAGGAAACATAATGTAATTTCACAGGGTTTCCCAATTTTTATTAAGCAATTTATCTGTTTTTAGACTTTTTCAATAACTGAAGAGCGGTTTTTCTTTGTAGATCAAGTTTATGGGAAAGGAATGTATGTATTTTGAATCTACAGACTTCTGTCCTGCTTGGTAAAAATGATTTTTCATTAACATACTGAGAGCTTTTTATTGAATTTAACATTCAATTCACAGTGCTTAATTACATCTCATTCCAGACAAGATGAGCCAATCTGGGCAGCTGGGTGATATTCAGATAAATGTAACCACCTTAAAACATCTTTTTTTCCAAGATATTATTTGTCAGGATTCAACTGAAAAAATGTGTTTTTAAAGCAGTGTTTAGAAAAGACAAAACATGCTCAGTTTTTAGAGACACTTTATACAGCTGTAAACATTTGTATTTATAAATAATCCAAGTTGCTAAGTAGACTAAAAAAACCTGGTATAAATCACTATTATGATTACTACTTTATTCCTCAACAACTTAGACCAAGCAAAGATCTATAGAGACTTGTGTGGTGACTATGAATGACAACCATGCAATCAGGAGCAGTAAAGATGACAGTATCTCTATGCATTTACAAAGGTTGACATTATATATTAATGACAAACCTCTTCTAAATTGCAAAGGAATGTAAACGAAGTCAGAGCTGGACCTGGATGTTAACACCTGCCTCTGTGCTTGGCTCCCATGCCCATACGCTTCAGAGGGAGATTTATTATGGCAGCCAGGAACCACACAGATTGGCCCTGTAACCTTACAGCTTTAAACATCAATTTCATTCTCTCCTGCTCTACTTTTGAAGGTTTTTTGAGTTTCATTTCAAACACTGTTCAGAGTTTTTTGTTTCATTGCACTCAGAGGCTTCATTTTCAACCTGATACATGGTCCAGGCCAGTGGTTTTTATACCCCTTGTTTGCTGAGACCATGGCACAAAGCAGAGGACAGCATCTTTTGAGAGGGGGATGCAGATTGCCAGTGTGACAGCGATGGGGTGTCCCTACCCTTAGCTGTGCATAACATCAAAAAGAACCAAACCCAAGGAGCTTCAAAAGCTGCAACAGTGATTTGAATGGTTTATATTCCAGTTGCAAGGTATTAAAGCTCTTTTGCTCATTCATAATGCATATTTTGCTTCTCTTCACAAGGGCATTGTCCAAATAGAATTCACATTTTAAAAGTCTCCCTGAGTATAGCTAATATAGTAAAGGATAATTAAAAGAACTGCAAAATCTGATTTTCCCAAACCTCCTATACACTGCTCAATTATTACTCACATTTGATTTCAGTCCTGCCAGCTACTGCAGTCAGATTATCTTTTGTTTACTCTGTCACTCCATCCTGACTCTCTGTCATTTGTGCAGTATTTCAGAGGTAAATTACAAAATGTATTTCTGCTCATTAAGGTCCTGAAAAGCCTCTCCTCTCAAAATGAGTGGAATGATACCAGCTGACATCAGGAGCAGCTGGTACAGATCCTAACTTTGATCAAGCCAAAACCTTAATTATGGGGTTACGCAAAAATTCTAATGGTGACATTTTGACTCACTTTTTATTTTTATTACAATGTTATGCTACATAGCTAAAAAATTTACTTTGGAAAAAACTGTGTGACCATTATTAAAAACAGAACAAGATGGGAAAACTTTGAGAAGGCAATGCTCAAATTTATTTGCGATTATAGCGGAGATAAATTTACATGCCAAACCATTTTTTTTTTTTTTTTCTGTTTCACAGATGTACTCTTTCAGTCTTTTTTTTTTTTTTTTTCCTCCTCTTTTATCTCCAGGCTGTTAGTGGGTCACTTTCTAGCAAAATAAGAAAACACCAGACATAAAATTCTTCAGTGAAAAGTCAGATGACTGAACCACCAAAGATTCTGGGGACTTAACACACAAATCTGTCAAGACCTGTACTCACAGCCTAGCAAAGATTCATCTTTCTTTGGCACCTTTCTTGATAAGCTACCAGACCTACATGTATTTAACCCTGACACAGTCACAGCTGGAAGCCCATTTTACACACAGTGAAATTAGTCAAGCAATAACTCTGCCAAAACTCGAAAAGCCTCAGGCTCAGATGGGTACGGCCCTGATTTTTGTATAACAGCCAGCCTTCTTCTCATGACACCATGCAATCCTCAAACTCCTGCTCCTTCAATTCCATCTCTCATAATATCTTTTATCTAAGGCAAAGCAATACAGATTTTCTAGCAAATATTAATATCTAGCATTTCTCATGTATAGATGTGAAAGCAATTTATAAAGTAGATAAGTATCATCCTTCTTTACTCTGTGATAAATCTGGGGGCAGCCAGCATCATGAGCTTGTAAAGAAATTAAGCTGCCCGTGGGAGAGAGGTAAGTCATATTATAGATTAACAACAGGTTAACAGGTAAGAAACAAAGCAGGAATAAAATGATTGGGTTTTTCAATGAAAGAAAACCATAGATCACAGGGATCTTTGCTGTGTCTGTTCAGAACACACAGAAATGAAAAAGGATGGAGAACAAGGAGACTAATGATGATGCCAAATTATTCAGTGTAATAAAAATGAAAGTTGATTGCAAAGAGCTGGGGAGAAATGTCATGATACCAAGCAGGCAATAGAATGACAGATTAAATTCTATGTAATAAATGTGAAGTGATGCACAAGGGGAAAAACAGTTCAAGACAATGGGTTCTAAACTACCTATTTCCATTCAGGAAAGAGAATTTTTGGTTATAATAATAGATCTTTTCAAACATCAGGACAATTCTCAATAGTGGACAAAACCCCAATGCATATTGTAGTAATTACTGGGAAAGAAATAGAAAACAAAGCAGAAAAATAATTCTTATGCCATTAATTCATATTGTGAATACATTTTGAAATGTGGTGTAGAACTGGTCCTCTTTGTCTCAAACGGGACTTAGTAGTACTAGAAAAAGTTCAGAGAAGATAAAGAAGGTCAAAGATTTGGAGCATTTCTGTATGAGCAATGAAACTAATTAGGGAGCTGTGATAGGAATCCACAACATTACAAATTACATGGGTAAGTGGAGAAGGAGCAGTTGCTCGTTGTTTCTTGTTATCTCAAAGAAATGGCAGAATCAAATGAAATTGAGAGATGATATGTTCAAAATAATCAACAGGAGGCATTTTTTTCACACTGCTGCTATTTAAACTGTGTAGGTCCCTGCCCCAAGATGTGGTAACACAGAGTGGACTTGACAAATTCATGGAAGAAACATCCATCAACAGCTATTAAGAACAAAGATACCATGTCTGACTTGGAAGTCCCTTACTTACAGGTCACTGGAACCTGGGAAGGTGTCATGGCACTTTTTCTTGCTGTTACTGTCTGTTACTACTGGCTGTTTTCAGAGAAAGGACAGATAGACTTTTAGTTTATCCTAATGAACTGTCCTTCAAAGCCTTATGTTTCCCAGAAGGGCAATGGTTAGAACAACAAGCGAAAACTTCTCTGTGGAATTCAGGACTGGCAATGCAAACCTTCATACTGCCTCTTGCAGCTAGGTGGGAGATACACTTTTTCTGAAGATACTGATATGCATCTGAGCTGTCAGGTTCTGCAAAGGGTGCCTTGTACACCCTGCTGTGTCTTAATTTTTAATTTTTAGAAAACCAGCGTTAGAGATTATATGGCTTTGCTCAGTCAAACAGCAGAAAACCTTATGGGTAAGAAGTAAAATCAGTTCCCTTGACCAAAGACAAAAAGCTAATTCTGTAGTTATTTAGTCCTAGAACTCCATCCCCTCCAAAAAAACCCCAACAAAAACAAAATAGGAAAAAAACCCACAAACCCAAAACAATGGCCAAAAGCAGTTGTAGACTATACCTTGTGATGCATTTCTTTTTTAGCTGCTCTGGAACACTGGCGAACAAGCAGCTGCAATGTATTCCCCATTTGCCCTCCCTGACATGGTGGCTTACCCTTCTCCTCAGTTTCCTGAAACTAAAGCTCCTCTAAATGGGGTCTCCTAAAGTTGGATTTATCTTCCAACTTCATTTTTTGTAATGACTTTATTCACTAGCTTTGATAATGCTTTGTTTTCTTATAACTCTTCCTAACATATGGCGAGGAGATCTTACAAGTCCTTTCATTCTTTTGTTCTTTGGAGTTGGGTTTCTTTCTCCAGCCCTCTTTTTATGTAAACAAAGCTTCTACTGGCAGACTGTAGAAGTGATGATGTACAAATCTTTATTTGTACTTCAAGCATTCGAGGTTGTTCTGTAGGAGAACATGACAGTGTCTTCAAGACTGTTGTAACAGGGTGTGTATCACATAAGAAGAATTCACTGTATGGACATCTTACCAAAACCAGAGCTGGCAATTAGTTCTTCAAGAATCACATTAAAATACTAATAATACAATTAACAGGTCTGACAATCCCCCTGCTGCCTCTATATTTGGTTAATTTTAACCATTTTAACCATTCTTACAGGACTCCACTTAAAAATGAAGAAATGAAGGCATAGAAAATGAAATTAGCTGGCCTGGTTGTGCCAGAGACACAGGCTCTAATTATCCTGTTTTCTGGTACTTTTTCAGGATTCTATTCTGGGTGAAGCTTGCATCTTATTCCCAGTTTTACAAGGTTTTATTTTCCATTAAAAATCAAAACACAACCCCCCTTTTTTCTTCTGTAATGGTAGATGCCCAATCAACCTGGGTGTAACTTCAGCCATTTGTGTCCACAAGAAGGTGCTGATGATGGTAAAATACCTGATTTATGTCAGGGTTTGAGTACTTCACTATTCAAATGACCTAAACTTTGAAATTGTTATGGGGCAAAATGACCTCAGCAATTAATGGTACCTAGAATGACTGCAGGCACAATGAAGGAAAGGATACTGAAATTTTGGCTGTGAAAACACAGCTTATTCTAAATTTGTCTTCGGGGGAATCTGTTTTCTCTCTTTTTTTCTCTCTATTTTTAACCCTTTTATGGTTTTCTAGGCATTTTACCTTTACTGTAAGCACTTCTTTCAGCTGTTCCCACATCCAAGCCCTCAATGCCAAGATCAAGATCTGTTCTTACATTCTAGATCTTTGGAGTATATTCAAGGCCCTCAATAATCTCTACATCACTATTTTGTCTAGTCTACTTCTTAGGGCTTCCAGAAATGCCTCACTCTAATAAGTAGTTTAGTGTCTCACACTAGGAAAAATGCTGTGTAAAAAGGATTCTTCAGGATTACCTCCTTCAATCAGAAAGTTCTTAATCTATGGAATGTGTCCAGCTGCTTTAGGAAGCAGCAAATACATTTCTGATGCAATATACTGTAGTCATTGTTAAAACAAAAAAGAGGAATTACAGCATAACTGAAAACATATGAAAATACTAGAATTTCCTCTACCACTTTAAAATTGTATTCACTCTTTTCATTGCACTGTGTTGCAAGGATACATATTCCTTTTGCTGATAGATAAAAGCCTTTTATATTTTCCTTGGGTGTAATGCAGACTGCACATCAGATGAGTGAGATAGGAGAGAATCATCAGTTACTGCAAATAAAGAGATTTATGGAATGGTTTTGAAAAAATTAAACTGTCAGACTATTTCTAATTAAGAGAACAGATCCCCTAAGTACTGCCTGATAATGTTAGTCAACTTTACCAGTTGCAGCAACAACACCTAAAATGTTTCAGAGGTAATTTGTTGTATAGTCACTTAATATACAAGGTACCACAGCCGGTAACATCATCTTCTTTCCCTCCTTAGATCACTGTGGTCTAGGCTTCAGTGTTAAACCACTGGAGTTAAACAAGTGTCAGAGAAAGAGAGCAAAATAAGATTTGTTGAATTAGACTTTGGACACAATCATGACCAAACAGGGAGATGAAGGGATATTCAGACTGAACTTTCAAACTGCATGCAGGATTTTAGCCAAACAACATCCTTTAAAGACGACACAAATCACAGAACTTAAATCATGCAAAGCTCTCTGAGGGCTAGATTCAAGCCTGTGCCAAAGTCCACCCACCTGAGGAACATAAAGGGACCTTGAAGCAGCCTTTAATGTGCAGCAGAGGATTGCCCTAGAATGGAGAAATCTGCAGCTGGCATAAAACTGATGTTGCTATCTCTTCATCAGTCCCTCTGGCCCACAACATATAAGAAGCATGTCAAGGACAAAAGGGGGAGCAGCCATAATATATTGTGCACTGCAGAGCCTCGCCAGCGTAATGGGAATTTTGGGTACCAGGCACTAAAGAAGCACAGACGGGTGTTATGATGGAAGTTCTCTCCTTCCCCATATTTCTCCCCTTTAAGAAATACCTCCGCTTCCAAAACAGTCCCAGCCACTTGCTGGGGAGAACTACTTTAAGGGTTTGCAGAAGGAGAAGGAGCATCACTGAAAATCTCAAAGGTTAAATAACAGAGGTTTATAGCCATTAAAAAACAACAACTTGTAACCTTGTGGAGATCTTTCAGTATATAAAAGTCAGAATCATTTTTGTTTCTGCTATGGCTGTTACCCAGTTGATCATTCGGACAAATTAATGAGTCTACTGCTAGCTAAAACAGAGGTTTCTAGCAAAGTGAGTTTGGCTGCTGCTGGCCCAGTGGTGGGGGTCAGGATGGGCTGGGTAATTTTGCTCTGGGTAGAGTCAATTGGGAGTTCAGTCTTCATTCCTCTGAGAGTGCACAGAGGTCAAACAGCAGTGCTGAAGGCCTTGGTTTATTAACAGTCTCATGTGTCCTGGCAAGAAAGGCTGGATTCAGATCAAGTGTGAGTCTCTGATTGTATTTCTGTCAAATTAACCGTAACACACCACGGTGTTTATGTCAGCTGTTTGCATAAAGATGGATGATGCCTGATATGGCATGAAATGAGATACATTTGGATAAAAGATATTTGCCCACCATGAATCCCTGGGTTAAAGCTATCTTTCAAAAATTTTTAAACTCATTTTGAGTGGGAGAAGGTGATTTTGTCACTTTCACTCAGGTGACTGTGTGTAGTCTGTGTGGGCAGGCACCCTAAAACTAGACATACTATCTCTAGGAACCACAGGGTATAATCAGAGCTGACTGATGGCACCTTAAATAAAAGATCTCTTCCCATCATACATGCATCTCAGTATATATGATAACATTAACCTTCCATCAGCAGCAAAGACAATGAAAACGTCATCCTTTTGCTCCTTGATATCTGAACACTACTTACAAGCCACTCCACTCCCTCAATTATGCCAGTACAACCACCTAAGTATAGCTGTGTATCCATGTTCACTGAAATATAGAAAAATCTCTAACTTCTCACTGATGCAGCACAAACAACAGCATCATCATCTAAAGGAGGGAGCAAAATCTGCATGAGAATAGGAATAGTTAACCAGGCCAGGCAAGAGTGAAAATGCCTTAGGCTTGTTTAGCCACTAAATAAACCATATTTTTTAACTATTCCCTGAGGCAAGAAAGTGCAGTAAAGCTTACTTTGTCTCAGAGCCCTTTGAAAATCACCATGCTGTTTTCAAGACATTGGAAAAATTTGGTAGGTGAGTAGCCGGAATCACAGATTCTGATGACCCAGTTACATTGTTTTAGTGTACAGCGACACCGAGGTACATGAAGGTAGTACACCCAGGCACTGCTACTGGAGGGCTTTTTGGTTACACAGAGTAGAGAAGATAAACAAATAGAACTGTAGATTCACAAATCTGGAAGTAAATAATAAGCCTAGGGAAAAGTTTGATTTGCTTAGTCTGAGAATTCTTCTGTGTTTTCCTCAAGGATCTAGCCCTACTTCTGTTAATAATTTAGATGGAAGCCAGAGTAGAGTACAATATTTTAGTAACAATTATTGTGATAAACCTAACAAGGGCTTCACTTCACCTAATGTCAGCTGTAAGGCATTACATTCCTAGTTGAAGCTGGTTATCAAGATTCCTTCTTCGTGCAGCAGAGAGAGAAAGGCACATCTAACATATGAGTCATCCCATCCTGAGACAGTTGACAGGAAAAGAGGTAGGATGAATAACCTTTCGAGATCTCTCATCTCTTCATTGACTGTAGAGAGAGGCTAGAGTTATAGCTTAGACTAAGATGTAAATGTTGAACAAATTGCTTAGACTAACTTATAAATGGTATAAGTTAGGAAAGATAAATCCTACTCTTCATACTTTCCCTTTGTCTTCTTTTTGTCATACAATAATTTTGTTTTGTCCCTTTTCAGCACAAATTCTTTAAATCAGAGCACTGAAACTCATTAATGATGGATGGCTGTAGCTACAGCTGTGTCTGCACTGCACAAATATGCATGGAGCACATTCAACTCCTCAGAGCCCTTTCCAGAGCATGCTCCAGTTCTGAACCAGGAGGATGGGTCCTGGAGGCTCTGGTGAGAAGGGAAAAGACCTGGGAACAGACTGTGGCTGACATTTGCAATATGTATTTTAATTCAAATGGGTTTCTGTTGCCCAAAATGAAAGTTCTGAAAGGTGTTATTCAGAAGCTAAAGCCAACACTTAATGAGTTTGCCTGCTCAGTGTGCAGGTCATCAGTGTACATAATTTCTCTTTCCACTATACACAGTCACAGGTCTGTAGCTCCTTCAGTCGTGCCACACTGACCAGTGCTAACACATTGTCACTGAAACCATTTTCACTGAGAACACCTCATTAGACCAGTTAATTTCTCATAAAAATTGCTTTCTGATGGACATTTGTGTGGTGGCCCTCAGTTTATTGCTTTTGAGTAGATTCTTTAAAATTTGGAGGAGGAAGTATTTTCTTTTGACTTTTAAGTTTATTTTTATTTTACAAGTAGCTTCTTGTATTTCTTGAGTATTTTTTTTTTTTTTTGCGAAAAATGGTTTGGTAAACACAGTATCTTTTGAGTTCAGAAAATATTTTCAAGAAATGGAAACGGAAGAAAGAAACCTCCTTTTTTGTGAATTGCTATGAAAAATGGGGGAAGATTTCTATTTAAGCCAGTTTTAAGGTCTACAATTAATAAAAAGAACAGAAAAAGTGATTGTGAGATATTTTTAGATTAAGGCTACTAAAATACCATAAAATATCTCCCTTTTCAACAAGTCCTTTCCAATGATGTATAAAAAATAGTAAATTTTACTTATTATGATCATTATCACATAAGGTAATTTATATATTGGCTACAAAAAAAAGGTAAATACTTACATTTCCAGCTAAGTAAATGGAGGGAAATTCATTCTGCTACTGCCAGCAGAGCACTTTCTAGATAATTGGAGCTCTGCTACCCTTCTCAAGATAACAAGCACCAAGTGAGAAAGAATGTTCCATAAATTTAGAAAAAAATATGAAAGTATGGTGATTTCTTTAGAAATCTGAATAAATAACACTTTTGGAATGTGTACACCAGAGATCTCACCTCTGCTGTAATATATAACAGAATAAGGTTATAATTTTCTTTGTTTCTTTCTTCAGCACTGTGACAACTTTTGTTCCCCCTTGATGTCAACTGAAACTCACTTCAGATTCCATTAGAAAATCAATACTGTTAGTGAATTGAATCAAAAGAGTCATAATTCCAGTATTTTTCCTCTCCAATGAATACATCAATGACAAATTCTTTCTGTCCAGCACATGTGGGAGATAAAAATTAAAAAGCAGAGCTGCACGCTGATACATGGATAGACTGAACACATGTATTGAGCTGTTTCTACTAGCTCTTAGCTATTCCACTGCTATCAGATTTCACTCAGTGCAGATGAGGTGCAGGGCAGGTTTATCATATTACACAAGTGCAGATGTGGAGTGACTCCAAATTCGTGGTTTTCTATCACATTTATAGAGTGCCCATTACTGCAACAGCGAAGCACAGACAGCAGAATTTTAATGCATTTAATGAAACATGGAAATCAATAGCAAGAACTTCAGTGAGAATATTTTTCTGACAACAGATTTCTCAGATTCCTGGGATGTGTAATGTGGCTTGCACTTCTAATGGCTTCTTTTGGAAAGTTAAGAGTTACTGAACACATTATGTTCCCAGTCTTACCACACTGAAATTATTTCCAAAATGTCATTGATTCTCATCTGTTATGCTTAATTGGAAGTTCTGAAGTAATTTTCTTCTTCTGTCCCCCAGTACGTATTAAGAAAACACAGTTATTTGCATGATAAAGTACAATATGCAATTAAATTTGACTAGTTTAAAGAATTAGTGTAGTTTTAATGTAAATTCAAAGAGCCCTTGCTATGTTGCCTACAATTGCAGAAGACTAGAAAATTTATTTGCAGAGGCATTTAATTAATTCTGTTCCTGGAGGCTAATTCTGCTCTCAGCACTTGGTTACGATTGCCCATCTAGCAACATTGGACAAAAGCATATACTTTCTAATTTGCAAAAATCTGATCCTTTCCTAGGTTGAAAGTTGGCTCTGATTTCATAATAACCTGGTGCAACCCAGAGCACAAATGGCAAGAGACCACTATTTGCACAGGAGAATTGATATTAGCTACAAGCTGCAGCCAGGGCTGAACTCCAGCCTGGACAAGACCTTAACAGAGTATGTTGACTAGGCTAAAGCTTCTGCATATGCCTAGAAACTCTTCCTACTTATTTAACCCTAACTTCCCTCAAAGGCCTCTTACCCCTGTATGACACACTCTTTGCCCTGTACTCCCTGAAATCTCCCTCACTGTTGAAAATCTCATGCCATGTTTCAGCATGAATTAGGATGTCATGATCTGAAACTGTCACAAAGATTTTGCTGGTGCTATTCCCATGTGCCTTAGCTTTTTTTCCTTCTTTAAACACAGACTTTGGCTCCTTTTCCCTCCCTCTGTTTGCTACCAACTGGATTCCTGAGTCCAAGCAAGCAAAATGTTCTCATCTAATTTTCTCCTTTCCCCATTAGCGGCAAAAAGAAAGCATAAAAGCTGCAACTGCAGGACAGAAGAACTCATTGCCTGAGGAAAAAGAAAGCCTGCAGGGAAAGCTTGGTCCCTGCCAGGCAGTGAGAAAAGAGGTACTTTTGTATGAAAAAATTATGTCTGACTGTCTTTCACAGGAAGAAGAAAAAGACAGGCAGGCAACACAGATTGGACCATTTTCCTTGTGGAGAGACCTGGAAGCCTCCAGCCAAAGTGAGAGCCTCACAGTGCTGGCAGCCCTGTACCTCCCACCAATCTCTCAGTTAAATGCAGTCATGTAACAGGGGTGAACCAACATCCTTTGAAAGACATATATGTCTCAGGGCAGCAGATGCTTTTCCTTAGTGATGGTGCACCACAAAGGCGATCTAAATCCAAATTCAAAATCCATACCCAGAAAACATACCCAGGCAAAATCTCTAGTCTTTCTAACAGGAACTTCAAATGAGTAAAGCTGTTATTATTTGGACTAATATAGCCAGCCATACATCAGAGCTTCAACTCTATTCTTTTAGTAATTCTAGGACTTGTAAGGCAAATCATGAACTTTTACTGGAAGAACCTAATTTGATTTTCATTAATTTCCTACCCTTGAAATGCAGTTTCTGTGGTTCCTTACACGTTGAGAATGGTCACTTCTGTCTCTGCTAGTACTGTGGACTTGATTATCCTGGCAAGCTTCATTGCCTACAAGGAGGAAGGTATGAGATAATGTGGTTGTATGTATGAGGCTCACTTAATAATTTAGTGGAATTGTTAATTGATCTCATTATTCAATTAATGCTGGAAGGCTTGTGAAGTCTGGTTTAATTTCCCTGCTCCCTGGAGTCAAATTGATAGGAATGTTTTTTATTGCCAAGAATCATCAATATTTACAGACTTGTATATTCACAAACATCTGAGAGGTTTTAACTTCAGTATTCTTCTGCTCTAATGTTTGCTCTTTCATCTCCTCTCAAACATGGACAGAATGATTGATGTTTAGTCTGCAGAGACTAAAAATAAAATACGTATCGCATTCAAGTCTCATTCTGGAAGTTAAATATCATTTTGGCTGTTAAAGTGCCCTTCAATGAAACAATAAAATTCAGTTCCTATTCTTGTGTGAAAACAAAAATCCACCACAAAAAATGTATTAGCTTGGTTGTTTTTCCCTTTCGTTGCAAGGTCTTTCTGCTGTATGTAGTACCTATATGCAGGCACAAACATAGGCGATTTCAATAGTTTCTCTTGTCCTTGTGGTTTGTATACAATATACATTTTAGACTTTTTTGAGTGTTCAGCTGTTAAACCTCAATGCAGGCTTGATGAGTGGATCATAAAATAATATCATCTGCACTAAAAGTCAAAATATATGAAGCATGTTATAAGTAGGTTAGAGTAATGAAGATAAATTACAGGAATACTTGTGTAAATTCTAGATGAGGGGGAAGTTATTAAGGTGTGACATTGGTTGCTATATGATTATTTTTTCCTTTCACTCTTATTTCCACCCAGACAAAACTCTCAGAGACTGTCTGACAAGGAACTATTGTCTTAATAGCCATTGCTCCACATGAGAACCACTCTCAGCAACGGGGTGAGTAAACAATCGCAGCTTAATTCATTTCACCTGTGAAGTCAGGGAGTGACAACTGCATTTCTGGTGTGCTTGAGTGAAGGGACTTTAGTGATGAACAAGGAAGGAAATTCCCTGCAAAAGCATGAGAAAAAGAGATTTAACTCAAAGCTATGTGTTGTTTTTTTTTCTTTAAGAAAGAAGAGATAATAGTTACATGCTTCATAAAGAGATTAGGAATAGAGAAGAGCCTTTGTAAATACACTGAAAAGAATGGTTTTCTTTAAGAATCCATTCTGTGAATGTGTTAATGAAAAGAAATGCATATGCATAAAAAAATACATTGCATAGGTCTCCAAAACAGCCTGAATCTAAGTTGTGATGGTTAACAAAATATTCTAAAACTGCTCTGTTGGATACATAAGTAGATACAAGTATATAGTCAGTTCAAATGACCTTGCAGTTACCCCAGGTAAGAACATATATATGGGCAATTATTATGAAGTAGCTGACGAAAACTACTGACTACCAGCAAACTCTTACCACATGGTAAATGCAAGGTAATTTGAAGAAGCTCATACCAGACAGCTGACCTCGCACACTGAACCAGTAAATACATGAATGACTTTCCACCGTGCTCCTTTGTCTCAAATGTTTGTAAGCTCCTCTGTAGTAAGAGCAGGACAAGAGGAGCATCTTATGACAGAGAAAAACGTGCCCAAGCTTTATTAGCTTCTGCTGCTGAAAGTCCTTGATGAGTAGGATGCAACAGAAATGAATGGAAGGAGCTTCGGCAAGTGAATGAGGGGATGGAGTTCAAAGAGAGGTTGCCTTGACAAAGCTTGTTTATGAGCATAATAGCTGCTTAGGCTGTGAGTTCTTTACATCTCTATCTGTCTTATGTGCGTGTTAAAGATCATTCACAATGAGCTCTCACTTAGAGCTTCCTCTTGGATAGGGAGAGATCACATTTTATCTTGATGTATATTGACATATCAAAGACAGTTAATTTCTCTATATATGTATTATTTTATGCTTATATATGTTAAAATTAATTTCATATTATTTCAATTCTCTTTTCACAATTTTTAAACTCTCTTTAAGTTCCTTACCGTCTTCCATTGTTTGGACTGCCACAAATAATTTAGTTAAGATTGTATGTCACCTAGTAGTATAAGCCTAATTATGACACAGCTTCGTGGCAAAGCTATCTTACACAGCAGAGAAACAGAATTTGGCAGGGTTTTTTTTCTTCCTGCTATATAGAAAACACCTAATGATTCTATCTAGAAAGCCCACATTTTGATAGATAAATGACCATTTAAGCAGTTGAAAAATGTTTCAGTGTGAGATCTTCACAATCAATAATTTTTTAATTTTGAGACACTACAGAATTATCTCATATCTTTTATAAATGTTGGTGTAACTGTGGTGTTCCAGAGTAACCATTTCGGTGTATCTCAGCAGCAATAACCACATACAAAATATTGCTATGTTGTATTTTAAGTATCCTGAACAACAATAGTTTCCTACTGAAAATTCTGTTTTCAAGATTAGTATATAATGTTACCACCCTTTCCGAATGAATGTGATAAAGCCATGTTGTCCTAGAGCAAAACAGAGAGCAGCATCTGATGACAGTACAGACTGAGATAGCTTTCTGCTGGCTTGTTCATGAATTTATGGTGGTGCAGCTGGGGCAGGAAAGAGCTCAAGTCAGACTCGAGGATCTTAGACACTACTTGCATCCTACTGTGGCCTGTATGCTGCCTGTGCTATGGTGCCCAAGTTACTTTAGATTTAATGAGTGTAGTGGTTGTATTGGATCTCAGTGTGAACACACACTTTGTGCAGCCAACTTCTCTGGTTGGTTAGTAGAAAATGCAGAGCTGACTGTACATATTCTTCCTCTCTATTTCCCCTCTTGTTTGCTTACAGGATGAGACAACAGAAAAGGACTTGACAGAAGTCAGAATTTAAGCACTGTAGAAGTGGGAAGGCACTGTTGCACCCCATCCCTCCAGGGACTGGGTATCCTTAACTTCCATTGATATGAAGCTGAAGCTCATGAAAAACTGAAAGCTGGTACTTCACACCTTCCTGGTCCTAGACGCTTTTTCTGTCTCCTTTTATCAGGTCACATATTTGGAGAAAATGGATTTCCTAATTAATGCTGACAGCTAAATTTAGAATAGTTAATTAGCAGAGGCACCAGACTCGCAGCCTGGGCACAGGTTCAAGGTTTAGAGGACATTGGTGTAGTTTGATTACAATGTTCCCATCAGGCAATGATGCCTGCTGCTGTGGGCAGAAATATGAGAGAGAAATTGATTGTGAGGTGGGCACTGTACTCTGACTTGAAAGAGATGGTGAATGATGTCCTTATAGCATCCTTACAGTAACTAAAGGAGGCCTACAAGAAAGCTGGAGGGCCTTTCTACAAGGGCATGTAGTGATAGGACAAAGGGTAATGGCTTTACAGTGAAAGAGGGTAGATTTAGATTAGATAAAAGGAAAAAAATTCTTTACTGTGAGTGTGGTGAGACACTGGAACAGGTTGTCTAGAGAGATTGTGGATGCCCCCTCCCTGGAAGTGTTCAAGGCCAGGTTGGACGGGGCTTTGAGCAACCTGGTCTAGTGGAAGGTGTCCCTGCCCATGTCAGGGGGTTGGAACTAGATGATCTTTAAGCTCTCTTCCAATCCAAACCGTTCTGTGATTCTATGATGTTGATAAGGTCAGAGGGAGATCCCTGTAAAGTAACAATAAGGGAACTGATTCTTGGAGCTGCCCAAAATTTATTCAGTAGATAGTGGGATTTGGGGTGTTAGGTGCTTCTAAAAATCAGACTATTATTTCAGCTGTTTTTTTAAAATCTTATTTTTATTTACCTTCTCAACAGAAACAAAATCCACTCAAACAGTCATATTATACAATTGACTGTATAATTTATCTGTATTATATATACAGCAGTATTCCTTTTCTTCCTATTAACAAGCTCAACATTAAAGAAATGAATTCTCCAGGGAGAATAAATTAGAACAAAAACGTCCAGAGAAGACAAAACCTATAAAAAGCAGATGGTACCACATATAAAAAGCCATCAATTTTTATGCATCTATGTAAAAAGGCTGTGATATTCCCAGCCTTGACATAAATTCTACCCACCAATCCCATCAAGATATCACAACTATATTAATGATTGCAACAAATTATCTTCTACTCACCAATCCAAAAACATCACACTCACCTCAGCAAAGAGAATAGGAGGAATTGTGCATACTCATATATAACGGTGGACCCTATCAGTCTTTACATCAAATATAAACTTTTAAATTTATTACTTAGCTCATGTTTTCTACATCTGTTGCCACAGAACTTTCTCCCTTACACCTGATTTGTATTTGGGAACCAGTGGTTCTAGCAGGTTGAGTAAAGAGCAAGAACTCCTAATGATTACCCCGGGTTCAATTTAACAATGAATCTTTAAGAAGATTCTGCCTTTCACCTTTCAATTCATTATTTTCAAAAGCCATCTGTCACAGTCTGGACCTTAATCTGGATTCCCTCTTTCTCAGGTCAGTGTTTTAATCACAGAAAAAATGAACCTAATAGGCTTGGGCAGAAGAATGTATTAACATGCTAAGTATGTGGCCAAAATCAGGTTCACGTACCCCCATATCAGAATTAGTACCCGAGACTAAATTCCAGTGTGCCCAGAACAGTTCCAGTGCTCAAAATCACATTCAGGTTCATCAAAACCAGGTGTTGATATACTTTGCCAACCATCCAGCCCAAAGTTAGTACTGCTGAGCTATAATATAGCATGACTTTAAAAGCATTTAAAACTGAAATCTCCAGTAAACACTCAAGTGAAAGATGCACAAGAGTTTAGAATTAACAGTTAATGACAACTTGCTACCAAAGGTAGAGCTTGTTAAAGAAAATGGACTACAACATTTAAGTTGTAGTTAACAGTATGGAAAGTAAAATATGTACATATGTTCTGCAAAAGTAGAGAGTTTCTAAGTGTTAACTCCAAAATCTTACTGGGAAAGATAATTTTCAAGTAACTGGACACCATGAGGGTTACACTAACCCTTCTCAGTTACAATTTGAGTCAGTAATAACTTTATAGTTATTAGAAAGACAGTATGGCTCAGTTCATCTGGTGTGATTTGTGGACACCATTGGCTTAAAACCAATGAAAAGAAAACTTTCTTCTATTGTTTCCATATTCTTAGCTGCAGCAATTTTACAACAGTTTGCATATAGTCAGCTTCACTTGTCCCCTGTATAAGATATTTCTGTTATTACTGTGATTCAAAGTCCTGCAGTAGAGCTAAAGACCTTTTTAAAAGTATAGCCTGTCACAACTGAAATTTCAGACCAATATAATCCATATAATACCTTCTATTTAGAATTTTAAAATACAGGGAATGTCCTCCTGTATCATCAAACTTTTTTTTTTTTCTTTCTGTAGAGATGTCATCAACTTAATTTATCTTGTTACCAAGTTATGCTGCACACAGGTGTTATTTCGGGTATCTAGGGGTTTCTTTCTCTCTATAAATAGATAACAAACTTGGATCACATGAAAAACTAGTAAGAGAATAATCAGATAGTCAGCTATTTTTAGTAGAAGGAGGAACTGCAAAGTACTTAGGCAGGGATATTCCATGAAAAAATCAAAACATTTCAAATGAAAGTTGACAATAGGTATTTAATATCACAGTCTGTTCACGCGATTGGATTTTTCTGCAATCTGTGTAGGGTGCCAAATCCTGGGTTTTTATTCAGTTTTGATTCAAGTGAACTCAAACTGAATTCAGGTGAATAACTGGCCATTTTCCTATCTCAATTTGCCCTCTATCATGTATTATGTGTGGAAACAGCAGTACATGTCCACATGCCTAGCTGCACGTCTGACCTTTTGAAAACTAGTCCTTAAACAATTTGCCCAAGGACACAGAATGAATCAGTGAATTGTGTAAATCATGATTTACTGCCATTTCCATTTTGGTCACTTCAGCTTTTTTGTATGCAATACTCTAGACATAGTACAATAACAGCAACCTAACATTATGTTAGATTAGAGTACACCTAATTTTATTTTCTGTCATCTGTCATCCATCTGTGAGGTTTTAATGTCTTATTCTCATCATATTTAAAACAGAAAACTTACATCTCTTTCTATGATGTAATTATAGCTCTCTTATCATCCCCTCCAGTATAATGTCACAAGAAATTTTCTTCTGCTTCATGTACAATTTAATTTCCTTTTTAATTGGCATTGTGTAGTATTGTGTTTGTCAGGAATCTCCACATTTACATTTTTATACCTGCATGTATTTTCAGAGCAAGAAAAATTAAAAGCCAGCAAAGTGATTAATGCAAATATTATTTGACTGGGAGATCTTTAGTCTCAGACTCTGTCTTTCCATATGTGACTGTTGTATTTCCCTGACCTCAAAACCATAAAAAACACTGTTACCCTGGCTTTTTCCTCAACAGGCACGTGGTGAATTAGACTTGCCTCACTTTCTTTTCTGCACTGGCTGAGTGAACCACAGCCTAGTACCATATCTCAGATAGGCTTGATAAGCTCTCTTTATATTAAGTTTTTTATCCAAGTTAATCTATATCTAGAAGGTAAAATTCAAAAAAATATTGAGCTAAAATCTGCTAAACTCCAGATGTAGTACAGTTTCATATTCAACACAAAAAGATGCATCTTGTATTATTGCAGAACTTGAACAAAACTATGGAGATCAGTCTTGGATACCACGTTTCTCCCCAAAAAGCAATTTGGTTGTCTTTGTCTGTCAGTGAAAACTCTGCAGAGCAAAAGATATTTCTTCTAAAAGACATTAAGGATCTTTTCTTTCCAGTGCTATTCTAGGGTTTCACATGATCTTAGCTGCCATCGTGATAGGGTGGAGCTTGAATTGCTGAGTGGGTTCTTGGGGTTGGCATAAGTGGAGGACTGGGTCTGGCTCCGTGGACTGAAGAGGTGATGGGGTTACCCCTGGTATCATGACAGAGTGTTTAAAGCCCAGTTCATTAGTCACAAATTTGATACCTACTTTCTTAATTCTGCCATTCGACAAAAACCATTGTGTCCCATAAGGATCACAGATTGAGACGGTCAGGAGACTGTAGTGAAAACATAGCTGACTTCCCAGAGTTACAAGCAACAGGGACAGGAATCAGCAGAGTCAGTATTTTAAGAATCTGCTTTTTGACAAAAGACACCTTATTTGGCAGTGAGAGAACTAAGTCTTTGGCTGGGCCTCAGCATCCAACACAGAGGGCTGTTTTTTTGTGTCTGGTTCTGTCTGGGAGTGAATAGCAGTCACAAGGACTTTGGGGTAAAAAAATTACTCTTTTTCTGGGATGCCTTAAAGATACTGTCTCCATCATTATACACACTCTCATGATCCCATGATTATTATTCTTATTTATGTTTTACTTCACTGGTCTGGTTTCAGAGTAGTGATCTTTTGCATGTTATTTCAAAAATGCAAACAGAAGAAAACCAGTAAAATATAAAAGACAGAAACAAACTCCTATCAACAGGTTCTCTATCTGAAGTATGAACAGTGCCCTTCAGGTCATATCTGGATGTTAATGTGTAATGATAGATTTTGAGTGAACAAAGAAATCTGACTTCTGCTTTTAACCCTAAGAAAATGGAAAGCAAGAATAGTAATGTTGTCTACAGCTCCATGAAAGTATGACGTAATTAAGGTAAGTTCTGTTTCATTAACAAACTGAGTGAGTTTTTAATTTTACTTTGTTTGATAGTCAGGTAAGGCACTAGATTTGAGTAGAACACCTATAGCTGGTAAGAGAGAAGAAAGCAAGAGAACCTGTTTTTACTAGTGAAATGCAAATCATTGAGCTAAATAATTAATACAGTGCAATCTGATTTCTTAGTCCAGAACATCAGCTTTTATATCTTGTGTAAAATCCAAAACCCAGCCAACTTTCATTTTGGAAATGAATACATGTGTTAATTGTAGGTTGCAGATTTTATAACTGGATGAAATTCCAGTATATTCTGGAAAAACAAAATATTGATATTCTATAATTAAAAATGTAATTAGTTTCCTAAAATATAAAGAAAAGCTTACTTACATAAATAATGAAAGAATCTAAGTTCCTGGGGTCAAATTTATAATGTGGTGGGTGTGTGCATTGGCATGCAACTATAATTAAAATCTGTCTTACTGAGGATAAGTCAGAGGGTTTTGATTATTTTCAAACTAAAAAACAATTAGTACCAGAGAAAAAAATAGAAGAGATCTTATTTATTATTAAGTTTCTTATATGGAAGATGTTAATAACAAGAAGTTCTCTTAAAATAATGATGCTGGAAATGCTAATTTAAGAGAGAGCACATAATTTTTTTATGCATTGAAGTATAAAATAATTCAACAACTCATAGTCAAACATGCTAAAGTGGCAGTGTGGCTTCAGTATAATTCATGGTCCAAAAGCTAATTACATTGACTCTCAAATGTCCCCAAAGGCAGAGAACTTCTTGGTGGCCTGGTACTGCTGCCGTGACCCTTTACCACATCTGCACACACAAAGTTCCCTGTGTGTTTTGGATAGATAAGAATGGGTTATTATATCAGTATGCATTTTTCTGTCGATCACTGTGTAAAGGCTCCTAGCAATGAGGATAAAGTAGCATAAGCTTTTTGGTCCTTTCTTGTGAATGAACTGTACCAAGACCGCATGTTTCTACAGTGGGGGGATGCACACGGCACATTGCATCTTATTCTTGCTTTGCCTTACCTGATCTCTGTATCAGGACCAAAGAGTAAAAGTGTCACTCAACAACATGCAATGTAATGGCCCTGCTGTAAGGGAGGAGAAGCAGATCACAGACTTGCACCTGACGGCACCTGGTGAGTACTACTCTTCAAAGCATCAGGACCAAATCCTCTGTTCAGTATATCTCTTGCAAACACTAGAGATAGATCAGTGGTAATTCTGGGGTTGGTAGAGAAGGGGTCTCTGCAAAGTGACATTTGTTTTGGCCTCACAGCTCCAGTATATGGCTATGTGGGAGATGTGTTGGTCTAGTTTAATTAAACATGCTGTGGGAACTATGTGGTTATTGGACGATTAACTAATGTTATCTCCACGAAGCAGAGCTCAGTTTCAGGGCTAGACAGGTCTTCTCCTTATGATTTCTTCTCATTCCTACTTCACTGCTCATCGGTTCAGCATGAGGACAGAAACCAAGCATAAGAGAGCAGGGGCAAGATGCCTGAAAGTCCAGCCCTTGTGCTGAGATCCACTGTGAATTTCTCTTCCTCTTCCCTCAACTTTTCCCAACTGCTCATTTGCCTCCAACTGAAAAGTTCCTATTCCTAATTAAGTGGCGACAATCTATGTAGTTCTCTGGCCCTTGTCACTCTCCTGGGGTTGAGCTGCCTATGATCCAAGGCCAGCCCCGATTCAGCACAGCTGTATAACCTTAGCTTATGTTCCTAAGTAGACTGCTAAGTTGTGAGAGAGCTGAGGGAAAGCACGTAGCCTGCAGCCATGAGAGATAAGAAAGGTAAAACTGCAGACAGAGGTAAGATTGTTGAGATGGGGATAGGCAGCAGTTCAAAGATTCAAAAGAGAAAATGTTGACATGAAAAGGTATAAAATCCTAAGAGAGAAAACAAAGAATAGGAAGCTGCCAGCTCAGCAACATCAAGGGACAGCCCATTCCAAGGAGCAATGGAGACCAACCCTTCCCCTCCTGACTGACAACTGCTTGTCCAGCAGAGACTCATTGGGTATGGTGGGCCTATTAATGCCTAGTCTAGTAGTCCTCATCAGTCCTAGCTATTTATTATGTCTATTCGGACACAAATAACTGGAGTCTCTTTGCACATGGCAAAAGTTGCCTGATCAAACCTGGGAGGATAATGGAGGAGGTTTACCCCCAGCTGCATCTTCATTTCCCCCTAAAGCTCTCTTGCCAGAGCTACTCATTTGTCAAAAGGCTGCTTTCCTCCTCCAAACACAGACTGTTCATTTGGGTTTGAGCAGCAGACTTTGACTCTTCAGTTACATTTAAGGAGAAATAAGGCATCATTTTGTTTTCCTAACCCCTTGACCAGCCCCTTTTCTTGTTTTCATGAAGTTCAGTCATGCTTATGATGTAAGTATTTCTATTTGATCCCTTAGTTAAAATGGTACTGGAAAATACTCAAGCTATAACCTGGGCAATAGTGCCAAAACTGAGATGAAATAATGTTTTCTACTTCAATACATAGCCAAAGTTGCAAAAGAGGGTCAATCTATTTGCTAGATTTTCACAATAGAGGAAACTTAGCACTGACACATTCAACAATTTTTACTTGCTTGGTTTTCAGACAACAAAATATCCTTTTGTTAATGTGAATTTAGCAGTGAAGTTGGTATTCCAGTGACCAAGAATGATCACAGATGTCAGGTTTTTGATGTGGATAAACATGAATATTACATACACTTTAGGTACCTAAAGCAATTGAATCTGATTTTTAGTTAATATAACAGTCCACTAAATCTTTATTGGTGTAGAAAAAACATGAGGAAGGGAACATGTCTGATGTCAGTCCTACAACTTGTCAGTGAATAAAATAAGTACACACTTGTCACTTCACTTGCTGGGCGAAGGCATAATCCTTGCTTGTTAATGGATTACTAAAGAGTGCCCCTTCCGCTTCGCAGTCTTCATGCCTCATTCATCTGTCAAAATGAGAATGCTAAGAGTAGATAGGAGCACAGCCTATGGAGTTGCTCTCATCCATCTTACTCTTTAATGAATGAATAACATAATATACATACAAGATGTACACAGTATTATGTTCAAAATACTGTATCATTTACAAAAGTGCCCCTGATAAGGCATGGAACATGTTATAAATGACTGCTGAAGGCATGTGAATAGATGGGCCTACTGGGATTTGTGATAACTTTCCTCCTCTACTTCTTTCCGTGATAAGTAGTATATATAATCTGAATTCCTAAGAATACTTTCTTTGCAGACCATTGTCAGCAGTACTAAAGAATCTGTGGATTTGAATAGTCACTTTGAAAGGCGCCTTTGGAAAGCACACCATTAAAAGCCAGTTGAGATGATACAGGATTCTCACTAATAAAATCAGGATTTCTTAGCCTTCATGGGAAGGTGTCATCTGCTTATGTGGATATGGAATGAGGAATTTAAATGTTATTGTACACATTCAGCTACAGGAAAGCTGCCAGTAGTATTTAAAGATAAATATGTAGGATAATTACTTGGTGCCATTTATTCTGGAGACTTCATTCAAGAGGGGTAACTATTATTCACATTTCTAAGAGATTAATTGAAGTACAGCCTAGCTTCTTTCCTTTCTTTTGAAATCATTAGTTTTTAAAATTACTTTCCAGTTAAGAACCAAGGAGAAGGAAAATTTCTCATGTATTGGATACTTGGTCAGAAAGTTAGAAATCTAGGTTTTACATCAGGTTTTCTTAGACAATGACATCCTTCACAAAACAAAAACTACAAACACAACAACAAAACAAAAATCCAAATCCCAACCTCACCAAATACACAGTGACCTATCTTATGAACTTGACCCAAAGCCTTCATTGAAGACAACAAAGCCCTTCTGATTTATAGTATTTCTACATGACTGTTGCAGACACACCTGCATACTGAGATCCTCTTCCAAAAGGAGTTTAGCTACTTGGGTTTAGAGATAATAAACCCACTGATAACACATTAACCTGGCTTCCGGCTAAGAGGTGGCTTACACAAAACCAAGTCAGAGCCTGGTCAGCTTTGTATTCATAGAAATACATATAAAAGCCCCTGACCTAACTTTGAAACACTTGAAATCAGGGTTCCTGATATGAAATCGCAGGTATAAACTTGATAAAATAACAGGTTTAATATTGCTCCTGCTTTAATCAGGGCAGCAACACACCTACTCTGAGGAAAGTACTGGTTATAAATTGTAAAATAGAACACAGGTGTTGATAGTCTTTAATACCTTCCCACAGATCCCACCAGTACTTTATTTTTTCACCTTTGCACCTCTTGATTCTTTTTTTCCATTAGTATTTTCCAGTTTACCTTTCAGTGTATAAATACTCAGATATTCTTGACAGATATATTTCTATCTAGCATTTGAAACAACAGATGCCTGGAGATGCCACCTAGAAAAGCCAACACTTCCATGTATAGCTGTTACACATGGAAACTAGTTCTGTGGGAGATTTCTGAGATGTAGCCAATCAGTATATCTTGAGCAGGTCTGTCTAAAGATCAGCAGGCTACTGGATGGGGGAAGTATTTCTATGCAGTAATGTTGGGAAAGGAATAACCTCAGTTCTGTTAATTGAGAGAAGATAGAAATCAATGGAATTACTTTCACTTTCCACCCTGGATAAGGTATACTGTGAGCTCAGCACATGCTAGAGAAAGTGGTGAGCCTGTGATCAGTGTTTACAAGTTGCTGTATTAATGTTACTCAAAGTCTGTAGCTACTGTGCAGGAAACTGTTCGGTAACACAAACCTTCTAGGGTTTTTTGTTCTTTTTTAAATCTTTTTTTCCCCTCTTAATACTGAAAAGAATTGGTCCTTGCTGGGAGTTGAGAATTTCAACAGCATGCTAGTATTAGGTTGGGGTTATGTATGACTTGCTACCAGCTACCAGCTAACCAACGACATCTACAATTCATTGGTTTAGGCACCTTTTACCTTCACATCTAAAAAGAGATCTACCAATATACTGATACATACTTTATATTAATACAACTAACTGGTGTGAAGAACTGGTTTGTACTTCTACAACTGTACCAGAAGAGTGAAGCTACTAAAAACTTCTTGGTGCTTTTAAATTAAAATTTAAAATACAATTTTCTCAAGCAGTTCCGATGTTTGAAAAAAGTTGTCTAATCTTCTAATACAAAAGAAGACAGGAAAAAAAACCTTGATGATTTAGGTACTAAATTTTTGAGTGTGAATGCTTAAAGATGGGTTGGAAGAATGTTTTTCTTTGAAACTTTCTCTAGCCTTTTGCTAGGGAAAGAAGAAGAACCTCCCACAGGTATTTCACAGCATGTAAAAATGTCTAGGAAACTCCAATACAACTACATCAATCCAAGATACTGAGACAAGAGCTTAGACATACTTACAGCTTTAAAAGAGGCAAGGACCTCTGGGTCAAGCTTGCTATGTTCATCTATAGGAATTTATAGCTCTAATCTGAGTTGGAGAAAAAAGACTTGGCCACAGTCTAAAAACAGAATCTTCATTTAGCCTTGACATTGTGCTATTCATGGTGTTCAATGAATAATTCAAATCAAGATTTTGATCAAGTCAAGTATTCAGAAAGTCAACAATAATTATAGAACTCAATTGCTTCTACTAAATCTTCAAAAATCACTGTGGCAATATCATATCTGGTGGTGATATAGACAGATACTTAATTGCTATCTCTAGTTAAATTTTGAGGCAACATTCTGGTTTTTTAGCGGGCAAATTCTTCCTTCTACAGGTATATATGAAAGTGTGGTTGCTGGACTTTGGAATATATAACATAGTTTTTAAATGATAAGAAATAAGCTTTTTTTTTTTTAAAAAAAAAAGCCAACCTAGTATTTCCATTATCTTTAGCGTGGTAAATGTCAATGCTATGTTTTAAAACAAACTTATTGAAAGTTTGTTCTTAAAGTCTTTTACATGAAATTGGGAGTTAACAAATAGCCCAGCTATAATCAAGTGTTCAGAGGGAATGTTTTGTTCCAGTGAGTACATTGCAAACTTCCAAAATTTTAAAATGTTTCCTTAGAATTGGCTGGTGGAAATTCGGAAGGAGAATGTAAGTTAGCAGAAATCAGGCATGGCATATATAGGGAAGAGAAATGATTCTTGGTCAGTTCTGTGCATGTTGAATCTGTAAAAATCAGATGCTCAGAAACAATTTAGAATGAAAGTGTAAATCTTAGACTTAGGAACAAGAATTGTCTAACTACAAACCAGTAGATGGCAATGACTGACATCCTGAAGAGCACAGGAGAAGGACCCAGCATGGTCAGGATGCTCTTCTTCGGGTTATATCATTTGATTGTTGACTCTCCTACAACAAAGGGAAAAGACCATGTTGCTGTCTCTAAAAGGCTCTTCTAGACTGTGTCTGCATGCATCTGTCACATACTGCCTCTTTTGGCTACAATTCATATTTATGTTAATGACATAATCTGTCTGGAACCAGCTTCAAGCTATTAAATCTGGACAGCCCAGTGCTGTTTATATGTCACTGCTTTCACTCCTTTTGGAGATGTCATACCAGTTGGTGGTTTGGATGTGAATTGCTATGACTAGCTGTAGCCAGCATTGTCTCCTTTGTCCAGGACTGGATGTCTAGAAGGCATGTATATCCTTCAGATTCATAAATGTAGTCTTACCTCTAAATTAGTAAGCTTCATCCTTCAACTCAAATCACATTGGTTTTTGTCTTGGGAATTGTAAATGAAATCCCCATGCATAATCTGACTAATTATTGTTGTGTTTCAGTTTGGAAAATTTCCTTGTACTGTTCTGTGCCTGCCATTTTTGCTTGCTTGGACAGTTTTGTGCCATTAAATTGGGTAAGTTAATATGGGAAGTTTTTAACTTCCATTCTTTGAGATAAATTTTGCAAAGTGCTGAGTATCCTAAACCATGTTTAGCATGGCTTTTTAAACCCTAAATGACAGCACTTTGAAAGTACAAGATGTACAAGAAACACAACATTTCTGTAAGTGCCTTTCTGGTGACAGTGATCAGTGTCAGCATTTTAACTTCACAAGGTCCCTGTTTCTAAAATAGTTAAATTTTTGCAATGGCTTGTCAGCTCTATTTAGCCTTAAGAGTTTCAGTTTCTCTGTCTGTCAATATATTACCTTCCTGTTGATATATTATCACCTTATGAAGGGTCTCACTGTGATACACTTAACACTTCAACTGATGACTGAAGACAGTGGAAGTTGGTGACAAATGACATCTTTCAGGATCTATATCGGAGAAAAAAGAGCAAGAGAATAATGACTTGAAACAGTTATTCTTGGGATGACACTATATATACCAGGGCATGTGTAGATATAGACAGATAGATGTACACATTATATACTTTTTAATATATATTGTCATGCAAAGCATCATTGGTTAAGTATATGTAGATCAAAGTGTGTTAAACACAAAAAAATACAATTTTGTGTTTTGGAATCAGCAGTGCACATACCTTGTATTATGTTCAACTCCAAGAATTTAGTATAATATTGAAGCCTGTGATAATTTGAATGTTTGATGGGCTGATGATGTAGAATGAATTTAATCAAGCAACAGTATAAAGAGGGTTAGGTAACTTGGCTCTCAACTCATGTAGGCTATTACTAATAACATCTTCTGATTCCTTTCCTCTCTTTGCCAATTGCACCAACAATTTGGCATGCTTAGTAAGAAGTTATTATGAATTCCGCAGCAGCCTTCCTGTTGCATGGTGCAGATAACACAAATCTTGTTAACGGTCTGACAAAATATAAATGGCTTCATAATAAACTGCCACCCTTTTAATATCTCAACAATTTCAGAAATGTTATCTGGCAACTGCAGGGGGCTAAAGTTATGCTTTCAGAAGGGTGAATTTTAGCATCATACTTGCATCTATCGCCACCTCCCCCCACAGTGTTTTCATAGCACAAAGCCGTAATTAAACTTAATCTTCTGTATCAAACACAGGCATGTCCATCCATTTAATTATAGTTATGTGGGGAATGTGTTAAAGCATAGCTTTTAAAACTGATAATATTTTACAATTTTTAGAGGAATCAGCAAAACTCAAACTGCTTCTAAATTTCCATACTTTCCTGACTAACAGTGTTGAAATTAACTCATAATCTTATGCACATCTTGCCAGTGTATATCCTGTTGTAAACTACCCTCATTAGACAGGCCTGGATCCCCTGAAGGCACAGGCAAGGTGTAGGAGAGCTGAAAGCTGGGGAACACAGGCATGCTCAGGTGGGAGGAAGCAGGGAGTGTCTTCTGAAATGACTCACTCCACTGAGTATTGAAAAAGGCTCTAGAGAGGAAAGAGAAGAAATCTGTACTGTGAGAGAAGGCAAAACAGATTCCTGAACTGTAGTAATGCATAGATGTAGGCTCTTTGTGTGTGGTCAGTCTCTTCCTGCTAGAGAGGTAAACAGGACCAGCTGGAGGTGAAGAGGACTGAAAAGTGAGGCTGCAGGAGGACCTAAAGGTTATGGGTCAGGAAGGCAGGTTCTGAAAAAAGGGGTTTATAATCTGCTTCTCCATTTCCAGAAAGAAGAAAACAAGGTTGGAAATATCAGCAAACACTCAAAATTTGATTTTCTTGGCCCCAAATTATAAAGTGAAAGAGATTCCAAAAGTGACTTTTCCTTAACAGTATTTTTTCATATGCAAACTATTTTGTCCCTAGGAAGAAGGAGATTGAAGTCTTTGCAGTGAGGATGTTGGATAGGGATGAATGCTGAAGTAAATAGGAGGTTGCAGAGGCCCTACTCCTTTTCAACATCAGACCCTGAATTTCTTTCACCATAAAATGAGATTTTGCAACAGGTTACATTCCAAATTCTGTCATTTCCTCACTTGCATCCTTTGTTTAATGTTTTTAGTTTCATATAAACTTTGAGTATGGCAGAAAGTGACATTGGTGCTTTAAGGATTGTTGTCCCTTGGGAAAAAAAAAATGGAAGGATAACAGAATTTGTGATGTTATTTATGGCAGATGAATGTTCTGTGAATGTATAAAGCTTTGCCACTGCTTAGAGACTGCTTACAAAATGAGACTGACATTCTGCAAAAAAAATGTCCTTACGTATTTACCGCAGAGCTTTAGTAGCTGGTTTTTGAATGCAGTCTACAAGTTTTTCTGGTTTGAGCTAGATTCTGTGGCTTTAACTGGTGGAATAATGTTTTCTTTTGAATTGTCCCACTAAGGTCAATGGAGTTGTTCATGAGATATTGCTCATCCTAAGCAAGAGTGCCAGAATCTAGTGACAGTTTGGTTTTGGCATGTGACTAGCCATATAATTTCCAGGCACTATTTTGTAAACTGCATGATGGCAACTTTTAGAACATGAGAATAAGAATCAGCAAATAGCAAGAAGTAGCAATTATTCTTGCTCTGAGTGAATACCTTTATTTCCTTCTGAGTGAAGGTATTCATATGAAAAATAGTCCTTCAGCAAACATTTGTGTGAACAAATGTTTATATGAATGCTCATAAGTAAAAAATCATAAGAGTTGTAAACATGGTTGAACTGAATAATCACTTGGTATTCAAATGAGCATTAGCAAACACTGAGCAAAGGGGAAGCTGCCCTAAGAGTTTTCTTGCTCAGGGAATTTCTCAGCAAGCATAGAACATATTTCGGGTTAGGTTGTGAGGACAAAGTAGTCTGTCTTTGAGAAGTGTATAAAGCACTGTAGACTTTTGACCTTGAACAACTCAGACACTGCTCTTCCCTTCTACCACACACTGGTAGAAAACTCACACTCCCATCTGAAGTCATCAGCAGTGGCTAACCAGCTCCAGGAACCGGACACTAGTCAAAGAGGGTTCTCACTGTGGAAAATCTACAGGTTTCTTATCTAGTAGATGGCTGACTTGTGTGCACTTCTGTGCACCTGCACTGCAACTTTGGAGTTGGTGCTGAGGAAATAGAATGATAATAGTGTCACTTTAGGAGATGCCTTGATCAAAAGGCAATGATGTTGTGTGTTTTGGTTATCCTCTAAGAAAGTAAATTATCTGGTAATTGTGTTGCCTTTAGATCAAATGTGAGGTAGAATATCTCTGACACTGTTTCTAAGGAGAAAAATACGTTTCAGATTAGGAGAATGGCAAATATTATGCTGGAACTATATGATGATTTTTACTCTTAGCAAAGAAACTCCATTTACTTTGCAAACCCTACTAGATGTGAAACCCTGTGTGTTGAGTGTGTAACAGCAGCTTGTCAGACTTCTCAGAATTCCTTTGGTTTCAACAGGCCATGGTTCTGCCCAGTTCTCCTGGGCTACATTGATACTGGTGAACCAGCAAACCAAAGGACAAACTAGTGATGCAATCACCTATACAATTAATTATTGGCACATTCTTCACCACAATCCTGACCTAGGCCACTTAGCAGTTATCCAACCATTGAACCTTGAACCTTGGTTCAAGTGTATTAATACAGTCTGGAGATCATTTCCAATAGGAAAATGTGAATGAATTGGACTTGGAGAAATATGTCAGAAAGGCTATCCCATGTCACTTATTTTCAAGGCCAGAGGATGCCTTGTGTGTGATTTCTTCATTCGTATTAAAATAGCATTTAGAAATAGTCCCTGAGCATCTCTTTTTCCTGCTGGTTCAATTCCCAAATTCCCCTCTCCAGAGTTCACACAAACTATTCTAACTGGTATCTGGCCAACAGCAGTCCCAGCAAGACAACAGGTAACTTCAAGACAAGCATGAAGCAATGGTCTCTGTCCCCAGCAATGTCCCCTGAGAAAACTTCCAGCCTATAATAATTGATCTAAGCATAGTGAAGACCATGTAGTTCTGTGCTTTTGCTATGTAATTCCACTAAACGCCATTTCTGTATAGAAATGGAATCAGTTTAGAACAGAAATAAACTTGCAATTTTTAAGGAGATTTATTCATCTTCAGGTTAACTGCTGTAGGCACAGAAGCACCGTAAGCAGAAGAAGGAGCAAATATCAGTAGTGGTTTTTATACCAGAATTTATACTAGATGAAGTTGGAGAAGTTTTATTTGCTGGGAAAAAAATTTGATTAAAAATGTTTGTCAATGTTTTGCAAAAGGAAATGACCCTCTGTAATTTTTCTTCATCTCTTAGCAGGTGAACAAATAGCTTCCATTTCCAGCAAAAAAACCCTGTGTATATGCAAAGTAACTCTGGTTATGGTTTTGAACCAGCACATAGACTATGTGATCTTGCAAGTATTGCAGAATGTTAGATTAAAATGTCGGTTGTGTTGTGAGTAAACAAGTAATGATGCCACTTTCCTTTACCAATAAATTCAAACAGTCTTGGAGATTGACCTGTTTACTCAAGGTGTTGAGAGAAAATATTGCCCAAGAGTTTTCCTCTATCTCTCCCAGCAATGGTTACATATTAACTACTTCTCAGTCAGCAATGAGAAATGAAAGAATGGTGCCCGTAAATTAATCTCTTCATGTGGGTTTTTACTGAGCTTGCTGATCCTGGGATTAGTTTGAGGAGTCTCAGGAACTGCCTGTAAACGCATCAGCCTTGGCAATGCCAATGCATTTTGCAGGCATTTGTAGGGTTTTCCTTGGAAAGGTGCTGGAGTGATCTTCATCTGCAGAAGTTGTCCACAAGGGCAGATGAAGCATGCGGAGCTGGGCAGACAGGAGTAGCTTGGCCAATGGGAGGGCAAGGTTTTGGGCCCCTTTTGGTGAGCAGGTCATGCCTGGGGTTACTGGGAAAAGATGCCTCACAGCTGGTGGTTTCCAGTGTCTTCTACTGGCTGAACAACAGGTGGTCAGAAAATTTAGCCTCCTGACCACGTCTTCATCTCTGTGTAAATGTAGTGACTGTTTCGTCTTCTGTTTAGCATCCACTCCACATGTCCATCCCCCTGTCCCAACCCCCAGATTTTGCTTATATTTACGAAAAAGGTCTCTGTATGACAACAGAAGTTACACAAAGCAGAAATGGTTCTGCCTCGCACTTCACATGCTTCAGAATATGCACCTGTCTGCAGTCAAAATAAAATGTTTATAGACATACTTGTCCTGTTTAGGGAAGAAAAGTAGTTTCTGTAATATTCTAGATGCTAATGAGAAAAGCATATCAATTTACCAACAATATTCTATTACAAAATTACCAATTATGTAAACAGGTGGTTTTGTAGATAGAGTGAATTTTTAGGTAAATCGAAGTTGTGACTAAATAATTCCAGTCCTGTCTATCTATTTGTTAATGAGATGACTCTGATCTAGTTTTAGCTCCCTAAAGTCTAGCTTCCCACTAAAAAATACAAATAAAAAGAATCACCTTCTGAGGGTACTTATCACTCTCCATTTTAAGAAACCTATGTGATTTTGTTTAGACAGCTAATGTACACAGGATGAATCTCACTCTGTCATATGTAGCCCCTTGGAGTGGAAAGATTGACAAGCTTAGGTGTTTTTTCCAACTACTGAGTAGCATTTTACTATTACATTTTTACAGATTACTGTCTTGCATAATTAATCTCTTGACCTAGAGGTTTTCTTAAAGATATTTGTGTCTGCACAACAAGATGAAGTCCTTGAAATAATGAAAGCTAGTCTAAAACTACTTCCTACAATTTATTGCTACTGCTGAATATATCTTAGGAATATGAATGCTACATTTGGAAAGGAGTTGTCTGATGCCTGTTGTGCTAAGTCAATTTTGTTATTAAGTAACTACTACAATTAAATAGGAAAATAAGCCCATGGAAAACAGTTTGTTCCAAACCAGTATGTAGCATGTGGCTGACATCACTCTAAAGCCAAGGATCTAGGATATGAGAGCTACCAAATGAGAAAACACCTTATTTTCCTGTAAAGATACTTCTTGCTCTGCATTAGACCATAGGCAAAACTGTGAAACCAGGGGTAATCTACAGATTTATTTTAATATGTAAAAGTACAGAAAGCAGTCTGTTTTCTGATCAAACTTGTAAAGGCAGCTTTAAATATGCATAATCTCAAAGAAAGAAAACACTGCATGGGCACCTTGTACTGCACAAAGATAAGTAGTTTAAAAACTATGCATTAATTCTCAGTATTTAAAATTAAATACTTTCTAGATTCAAATTACTGACATCAGATTTCATTTAGGACATCAGGGGAAAAAAACCCCAAAAAACAAACAACAAACCCTCTCAAATTATGTTTTGGTTAAGTTATCTAGTTACAGTAATAAAAAAGGATACTGCTTTCCTGACGTGAAATTATACTGCATCATGAATCATTCAACATTAAAACAAATCAGGCATTGGATAAAAGTTAAACTTCATGCTGGGCTCTAATGGAGGAGGAGTACTCAAAACCAATTCCCCTTAAATTGCCCTTCTGTTTAGACACATTAAAGTAATTCTTGCACTTGTGCAGACATGATAGATCATGTTGCCTGCAAATGTTTGGGATTTTTAGTAGAAAGCCTGAGGTTTAAAGCTTTTCATCCTTAGCTCTCTACATGGTACAACCTTGTTTTACAAACTTTTCTTTAAAGGCAATCAGGTGCAGAACTCTTCAGAAAGCTATCAGTGTTATTCTGATATTTTTATGTTTTTTAGCCTTCAAGCTAAAGTGTAATTTAAGCAAATACCTTATTGGTAGTGATTTGTCTTTGTTGTGATAACACTCTCTGGAGATCTTGTCTGAGGGCACTTCTTAAAGTCTCTGCCCCAATGAGCTCACAGTGTCTAAATGATACAGGAAAGGGTAAATATATAGTTGGGTTGGAGAAAGGTTAGAGCACATTAAATGTGTCTATGGTAGGTAAATGTACCAAATACTGCTCTAAGTGATCACAAGCTTATTCTGTAATGGAAACCATTTTTTCTGGAAAAATACACTAGTAGTGCTGATACTAAATTATTGAAAAACTGCAGGGAAAAATAAAATCCAAGGCAGGATAATATATTTTTAAGCCACTTTTGGCTGCAGAGAAACAAAAGGCAAAGATTGTAACCATGCAACCTGGCAAATTTCTTCCTGCCTCCACTGAATTTGGTAGCAAACTCTACTGATCTAGTGGGAATATGATTTAATCCGTGGATATTGAATCTTTGTGCCTGAATTTGGTTTGCTTCACAAAACATTGCTGGTGATCAGATAAGTACTGAGGTTGTCTATTGATCTAAAGCCAAGCTAATTGCTAGTGGTCATACTGACAACTTGATTGTCTTCAGCAGAGTTTAAGGACTAAGCCTTCTGATTGCATACTTTCCTTTCTGTGATGATTTAAGTACGATTGTAGCCAAGTAAGGTCTTTATATACAGTGATCTGTGTGCATCACTTCTAGGGAATTGGCAGTGCTTCTTACTCCTACTTCATGAGCTATATCTTTGGCACATCCTTCTGTCTAATAGTTGCAAAAAAAGAACAAAGCTTTATTAGCTAAACATAATTGCATTTCACTGTTTCTTAAACTCTGGCTCAGATTCTTGACTGTATCTCAAAAACATAGAATAAGCCCAAGAAGAGGCTTCAGACCACTTTATTTGTTTTTGTACAGGTGAGAACTAGTCTTGCCCATTTTATCAGGCCATGACAGTGTTACTCTTCCCATATGCAGCTTCCTGGTTATGTTCTCTTCTTGGCTACAAGCATACAGAAGAGAAAATTTGATTCCAGGCTTCCAAGTCTTATTTCATTGTGGAAAATTATAACACAAGGGACAACATTCACCAGTATGTGCATATGCAGGGCCAGGGTAAAGAAGGACTGCTCTAGCCAGGCCTCAGCACACCAAAGGAATATGTGCAGTAGTAGAGAGAGCTTGGAGTTTCTCCTCTGAACTAGTGCTTGTCAGCTGTCTGGGGTAATTAAGGTTTACAGTCAGTAATCTGGGCTGCAGTCGCTCACTTGGCCTCCTGAAGAGCTAAGGGTGAGATAAACCTAACTTACTGGCCAGCAAGACTGCTGGGGAGTTCTCCCTTGTCGTGGCTGGTCACTGTGTGTTTACCTGAGCTGGTGCTCTGGGGCTTGCTGCTGCCTTGCCCTGTCCCAGACCTGACTTCTTCAGATGAGTCTGCTTGGCATTGTTTCCAATGTCACTATACAGTCTGGGGTAAACATTAGGCACCAGAAACAATCAGACATCTATTGCTGGGCTCATCTGCAACATGATGAGCATTAAGCATTAGTGACTTGATACCTGAAAGGAGCACAGAAAAGTAGATTTTTCAGAAACTCAAGATTACCCCATTAGAAAGAAATATTCTTTTCATGAATGCACCAGAGGGAAATTTTAGCTTTTCACAAGCCAGATAACTTCTCAAATCTCCAAGTGCTATTGTCAATAGTTCTGAGGGTGAAAAAGAAATATATGTACTTCTATTTATGAAGTCTCTTACGTATACATTACCACATTGAAATAATTTATCTTCCCAGTTAAAATGTATCAGGAATATTCTTCTGCTGTGATAAACACTAACATTCACTCAAATGGGAATTAGAAACTCTAAAAAAAGTGTTTTCAATAGATTTTCAATCTGCAGATCTGGCTCTACTACAGACAGAAAGTCTTTTTAGAATGGGAAAGTAGCTGCTTATAGAGATGTGTCATTTTTCTGCACTTATCTATTTGATTAACATGGTCTACATCATTAAAATTCTCACAGAGTCCCATAGCAAAGGAATTGAATAAATGCAGAGATATTAGCATGGCTATATTGCAGCCATTTCCCATTTTGCTGTTATTGAATGGTTTATTAATTACAACGATATCATTAATTTTTTGTGTTGAGACCAGTCTGTACAGTGAGTTTTTCCCCATCAAGCGGAACTTGGGAATGCTGTTCTGTATTGTTTGACACGAGCAAAACTGTAAAAGCATCAATGTTTGATACAGCTCTGCTGGGAAATATATTTCTACTTAGCTGTTTTCTCAAAGTTATAATGGAAGAGCAATTCCCTGTTAAGTTATTCTTTTTTGTCACAAACAGCAAACATAAGCTTGTATTACCATTCCATTAACACATGGTTAAAATTATTAACCAGGATGTTCTCTTTGTGTGGTTGTTTTTTTTTTTTTCTATTCTAACCTATTTTTCCCTGCTTAGACCTTGTTGGTTGCACTTGTATTTTGTTTACTTGTTTTACAAATAGAACACTTATTTGCCTACCTGCAGTCCTAGTCTAGAAGCAGTGTAGAGGAGGTGATTGTTCAAGCAAAGTACTTGAGCAAGAGCACTGGAAATAAAAGCTCTCTCCCCACTGCCTTTCCTGATATGGAAGGATTAGCAAAAAAATTTAAAGAATTACTCTGCCTTTCTTTGGGAAACACTAATGGAAAGTTATAAAACTAGCCTTCTTGCAATCTTTTTTTTTTTAATTAATTTAATTTAATTGTTTGAAAAGTCAGCTTCATTTTCTTCAATAGTGCTAGCTGTCTTTATAACTACAGGATCCTTCCCTTTAACTTTACTGGTTTGTGAGGCAACAGATTTAAGCTTGTCACCATCAGGAATCTTTCATGGTAAATCATGTAAGTTAGCGAATCTTGGAGGAAAGGGCTTCTAAGATAAATTGGTATCTTTTTTGAGGCTGTAAGACAACCAGCTAATCGGTGTTAATCACAGTAATGAGCTCTCCTTGCCAAAGCAGCTGCACTCTTACTGCTCTTTTTGTTACCTTAGGGAGAGTGACCTCAGAAGATCAGTCTTGGATCTTCTGTTGTTCTCCATGTGTTGCTGAACATCACAATCCTAGCTCAGCTCTTCTATACCAGGTTTTTACCCTCTCTGCTCCTACTGAGGAGTGAAATAATGTTTTTCCAGACCATTGCTGCCATATGGTCTTCCCACTGCAAAGCAGGAGGGGAGAAAAATTTCCCCTTTTCATAAACAGGAAATTTGAGTCAAATAAACCATTAATATTTCCTTAGCATTCATGGTCAGATTTACAACAATCATTGCTAAATTACAGCAGATGCAATAAGAAAATGCAGGTGCTGTTTTTCTGTACAAATTTCTTCTTTTCATTTACTCTAATCCATAAAAAATATCACTTATATTTGGACACAGCTTTTAAAAGTTCTTCATTATATTCCTGAATACTGGTCTCTTTTTCTTAGAGTTGAGAGAAACATCTAATCTTCAGATGAGAAATCGTGGAGTAGACTCTGCAGTCCTTTTTCAGGGGAAGCATTCAATAATTTAACAGTGTATTTTACCATGGATCACAGTCCCCAGAAATCAGTCAGTGGATGCAGTTGGCTGTATTAGCCTTATGACCATGACAGTAAAATTTCTGCGGAAAAAACAAATGCAATCAATTCTTTAACCATCTTCTGCTGATTGAACTGCTGCCCCTGACTAACCCGGTGGGGCTCCTCCTGCACTGAATAGGAACTGTAAATTGATTAGAGAGAAGAATTTACACCTCTGAATTGAAGGATTTCACTTTCATCATGTAAACTGTTTTCCATACTTATTCTGCACCAAGTTGTGCTGCCTCTGCTCTTACTGACCCCGCTAAGTAACTGCTCCAGGGAGAAAGCTGTGAGTTTGAATACCAGTTTGAGATGCTGTTTAGACATTTTTGGGTTCTGTAAAACAGGGAGTGCATTATTGTCATCATATGAAGCACTAGTCCTGCTCTTTATAAGTCAGTGAAAGACCAGGATTGGACCCATCATGTCTTGTTTTTATGTTAGCTTTTGATCTTAAAAAAAAAAAAAAAAAGATGTCAAAATGGTTTTCTGCTCTTGTGTTCCCTTATATAAACGTATTGCATGTTGGCTTCTAAGTTGTTGTCTTATGGATTCCATTGATCTGTGTTCTTTTGTAGCTCAAAAATAAGGGTCCTTAAACCCAATAATTTTTGTATTTTGTATATGATATTGCAAAAGAGAAATATTTACCTACAATAGTGCCAAACACCTTAATAACTGACTAGTGTTAAAGAATAATCAATGCCCTATGGAAACTTCTGTGTATCCAGTGACCAACACTGAAGAACACTAACCAACAGAAAGTGGGAAAACATTGCTCACATATTTTGATCTGTTTTAAACAGGCTACATGTTACACTGAATTACTTCAAGTAGCAATACCTAGAGAACATAGTCTTGCAGACAGTAGTCATCTAATCCAATTTTGTTATCCTCAGGAAGGATAAAAAACCCATGTCCCTCTGATTGTAAGAAGCCCCAACAATACCCCTACCAGCTGGAGGATAAGGAGAGGAGCTTGGAAGTTGTCTTCTGTATCTTAGCCCATTCCCTTAAGACAGAAGTGGCTAACCTCTTCCCCTTGAGCTGCCAGAACACTTATGAAAGTTCAAGTATATCCCTATGCTGGGGCTGTCAAGGGAGCAGCTGTGGAGCCATGTTGCTTTGGGACCTCTTGGGTGACAAGGGGCTCCAGAGAAGCCAGGACTGCTGGATGGGGCTAGGATTCCGTGGCACTGCGAGCCTGGACTTAGGTCACAACAGAATTGCCAGGTTGCTGTTATAGCCTCCTCACTGAAAAACATGCACCTGAGCTCATACCAGCCAGGCTCTCAGTGGTGCACAGTTTGTGTCCTGAGGCTCTTTGCTTTAGGAGAATTTTAGTGCTCTGGTTCTGGTCTTAGGAATGGTGACCACTGCTGCTTTAAAATTTTGCTAAGAAAAGGTCTTTGCAATTTTGTTTGTTCCTCAGTCTCTGGGGGTAAAGGACAGTCCTTCATGTTGTACTTTGGCCAGATCTTTAACTGCTGTGAGGGAAAAAGTTGTTGAAAGTTCTCTGCATGACATTCTTGAGTTGTACTCTGCCAGTGTGGGTGGGAAGGAGTAAAGAGCAGGAGCAAGAAAAAGTAAAAAACTTGAAAAGTGTGTGTTATAGCCTCAATATACAAGGTTTGACCAATTTGCCACCACGTATCTTTTAAGTCAGGCAAGACTCGAGCCAGGAGTTGTTTCCTCCAAACCCCAAAGAAAACCAGCTGCATAAAATAACATGCAACATCATGTGCAAAGTGGAAAAGGCAGTATTAAGAACTACTGCAGCATATAAAGAGTCAAAGCTACTAAGTAGGTGACTTAGTCCCTTTGTCATGGCTTTCTAGCCAGTGAATTCTCTAGTGCAACAGTTTTGTAATTGGAAATGTGATTGAAGCACATTCAAAATCTTCTTTAGGGAAAATGTTGACACCAAAAGACAGCATTCCTATTTTTAATGGAGAATATTGAAGTAAAACATTTGATTTGTGGTGGGCTAGGCTCAAATGGGAATGCACTGATGAACTGGCCTGAGGTGTTAATTTAAAAATAGCAGGGCACCGCTTTCCAAAAGCTGCTTCATAGGATCCTGTTTTCTGTTATTGGCCAAGTTCCTCAGATGATTAAGTTTCACAAAATCTCTGCAAGCTTCCCTCTGCCTAAGCTCCAGGATTGGCCATGGCGATGGCACTCAACCCACAGAGCCTCAGGCTCCTGGACACATAACAGTGCTTCTTTGGAAGTTACTTAAAATGGAGCATTAAGCTGAATTCAGGATACTCGACTTCAGGAATGCAGAAGTAACTCATCTGGGGTTTCCAGAGCAAGCCTTGCTTCTCTGTGAAGAATTGTCCAAAATCCAGGCCCTCAGCCCAACATGGGATGACAGCAAAATGCATCTGATGTGCTGTGAGCAGGGTAAGTGCAGAAGGCCTGGAGCAGGTGGCAGCACAGGCTGGAGGTTCATCATGGTAAGGAAGAAAACTAATTGATCTCACTGCCCTATTGAGGAGAGTGGCAGAGGAAAACAGCACTCTCCTTCTGCGTGAGCAATTGGAGAGCCAAGAGCCAGCAGCTTGTGTGACAGCTGGTGCTGCTAGTTGTCCTGGAGGGCAATGCTGGTCTCCTCTTCTCCTTCCCCCTGCTCTGGACTAAGCTCTAATTAACCAGGCAAGAAAGAGCTCTGAGCAACAGTCTGGAAAACATTCCAAGACCTGAATGTTGAGATAATTTTATTATAAGTGGCTAAATTAAAACTAAAGCAGAGGGACAATATTCTTACAGTTTGGGATCTCTGATATCGTGTGGTCTTTGCTGGAAGCAACAATGATGTGTTTTCTGTGAACTGTTAAAATAGGGAACCAAAATGTTGCTCGCCCTGTCAGTGTCCATGGTTAAGTTGCTTGTTTGCTTTCACTTTTTTCCCACTGGTGTGTTCAACTGGTCTTGGTATAACTTGGTTTTAATAGTTATTCTAGCTGCCCATGTTAAAATTACAACCACAAGTGAAAACAAGAAAATTAAATATATGCTGCAAGAAAGGAAAAAGAAAAAAATCCAATACTGTTTGGTACTCTCATTTGTAACTGAATATATTATTTTCTCAAAAAGTAAATATTTGAGCAAAGTGAAAAGATGAACTTGCTAGTTATAACCTTCACTGTTGCTACTCAAAGAGGTTTAGGATATTCCTAAAAGTAATGTTTTCAAAATTTAAAATGTCTGTTTTGAGGCATGTGCTCTATATGATTTGATATATGTTCATAGTGCAAATATGACACAAAAAGAGGGGGGGAAAAAAAGGAGTAGAGTGAATGCATCTTCCCACATAATTAAGAAACAAAGTATTCTTGATATTGTTAAAATGTGAAGAAAAAAATATCTTTTACTGAGACATAATAAGGTTGAAGTTGGTTTGGTTTAGAATGGCTAAATCTTCCCAAAGGGAAATGAAGTATCGATGATGTTAAAGCTCAAATAAACAGAACATCCTTGACTTTATTAAACTCAAGTTAGCTGGGTTTTAATCATTAGTGTTCCAACATACACAAAGGAAGAGAAAGCATTGCACCTGCTGCTAAAACTGTTTATTGAGGCCCATAGCCATAACCCTTTGTGTGCTGGCTTTTGAAGTTAAGATTGGGGTTTTACTTTAAAAACCAACCCACTCCCCCATCAAAAAAGAAGCTGCATAAACTGAAAGATTCTGCTTTGCTAGGACAGGAGGGCATACCTTAGGGGCCTACTGAGTAGCTTGGGAGAAATGTTGAAGAAATCCAACTAGTAGTTAGATGACCCTCCCTAGAAGAACAGACCTTGCCAGAAAGCACTGTGGAAGAGGAAATTTTTACTGTGTCAGACTTTTCTTTCTCCTTCATCACTGTTCCCTCTACCCCATTCAGCAGTGGTTAAATTTTTCTTTGGTCTTCCTTTTGTTGCTGACACAGTTATCAAAGTCGTCCTTTCACTTTCCTTGTTATTTTCAATTCCAGCTGAGCTTTGGCTTTGACTCCATCCCCAAATGCTGAGACAATGTCACTATATTCATCTTGGGTACCTGTCCCTGCTTCTGCAGTCCATTAGCTTCTTTTGCGTTTGAGCTCAGTCAGGAGTTTCCAGCTGAGGCAACCTCATCTCCTGCCTTGTCTGCTTGACTTCTGGCATATTGGGATGGATTTTTTTTCCTGTTTTGTGGAGATTGTCCTTGAGCATCAACCAACTCTCCTGGGACATTTGGCACTTTGGGGTTGTCACTGACAAGATCCTGCCTATGTGTCCCCTGAACAAGCAAAAGTCTGCTTCCCTGAACTCCAAGATGTTTATTCTAATACTCGTCTTTCTTGCTACCCTCAGGATCCTCCATCGAAGACTACTCCACCATCTCATGGATAGTCATTGAAGCCAACATTGCCACTGACTGCTACATCCTTGACCAGTTCTTTATTTGCAGACTGCCTCCTTTTATTAGCCTGTTCTGCACTTACATTGAGAAACTGTCCCCAGCACACACTAGAAATATTCAGGATTGCTTGTACCCAGCAAAATATCGGTGTTAGATGCTCCCATGAGCACTAAAGCTTTCAGTTGGAATATTTCTATTTAAAAAAACAACTGGCCTTGTCCATTGTTTGTTCTTGATTTGGTGAGCTGTAGCAGATGCCCACCAGGATGTTTTGTTTGTTGATTTTCTTTACTCGTTAACTATTGACAGTCATGTCACCCATCCCATAGCAGAGTTCAGCATCTGAGCCACTCTTTTGCACAGAGTATGCTTGACCCACTCATCTTCCCTGACTGGTCTTCCTGAAGAGCCTCTATCCATCCATCACAGCACTTTGGTTTTGTGCTGTCTCACGCTGTACCTCTGAATTTCCATTCATGTCATTGCTCTACATCTGCATACAGATGTTTGTTTCCTGAACTGTGTGCATTTGTATACAGGCGTATGAGATGGGCTCCTGTTCATCCTGTTTTCTTCTTGTGGATGTACCCCGCACTGTCTCACCCCATGTGCTCTTCCACCTCATCACTTCTTGCTGTCCCTCCATCTCCCAATGAAACTAGAAGAAGCTGTTGATTAGGGCAGAACTGGTCCACTTGGTTTCTTATTGGTTATACTTGAACTGTTAGGTAATTTTATATGGGGGACCAGGACATTATTCCGACGTATCGAACTGAAATCTCAGGGGAAAAAAGCTATAATACAATCTGAGGAAGGTCAAGAAATTGGGAAGACCTGATCAAAAGATGACAAAATAATTGTATCACAGCACAAATTTTTCTACAGAAACTGGAATGAAAACAGAAATTTTAGTCTTCTATTCCCTTATCTTCAGCAAAAATTTTGCTATCTTTGCTATTAATAAAATATTTGTCATCCACTGTAGTTCTGGTTCACGTACAAACTGTAAAACTGACATTGCAGTGAATTACTATATTTCCTTTGGCTTAAATGAAGGAAGTTTGTGCAGTGGTTCTCAGAGTTTAATCTGCTGAAAATATGTATGTGTCAGTGTGAGGCCACATGGTGGAGTTAAAGCCATGTTCTGTTTGCAGGCTTGTGCATGCAATAGCCACAAGAAGCTGCAACTGTCTTTGCAGAGTTGTCCTTGCAAATGCAGTTTGGTAACTTTTTAGTATAGATGGTCACTACAGACACATTATGGGTTGTTTAATATCATATCACATCATATCATATTATATTACATTATAGTATAGTATAATTAAGCAAAACTCATAAATGCTGCCCTCCCACTTTGGTTGACTTGGATGCATATGTATTTAAAACCTGTGAAAAGATCAAATTTAACACTTCTTTGTCCCAAACAAATGGAATGTCAGAACTGTTTTAGGTTGAATCAAGCAGTTGAATTCCAAGTTAACTTTGGAATGAATTTTTCCCTAGAAAGCCAAACCTGCGAAAAAGTAAAGAGCTAGTCAACAAAAGATTGTGATTCAACTCTCCTCTAGCAGTCTTGATGGTCTCCCCTGTGGGAGAGGCCTGAGCACTGCTGGTGATGGGAGAGCTCCGAGTAGTTCTGCCCTCTGTTTGAGAGGATCCAAGCTATCCTCTACTATAATGTAGTTAAGGGCTTTAAGCACTAACCTGTAGTCTCAGGTTGAATGAATGGTTAAACGTTTTTTAAGTGGAATATAAATAATTTATTCTTGCTGACATGCATGTATATCTCTAACTTTGTGTTTTAAGCCTTTTCTGTTCTTCATTTCCAGTCTCCTTCATTTCAGGAACACTAGGATAAAAGAAAGATATCTGCTTGAGTTCATTGTGTATTATCAATAAATAATTAATTGTAACTAAAAACTGTGGCTAAATTTTACATTCAAATATTAATTTAACTCATCAAGACTCCTATCAGAAATTAGAGAGAAACTTCATGAAAAGTTACAGCTTCAGTCTGAAGGGAATAAAGACCTCAATTTTTTAAAAGTGCTGGAAGAGAGCAGATGGGCATTTGAAGAAGTATGGAGGGGAAAAAGGATGAAGAAGATTAAAAAGGAGCTCTGGACACATGCACATGCACATAATTTCTTTCATACAGGTATGTGAAATTCATGTTTAAAGCTTTGCTCCATGAGCTTGCACAACTGCTTACTGTTTCTTAAAGTGTGTTTACAGGAGTGAAGCTTTATTCATAATCAGAAAATCCCCATAAATTCTTATGGATGCAATCCCCATAAATTCTTATGGAAAGCAATAAAAACTCTATAAATCTGTAGTGCCAGATAATCGTCCTTATTGTTAATTTCAAGCTGATCGATCATTCTGATTGTACTCTCAGTGCTATTCTTCTAGCATTGAACATATCCCTCTATGAGTTTATATGAAAATTGGGTGTGCCCTGGAATGATATTTTTTCCAGTCTTTACTGTCTTAGATAAAAAAATTAACAATATACATCCAGAAATCCTATTATTTTTCCAGAAGAAAACAAGGAGTCACAACTTTTTTGAAGACATTTTGAAAGAAAATTTCACATACAAAAATTATAATACTTATATTATCTACTGTCTTTTATAATAAAGATTACTATAGTTCCTGGTGGATTTTTCCATCTTTAATAAAATGCTAGAGCTTTGACAAAGAAGTATTGATTTGTTTCAAAAGCACTCAGTGTAGAAAGAAACAAATAGACTTTTTTTTTTTTCTATTGTGAATTAATTTATTTCATTCTGGATCATAACTAGCTACCATTAATGTCTCCTGGTGTCTGGATCACAGGCTGGAACTGAAGTGCCTGGTGAGTGTCTAATTTCTTTGTGAAATTACAAATACACCAAAATTCTGAGGAGCTTAATTTGGGTCTGGATCCAGACTTCAACATTACAATGTGAGGCATTGCTAATAGTGAAAGATTCCAAGTTAAAACAGAACAGTTCTGGGTGTCTTTCAAAGGTCACCTTTATCAAATGTTTTCAGAATAGCCCCCTTCCCTTGTGTAGTATCCTGGAACTTGCTAACTGGGCTATTAGAGCAGAAGTTGTTAGGTTCTTGAAACTGTATTAAGCCTCTCCCTGCTAATTTTTTTTCTGTTTTATTGCACCCCAGAAGCATTATAAGGAATTCAGAAGAGAGTCTATAGTGTAATTACTTTTTGGAGGGGCTGGACTGAGCTAGCAAACAGGTCTCTTCCATTTCAAACTCTGCAGTTCTACCCGTATGTATACATATACGTGTGTTTGTATTTAAATATATGTAATATATATAAACTCACACTTTCTCACACTTAGGTTAATCAGAATAAATGTTATCATATTATTTTCTGTTTAATAAAATATAAACCATTGTGTTTGCATTTTTTATAATTTATGTAATTATAAACAGTTATTCCTGTCTTTATTAAAAAATGTCAAATAAATATTTGTCTTTGCAAAAATATTATGATGAAAGTAACAGTTTGTAACTTATTATAGGTAATAAGCAATAATTAGTGCCTTAAAATATAACCTGGTCATGTCAGTGATTTTTCCCCTTTGGTCCCTATCAAAAATTAAATGTAATTTTCATGCTTCAGCTGACTTCCCCCAAAGAGCTGAAAGTGTGATTAAAGCAAACATGCTTAGCACAATTTTTTTAAAAATTAAACTGACAAAGTTCTCACTGGAACTTGAAGAAGCTGCATCTATTGTTATATGCAAAACACATGAAAGATTAATTATTTAAGCAGTCTACTTTCTTAAAGGTTTTAGCTGTAATATCTGCTTTCAGAAGGAAGAGTATTAAGTAGGTTTAATCTTAGACGTGACAAAGTATAATCCTGCTGGTTGCTTTTATCCAATAGTGTATTCAGTTGGCTGAGTGATGATCCATTGAAAACCATTGCCATTCACAGCCTTGTCCCTGTCTTCTGTTCTTTGACTTTGGTCGGTCACATATTTCCCAGGTCAGTAAAACACTCTCACCATACTTCCAAGCTGTAAATTTACATTTCTTATGTTTATAAAAGGAAAAAAATCCCACCTTCTAAAAACACTGTTAACTGAATAATTGTTCAGCTGAAGTGTGGTGGTATGTTGATGTCAATTGTTAACTGAAGTGTAGATACAAAGAAGACATCACTTATCGTCATATTTGTCTCAATCCCATTTTAATCTCTCAACATTGCTTGACTAAGACCCCAGACTATTACTAAAAAGATCTGTCTCTAAACTGATGTGAACTAAAAGGAAAAAAGAGACAATAATAATGAAGCATGCCATTAGTTATATATATGTGTGTGTTCAGACATATGTGTATATGCACACAAATAAAACATCACATTTCTGCCTGTACGCTATGGGAAAAGGAGTCTTTCCTTGCTTCAACACTCTGACAAAATAATATTATAATTGTAATATTGTATTTTGGGGGATTACTTTTGGGGAAAGTGTAGAAGTACATGCTATTGTACAAGACATTGCAGTTACAGTTGACCTTGTATTTTTTGCACTATGTTCTGTTCAACAGCAAGCCCAATCCAGAAAAACATTTTACAGGGCATGCAGATTTTTGTCATAACAGGTGAGAAATATTAATCATGTGCCTGCTGATGTTTCGTCATGCTAAAGTTCAGCAGAAGGATAGCAAATAAGTTTGGATCAAGAACCAATTTAAGCAGAAAATGTTCTTTTTAGTAAGATTGTCCTTGCCATTTAAAATCTTCACTTATGTAAGTAACATGATGATCATGTTAGCCAAGAGGTGGATCTACCACAGGACCATAAAAGTGAACTGGGAAGCATGAGAAGTGTATGGGAGCTTGCAGGACTACCTCTATAGATGCTGTTGGATTGCTGCTAGTACCTTAGCTACCCAGTATGTCCAAATATTTCCCTACTGTTTTATGCTCCCTGTAGTGGATGTATCTGAACTGTTTTGTATGGCAAATAGGAGGAACGTTTTCAGGGATTCCCAATGAGACAGAATTTTAAAACTAATTTGGAAGTCCCCCTTGCAGCTTCCAAATATAATTATGCCAAAAGCTGGAAAAAGAAAGCGTCAAGCTCTACAAGAAAGAGAAACCCTCCAGCATAGAAATTAGTCCCTGCTGACAATGAAGATAGGAAGAGACAAATTATAGCTTGACAGGGAATGGCACAAACGAGATCAGGATATGCTGATGTCTGTTTTTTGCTTGCATAATGAGTTTCCTTCCCAGCTGACTTTTTCTCCATCAGTTTGAGAAAGGAAAGGAAGGTTTTGATGTATTGTCTGGTTTTCCACAGTCTTAAAGACTGTGGAAAACTAAAAGGCAAAGCAGCAAAACAGGAGGCAACTGGAAACAAATAACAATGCTACCAATGCCTTTAAATTAAGAATATGTTTTGCAGTTTCTGCATTTTGGGTATTTTCTTTCTGAAGCATGTATTTGACCAGCATTTGCCTACCACATGACCTATTCCTTAAGCTTAATAATTCATTCTACTGTGTATGATAAATGGCTCATCTGATCATTCATGTTGTTTCTCACTGAAGTACAGAGTAGGATGCTGCCCTAGGTTAATAGGCAACAACCAGTCTCATTGATTTAGTCAGTGAGTACTGCTTAACAAATGCTTTATGTTGGTGGCATTAACATGTGGCCTGTGTTTCTCTGAGTGTTCACTTATGTTATTAAAATTCGTAATAATAACGAAAAGACTGCTATGGATCTTAAAGTCAACATTCTAGAAATATGAAACCTTTAAAAGATTTAGGCAAGTTTTTGGGTTATATTTAAATTTATGTTCACAAAGCTACATTTTTTACTTTCCTATGATCAATAAACCAACGTTAATTTCACCTCTTCTGTTTTCACAATGGTTGTGGTGGGTTGACCTTGGCTGGCCACCAGGTGCCCACCAAGTTGCTCTCACTCCCTCTCCATCAACAAGATGGGGGAGAAAACAGACAAAAAAGCTCAAGAGATAAGGACAAGGAGATCACTCAGCAATTACAATCACAGGCAAAATAGATTCAACTTGGGGAAGATTAATTTAATTTATTGCCAATTAAACTGAGTAGGATAATGAGAAATAAGAACAAATCTAAAAACACCTTCCCCGCACCACTCCCTTTTTGCCAGGCTCAACTTCACTCCCAACTCTTCTATCTCCTACCCACAAGCAGCACAGAGGGATGGGAAATGGAACTGCGGTCTCTACTGCTCCTTTTTCCTAAGACTCTTCCTTCACTCCAGCATGGGGTCTCTCCCATGGGATACAGTATTCCATGAACTTCTCCAGTGTGGGTTCTTGCAATGGGCTGCAGTTTTTCAGAAATTGCTCCAGTATGGGTCCTTTCCAGAGGGTGCAGTCCTTCCGGAACAGACTGCTCCAGTGTGGGTCCCCCACGGGACCAGAGATCCTGCTAGAAATCCTGTTCCAGCATGGGCTCTCCATGGGGTCACAGCTTCCTTTGGGGCACATCTACCTACTCCAGCGTGGGGTCCTCCACCGCTGCAGGTGGAGATCTGCTCCACTGTGGATGTCCATGGGCTGCAGGGGACAGCCTGCCTCACCATGGGCTGCAGGGGAATCTCTGCTCTGGCGCCTGGGGCACTTCCCTCTCCTTCTTCACTGACCTTGGTGTCTGCAGGGCTGTTTCTCTCACTCCTCTCTCCCAGTTGCTGTTGCACAGCATTTTTTACCCTTTCTTAAATATGTAATCACAGAGATGCTACGAGCATTGCTGATGGGCTCAGCTTTGGCCAGCATCAGGTCCATCTTAGAGACAGTTGGAACAGGCTCTGTCTGACAAAGATTATAAGGAAGAAATTCTTTACTGTGAGGGTGGTGAGACATTGGAACAGGTTGTCCAGAGAGATTGTGTATGTCCCCTCCCTGGAAGTGCTCAAGGCCAGGTTGTACGGGCCTTTGAACAACCTGGTCTAGTGGAAGGTGTCCCTGTCCATGGCAGGGGGGTTGGAATTAGATGATCTTTAAGGTCCTTTCCAACCCAAACCATTCTATGATTCTATAACACAGGGGCAGCTCCTGGCATTCTCTCACAGGAGCCACTCCTGCAGCCCCCCTGCTACCAAAGCCTTGTCAGGTAAACCCAAGAAAATGGTACATGTAATATGTTAGACAAAAAAAATCTCTGAGAGAATACAGACAGAAGAACTGATTGAAAGATCTCACTTTCCTACAGATATCTTTTCATCCCCTGGACTCCTGCAGTTGTAGAGATAGCTTTGCTGATGGCTAAAATCATATTTGGGTTAATATTTGGTTAGCAGAATTTGCACTGGGAAACTGTGGCTCTCAGAAATTCTTCACATGGCCACGGGCGCTACAGGCACACAACAATTTTTGCAGTCAGTAGTGATGAAAACATCTACAACTAGCTGCCTCACAGCTCTTTTCACCAGAAAACAATTAATTATGGCTAAGATTATGTGAAAATGTAGCAAGCTGTTACCAGTTACATAGGTTGTTTCTGAACTGTTGGAAAGACATGTACAGATCCTTCATTCTAACTCTGCCTCTGGAAAATTAATGTTCTTATTGCTCGTCAAAAGGAATGTTGTAATTAAAGGTATAAGTGCTGTACTTCAGCCTTTATTTTCCACTGTCAAGAAGAGATAAGGGGATTGTGCAGAGCAATGAAGAAGGCTAACATGGTTAATCTTATCTTCAGTTTGGGCAGTGTAGTAATTTATGATGTGGTGGATCACAACTGGTCTTGCTTCTGCTACTTACACATACTGTTTAGTAGTTCAGGGGAATTTTTCATTATTTTATACTGGCAGCATATCATACTTCTTCCTTGTATTTTTATTCTACATCATGCCACCTTTTTCCCCATATAGGTCTTCCTCTTTGGCTTTTCACCCCTGTACTGGGTCTGGTTGGGGATGGAGTTAATTTCCTCCATTGCAGCCTGTATGGTCCTGTGTTTTGGATTTGTGACTAAAAACATCTTGATAACACACCAGTGTTTTGGTCAACAGCGGTTGCACAGCATCAAAGCTTTCTCTTTTTCCCACTCTTTCTCCCCAGCATGTAGGCTGGGAGTGAAAAATAGGTTGGGAGGGGACACAGCCCAGACAGCTGAACCCAACTGACCAAAGGGACCTAAACTGACCACATGACATGACATTGTGCTCAGAAATAAAAGCCCAAGGAAAGGAGGGGGAAAGGGGGGGGGGGGACATCTGTGGTTTGGAGTTTGTCTTCCTGCGTAACCCTTATGAGTGCTGAGGCTCTTGTTTTTAGGAAGTGGATGGACGTCTGCCTGTCAATGAGAAGTAATGAGTAAATTCCTTTTTTGCACTGCTTGCACATGCTGCTTTTGCTTCACCATTAATTTGTCTTTACCTCAATCCATGAATCTTCTCAGTTTCCTTCTATTTTCTCCCTATCCTGTGGGAGGGGGAAGTGAGCAAGCAGCTGCCTAGATGCTGGCCAACGGCAACTCTCACATCATTCTCCCTTCAGCCCTCCACAGATTCCTCTTTCTTTCCACATATCTGTCTCCCTGCTACCAGCATAATTATAGTTTCCCTTTTCCATCACCACGTGCAAAGGTCAAAGCTTAAAACAAACAGATAAGGACTGCTCAAGCTATGTGAAAGCTGCTTCTAGATACTTAAAGGTGAAAGTTTGCTCTTCTTTAATAGATTGTTTATCTCAATGTCAATAGGACTTGGGCAAGTGCTCAAGCAGTTTTCTGAGCCAAGGCTTGCATTCATAATTAAATTTGAAGACATTTGTAGTTGCAAGTTGTTATTTTAGCTTGGAGAACACCTTGATACTTAAACACAAACCTTCAAAAAAACATAACAAAACACACATTTCATGTAATTAAGCTATCAGAGCCTTTATATTTATAAATAGACAAAAGACATTTTAGGTTGCCTAATCATACTTCTGCATGAGCAGAATGAAGTTGCCTGCTGTAAAGCATGCAATTAGATTGAATGATGTTAATGAAAACAGTCATCAAAAAGGGAGGTCTGTTTTAAACAGTTAAAAATAATTTTACTAACTGTCTACAGCATTTCAGTTGATGTTTGTCAGCACTTTTAATTTATGTTTAGAAACATGAGTTTCACTGAACAGAACTGTGTGACCCTGTGGTTTTCAGAAATCAGTGGGAATGAATGAGGAATCACCTTTTTCTCCAGGCCAGACAGCAGCAGCTGCAGTCAGTGGGGCCACTGTAGCTGGATCACTAGTAATTTTTTTAAAGGTGACTGGCAGGGCACCATGTGAGATGGCTTCAGACTCTGGAACAAGCTCTTCCACAGCTTGCTCTAAAGCACACTGAATCTGGTGACCTTCTGGGCATGCTGCAAAGGACATCTGTTTGACGGGGCTTTCAGAGGATGTTAAGGGTGAAGGCACTGGATAAACCTTTCTGAATGTGACTGCCTGGATTCCTTGCTGAATTGATCAATTCTGCTGAGATTCAACTTCACTGTTGTGTTAGGGCACCTCAGATCTGTAATAGGCATCTTCTGGTTATTTGGTGGTTTGTTTTTGGTTTTTGGTTTTTTTTAAGTGAAGTGAATGGGATTAGCTTGAGTGTTTTCTGAATCTGAGTGAAGATAAGTACTGTATAATCTATTACTTTAACGTTATTTTGATTCTAAATAGAAGAAATTACAGGATTAATTCCGTTTTCTTGTTGACATTGCCCAGAAAACCTGGTTGCTTTGCAAACTTCAAACTTTGAACAAAAGAACTTTGTTGTTTACTAAACTGTTGAGGAAATAGGAGAATTTAAAAGCTGAAGCTAAAACATTCAAGACACTATTTGCAATTCAGATGAAAGAAAGCACTCAGTACAACATTAAAATGAGAAAAATTAAGAATGAGAAGCCAATACTTTAGGCTTATTAAAAAAGCAGAGAATTTGCTCCTCACATGTACGGCTAATACCTATTAATATAAAAACACTTGGGTATTATTTTTTCTGGTTTTAATCAATGTCCTGCAGTTTTTCCCTGTATTGTATTATCTGTTCTTACAGGTTTTCCTTGGCCCAGCTCTTACAACACTTTGAATTTAAATAGAACAGTTCACATTCTTGGTCTAGCAATGTTAATTACGGGCTTTTTTTTTTTTAAAGCTCATTATATTAACTTGCTAGAGTAAACCTGAAACTCCATAAATGCTCTAAGAGGCTGGTTCCCCTCCACTTGGGTGGTGATGTCCTGAGGGATGTTTAGAGCAGTGCAGATCAGAGCTTTGCAGATGTACCAGCCCTGACCAGCATCCTGCTGTACCTGGAGCCTTCGGTGAGGGAATCCGCGCTAACACTAAGCTTGTGAATCCCAGTTTGTAATATATTTTACAAGATCGTGTTCCTACAGAAAACTCAAGGGAGAAACATCTCCTGATTTGGTTGTTATTCACTCTTCTGTTTTCCAAGCGTGTAGGCAAGCCAACAGGAGTGAAGAAATAATACTGTGAGACTGTGAAACCTCAGGAGCTGTGAAATGTAAAGATACTATTACTGTCTTAAGAAATCCTTAAACCATAGATATGTGGGGCTGACAGATTACAGGGGGAAATACTGTTATATCCTTCCTCTCTTTTTATTCTCTGGTCATTCATTATCAGTCATTTTCAGAGGCAGGATCTTATGAGATGAACCTTTGCTCTGACCAAGTATTGCCATTTTTATTCAATTGTATTGTGTAAGCAAATGCTGGGTATTGCTCTAATACCAGTGTACACTGATGCAACTGAGTAGATTTTGGTCTGGTAACCTTGTTTTGTCATTCCCTATATTGTCATAAACTTAACCTTTTATCACAATTTGTATGCATTGCTTGAATACATAGTCAGGCTCATCATATCACTGGGTATATCTTTTTCTTCTTCTGTACAAGGCTGTGACTGTTCCAGGTAAGAATGGTATTTTTAGTGTGTGCTTTCTTTCAACCCGTACTGTGATGTGTCAAGGTCATCTCTATTACAAACACTGCATAATGCTCTTAAAATAGTCTGTGTACATTTGTGCACTCACAGGTTTTTGTAAAAAGATTGCTTTGCATAAGACTGTAAAGCATCAGCATGCAACAGTCTTTTACTTGTGAAATTGCCTTTCCCTTTGCTAGTCATCCTTTTGACACATAAATGATCATTTTAGATTTTTTAATAATTGTGCTGCACCATTTACTTCAGCCTGAACCATTTCACCAAATAATAGTCAACTTTTAGCAGTCTTCAAAGGTGATTTATGAAATAGTAGTTTGAAAGTCCTTGGCATTTATTTATTAATTCAGAGTATTTTATTTTTATTCATTTGGTGTCTTTTTATTTATTTATTTAGTTTTTGTGCTTTAACCCATTCATCTGCCCACTTAGTACATAACAGGCACTTGTTCATTGTCAAGGAACTATGAACTCCGGGATTTCTAAATACATACCGGGCCTCCGAAACATACTCATGACCACAGCTTACTCCTGGGATCCAGTGCCTAGAAGCCACTAATTCTTAGCATCATGTTGGCACAGTATATAGGATCTTGTGACTTTGCAAGACATTGATGAAGACTTCTAGAGATACCAAATGCCCAAAAGGCATAAGATATGAACAGGCTCATACTTGTAAAGACATGGACCAATTTTTGCCCTCACACTGTCCTACATTATAAACTATCAGACAATCACCTTTCTTTTAGCTGTCGTTGCTTTCAGATTCAATCTCCATGAAAAAAGTGAACATCGTGGCCTAGGGCATAGCTCTGGTTTTAATACAGCTGACATCTGTTTTTTTCTAATACTTCAGAATTTAAAAAAAAAAAATCACCTGTTGTTTTAGAAAAAAAATAATGGAAAAGGGGTTAGAATTGGATTATCAATGATTCACTGAAGTCTCACACTGGTGATAAGGCAATCTTCTGACCTCCACTTGTGTTTAGATTTCTTTGCTTGGTCTTGTCATTTGTAATGGTGCAACCTACTTTGAGAGGGAAAGAGAATGTGTGACCAAGACTCACAGCTTGCTTCACAGTGTGCTGAGTCACAATGCTGTCTTTTATAACAGCATTGCCTTTGAGACATTTGTTTCTTTCATCTGCAGCAGTTTTCTTTAATAAATTACTTAAAAAAAAAACCCCACAACTGAATTTGTGAAAAGGTCTTTTTGTGCCCTGTAATTATCTCATAAAATTTAATCTGAGAATGCTTACTGCAATGAAGTAGAAAATGTTTAACTCATGCTCATTTTTGAAACAATCTGTTTTCTGATACTCACAATAATGATGAGATGTATTTTTAATATACCTTGTATCGTCCCTGCTTGAATATCCTTTCTCTGACAGGACCATTATTCTACCTAAAACTAACAGAATGAGTTTTTTTCACTTGTAAAAAATTAAATTGCTACTTTCTAGCTCCTATACCAAAGGAAAAGGCCCTACAAATTATCACTTGTTTAAACAATAGACCTCTGTCTGAACTGAAATTAAAAATAAACAAAACACCCCTGTGAATTTCTGTCATGTAAATTTTAATTTTGCACTTTAACGTCTGGCTACCTAACTTTCATATTATGAAAACTACCTACTTAAAAGATACTTATTTGTATTATAATAAATGCTTAGCAAAGTTAAGGTTATATTACCAGTTCTATTATAAAAAGGCATTTTCAGAAAGTTGTAAATTAAATTTCCTATACTTCTGAGTGTGAGAATGCAAAATATAACACTTATAATTAATGTATTTTCTTCAGGTATAATTACTGAAATAATCTTCAGATGCTGTTAGGTTCTACCTTCAGACTGAATTTCACCATGTAACTCTCTTACGTGACATCATCCTTCAGCATTTTTTGAGGAGAATTACTTCATTGGTTGTTGTGGTGATAGTTGATTTCTTTTTCCCTCCAGACAAAGATCATTACAACAACTTTCTCTGAGCTCCTTCATTCCAGGAGGCTTTTGCATTGAAGAAGGATCAATAGAAAGCTGTAACTAAGTTATATTTGCTATCATCTACATGTTGTTTCATATGCCATTTAACTGGCGGTATCAGAAGGAAGTCTGCCATAGAATCTGTCTTACCTGGGATTTAGACCACCCAATCTACATTTATTTATTTTTTTACCTACTGTCTAATTATGAAGACTGCAAGCTGAAGGCAGGATAACCCAAACAGAATCAGTTTTCCCATGTTATAGACACTACTTATGTGACTTGAAGACAGAAGATGAGAATTCTTCAACATCATCAAAGTTTGGTATTGTAGAGAGGATTTCACAGTCTTAGCATCTACAATGATTAATTCATTGACTACCTAGAAAGATGTGAACATTGGAAATTAATGTCCCTAGAGCCTTAAACAAGAAAGCTTTATGGGACTAGTGATAGGCCATATTTTTAGAAACCCAGGCTTCACTTCCACATGCACAATCCTGCCCATTAAGTCACTACCGTGCAGTTTTTATCACTAATCTGTGTTTATGCAAGCAATGCATAGACAACCCAACCAGGACAAAGAGGCAAAAAAAATATTGTATAAGCAGCTGGGAGAAGTCTCACAATCACTAGCCCTTGTTCTTGTGGGAGACTTCAACGTACCAGATGTCTGCTCGAAATATAATACAGTGGAGAGGAAACAGTCTAGGAGGTTCCTGGAGCGTGTGGAAGATAACTTCCTGACACAGCTGGTGATGAGCCAACTAGAGAAGGTGCTCTGCTGGACCTGTTATTTGTGAAAAAAGAAGGACTTGTGGGTGATGTGATGGTTGGAGGCCATCTTGGGCACAGGGATCATGAAATGATAGACTTCTCAGTTCTTGAAGAAGTAAGGAGGGTGTTAGAAGAACTGCCACCTTAGACTTCTGGAGGGCAGACTTTGGCCTGTTTAGGGACCTGGCTGACAGAGTCCCTTGGGAGGCTGAAGGGCAAAGGAGTCCAGGAAGGCTGGACATTCTTCAGGAAACAAACCTTAAAGTGCAGGAGCGGGCTGTCCCCATGTGCTGAAAGACAAGCCAGCAGGGAAGAAAACCAGCCTGGCTGAACAGAGAGTTTTGGCTGGAACTCAGGAAAAAAAGGAGTTTATGGCCTTTGGAAGAACAGGCAGGGAACTCAGGAGGACTACAAGGATGTCATGAGGTTTTGCAGGGAGAAAATTAGAAGGGCCAAAGCCCAACTAGAACTTAATCTGATTACTGTCATAAAAGACAATAAATTTCTATAATTACATGAGCAACAAAAGGAGGGCTAAGGAGAATCTCCATCCTTCATTAGATGTGGGGGGAAACATAGTGACAAAGGATGAGGAAAAGACTGAGGCACTCAATGCCTTCTTTGCCTCAGTTTTTAATAGTAAGACCAGTTGTTCTTGGGGTACCCAGCCTCTGAGCTGGAAGACAGGGATGGGGAGAAGAATGAAGCCACCATAATCCAAGGGGAAATGGTTAGCAACCTGCTGCACCACTTAGACGCACACAAGACTATGGGGCTGGATAGCATCCACCCCAGGGTACTGAGGGAGCTGGCAGAAGTGCTCACCAAGCCACTTTCAATCATTTATCAGCAGTCCTGGCTAACCGGGGAGGTCCCAGGTGACTGAAGATTAGCAAATGTGACGCGCATCTACAAGAAGGGCCAGAAGGAGGATCTGGGGAACTACAGGCCTGTCAGTCTGACTTTGGTGCTGGGGAAGGTTATGGAGCAGATCATCTTCAGTGCCATCATGCAGCACATACAGGACAACCAGGTGATCAGGCCCAGTCAGCCTGGATTTATGAAAGACAGGTCCTGCTGGACTAACCTGATCTCCTTCTATGACAGGGTGACCCGCTTAGTGAATGAGGAAAAGTCTGTGGATGTTGTCTACCTAGACTTCAGTAAAGCCTCTGACACCATTTCCCACAGCATTCTCCTGGAGAAACTGGCTTCTCATGGCTTGGATGGATGTACTCTTCGCTGGCTAAAAAACTTGCTGGATGGCCAGGCCCAAAGGGTTGTGGTGAATGGAGTTAAATCCAGTTGGTGGCCGGTCACAAGTGGTGTTCCTCAGGGCTCAGTATTGGGGCCAGTTCTGTTTAATATCTTTATCAGTGATCTGGATCAGGGGATCAAGTGTAGCCTCAGTAGGCTTGCAGACAATACCAAGTTAGATGGGTGTGTTGATCTGCTTGAGGGTAGGAAGGCTCTACAGAGGGATCTGGACAGGCTGGATCGATGGGCTGAGGCCAGTTGTATGAGGTGCAACAAGGCTGAGTGCTGGGTCCTACACTTGGGTCACAACAACCCCATGCAATGCTACAGGCATGGGAAGTAGTGGCTGGAAAGCTGCCCAGTGGAAAAGGACCCGGGGGTGTTGGTTGACAGCCAGATGAATATGAGCCAGCAGTGTGCCCAGGTGGCCAGGAAGGCCAATAGCATCCTGGCTTATATCAGAAATAGCGTGGCCAGCAGGGCTGGGGAAGTGATCGTCCCCCTGTACTTGGGACTGTTGAGGTCGCACCTCAAATACTGTGTTCAGTTTTAGTCCCCTCACTACAAGGAAGACATTGGGGTGCTGGAGTGTGTCCAGAGAAGAGCAATGAAGCTGGTGAAGGATCTAGAGCACAAGTCTTTTGAGGAGTGGCTGAGGGAACTGGGGTTGTTTAGCCTGGAGAAAAGGAGGCTCAGAGATGACGTTATTGCTCTCTACAACTACCTGAAAGAAGGTTGTAGGTTGTAGCGAGGTGGATATCAGTCTCTTTTCCCAGGTAACGAGCAATAGGATGAGAGGGAATGGCCTCAAGTTGTGCCAGGGAAGGTTTATATTGGATATTAGGAAAAAAATTCTTCATTGAAAGGGTTGTCGAGCATTGGAACAGGCTGCCCAGGGAAGTAGTTGAGTCACCATCCCCAGAGGTATTTAAAAGACGTGTAGATGTGGCACTTAGGGACATGGTTTAGTGGTGGACTTGGCAGCACTAGATTAATGGTTGGACTCCGTGATCTTAAAGCTTTTTTCCAACCTAAACAGTTCTATGATTCTATGATTCTATGAATGCACATAGCAGCATGCAAAGCTTACATGCACTGGTAACTGCATCTGTAAGGTTGTACATGCACCAATGAAAATGGTGAGATCTGTAGGAATCAAATGCACAAACTAACTGCTTCAGCCTCTCTTTAAATGAAAACTATGCAAGAATTGGTTTAGTCTTTTGAACAAATATTAGCAATTATGCTTGAATTTTAATAAAGCTATAACCTAGTCCACAGAACTGCTGCATGTATTCAGTGTCTTTTAGTAATTAAGTACAGCACACGATGACTTAATATCATCTGTCAAACTCAGTAGAGTTGTTTATTCCATTATTGCCTATTCCTGATCATGTCACATTATGTGAGGTGATGTGCAAGCACAGAATAAATAAAACTTCTTGCTCTGAAGTTCCATCCATTTCTGTATAACTCAGCCACACAGGAGAAACTGCAAAGAAACAAAGAGTTCGTGGTGAATGGTAATGATCTTGGCATACCAGCAACTTAATCTAAATAAAGTTATTTTTCTATGAGCTGTTACCAAGTTTAGACAAAAGACTGGGATGTATTCAGTGAGGTAGTTCCCTGGAAATTATAGGGAATTGTTATGGTGGCATGAGTGGTAACAAAAATAAAACCACAAAAGTCTTTTTTGGAAATGCAGGTAGGCATAGTTTTTTCTTTGGATGCAAAATGTATTGATCTATAAAGGTAAGCACGAAACCTCAGTAGATATTGTGGGAAGAGAAGAAAAAGAGAGAAAGTTTAAAACAGTAAAAAAAAAGTCTAAAACAGTATTCAACTGTTCTATCAAAATGCAACTGAGAACCTGAAAGACATCACACCCAGAATATCACATAGACTAATGGCCAAGGCTTGTTCCAGCAATGGGATATGGAAGGGCGAAACTGATTTTCTGTATATAGGAGATACCTACATGCTGGAGAAGATTCACAGCCACTGAACGGCACAGTATGCTTTCACTTCTGGGTTTGTAAATACTCTTTAAGTTGCCTTGTCAACAGCCTTTTGCTTTATTAGAATGACTAGTTGGGAGCATGCTTTCTTCAATTCAAAATTATTTCTTTCTATTTAAATGTGTTGGTTCTGTTTTGTTTTCTGCAATTTGTTTTGCATCAACCCTAAACTGAAATTAGTTGCCTTCTGTTTGTTTCCCTCACTGAACAGAACAACCATCTCTTCTTATAAGTCAACATCTGCATGATGTTTCTCATCCATATGAGACATAAACAAGGTAGTGATAATCCATGTGGGCATGAGAAAGGAGGTTTTAACATGTCTGAGTATGGAGGGGGAGCTGTGGAGGGAAACCAAGAGCTAAAGCTCAAGAAAAAATGGCCTAAATACCAAAGTTCCCAGAAGGCAAAATGAAAATCAGAGGAAAGGCCATTGAGGTAATAAGAATCTGGGTGAGATGAGAGTGCAATGGGTGAACAAGAAAAGCTGGGCTTAGTCATTCTATGTAGCGGGAGTGGTCCAGATTTACCTTCAGTCAATGTATAAGGAACGGGGGAAAATTTCAAGATCCTAGTTATGTACGGGAAAGAGAAGGGGTCTGTTTTCCCTTTCCTGTGTTCATAGGTTGCCCTTGCATGCTACTTTGTTCAGCTGTACAGAAAAATACCAGTGAGTGGAGATTTACAGAAGCTGTGCTGACAGTTTCTGTCCCTGGTTGTTCTTTTTCTGTGAGGTTGTGAGTGGCTTTGGTTAGAGACATGAGAGATGCTTGAATTTTCAAAGCTCTGCAAAGTCAACATACAGAGCTGGTAACAGCATTTGTAAATTAAAGATTACTTTAATCTTCAGTGACAGATTTATGAAATATTGCTTTAAATTCTGCTTCATGGTGCACAGCCAACTGAGTTTATTTTGGAGACAAAAGCAATTTAAAAGAACCCATAGATTAGTTTGGCTACTGAAGAGTATAAATTATCCCTAACTAAATTTTGTCAGTAGAGTATGTTGAGCTATTTAGATAAAACATGCTTTTTGACATTTATTACAGAATGATCCCTTCCCATAGACTGCTAGTCACAAAAGGGGGACATGGAATGAATCATTAAGGGGCTGGTAATCTTTTTGCTGACATAAATGATATTGGTTAAGGATGAAAATATAAGGCTTTTTTTCTTAAAGCATGGTACAGTACTATGCAATCAGACAGCAATGCATTCAAATTCCAATGGTAAAAATACTGTAAACATGTAAAAATGTATCTTGATGTGGCAGATGTTGTTGCTAAATTTATATTTACTAGGATGCAGAAGAAATCCCTCTGAGATAAAAGCAAGAAATCTCTTGCCTAAGTTAAATGCCTAGCAATGAATCTTGCCCCAAATTCTTCACAAGTCAACTGTTTTTGAAGCCATAGTCTCAGCAAAATGCTATTTCCAGTCCCAGCCTTTTGTGGAGATATAGTTTTTTCAGGATAAAACTGTGATTTACACAATTGATTTTACTTTGTCATATAGATATCCTTATTATCCCTGAGACTAACTGCACGAATTAATATGGGAAATGAAATATTTTTCACCAACTAAAATATACCTGTGGCAGGTATCAATGGTATGCACCGCTATGCGTGTGCCAAGAAATTTGCGAGTGAACTCATCCTGGAGACATGTGCTGTTTTGCTCACAAGCTGGTGCGACCAGACTCTCCATGAGCCACCCTCACATTTCACATTCAGGCTCCTGGGAGTGCACACCAAGCACGTCCCCCAGCCCTTGCTGCAGGCATGGCTCAGCTTCCCTATTTATCCCACTCGCCGCAGAGCATCTGGAACAGCTTTCTGGAACAGGTGCATACCATCAGTGTCCTGTAGGGCCCATCTGTATCTGTCCATACATTTCGGGTGGAGACAATAGCTAACCTAGATTTGCAGCTGGCTGGACTGAAGAAAGAAGCCTAATGCAGTTAGCAAACTGTTAACAAGCTGTTAGCAAACAGTCCCCTTTGGTTTTTAAAATATAATTACATACCATATTCTTTCACCTGATCCTCATTCTTTTAGGTTCAAAACAGAAAAAGAAAAAAACAATAACTCCTTAAAAATTATATAAATATATTCCCTCAAGATCTTGTGTGTTTCTGCAAAGTGACATATGTGAGGGGAGAGAGTAGTTACTCTCTACGAGCTCAACCTTATTTCTGTTTATGCAAATGAGTAGGCAAATAAAGATGATTTTGGAGTGAGAAAGGAGAAAGATAATTTCAGAGCATAGCTGGTTCTCTAAGATACACACAAATCAATACTGTCTCTTACCATGGTTTAAGTAGATTGTACTGCCCAGTCCGCTAGCTCAAACTTTCATGGTTCTGTTTTCAAAGTACAGATTGGGTACACTACTTGCTCTCCAGTTAAAGCAGCATTTCCCCAGTTTCAGTCAAGACACATTTCCCCAGTTTCAGTCAAGATCGTCCTCTTAAACAGTAAAGCAACTAAAGAAGACTGTGGTTTGTTCCTCTGTTCTTTTACTTTCTGGTTTGCCAGCTCTCACACTCTTACCATGAGACTTTGAGAGCTGCTGCTCTTTTTGGTCTCTGCCACAAAGCTTCCTTGACTTGAGGGGGTCTGTTCTTCACAGTGACATATAGAGTAAATAAGTGCATACTCCACTGGCTCTGCCTTCATACACATGCAGTTTCTGTCATGTGTCTACTGCTCTTAGCAGTGGATAATAGCCCTCAAATAGCCTTGGAGGTCCATAACACCTGTGTGTACAAGGCAGATGAAGAAGCCTGGATCTTTGACATATTAGTTTTATTCAGTCACTTTTTAGTTTAATTTTGTTGCTTTACTTCCTTTCCTTGCTTTGTCACTGAGCTATATGTCTTCTGCTTGGAGCTGGAAGGGGCCACATGTAAGCAAGAGATGCCTCAGAAGTTGTGCCTCTCGGAGGGCCTCTATGGTTTGTGTGTGGCATGGCACAACCAGGCTCTGAGCCTTAACCAGGGTGTGTATGTGACACTGTATTATGAATGGAAGCTTATAATTGACTATATTTACTATAAAGCATCATCTAGTAATCTGCATGTTGCTAACAAAAGGTGCCAACAATTACCCAACACAACACTTCAGGACAATTCATCAGGGGGCCTTGGTTAAAAAAGTAGGAAATTCAGTCCTTTTTCAGTGCAGACTATTCCCCTGTTAAATCTATTTCTTTATTCTGGAGCTTCTCTCTTTAATGTCATTCCTTTTCTGTGCAGAAGGAATCACACATAATGCTTCTGCCCTTGATTTTCCAGTTTTGCATAGCACACACAAAAGCCACCATAATCCCATTAATATTCATATTTTGTACCTGACAGAATTGAAGAAAATAGACTAAAGAGTTATTTGTTTACCTTTGAGATTTCTACTTCTTCAGTTTATAAAAATGTATCCTTTCTAATGACTGGTTGAGTATTGTAGAAATTCAAATGGTGTACTGTGGAAAAAAAAGCAATCTAAAGTCCTACCACAATTACGGGGTAAAAAAACCTTCCTGTGGTACTACTAATATTGCACATGACTTCTTCAGGCAGAAGGCTTCCTGACGTTGTTCCCTAATTTAAACCAGGATGATGTCTCATAATTCAATAAGGCAGAACAGTTTCTGCAACAGAACTGCTTCCATTTCAGAAAAAAGCCCTACCACCCTCTACAGCTCTCATCTTAGTACACTGCCTTTTAAATCCTCAAAATAGTCCTGCATACTGTGAACAACCACTTAATTTTAAAAGCTTATTATAAAGTGTAAATAAATCCATATCTACTGCATAATGATACTTTACTGTCAATTTGAGTAAAGCAGAAATCTAATCTTCACAATCAAACAGTTGTTGAGCTGCCTAACACAGTGGCATCCTGTTCTTGGCAAGGGCTTTGGTCATCGTGGCAGTAAACATAATAGCATTAAGGCTTAGCATATGTGCCAAAGTAAAACTGTAGTAATACACAGTTGTTTTTGTGCTAAAATATTTCTTTAACTAACACTAAAATTATGTAAGCCTTATAAACAATCATGCTCTGTGTTCTTGGAATGGTATTTAGCGTATTTTTGTCAAAGGAGTTGCCCAGACGCGAATTATATTATGGTTTGCAACAATCGGTCTTCAAAGAGTGTCTTGGGATTCGTTCATTTGCATTAGGTGAGCTCCGGAGGCCCTTGGCACCTTCCCTTGGAGCGTATGTGCAGCTTATCAAAGCAGTCATTCACACATAAAATGTTTCCCTGGGGGCAGTGCTGGGGGGTCTGCACACTGCTTTTCTAGCTGCTCTCAGCTGTAGCTCTGGGACACAAAGGTCTCTAAATGTGTTCTGCATTTTTCCTTTGTAACCTGTGCTCTTTTGGTCTTATCTTACATCTTCAATAAGTAATTTTAGTATCAGTCTTTGAATTTCAGACCCAGAATTCTAAGTAACAAACTTTCAAAGAGTTTACTGAATCAAAATCCTTCCTGAATTATCTCCCAGGTTGACTTATCACCAATACTTTTATTTGTTTCATAGGAATGAACAGAATTTTCTGGAAACCTGTGCCAAATGCTGCTCTCATGCCGAATCTATTCCCATGTTAATTCTAAGTGATATTTCTCCACTGTAACTGAAACAGAGTAGACAGAAGTACCAAATCTTTCTTATCTCATTTAAGTGAAAAGTAAGAGTGATGCCATATGTTTTTTAGTGGTGCATCAAAATGAAGGGATGATACCTGAATCCTATTCTTTCAGAGCTGTGGTAAAGAAAAAACTTTAAAACTATCTACAGATGAAGACATAAATCTCTTGACCTTTAAAAATCGATAAAAACATCAGTGACATGATATTTAAAACTGTGTCTCAAGTTAGTACGAATGTGTACCACTAATAAAAAAGAAATCAATAAAAGAAATCTACAGGATCTATAATTCCATTTTGGATTACAGCTGGTGAAATATCTTGAGTTGGCCAACACTGTACAAACATCTGTGTCGAACATCAAAGGTATTTTCAGCAAAAAGGGAGATAAATATTTTAAAAAAAAATAATATAGTATATATTATTTAATTTTGATCATTCCCAAACATAATGATCTGTTTTGCTTTGGACAAAATTAATTTAAAGAAAGTTATAACATCCCCAAAGAAACATATTGTTCAGTTCACAAATAAAGTTTAAATATCACATAAAAAATCAATTCATAGATAGGCTGCTGCTCCAACTCATTACCTATTCTTTTTCACTTTCCTGAAAGTGGACCAATGTTGATTCCTCCTGCTTCATTCTTTCTCAAGAACTTCTAGGATGAAATTTGCAAGAACTTCTTTTGAAAACTGCATAAAAATGGAAAGAATGTTAGGATTTAACTCCTTCAATCATCAGTACCATAATTATATAACTTGTGTTGTTTGATGCTCACCTGTGCTTCCCAGGAGCTGCAATTTACATTAGTGTGGGGTTTTTTGGGTAGTGAAGGGGAGGCTGTGCATTTTTTTTCTGAGATGAGCGACTTGTGTAACTCATGAGAAACTGCTGATGCAGACAGCTTAGCAAGTTTCAAGGAAGCGATTGCATATTTATGTGGAATAGAAGAACATTCACATTTGCATTAGGTAGGATATAAATAAATCTGAAGGGCTTGTCTTCCCCTAATTGTATAACATTTTAACTTTATCAGTAGAATTTAGGTAATATAACCCTCAATTTAGAATGCATGAAAATCTTGATGTAAAAAATACACAGTATCTGTTTCATGGGAATAATCAAACCCACAGTAGTCTCCTTCTCAACTATATACCTGTGCCCATGCATATGATCAAATAATTTATAATTCTCAAGTGACTGGATTAACCAACTACTTGCCATGTCTGTCACTGACCACATGTATTTTCGTAGACCACCCAATTGCAGAACACAAAAGTATTAAATTATTTCAGGTCATGATACTGACAGAGTCACAGTCACAAAAAACCCAAGATTTTCCTCCAAATCCGCTGGGTCTTTTTATGAAGACCCTAGTATTAACTGAAGGAGCTGTTACTTTATCACAAAGCATGTTCTTCCTGACCTATGCAGCTTCTGCAGGAGTAGACTTCTTGAGCCTGTTCAACAGTTGAATGGTGAGAGGCATCTGTATAAACCAAGAAGAGTTTGGGGGTGACACAGTGGTTATATTCAGCACCTGAGCAACTGGCATCCTTGTCTTTGCCACAGATTTCTTCTGACACAGAACGTGCTCTGCTTCACTACTATAAATCCATTTATATGCAATCAGTTTCAGATGAGGAACCATAGCAAACATCTGCACATCAAAAATCAGTGTTATGTTTTGTGCTTTCTTCTAAACATCATAAAAAACAACCTCGGCCAACTACTCTCTGAAAAACAAGCAGCAATGTTGAAAATGTAGTGTGTAAAAATCAGCTAGGATAAAGAATGACCTTTTGTAATTAGACAATTACATGGCCTACAATGTTAATCTATTTTTAATGTCTATTATTTTTGCTGTTAACTGTGGTTTGTAATTTTAAAGAGAGACTGGAAGCACTTGGATGTAAACTTTTCTGGCTAAGTTTGTCTGGTTATTCTTTGGAAACATTTTTTAAATGAATGACTGCAGATTCAGCCTCACTAAGTTATTTTACAAATATTTGTAGATTGCAAAATTATTCAATATATCAGAACACATTTTGATGTGAAATGTTTTGTTGTGATAGCAATGAAATCTGCAGAACTCCATTTAGAAACTCATTGAATATAGATATTTTCTTATTTAGTGTCTCTTCTAGAAGTTTTTAGAATTAGGAGAAATTAAACCAAAGTATTTATGGTATGAGGTAAGTCATAAACTTGCTCAGCAACAACCTGTCATTGTGAATACTAGATGTATTACAGCTGAGATCTCTGATACATTTTTACTTTTTTATACACTAAACATGTGAGTTTTGTCTGCTATATATACATCTCTGGCAATTTACTTCACATTTTTAAGAATGAATTGAAAATTAAACATAATATGGATCCTATAGCAGCTCTATAATGATATATCAAATATGATTTCAATCTATTACATATGTTTTCTAAAGACCTTCGGCATTCACTATTTTCTCATGTCCAATGAGAACTATTTTAAGAACTTCAAATTTAATTCATCCTCACTTGTGAAGACATATGGTGATTGTTCTGCCTTCAGATGCCTTCTACAACTCTTATACAGTTCATCCTCGCAGTCTTGTTGTTCCTTTGGCTTTTCTTGCTATGGTAATATAATTTATTTTACATTAGGGGCATATCTACATGTTTTCAGATCTTGAATCTTAATCTGTTTAGATTAATCTGACTAAACCCAAGTAAACTGTGGTTGCATGAACTGTGCGGTCAGTAGATCATGGGGTGTGGTTGCTCCAAGCAGCAAAGGGGTGATGAGCAGATGAAGGCAGTATTTGCATAATGGGACCTGGAGAGAGTGTTTGCCCATGGCTTAGGAGCACATCTAAAGAGATTCACTTCTCTGTATTGTCGTACTTGCCCAATGCAAACATAGCTTCACTGAACATCAAAAGTATCCAACTGGTACAAAACTATCAAAAATTAGGTCTTCATAGTACTCTCCTTTCTGATTGTTTCCATTTCTGTGTTATTGTAACTCGGGCCAACCAATTTCCCTTATGTTTCAAAAATCTCCTTAAAACAACAAAATAACCAGTAGCAAAGAAGATGTGAGGGAAAAAATGGAGCAGCAGAAAAAAATGTTTAACCTTTTCCCTTTGAAATAAAAAAAAAAAAAAAAGAAGAAAGCACAGGACAAGAACCTATCCATGTCATAAGACAAAGCTTTTGGAGGAGAGAAATAGCTCATGTCCATGATCTGCTGGGCTTGTGCAGAAAGCCCAAATGAGGGCTCCCTTATTTGTCCCTGCTTCAGCAACATTTATTACAAGCAAGTGAACTATACTATAATTGCGACTTAATACGCAGTTTCAAAGTCTTTTGGTGGCAAACACCATCTTGGATCTTCTGATGGAGGTCAGAGTGAATGCCTGTGAGAACAGTCAGACCTATATTTGTTACAGACAAAAACATCCTTTATCATCTCTTTCGGTTGGTACCAAGCTCCAGAAGCCTCAATTTAGGAAAAGATCATTTCAGGATAATATGTCCAAGAAGGTGGCACCCATCTGACTTTGGCAATCGTTACTTTGTATGCTTTTGGAGAACTTATATTATCAGCCATCTCTGACTCCAATGGATATGCAATTCAGAATAGTATCTGCAGTATTCAGTAATTCAAATGCAAATCTGAAGCTGCTGCATTTTGAAATAATGCTGGTTCACAGACAGTTGGCTATGTCATTACACAGTTTGCTTAAAATAAATTAATAAAATAATATGGCACAGTTGCATACAATTATTTTTGATTACTTTCTTAAATATGTCCATAAAATTTTAGTGCCTGTTGTACAACACCCACCATTTTCCTGATCTCTTAACGAATGATTCTGAGTTACAGCACCTCCATCTTGTGGTAAACTTGAGAAATAAATCTTCCTTAATGCCATCTGACAAAAAGTACCTCTGAAAAAATTATGGTAATATAGATCTATTCAGGTTTGGACTTGGCACCAGGTCCTTCAGGAGGTTTGTTTTAGTACGATTTCCCTCTACCTCCAATCTGCACTTGTCAGCTGGGACAGTCTTCTTTGTCCATGCAGAAACCTTGTTTCTTACAGGCTAACAGCAGGAGGAACTTGTCTTCCCCTAAGGAGTCAGGGAGGTACTGTGCTTCTATGAAGTGAGAGCTAATGCTATCAATGAATGGCAGTATTTAGGCATTGAGAATTTTAAAGGTTTATAAATACCTGTCACGGAGGAGGCTTTTAATTATCATCATTCCATTCCAATTGTAAAGGTTTTTTCTTGAAGCTAAAACATCAAAGCAGAAGTTTTCCACTGCCACAGCTGACTAGCAGTATGAATGCACGTGTGTGTGTGTGTGTCTGTATTTTGGGTTTAAAGTTAAATTTCATAATTTGGAGAAATTCAATATGAAAAGAAAATGTTTTTCAAGCCCAAAAAAAGAACTGTCCAAAACCTGGCTGGTCCCTGTCTGCACTCTTGGTAGACAGTGAGCACAGCTCAGACACCTACACTGGGCTATCAGATTTTTCAAAGTGCATTACTTTTTCTTCTTTGTTTCCACTGTTTTTTCTGGTTTTCTATCACTGAGCTGCTGTGTGCTGTGAATGCAAGCAAATCAGCTAGATGTCAAACATGAAGTTCCTCCCACTTTCTACCCTGATACTGCAGCAGTGCTCTATTTTACAGGACAGGTCGAGATAATTAGCATCAACATACCCAGCTCCCTCACCCTCACCTTGTGTCCAGTGTGCTACAGTCCTGTAACTGTCTCAGATTTACTCCAGTATATTAAATTTTTGCTTATTCTGGGGCACTCAAAACTAGGCACAGTACTCAGGTGTGGTCTCACAAGTGCAGAGTAGAAGGAATTGGTAATATCCATTGACCTGTTGCCTACAACACTGCTAGGAGAGAAGTATGATGTTAGCCTTCATCACCACTGGGACACACTGCTGTCTCAATTCAGCTTTCTTCTCTAGGACCCCCAGGTCCTTTTCTGTCAGCTCATTTTCAGCCTGTTGGTCTCCAGTCTGTGCTGTTGCATGGTGTTACTGTGTACTGGGGGTTACTGTGTATTGGCTGCAGGAGGTTGCTTTTGTTGCTGTTGAACTTCATGGGGTTTCTGTCAGCTCATTTTTCCAGTCTGTCAAAGCCACTTTGAATGGTGATTCTACCCAGTATTTAAATAAAGAGCAACACATCATCTGGACCAGAAATTATAACTGCATTGTAATTTAAGAATATAAAAATTTCTGTGCTGAGATGTCCAATATCTTCTCTCTGACAATGGTCAACAGAGAAAAGTACCATAAACCAAGAAGATTTAAACTTGTCCTTGCCCTCCTCTGAGCTACTGACTCTAGCAAATCAGTAGCTTAGCATCTTCTTAATTTGGTATATGCATTTCGACCTTTCTCTTCAGTAGCAGGAAAGAAACTGAGTCCATTTATATTTTTTTGCTGACAAACCTCCTGTAGCAATTAATTTATAATCTGATGATGGATTATACAAAGAAAGTCTTTGTTTTAAGCTAACTTCCTCATAATGTCTTTGTTATACTTCTTGCATATTGAGAAATTGGAAAGAGTAGTTCACAGATCAGCTCATACACTATTCCTACTTCTCTAGTCCCAGTCTATTTCACATTTGCTTTTAGAGCAGAGTGTGTTGAAATGTTTTCTGTCTTGTTCTTCAACACTTTCCTAGCAGTTTCTAACATTTGACTGGTGTTTTTGACTGGTGCTGTGCAATGAGCTGGCACTTTAGGATAACCCTTTCCAGGAACTTTAACATTTCTTCCTTGAGTGGCAATAGGTAATTAACCAACATTTTGGATGTGTAGTTTGAGTTATTTTTCCCATACATGTTATTCTGTGTTAACTGACATTGAGATTCATCTGGCATTTTACTGTCCTGTCACCTGCAAGTTCCTTTCGCAGCTCTCTGCAGTCAGCTTTACTCTAGACTACTCTGAACAACCCTGTATGAGGAACGGTGCACCACAGCAAAGCCTTTACAGGCAAAAATTGATTTGACTGAATCACTTTATTCAAAATCATAGGCTGAAAAGATTTTTATCCTTGAACATCCATACACAGCCCCTGTTTGAGTTTTGGGGTCATGGGGTGATGGAACACAAACCACAGCATTTTAACTGGCACATACCCTGTCTGTATTTCTGAAAGCTAAAAGCTTCTTCCTTACCTGGATTCATCATGTTTCCAGCAACTGCTGCTGGCTTTGGGTTGCTCCTGTGTCATCCACACACCACACACTCTCTTAACATAGCAGCAACTTCCAAAGCTACACAGACTTGTGAGTCACCTAATGTACACCCACATATCCACAGTTGCTCCCACACCCAGGGGTGGCTGGAGCAGAGAAGCTCCTGTCCACAATCCTTCCTGCATTCTTGGTGCTGCAGAACATTTATGCTCTGTCCTGGTCAACTGAACTGACTTGAAATCCAGTTTCTGCTCCAGGAGGGGCCCTCAATAACCAGCTTTCATAATACTAATTTCTTTAGCTCTGTGCTGAAAACAAAAGGGTATCATCACAGGAATCTGCTACTTATTGTTGGGTTGCACATTAGCTGAAGAGCTACTTCCCTCCAGGAACTCCAGTCCTGCAAATTGTTCCATACATGTATATATGTAAAATGTTATGTATAAAAAATGTTATAGATACATGCACATAAGCAAACAATCATGAAGGAAAGGGGAAAATGTATGTGTGTGGAATTAGACCCTTAAAAGAATTTCAAAGATAGCACCTTAGTTCTTCAATCCTTTTCATTTCAACAGGACTCGGAAAAAGATAGAAAGTAGAAACTATTGATCATAAAAGTTAATGGTGATACTGTAATGCTCTGTATGTTCTATATGGAGCCCTTTTGCATTTATTACTTCAGATTATCACTTAAACGATGAAATGTAAACCACTATCTCTAGTTAGTTTTATGCCTGCGTTACCATTTGCAACTCATAATTAAAAAAATTGCACACCTTTGCCTGCAAACACTGAGTGGACTCTAATGACTGGGTCTTAATCTCTGCCCATCCATTTTTGTTATCTGCATCCAAAAACGTTCAGTCAATGCTGTGGAAAAACAAACAAATAAGCAAACACAAAACTTTTTGATAAAATAAGAATTAATTTCCATGTTATCTCTACCCCTCTTTTTTGAAGTAAATTTCCCTAAAATGAGTTGTTATATCCATACATCATTAGTGCATTTTGCATATCCTTCATAAAATGCTAACATGTTTTCAGGAAGATTGTATGCCTCATTCCAAAAAAATTATTGCCCATCTGCACAGTCTTGACAAAATATTTCATTCCCTTCCATTTTCACCTCAGGTTCAATGCTTCCTGCACTTTTAATTAAAAAAAATAAATAAATACTAACATTACCATTTCAAATATTACTTAATCTGACACTCTGCATATGAAATATGTTTTCTCTTACAGAAGTTAGATTCTACCATGGGGCATTAAAACATAGCACACTGTTTCTTGTCTTGAATTAATTCATGCTTAAACTCTGGGTTTGCATAAATTATATACAGAAACCATACACCAACAAATCTTGGGAGTGTTAAGTATCTGGAATTTATATGGAGGTCAATGAATGTTCTAACATTTCTGTCTGCCTCAGATAAGGATCAGGCCATCAGTCTGGAAAACCGTTATCTCTTTCTGCACTTTATGTCATATTTCATATTTTATCTCTAGGTTTACATATGTGTTTACATTATACTTAGCTCTCAAAATCAGAAGGTGCAAAGAGAAGTGCATTGGTGAGGATCACAGAAGGAAAAGCAAAAATATTGATTGTTTTCTCTCATTTACCTAAAAAGGCAATGCTTTTGGTATTATTCAGCAGTCTTTGGCTTACTTCCTCCTTATAATTGTATCTGTTTCTCATTGTTAAAGATTCCTCATCCAAGCTAGTCTATTATTTCTGGAATTTGTAGAAAGGTTAGTGAGTCTCTAGAGTTGTGATTACTTTTTCTAGCTGACATTTATTGATCTCATTACCTTCATGCTCATATTTCAAAAACTTTTTTTTTTTTTTACATTTTGTTACCATTTCAAAGATGACAGAAATGCTGCAGTGCTCACTGTATTAGAACTGTATGTAATTAAAATTTGTACTCTGTGTTTCATCAGAAATTCACTGTCAAAACCTCAGCATGTGTTGTTTACAAATTAGATTGTTATAATTAGAACACAAAATGACTGCAAAAATAGAGACTAAATTTATATTTGAAACCAACATCTATTTTATTTATGCACAGAAAACTATGACATTTTTGGCCATAAGCAAGTTGCTAGAATACCATATTTTGGATGAAATCAGATGAAATCCACACCTGTACAGATGCAGCAAGCCCATGAACCACTTAAGCACATTTTAGGAGATACCACTGGGGAGGCAGGAGCTCTGCAATTCTGTGCTAGCTTTTGATTTGGGAGTGAATTTCACCTTTTGATTTTATTGCACTTTTCCTTTCTCTATTATTAATTATCACTGAAATGTAAGTGATTACAACAGTATTATCAATTTTCTTCAAGGTACAAGGAAATCTTGCAATGACTTGAATGGAATTTAGAGAATGCTTGAAATGTTTTAACCAATTAAGGAACAAAACTAGACCATAATACACTCCAAAACCTCTTAGCATACTTGTCTGGTTTAGAGAAAGTATGTTGGTGTTAGTCCTAAAAAGAGCTATTGTTTCATAGACACCTAATAATGTGAAGGACTCCATGTTCAGTAAACATCTGAATTCCAGAGGATACCAGCTGACAAATGCTGCTGTCAATTTGAAATTTCTCCTGCACCTTTCATATCTTTCTTTATAAAGTCTTTTTAAAGGTTGTCTGCCAAAGTATTGACGTGGACAGATGATGAAATTCTGGCAACAGGATACACACAGAACTAACAGGGTGATCTTGTGGTAGTGCATAATAAATACTTTCATGGAAACATGAAGATCTGAGATAGCTTAGATAGTACAGTGGTTTAATGAATGTGAACATCTCAGACTCAAGTTTCTGTACCGCTTTGCTGAACATTGCTAAATCAACTCCCTGTCATTGAGTTTCCTAAAAAAAATATAATAAATTGTCACTTTGCTGAAGTGGGGAAAGAAATTGGTATAGGTGTTGACATTTTAAGCATTGAAATATGTATTTCTGTATTATTCCATTAATATATGGATACAAGACACATTTATATATATAAAATATATATGCTATATGTATATATTTATATAAAATATATATATGTGTATTAAAAATGCATTTTATTGCTGGCACTTAGCAGACTTTACATTTGTTTATTATTTCCCAAGTTATATGAAAGAGTTGCTTTCTCCTTGCCATTTTTTATCAGAAGGGGCTTAGTGAACTACCATATTAAGTGGTCCTCTCCATACAGAAACTGTCTGTACTTCCTTATTGTCACTTCCTTCTTATGACCAGAATGCACAGAGTTCCCAGGTCAGTGATCTTTATCCAACTGGTGTGATATCTCAAGCATTGCACCTCAACCCTCTCTTTTCCCAAGCTGAATTCTCATTCACTTTGTAAAAAGTAACGTGACTCCTTCTCTGAAAAATGTGACTTGAGAGTCCTTTGTAAACTGTATGTGATCTTATGCCAATTACTAGGCCTTAAAGTCTGAAAATGTAGCCAGAGAAAAAAATAACATATATGTGCTGACAGTCTATGGGTGCCTTATGGCAATGCTAGTGCAAGACAGAAAGGGTGATACTAACTTGTCAAGCTGAAATTGTCTATGGAAGTCGTTGTAAGTGTCTGTGTGTTAGCATACAGCTAAGTACATTCCTTGAGGCAATGTAAGATAAACTACCATTGTAGATAATACCAAAGGAAAGGAGACACCTTACTCTGCCAATGAAAAAGTCTACATGACGGAAGCTGCCTTCATCATTCCTTTGTAATGGGAGTCCTCTCCTGTTCCCTAGGCTGCTTCATTGTGGTTGTCCTTGGAGCACTCCTTGAAACAAATGAATATAAGCAGGAAAAGGGATTGACAGCTGTGATTATGTTGGTTAATGAAATTAATGTATCTGTGGCTGAAACATATGCCGACAGCCGCTCTGTCTATCTGTGGATATCATGGCTACCTATGGAGAGCTTAAGCAATATTTTCCTTCTCTTTACATTCTTTTAAAGTAATTTTAAAATAGCTGTTCTCCAGTTAATATTCAATTCTGGTTCCTAATAATAAAATGCAATAACTTTACTCACCTTTTAGATATTAAGGCCACTAGCACATACAGTGCTAACCCCAGGAGTTCAGCTTGATGACCATCGACGAGCAATGAAAAATGTGAATCATTGCTTTTGTGGATGTCCAACAAGTAATTAAAGTTTTGGTGGGATTTAGCAGTAAGAAGATGTAAGAAAACTACAAGATTTGGAATGCAAACCATATTCTTCCTTTAGAAAGAGATTGATGTATTAAATATTTATGCAAACTTAATAAATTGGCAAGTGTATGAAAACACTGCTACACCTTCATCTCTTTCATATATCACCTTCCTGAAAAAAAGGATTTGCTACTAAAACAGAGTTGGAGCTCTGCTGCATAATTTTCCTACCAATGGTACTCGCCATTATTCTTTCTATGTCCATCTTAATTTAGGTAAAGAATATAGCTAACAATAAGAAGAAATCAATGAATATTATTTCTGAATAGAAAATGGAAGATCTCTTTACATCATCGGACATATACTCTGGAAATATTGAGCTCCTCTTGCAGGATTAATGTCCTATTTGTATTACTGACCTATTAATTTAAGTGAATAGCATGTCCAGCAGCCTTCTGAAAATAACAGATTTCTCGCATATTTTTAACTGATTATGAAATCAGCAGTCTTCCCCAATATCACCTGGTAATACTTAGCATTCTCCTTTATGACTGTGGTTATACTGTTGAGTAATTCTCACAATAACTCTGAAGGAAACATTATATTGTCTTTTTTTAGTGATAAAGTAATGCAGAGAAGTTGCTGAATGTCACGTAAGGGACATATCAAAGAAAAGGTAGAGTAAGGATGAATTATTTGAATGAGATTCTTATTCAACTATATGACTTTCTTAAAATCAGTGGACCATGAACCGATAAGAAAAGTAGGGCATGATTTACCACTCTTCACTGATATATACACATGCACTTTGGTTTGATCATCATGAAGACTGCTGTATTTGCTGGCTACACAATTAATAGCAAGCTGTAGACTATAAAGTGATTGTTCAGCACTTAGACATTCCAAAAAGCTCCATCCAAAGTAAAATGGTGTCATTGATTCTGCATGGACTAGAAAGTAGAATAACTTAGCCATCAACGCTTCAAGTGTATAAAACTTGAGAGATTAAAGTTTTGGGTAATAGAAAGCTGCTTACGTAAGTGATTCACAAGAGGAATATAACTACTATTTAGATAAAAAGAAGCAGACTGGGATTAAAAATGTTTGTATAAGCAGTATTATGTTTACTTCAAATGGAATAAAATAGGGAAGGGCTAAAATATTCTAAATTAATTAATGAAATAAAAGACAGATACAATGATGCTTTTATTAATAGTTACCTCAGGAAAAAAAGGACTTTGGGGTCTTTTAAGATTTAGGAAAAAAAGAGCAGAGATTTGAAGTTGTCATTTCACTGAAAGCAAAACAAAGCAGCGTTACGCAGACCAGCTCACCTTGTATTTTTACATTCACCAGGAACTCTAAATAAGAACCAAACTTCACAAAATGTTCCCCAAAATATATGCTGCACTGCAAAAAACAAATAAAACATTCAGGCTAAAATTTATTCATGTGATCTACAGAAATGCTGACTGTTGCTGGTTCTAACTTACAAAGAATTAGGACTCTTTTGGGATATTAGATAATGTCTTCAGGTAGAATAATAGGACAACTAACGTAATAGGACGTTCCAGGCTTCTGTAGGTTTGCTACCATACATGAACATACTTAACAGGTGAAAGTTTCTAGAGGAATTCTCATTCTGTTGACCTCAAAAACTGTCATTGGTTTCAGTGGGGCGGGAGTTCCCTTTTCATGTGAACCTGAGGAATTAGCTGTAATTATGGACCACTAGAATGGATTGAGGAGTTAGGGGCTGGATGGATGGGTTAGAGGAACTGAGAGTGGATGAATAGGTAGTTTAAGCAGTTATAATCCAAAGATCTGCATATATTGCCAGGACTTGATTTACAGCTTTAAAAATCTTCTTTATGTCTGAAGATAACATATACTGTAAAGCTACACTAAGACATTTCTGTTGTATGTCAGGAACCTCACTGTGTGTTTTTATACCTGAATTGTCTTGCCAGGATGTTGATCTCACTCACTCACTTACTCAGTACCATGAGGAAGACCACTTGTAAAAATCACAGCAGTATTAGAGTATGTTCTTGCTATAGGGTTCACTTGGGTTTTTCTGCATTGGAAAACATCTCATGTTAAACTAACTCAAGTGAGAATAACCAGACTGTGAAACAGTATTCAAGCTGTGTGTCTACACACCCTCTGTTCTTGTTTGATTGCTAAAGTAATATTTCTAGAGGTGAAGTGCCAGAAGATTCTTTGCACTCTTTGAATCTTCTCATGTCTGGAGGCATGGGAAAGGATGTCTTTGTTCTTTCTGAGCACAGTAAGGGCTTGTGGAAAACATTTTAGGACTGTGGCCCTTGAGCGGATCTAGCCTGTATCCACACTGAGGAACAGTTACGTTAGCAGTGAGCGAATCATGCTAAGTGTAGCTTTACAGCAGAGAATATCAGTATAACTGACTTTGTGTGCAGATGGAATTCATATTAGGAGCAATACTTGCATTACAATTTAAATAAAATTCACAGTGTGGACAAGGTTTTAAGGGTATGTCTTACTATCTAAAGCTGCAAAGAAGCATATGAATTAGCTCAACCATTAAAAGTAATAGGACTGCGTTAACATGGTTCTCTGCTGCCTGATTTTCAGAGAATGTTTATGTCAGAACTAGCAACTTTAGAGCAAAGTTGGGTATTTCAATTTGACACTACATTGTGCAGAGAGGACAATCCCTATAAAGAATAGTTAGAAAATGTTTACAGACTTTGGGGGGGGGGGGGGGGGGCAATAAATGCTAAGTAATCTTTATTAATGATAAAAAGCAGTGTAAACTGAGAGGATAGATGAACTGGAGAACATTTCATTATTCTAATCATCATCTTTTAGTGACAGCTGACCTGCTTCTCCACTTCCTTGCATCTTGGAAAGTCACTAACACTTCTGTAAAGAAAGCATAATGTTCTGAAAGGTAGTATTTTACTACACGGTGCTCAGCTGAAAATTACTTTATGAGATCTAAGGTAGTGAAGGATTGGACCCAGATGAAACTACTAATAGTTAAGGCTCATATTTCTACATGACCACTGATGAAAGAGAAGGCGCAGCATCTCTGGAGACTTGGGGGAATGTTCAGGGAGTGCTATAATTAATATCTAATCATTCCATTTGACAACTCTTAATCTCATTTTCTCAGACTTACGTCCTACAGATTGTTTATAAATTAGATTGGTGGTCATAGTAACTATTCCCCTGAGTTTGCAAAGTGAAGCAAGCCTAAAATGACTTCTACTTTTCACAGCAGGGTCAATTGAGCACATCATCCTTCTCAGCAGGATAAAATGAGTACTGTGCAGCCTACTCTGGGGCAAATCATTTCCCTTTCATACAATCTTAGTAAATGAACTGTGGAAGACTATAAGTTTAAGGAGGAAAGTACTGTCCCTTGGTCTAGAGTAAAGCTCTTGCAGTTTCAGCTTGTGCTGAAGCTCCTCTGCAGGTGACATGGACTGGCCAGTCTGCCCACGTAGCTGCAACACACCAACACGCATCTCCATTGTATGCATGTGGTGTGGGTTGCCTTCTGTACCCTCTCCCTCACCTTGTAATAGAACGTCATCAGCTTCGTGGAGCAAAGAACTTTCCGCATCTCTTCACAACAGAAAAGAAACTAAGACCTCTATGCAAGTCATTGAGATGTACATTCTCTATCTGTTCTGAGAAATGACAACTGCATCACAGGGAAGCAAAGTTTTGAAAAGTTCATTGCATTGCCAGAGAGAAAAGGTGCTTGTCTTTACTTCCAGAACTGCATATTCAGTGCAGAGTAGAAAGTCAAGCTGCAGACCAAAATTCAAAGTGAAGTTAATATTTTTATCTTTAACAGGATTTCAGAGGAGTTATTTCAGAAAGAACCTGTAGTTAACAAAACATATAAATTATATGCCAACAAGAATAAATTTCAAGTCACTCACACAACTGCAGCTTGTAGGAGGAAATCATCATAAAAGCTCATTTTGGCCACCAAACTAGCAGTGAATAACTTTTTTCAGTACGGTAGTGTAATTTCTCAGAAGCTCCTCTCCAATGTAAATTCTTACTTCGGGTCTGTTGCAGGCACTGTATAGCTCCCAGGCCCCAAAGCCTGATCTGTACTGATTGATGAGACTGTTTTAAATCTATGAACCACAACACCCTTTGGCAAGGAGTCCCACAGCTCAACCACACATTATGCAAAGAGCCAAGTTCTTTTCTTTATTTTGCACCTGGGTTTTACCAGCTTAATTTGACCCCCACCCCACAGTTTTTCACATTGCAAACCACTGTATCATGGTTAACATGAGGGTGTTCTCAATGTTACTTACAGCTTTGGTTATTCCACGTTCAGGTGCATTTTGTTTTCTTTATGACATATTTTTATTAATAAAATACATGATAACAGTTTTGACCATTTGTATATATGTACATATACACACATATAATCAAATTCTATATTGTATGTGAAACATTCTATACTAAGACTGTACAACACTATTTTACATATACAGCCAAAAAAATGACATTTGATTTGTCACGACCTTTTTATCAATACAGTTCTGTGGCTTGTGTGAGATTTATGTTAGCTTCATAGAAAGATAGCTCTTGAGAGGCTAAAATTAGTATGAGCGTGGCTTATCAGTTTCATTCACTAAATATCTGAAAACAGTGGCTTTTACAGGATTAAATGAAAAATCCGAAATAATTCTTATCTACAGTTTAAAGTAATCTACTTCGAAGAAATGAATGATCTGTGGGTGACTACCAAGGCCATGTGATTTATTGATTTATTTCTATCGATTTAGTAAGCAGCAGCGCAGAGACAATACTTGCGACCCGATGAAAAGCAGCCGAGTGTGCCCAGGCGGTCCGAGGTACATCGCGCCTGTCTCTTGCAGAAGGGGAAACGCACAACCTCTTTCAGCTATTTAGTGGCGGAAGAATTTCGCACCTGCGGTTTTGGTAAATCATTTAGGTCGTAAATGACACCCACCGCACACCGGAATTCACGAGCTTTCGGTGGGGGACGATCGAGACTAGCACAGCCACAAGCTGGGGGGGGGGGGTCGGGGCAGCTGCGCGCAGCCCTCGCCTCCCTCCTCGCCGCGGTCCCGGGCGAATTTGCGCTTCCAGGCAGCAGCGGGAAGCGGAGCAGCGATGTTCCCGTCAGCCCAGCACGGCGGGTGGCTGCGGGGGGCCGGGGCCGGCCCACGTCCCCGGCACGGCCGCGGGGGGGTGTTCCCCGTCCCGCTGCGCACCCCGGAGGGCGGGGAACGGCCGCAGCCCCTGCCCGGGGACAGCCGGCGGGACGGGGGAGGAGAGGGGATGCGGGGGAGAGCTGGAAGCGCAGCCAGAGAAGGGCCGTTGCCTCCCCGACACCGAAGGCGGGAAAGTTGGGCGAAGAGGAGGAGGAGGAGGAGGAGAAGAAGGAGGGGGGCGGCCAAGCGCGCCCCGCCGCCTCGCCCCCTTCCCCGATCCGCTCCGCCCGGGGCTGCCGGCCGCGGCCCGCTCCCCTCCCCGCACCGGCGAGGGGCAACGTGTCGTCGTCGTCCCCCCCCCCCCCCCCCCGCCACCGCCCCCTCCCCCGGCCGGCTGCCGCCTCCGCTCCGGCCTTACCCCTCCTCCGCCCCCTTCGCACCACGCACCGCCCCCCCCCGCCGGCGGAGGTGAGGCGAGGCGCGGCGCCGACTGCAGCGGCGGCCGGGGAGGACGGGGGCGGCCAGGGCTCTCCGCGGCGACCGGCTGCATCCACCGCCCGGCCCGGCCCGGCGGAGGGAAGAGCCATGGGGCGCAGCCGCCGCTGGAGCTGCCGCGGAGAAACTCCCCTTCGGCTGCCGGTTGCTGGTGGCCTGGTTTGAGGAGGAGGAGGGCAGGAGGGAAGGGGCCGTAGCCGCGGCGGAGCGTGCAAGTTGCGCTGTGCCCTTCTTCTTCCCGGCCCGTCTCCCGCCCGCGGAGCAGCATGCGGACTGGCCTCCGCGCCCCCTCAGCTCCGCTCGGGCCGCCGCCGCCTCCAGCGCATCCTGCTGCCGGCAGCGCTAACCCGGGCGCTGGATGAGCCGGGAGGGGGGAGATCGCTGCTGCGGTTCCGCCCGCTTCTTCATGCCGGCTTCTGCTCCGGCGGGGGTAGCAGCACCGCCGCCGCCGCCGAGGAGGAGCCGGCCGGCCTTGCCCGCCGCCGCCCGGGGGGCCGGGGCGCCCCCCCCGCCCGGGGGCCCCGCATGGCGTGTTACCTGGTCATCAGCTCCCGGCACCTCAGCAACGGGCACTACCGCGGCATCAAGGGCGTCTTCAGGGGACCGCTCTGCAAGAAGGGCGCTCGCTCGCCGGTAACTGCCACCTCCTCGCTCCCCCCCTCGCTTGCCCCCCGCACGGTAGGAGCCGGTGCGGGCGGACGGGTGCGCGCGGGGCCGTGGGTGCCCACGCCGCGGGGCTGCCGGCGCGGCGCGGCCCGCGGGGGGCGGCGTTGGCCCGCGCGGGGCGTGGGCGCCGGCCCGGTCCCGCTCTGCGGGGCGGCCGTCGTGGGCGCTGCCTCGCCGGGCGGCTCGGAAAAGTTTCTGCGCTGGCGGCCGCCTGCGTGGGGCCGAGGGGACGGGGCTGGGGAGGCGGCGCCGGCCCTCCGCGGTGCGGCGCGGGGGTTGCCCCTCAGTCGCCGTTCCCCGGGGACCGCGCCTCGGGCTCCCGCCGGCGGAAAGGTTAATTTCTGGCGCTTTGCGGGAAAGTTGGAGGCTGCGAGAGGGGAAGGCGCCGGGTCGGCTCCAGGTGTCGCGGGTTAGGACCTTGTCCGAGGTTTTGGCGCTGCGGAGGAGGAGGAGGGAGGGGAAGCGGCCGATCTTCTGTTTTCGGCTGCAAAAAAAGGAACGCGCGCGTTCGGCTGTGGTGTGTTGCGAGCTACCTGTCGATTCTGACGTCTAGGCAGAACACGCGTGAAGTTTGGGGAGGTCCTGCGGAGACCAGAGCCCCGTCGAGCTACCGTGGACGGTCCCTCCGAGTCGCTAAAGGCGCTTCATAGGGGCGGGCGGGGGCCGGGCTGCGGGCGGGTGGCCCCGCGGCCGCCGGGGCGGGGGGCAGTGGGGTGCCCGCGGGGAGCCGCCCTGGGAAGGGCGCCCAGGCAGCGCCGGGGCGGTGCAGCCTCTCCCCCGCCTAACGAGGGTGGTGGCTTTTACGGTAACTGTGGTAGTACTGTAAGCGTTTCTGTAGCCGCGACTGAACTTTCCCTGTCAGCGTGCCGAGTCTCGATCCGTGAAATACGGAGGGATACGGACCGGCCAGGCTTGCGGAGGCTCCCTGACACCCCCGCGCCCCACTGGTGGGACTCCCTCTCCGGCTGTGCCGGGTTGTGCCCCATAACGCACCAGCACCCCAAACACCTTTTGGAAACTGCGTGTGATGACAAAGTCTCGGCTTTCGGTTTCTTGACTTTCCATGACGGAAAGTGACAGATGTTTCATTATACTTCTAAAATCCCTTCGGTGCCGTAGGCCGGCGCTCAGCTGCAGCACCGGCAGGTTCCCCCTTGCCCTGCTGTATCCTTCGCGTGCAGCGGAACACAGCTGCGCCCAGGTAGCATCAATCAGAGGCTGGCTGAGCTGTGTTTGTGCTCTCTGACCCGTGGAGCTGATCCACCCTTGTGTGTGGAACCTCCCAAAATGCGGGAGACGTTAACTGAGATTTCTGTACAAAATTACAGAGCTAGAAAGGAAAAGACCTCAAAGATCTGAAGCAGGAAGAAGCTTCATTGTAAATACTTCGTATTTAGTAGAACTTTAACAATCGATTCTCAAGTCGAGGAGTATCAGAAGGTATCACCTCCAAATAGTGTTATATTCCAAATCCTTCAGTTCCCAACTTCTTTCCCTTTCTTTCTAACTACCTAGTGAGTATGCACACCACTCCGCTCAATCTAAAGACTTAATGAAATAAATGTAATTGTCTGACTCCATTAACAAATCATCATGTTTAACGTAGTTTTGCTACCAGCTGGGAGTAATTTTTGTTTAAATGCAAATATCAGAGAAAAAAAACAACAAATAATTGTATTGATGGTTCTTATTGCTTAAAGGCATTTTTTTTAAAAAAAAAAAAAAAAGGATTTTGCTTTAAATTGAAGCATCTTTGTCTGAAGCCAACTATCTAGGGTTTAGTGGAAAAGGGGAAAAATTTACAAAGTTGAAAATAACCTCAGGTCTCTTTCACGTGAGCTTTCCAGAGTTTGAAACAAGTAGCAAGAGCACTTTGTATTGCTTTTCACTAAGATACAGAACCTCTTGGTTTTGAGATTCACGTGACCAGGAGTTGGGGTGCTTTATGTGGTTTGGGATTTTTCTATAGAAAGGACTGAATTTTAGCAATCCTTAGCTTTCATTATGAATTCTTGAGGGAAAACTTTCACCTCTCCACACACATCTTTTTTTTTTTTTCTTTATTTCCTTTTGCTTTTTTTGGTGGCCACTATTTGAAGCTAGTCAGGCTTTAGAGGTGATAGGCTAAGTCCTCTGGAGAGGGAGTGGTGGGCAGCTCGTGGAAATAAGAGTACATGATAAATTAATGGTTTGTAAATGCTGGGTAATTGTAGCTCTAGAACTCATTTATATGTGTTTGATATTTAGCATTTACTACTGTTTTATATATGTGGTTTTCATATTTTCATATGGGAGTCCAGACTTCAGGAGAAAAATAAGGGATACTTAGTTGGCAAAGTAGGTAATAGTTTGCTATTAAATACTGAAAGCAGTGATTCTCTAGAGTACTCTGCATGTGCCCGCAAACTTTTAACTTTCAAGACCATCTCCTTCTTGCTCATCAGTGTGTATGAAGTTGGGAACTGTGAACTGCAAACACCACCACCTGGTTGCATTTTTGCATTAGGGATGCAGGAGTCCTGCATACTGAGATTTAGTATTGATTGAGGTAGTAAAATTGTTTTAAGCACGGGGAAAAAAACCCACACAATGCAAACAAACCCTCCAACTATTTGTATTTTCAATAAGCTATGGGTTAAGCTTGGGACAACTTCTTATACTTAAGAAGGAAGTCTTATGCAAGTCGCGTTTATTTGTATTCCCTGTGCTGTGCTTGTGTTTTTATTTAATATCTCCTGATTATAACTTTGAAAGATACAGGTTATGTCTTGAAGTCATCTTTAAAATGCTGAACTTGGAAGCAGCCTTGAAGATTTGATTTTATAGTTTGTACCATTAAACAATCTTATATTTGTACACCATGAGCTATCTTACGCATGAGTCTACGTAGTCTTTAGTGGATAACATGTACCTTTCTGTTTTTAAAGTGTTCTGTATTAACAGACCATGAAATGTCAGTAGACTTAAGGCTATGCTTTAAGAAATGAGAACAGTGGTGAATATTTTAAATACCTTTATCAAATTTCATGGCTATATGAACAAGGATTTTTCAGTCTGGATGTTTCTGTAGTAGGTATTTAGCATACATCGCTATTATTGTGTCAGAAACAATTCTGGTCCTTCTTGCTGGTATGCAGAGAGACCTTTAGCAGTAGCAAGAAGAACAAGATACGGAGGACTAAAAAGATAATACACTTTGTGTATGTGAATGTGTGGTGACATCATAAAATATTTTAAAACTCCTACCTTTCCTTTGCCCACTTTCACATGCTGGTAAAGGGACTAGCTATGAATGTGCTGAAGCTGGCATCTGAAGTTAGCAGTAATGAATTCAGAAAGAGTGGAATTAGAAGCAGCCGCCAGTGAATGATGTATCAATGGAGTTGTGACTTGCACGGGGAAGGGAATGATGAGTTTGAGCGTGGTGCCAACATAACTGAGGATAGTGGACAGTAAGCTGAAGAAGGAAGCTGCTTATTTTAGAGACCTGATTCTGTGCTTTAAGCTTTTTTATTTTATCTGGAAAATTATGTTCATGAACATATTATAAGCCAGTTTTCTGCCTCTGAAAATTGGTATTTAATGAAATGCATTATGATACAGAGATATTGCATATACTTCAGACTGATTATATTGTCTATAGGATTTTTGAGTCCTGAATAGATTACATTGATCAGTGTACTGGTTTTAGTTTTTGCAGTCATGATAGATATGCTGTAATATTCACCTGCAGCCAAACCTGCTCAGAGGTTTACTGCCACAACTCACAGGCCTAGCAAAGCTGGCACTGAAAAGAACTTGGCTGTGAAACTTTCAAAGAAAGTCTTCCAGGATACAGCAGAAAATGGTGTTGGGAATTCAGCAGATGGCCCCCTTGCTTCTGAATCATTTTTGAGACAAGGATGTTATTAGGGGGCACTGTTCTGTTTGTGGCTTTTTAAGGTGAGATATAAACAGTGTCTCATTTACCACTTGGTAACAACATCCTTTTGTATTTTGAAGGAAATAGAAGGCTCAGAAGACCCAGTGCCTTAGCCAATTTCTGACTTGGCTAATTATTCTTCTTCTGTTGTTCCCTGCAGCTTCAGCTGAATACAGTATTTTTCACTACTTCTCTAAGCTGTTTTCTAATAAGGCTGTCAAGCAGCTGCTCTGTTGCACTTAGTGCTTGCCTAATTTTGTTGGGGTGTGGGGAGTGGGAAATGCCTCTCTGTTAGACAGAGCTACCTTTTGAAAAGCACAGCTCTCTCACCCCAAGTCCAGAGGCTTGAGTAGTTCTAAGTAAGTGCATTGCAGGTACTTGGAAACGATGACTGTTTAGTTGATACTGAGCCACAAACATGCAGTTCCAGCACTAATGAAAGCGTAACCATGACTGAATAGCACCTTGTTAACTCTTTGTAGCAGATAACAACACTGGGCACCTGGAAACTTAGAAAATTTAAGGGTGTTTGAGGACTGAGGCACCATAAATAGAGAACAGGAGGGCCGTGGCATGAGCAGCTCTCTTTGTGTCTGCCTCAGCCTAATGGGGAAACGCTAGCACAACTGAATCTGCCACAAAGAATGCCAGTTTTGTGTTTGCCACCAGTGAGGAGAGGTGTGTGCCAAGCACAGTTGTGAGAAAGCAATTTAAATGCTAGACATGGTGAATGTGTATCATGTGAAATGTGGTCTAGGTGGCAGCAGGTTAAAAGGAGGATCTGCCATATATCTGGGTGATCAGCTGGAAGACCAAATAACTTGTGAGTTTCTGATCATAAGCACTGCTGATCCTCAGCACTGTGGCTGCACCCTCAGCAGCACTGAAAGTGGAGAGGAAGGGTATGCTGTAGGCATTACCAAAGAAAATACATGGGAAGTAAGATTTCAATTAAGAAATATAGTCTAAAGGGACCAATAATGAACCAGCAGCTCCAATAAATAAACTGGTTTGGGTAGTTTCTATGAAGGAAAAGGGGGGAAAAAATCGACTGTACTAACAAAATAGTGTAGAAAGGAAAAGAGGGAGAAATAGCAAAAGAAATGGAAAGTGGTACTTTCACTCTTCTGTGCCAAAAGTCTCTGGCAGCTGCCTCCAGCAGAAGTGGCCACCTGCCAGGGGGGATCCTGCGCGCTCTGCTGAAAGCGTGGAGCTAGCTTGCCAAGGTACCTGCTGCACACAAACTAAGGGAAGGCACTGCTGCTTAACTGTTTCTCATCTCATTCATTCCAGGCACTTTGTGTCTCAGAGTGGGCTGAGCCTGTTTCCTACCAACCCTACGTCCTCCACCGTGCTGGAGAATATGAACATTCATGCAGCCCACACTCAACCTCATGGTGATCTTATTTGCTGATTTTGTGGTTCCTATTACTGTGCTTTCAGTGCATTTCTGACACGTGAGAGACAGAAAGAACTTTCAGAAAATATGAATGTGTTTTTAGCCACATGTAACTTCGCTGCTCACGCCTTGTATTAAACCTGTTTTTGTGGTACATATTGCTTTTGAGCATATTTTGTTTCTAATTCAGTCAGTGGATAGCACTTTGTATATAGCACTGCAATTAAATTTAATCATCTTCAACCAATTTCTGCTGGGGCCATTTCCTTCATCCACAATTAGCAGTAATGTTAAACAGGTGCTTTATGTTTGACAGCGCCTTTCCAGCATTCTAATATTTTTATTGGTCCCTCAATTGAGTTCTTAAAACCAGATCGATTTCTCTCTTATTTTGCATGTGGCAATGCTTTTTTGTCCATTACTTCCAGAGTTATTGCAGTTATATCCATTTGCATTCTTGCTTTCAGTTCATACACATTTTACTCACCCAGAGCGTAGCAGTTGTGTTTTTGGTGTTTTTTTTTGTTTTTTTTTTTTTAATTCTGCACCGTTTAGAAGTTTGAAAATGAATGTAGGGACCTAGTGTTTGTGAAACAGGTGCTCCCTTGGATAATGAGTTGAGCTCTTAATCAGTCTCTGTGCATTAAAGGCTGTTCCTCTGCATGTTCCTGCCCTGCCTTCTGGACTCCTGCCCACATGTGCTGTCCATGGTAAGCACTTGCCTGGGAGGATGCTTCAGCTTCTTCCTCTGGCTAAATGATCGTTTTGTTTTGGCCACTTAACGACTAAATAAAGTGAGTAACTTTGTTTATGCAGATACTTTCATTTGAGATTAGATTCCTTGCGTAAAAACTGCGGTCAGAAGATTCTCATAATCTGAATCTACTTATTCCCTGCTAAAAAGGATTTGCGGGAGCTCCCTGCAAAAGGTCCCTAAATGGAGAAGGAAAAGAAAGCTTTTAAAGACTGGCTAGAGTGTAGGCATTTTTCTCCTACGTGGGGTTCCTTGATGGACTGCATAGGCTTTGGCTACAAGGCTTGAGGCTTTTTTGGTTTGTTTTTTTTTTTGGTGTTTAACACCAAGAACCTTTGTTAAGTCTTTTTATTACATCTCAACTGATTATTTTGGAAGACTTAAGTCATCATTACCTGCAAATGTAATTTTTCTCACTTGTATTAGGAAATGTGTGGGGTGTATTAAGAAGAATGTGGAAAAATACTCCCCTGGGGAAAATGTTGACTTTTCTGTGGAATAAACTAGAAATTTGAAATATTTTTATCTGCCTGCTGAAATACTGTTATTTTAAAATGCTGTAGTACACTGTGAGAGATTTAGTTTTACCACTTTATGTGTCTGTCCACCTGGATAAGCCTCACTTCTTATATGGGCATATCTTCCATTATGCCCTCAAGGTCTTCACTCTGGAAGACAGTGCACCACATTTGTTACACAGCAGAAGCTGCAATCCTTCTTTTAGAGCGCAGGATTTAGGATCTTACTGTGAAAGTGGTTTACACCTACCACAGTAAAAAAAAAAAAATCATGGATCAGGGATAATTTATTTAAAAGATCAAATTAAGTTTATTACAGGGTCCAGTCAATGTCAGAGAGAAGTACAGATGCATACATGGGCCTTCAGGAAACAGAATTCCAAATGTAACATGCAGCACCATTAAAATCCAGTTTGTCCCTCCAAGGAATTAAGTGGTCTTTGCTGGGGAAAAACAGTCATTTTGCAAACATACGTGCATGCAGAAGTCCATGCATGCAAACATTTCTGAATAACAATAAGAAGATCCTTTAAAAGAGCTTTTTAGCATTCACATCAACAGTTGCAAACACGTCTTTTTCAAGATTCAGCCAGCTCTGGTGTTACCCTTTGAACCTTCAAAACTCTGAATGAACACTATTAAAATAACTTGATTTATGATGATAATCTGCACAGGTGATACCAGAGGCAGCTACTGAAATGTTAGAGCTAGATATCCAGAGTTCACTCCTGCATTTCTGTATTTTATGTGGGCACATATCACTGCTTGTCTTGTACAATCAACTACTGCGCATGAGTAACAAGATTTGTCATGGGGTACGTACACATGCCTGAAAATGCTGTTCAGTGCTCAGAACGTATTGTTCTGTACCCAGTCGTAAGACACTTTAATGACAGCTTTTTGTTTTTTTTACACTAGACTAAATTTATGTGCATACTGGATAAGATGTAAACATCATCATCAAAATTTTGTCCCAGTTTCATAGTTACGCATAATGATAATTGGCAAGCTGGTTCAAGTAAAGAAATAGAACCATTGCTGGGAGATTACATGCATCTCCGAAACAATTCATACATTAATCAACTCTAGTTGATATCAATTTTTCAATTGATGTTTTCCCTGGAACACATTCTAAAACAGATTTAGTGCATTTGTGTCAACAGAAATATTCTATCTATATTCTGCTCAGACTGAACTGGAGTGATGTATTTGATGTTGTTGAGGAAAATTCTCAGTTGTAATCGGCTGTAAATCTGCAGCCTGCATTTCCAGCTTAGATTGTAACATGTTAGGAAGGCTTGTGAAACTAGACTGGAAAGTGTAAGGACAGAATTTCCTAAAATACACCCTTTGTTAGCAAAATATTTGGTAGATGGGATTTTTGGGTTAAAATTGCAAATGAAATCTGTACGAATACTATGATCAGAGGGTCTGCTAGAAACACAAACTCTTATTAAGCTGTTCAGCGTATTTTTTATTTTTAAAGAGAAGTTTTCATATTCAGATTTTTATAATTCTAATTTTAGTAGTTTTTTGTGGGTTTCAGAAGTGAGAATTACAAATCATTTGTCTATGCTAATCTTCATTTTTCTGTGCTAAATATTACGTCTTCAGTGGAAGTCTGACTTTCTGTGAGGTGTGAAAAGCTCTGACCACTGTTTTTTGTTTTTTGTGGGGGTGGGGGTGGTTTAAGAAGGAGCAAAAGTTGTATATTCATGTCACCTTATGTTAGACATTGGAAAACCGAGTTCAAATCTTGATATTTTGAGCCTGTTCTTGAGCCCTTGTCTGTGATTACAAGAAGCTTCTGGTGATGCATCACAGGTTGACAGGGAAAGAATCTGCAGCGATTCTCACATCAGATGCTTAGTCAATATTGTGGTCCACATGCTGGCTAAGGCAGGCGATCAGTGAACTGGATAATAATAAGGATTTCTCTGTGTGGGAGAGGCGCTGCTTACTTCCAGATGCTGTTCTGACTGCTCCACTGTGCTGGAAGGCATTACGGTGTAGGAACAGAATATCTGTGATGGCCACAGCCTGCGTGGCCATAGGTCTGTGCCAAAAAGCAGCCTGAGAGGTGTACCCATCATCTCAACATGGGGAGGGGCTGCCTGGTCTGATGAGCACCACCAGATCGGTAATTGTCACATAGCTATTGAGAACTTGTTTAGAAAACAAAATTAAAAAGCACAGTCATGTAGGTCCCCATAGAGCAAAAGACGAAAGCTCACAATATGATGTGTATGCAAGCAGTTTGCGCATACCAAATAATAAATACACATCCTGTAAATGTCACTGAATACATATACAGCTTCTCCTAGCTGTCTGAATGCTTAGCTGCAGTCCTTATAAAGCTGTACTACTGCTCTTCCTTGATGGAAGATTGAGGTTATTATGTTGCATGGCATCTACACGAACGGTCATTAGCACTTCCCCTCTTCAGTGTTTCAGTATACTCTTACGTTACTTTAGAGAAAAGATAGCAAAACCGATGTGAAAAAATAGTTTAGTGAGCCAAATGAAGAAAGACTAGGTTGGTACTATATACAAAGATTTCAAATTTTCATTGGAATGATAAATATATGCATGGCTATTCAGTGTGGCAAAGAGGCAGTGTAAGGAGGGCTGTGCAATATTTGAGACTGATTTACTCACAAATTAACCAGCACTTTTAAAAAGTTTTGTTTCTGGGAGTGAGTGATAAATTTTTGTGGTTGTTAATAATCAATAGAAAAATCACAGATGTGTGCTTTTTGATGCAGACATTGTATTTGTATCCTATAAAAGAAAAATGACATTGAAATAAGTGTTGAATATGTAAACTTGCTGGTTTTATATTTTGTTCATTTCTTCTGCTGAAAAACTGTTTATCACCATAGTGTATTTTATACCATGTGGAACATGAGTATTTTATTCGGTATACATTGTACAATATATGTGGTTTATTGATTAGTATTATAATAAGCATATTTTAGAAGTTAAACTTTAAAAAATACAGATGCAACATTGTGGTTATTTATCTCAGAAGTTAACCCTCCCATCAAAATAAACAAAAAATGGTCTCTAAATTTATTCCCTAGAGGACGTGTCTTACTTGAAAATGATAACGCTTGGTGGAGAAAGATATGCCTTTCATTTTAGCTAGCTTGATATGTCTGTGTAGCACAGGTTTAGAGCTCTCATTATTATTGGGGAACATGTTTTCATTCTGTGAAGTTTAAAAAAAAAAGAGTATTGACAGCATTGGGCTTTTAATTACATAAAGCAGATGTGATGGCTGAAATAGAGGGTTATATCCATATGCCATGTTATGATTTCTAATGGGGAAAGGAAAATAGATTTGGGCCGGTTTTTTATTTTCAATTTCTTTTTTGACAGCTGACTACTAGTCTGGGTATCTATTCATAATATTACTTCTTCACCTTAAAGAATCACTGACTTCGTAGGTGATGGAATTTTATATCTGTGGGTTGTGGGACCAGCCTTTAAATGTTTATGTTGTTTTGCCTACATGACAACTTTCATCAATAGAGATCATTATAAACAGCAAATTGGAATAAGTTAAAAAATGTTTCCTTGAAAGGGGTTTAAACAAGTTTACAGAATGACTTAATGGAGCCTGCATTATCTTCACAGTCAATAAAAGCAAAGGCAGAGAAACATGCTTAAAATCCACAGCAAAAGTGTTTTGTTTCCACTGTCTCTTCTTGAAGACTCACTCTTTAAGCTGTAGCAAATGAGGCTTATTAGGTATGTACACTTAGAAATATTCCAGTAGAAAAACAGTTTTCAAGGGTTTTCTTTTTAAATCTGGAGTTCATCTGTAAACTTAAGTAATAAGGACCTTGAATGCCTTTTACCTCTACCTGAAGATGGTTGCTTATCCTAAACTTTGCCAAAATATGCTTAATTGCAGTAATATTGTCTTCCTGATGCCCCAACTAGCACTGTCTAAAGAATAAAGTTATTATTATAAAAAGTATTTGAAATACGTATGTTTAGAAACTATTTTCACTACAGTGATTTATCATTGTACCAAGCAATACTGTAACCTCGGATAATTGAAAAAAAATCCCAAACCCACCAACACCCCAAACCACCCCAAACCATGCCCCCAAACATAGCAAAATAATCAGAACGAGCAGGTGAGATCACCATGAATGTGATGAATCACTGGCAGCCTTTCTTTGTATGTCTGCTCAGGTAAAGTTCAAATCCTGACCTTCCACTTGCCTGGGAGCTGTATAGAAATTGTAATTGGCTTCCTGATTGCCTGTTAAGAATGATAACTGATTAAGAAATTGTAGCACCTTACACTGAAGAGTTTTAAATACATAAAGCAGTCTGATCTGTCTCCTCACAATAAAAGGTATGACTGCTCATGTTATATGTTACAAAGGAAACTCTATTCTTTTCTGTCATTGTTATGTATTTAGCTATGTTTATACTTCTAACCTCTGGCTAATGAAGATGGTGACTGTAGGCATTAGACAGCCTTAAAAAGACTGATGCTTTTGGTTACAGTATACTATAGGATAAATTGTACAGTTCAAATCTCTCACAGAGTTAAAAAGGATATGTGGTATCTGGAGAAACATAGAGCTGTCAATTTTCTACTTGATGGTACTAATATATTTTGATAAGATCTGCATATTAAGAATGAGCTGTCAAGTACAGTGATTTACTTCTGCAGTTGTACACTGTACTTCACAATGAGTAGAACAAACAATAAAAACATGAATCCTTGCCTCTGCTCTGAAGGACAGTGAACAAAGACGCATAAGCATTACAGCTGCCAGGCTTGGAGAGGACATGGTTTTCAGAAGGGCCTGGAAAGAGAAAAGGAAGGAGGGTAGTAAATGTGAACGGGGAGGTTAATTGCAAAGTAAATGAATTTGCTACAGAAAGCGCTGAGGCTCAGATCCTCAAAGGCTGTGTATATATTAGTAAACAACACCAGGGAATGCACCAGGCGCTGGAGCTTAATCAGCTAAACGATGAAATTGTGAGGATTGTTTCTAGCATGCTTGTGGTGTGGACCAAGTAGCACTGTCCCAGACATTTCTTGGGAATGGTTTGGGAATGAGGATAGGGCAGGGACAGTTAGCAGCATGTGGTTTCCATTCCCAGAGGGTTTAACAGCACTGACAAGGGCTGCTCAGTAAAGGCAAGTAGAAGCCTTCCTTATTTTTTTATAAGGTTCTGAAATCCCTCCCCTCTCTGGGTAGGGGATTGCTGCTTCCTGGGTTCTGCTGACCTGCATGGCTGGTCCTGAATGCCCATGTGCATGGAGCATCCCTGACTCCAACTGAAATCTGGCCCAAACAACTGTCATATTTGTTGTGTAAACCTGGAGTAACTCCATGCAATCAGGAATTCTCAGAACATTATGTCCTCAGCCTACTTTTGGCTCTTTTGCTCCTCTTTGTCTTCCCTGTAGTCACTAGATATTTTCTGTTTCTCTTTTTTGGGCAGCAGACTTCACTGTCTCTGGGTGTGTTTGCTCCATTTGTTCCTTGATCTTCTCTGTTTCTTGGTATTGAACCTTGCTCAGGTTCTAGATGCATTGGAGTCAATCCCACAGTTGGCAGTTAAGTCTGTGCAGCATATTTACCCAGGTTTTTTTAGTTTCAGGCCATCTTTCCTCTTTGAGATAACAACAGGTAATACAGAGGAAAACTTGTGTAAAGCACAGCCACCCATGGAAAGAAACAAAATCAAAGACCTGCCAGAATGGGGCAGAAGATGTTTTTTGAGGGCATTAGGGTATTAAATGTATTTTGGGACTTGGGATTGCTCAGAAATGATGTTTAAAAGTGTCAAAGAACCCAAAGATACTCTCTAAAGAGAAATTGCTCTAAAATTATGGTTTACATATCCGTGTGTCTTCATCAACCCAGGCCTCTGAGGTACTGATGAATGATTACATTCAGTGCCAGGTGGGTAACCTCTTATGGATTCTCCCTGAAATTATAAGCTTTCTGTGTGTCTGAGATGGTGTAGGACTGCCCTCTGCTTTCCTACTCTTTGCACTCCATCTTGGGCTACAGTTTCTAGAAGGAGCTGTTAAGGCCCAATAAGATTTCAGCATTTACTGCTGATTGTAACTTCTCTGTAGAATAAAATTGATGTTTAGGCAGTAGTGGAAGCCCACAGGGTTGGTTTTGGACCCCAGGCACTGGCAGTGGGATTGTGAAGCTATGTCTGTCCTGTGAAGGGAGGAGCAGTGGAGCTTTGCAGGTATGTGAGGGATGCTCACAGTTCTTGCCCACACAGCGAAGCCTACCACAAGGTAGCCTTTTCCAATGCACCTACTGGGAACATTGCCCATCCTCTGTTGTTCCCCAAACTACAACTGGGCATTGACAGAGTGGTGGGTGCTGTAAGTCAAAATTGTGCCGGGGAGCATTGTAAAAACAAAAAGGTGTTGACAGTTGTGTGCTAGTGCTTGAGCTTGTGTCCTGGCTCTGTTTAATTACTAGAATGAGTGTAGCCTGGGCTGCAGCTCCAGTAAGGGTAGACAGAAGATAGGACTTGGAGCGTGTTGGGGTACCTGAAGATTGAAGGGTAGTAGCTGGATCTGCAATCTGGTGGGTGGATCAGATGGAGCGGCTGGATTTCCTCACAAATACTATTACAAATCTGTCTCCTACTCCCAACATGAGGAGTCACAGTAAATGTGATATGCATATGCGGACTGAATAAGAGAAAGCTCAGCTTCACCACTCAAGCAATGATCTTCAAAGATAAAGAGCAGGTGAGAGGATATTGGTGAATCATAATGAGCTTCTTGTAGTGCTTTCTGTAGTTCCTTCAAGGATCCTTAAAATTCACAGGGAGCAGAAGTACCTGGTGCCTGTTTGTTCAGGGCAAGATTTTAGCTTGTGTAAATCAATGTATTTAATTGATTGCGTTTTGCAAGGCTGATTTCTGCCAGTGTGGATCTGGTACTCAGATTTTACTTACATTTTATTTAGTAAGTCATCTGGCTAAAGTTAGTGAATACTAGTTGCTAGGACCTTCAGGGTTGAGACAATGCTGTGATTAAGTTGCAGCATTTCGATTAGAAAGGAAATGCAACTGTGTGCCAAAAATTAAACATTGTATATTTTTGCTGGACTCTATACAGTGACTGTCTTTTCTATACTACTGAAACACAAACAATGCTGGTTAATTACAAACCGTGCTGCTATAGTGTATATATTCATACAGTCAGCATAACACCTTTCTTGCTATGGAGCTGCTCTTTGATTTGCACACTTCCCTGAGAGCACGCAGTTTGATTCAGAACTTGCTTCCCCATTCCTTATCCTCATAGCAAATAGCTGTTCATTAAGAAGGACAATTCACTGTGGGATGGTGTTATACTATATATTTTAGATGCTTATCATAGTAACATCAGTGGCACTTGCTTTCAGGATCTAGATTACTGGCTGGAATAAATCAGATCTAAGTAAAAGACATTTTTTATCTTTCCAGCAGAGAAAAAGCTCCATAGAAGTCAGCTGCAACTTTTGCTGGATTAGAAATGCAGAGCAGTGTGCTTTTGAAATGTGAATTAGTGATCAGAATTAATATCCCAATATTAGCTAATATTAAGCACTATCCTAGTATTATCTTAATATCTGAATATTAAGTTAATATCCTCTGTTCTCTGCTGTTACAATTTTTGTGCATAAATGAGTGAGCGACTAGACCAGTTAACACCAGTTGTTGATGTAGTGAAGTGATTCGCTTCCTGTGGAGGACAAGTGTAATTTTCAGGTTTCTTTTGAAATGGAATGCACAATATTTTATTAACAGTATAAGATGGATTTTTCTGGGTTTGTATGTTTAGCTGCCATGTTAGGGATTTCTGTTTGTTTCTTTTCCTCTTAGATTACAGTGTTGCCACACTGGTAATTTCCTCTAACATAATATGTACCAGAAACTTGCCAACAGTCATTATCTGTAAGGCTGCTGCTGTAAGGAATCCTGCTCTTTAATGACTTCAGTGGGACTCTGCCCTTGGATGAAATAGGAGGGCTGACATTTATTTCCACATAAGATATTCTCTCTTCGCAAGAGCAGAGAGTCACTCTGCTGTTTCAGTTCTGCAGGTGAGTGCACACCAGGGATGCTGTGGGGAGCTGGGTGACTGCAGGTCACTGAGTGTTGGGAAACTTTTGATCTTGGTGCTTTGCTGGACAAAAGGTATTCATCTTTGGGTAGTCTTATTTCTTCATGTTGTTGATGCCACCATTAGGCAAGTGAGATCTTGCTTTATTATCTGGAGGTAGTAAATATTTCCATTGTGATAATAAGTGATGACCTGATGAGTCTGGAAAATTACTACTAGAAAATTAAGTCTGGAGAAATGACATCTGTGGGGATTCCAGAGGTTTTGTGAGGCTGCTTCAGTTTCTCTAACTGGGGTGGAGATATATGATGAGTCTCTCTGCTGGCCTTCCTCTTGGTATGTCCACTAGCAGTGCTACGCTATGTGCCCAGCGCTGCTAGTCCTGGCTCTCTCAGCCTCTGTCCAAAAGTTCAGGAGGAAGCTTGCAAGGGAACATGGAAGATGAAACTGTGAAGGGCTGGACTGTTCATCCTGCCTTTCTGAGATACACTTGAAGTTCATCATGGTTCAGCAGGAAGGTGAAAGGGACAGGAAGAAAGGGGAAGCTAAATATGGGAAAATGCATGGTTTTTCCATTGGTTTTGTTTTCATACTGATAACATGCTAGAGAAAAGGTATTCATCTGTGGCCAAAGGTCTGCAATGTGACAGTCGATCTAAAATAATTGACACAAAGAAGTACAAGCTTTGGAAAACAAAATTTTGGCAATCGTGTGTGAGGATATTTTTGCTCTCTGTAGCTGGTTAATGAACGAATCTGCAACTGCAGCTGGAAATGGAGTCAGCTCTCTGGCTCTGACATTTAGCCTACTGACACTGGTTTAATCCCACCCCCCAAAACAACTGAGACACAAATACAGGTTACATAGGATTTTAGTTAATTTACGTGTGGCTACTCTGGGTGTATGTATGGGTTACAGGCAATGTAATGGAAGGAGGATTGGTTTTAGTACACAGATAAGTGAACTGCCTCCCTTGCATGACTAATTCCAGTGTCTTTATTAGTGTGTGTAAACGATAAACTGTTGCTCTGTTAGCACACTGAGAGCATTTATCACAAACTAAAAGTCTGAGAAAATGCAGCTTTTGTCAGGAAAAAATGCAGAGTTCCCCTCTTCAGGTATGGTGCTGAGAATGATTTTGTGTAAAGGAAGGAATGAATCAATAGCTTTTTCAGTTGCAGGAGCACAACTTTTCATGGTAGGTATCCCTAGGAAGCATAGTTTCTAGGTAGGCATGTGCAGTAATTTATGTCTGAGCCATTTGTTAATATTGGCAAAGCGTCAGAGGTGCTCTGAGTGCTTATGGCAGGCTGGGGAGAAGAATGCAGCAGGTTGCTGCTTCATCCCCGCACCAAGAGCTGGCATTTGTACACAGTGAGAGGTCAGAAAGGTACATTATTTCCCCCTGTAACTAGTATAAGAATTAATCTGTGCTTCTCATAGTGGTTTCAAGGAGTTTTACTGAGCTCGATTTTCAGCAAAACCTCTTGTAAAAATGTTTATAGAAAATCCTGGCAATTACTCTGCCATATGCAGTGGCACATCTTACTCATTCTTTGAACATTTTATGCTCTCAGGGGGATTTAAGAATAAATACTACCGGAGTACAAAATTAACATATCAAATTAATTTTGTGTTATACACACAGAGTGATGGATAATGTCAGTTCAGGGCTTGATCCTGCATATGCTGAAGTTGAGAAGATTTCTTGGTATTATTTTGGTTTATGATTGGCACATAAAGGTCTTGATTTTTTTCTAGTTGTATAAAACTGCATATTGTTAAATAAATGTAGGCATAGATTATTAACCAATGGCAAGTAAAGAATACATTAGGTTCTTCTATAAGGAATATAATACCAAACTTTTACCAACATTTTTGTTTTTCATGAAGAACAAATGCATTTGCAGTCCTATAATTATTTTCTGAAGCAGAAAGTCAGTCAGATTACTTTCAGATTATTATATCACCTGTGTTAGAGAGTGGTAATTGGGGATTACTGACAGTTTCTATCAGGTTTGGCTTGGCAGCAAACAAGGTTAACAGAAGTGGTCATATAGCTGAGTTAATTTTAAATGATCTTTAAGGTCAAGATGTTAAGGTTGAAATGTCTTTAAAGTAAGCTAAATGCTGCTTCTGTTTGGAATGTGATCTGATGTATAATTAAGTTTCTTCTACGGAAAGGTCAGAAGTTGTAATCCAGTGTTCAGAATCAACAGCAGAAATGTCTTTTTAAAGTTTAGAAATGTATAAAACTTAATATAAGCTGATTTTGAAGATTTATATGCATGTAATGGTGTTGGCATGGAAGACACTGGATTTTAAATAAAGAAAATTTTGTATTATGCAGGATATTGTAAGTGATATGAGTTCATACTCCAGGTGGTGGGGCTGTTTAAGAATGTGAATTTGAGCAGCTGGTATTGTTATGTATTAAATATAAATACGTAGAGAAATTTATTAGCATGAAGGACTGTGTGTAAGACTTAGGATACCCAACACTATCCCTTACAGTGTTTTTAAAGACTGTCATACCTTTGTTAGTGTTTTTTCATTTTTCAAAGCTGAACAAGCTTAACACATTGCAGAGGCTGGTTAATTTATTTAGAGTTTTTATCACAAATAATTGACCGTTTCTCTTTCCCTTTAATAAAGAGATTTTTGCAACTAGAGTTTTTTTTGTTCTCTCAAAAGAAGGAAAGATCAAAATGATGGCAGTGTTAGACAGCTCAAAATTTAGGCCAGCATCTTTTGGCTGTTTTGGAAATACAGTGTTGCTGTGTTCTCTCTTGAAGGGAAAACAATGTCTTTTTCATATGCACAATGACTTCCCATGCTAAGTCAGCTTGAATTAAAGTCGCTGAAGGTTCTACGGCAGAAAGAGCTTTGAACCTAAATTTGATTTTAGCCTTCCTCACCGCAGCCTGAGGACAGGAGGAGGAACGTGTAGTGTTTTCATAGAATAGTGGAAATCTTGTGGACATCCGACCGCCTCCCTTTCCCTCTGTTTTATGCATTAATTTGGTGAAAATACATTCAGCAAGCCTGGAGAAGGGAAGGACAGAAGAAAAGGAAGGTAATGATGAATGCTGCATGAAGAAATGCTTCCCTTGCTTCCATTATGTCTCCCTGGTTGTTCCTAGAAAGCTATGATGTGCTTTGCTCTTACTACTGTATGGTGGCTTAGTGCAGAGTGTACACACACAGTGAGCTGGCTGAGTGGAGAAGAGCAAAGAGCAGAAGTGAGGAAAGGAGGGTACAGCAAGGCAAAGACGGCTGTGGCCCCTTCCTCCGGGAAGCACCCTGTGCAGACAGGGCTGTGTGATGCAGCAGCAGCAGCAGTAGTTGTGAAGCTCCTCCGTTAATCTTGAGGGGAAGTGGTGCAAGCAAGAGGCAAAGTGAGGGGGTAGTTTGCTTTCTCATTATGAACTGGTTGCAGAAGAGAAAGGGATGCTCCTTGAAGTCAGGGGAGATTAATGCATATGTGCATGTAGACTCTTCCATGATCCAGTTTCTAAGCCACAGTATGTAAGTGTTGCTACCATCTTTACGAGATATATAAATAGGGAAAGTACATTTTCACTAAAACTGGAGAAGATGGAATCTAGTATTCTCCTGATAAAATGTGATACTGTTATTGGAGAGGGAAGGAGTCTGTGTGGGGAAATGGATGTGTAAGTTAAAAATGTATATTACATTTCTATAAATTCATTTTATGTTAATATTAACAAGACTATTAATTTCTTACATTAACATATGAGAACAGTGTCAGTAATTTTTGCCTGGGTCCAGTGGCAGCATACCTATATACTTCACTTGACACATCTTGGCTCTGAAAATTTTAATGAGATTTCTTCCTTTTCCAATCTGTGAAGCTCGCTGTGCACCTAAATGTCTAGCTGGTACCTGACTTTAGAAAAAAATAATAATATATTGACCTTATTAATGAAAGAGAAAATTCTAGCAGAAATTATGTGGCAGTCATCTGTATCAAGCTCAGGATAGTCTAAAAGTGGCAGACCACTGATAACTTTATGTATTATTCAAAATAATTAGTGCAAGCAGTCAGTCTCACATCAGCTGCTTCGAGTTTACAAGGTGAGGTGCAGTCCCAGCCTGGGGCCATGCTACCTCCCTCAGCAGCAGTCTGTGCTTGAGCTGAGAAGTCGGAGTCGTAAGTGGGCCTCACTGGTACAGGTGCATTTAACAGTGAGCATCTTTGAGCAGCTTGATGGCTGAGATGGTACGGAGGGGTGGCATGTGATTGTTCTGACTATATAGGCATAATTTTCTGTTATTTAAAAAAAAAAAATAAAGTCCACTGTCTCTGAATCAATGGGCAAAAGAGAAAGTAATTAGATTGTGCAGTGTTTGCATGAGAATAAATGAGTAAATTGCATTAAGGAAACTCCCTCTAATCAGAAGTACTTCCTTCAAGAAATGGTGTTAATAAGCATAAGTAAGAGTAATAAAATCTGAAATTTGGTTTCTAGGACCACAAAGAATACAGATAATTTTATTTACGGTTTCTGGTTTTGTAAAATCTACCAAAATAATATTTTTTTGTGATAGCCTATACTTTATTTCTTCACCAAAACAGTAAAAAAGAATAAGGAGAATAAATATTAATGGTTATTACTACATCCAAATGGATTATTCAGGTAATGCTACATGACACCTGTCCTGGAAATGAAGGGACAGGGGTATAATTGCTAGTGTGATGTTCTTAATTCTGTCATTTATAATGATAGGAAAGGTAATGAAAGCTACTTGTTGAAGACAGCTTACAAAAATGCTAAGTGAGAGCAAACACGTGACACATGGGGAAGAAGAATTCCTGGTGGTTAGAGATGACAGAGGGGGTCTTATGTGCGTTATCTATTGTGGCTCTATGCCTGCCTCCTGGATAACTAGCAATTCAATTAACCGATATGAGCCTGTGTTTCATCATCTATAAAAGGTAGATAATACTTACCTACCTCACAGCATCTTAATAATTGATTTTTGTAAAGTGCTTTGTGATTCTCAGATGGAAGGCACTATACAAGTGTCAAGTATTATTATTATTGCTACTAGTAGTAGTAACAGTACTTGGCATTTTTACTGCTCTTGCCTCTTCACAATGCTTTAACATTAGCTAATGCATTCATGCAGTGCCTCTGTGAAGTAGGTACCTATGTTCTTTTAGAGATGAAGAAATTCAACAATCATCTAGCTTTTCCATTTTCATGGTGGTCATAAGATTTAAAAAAAAAATGGTGAAAAAAAATCCTGAAGTACAAATATCTGTGTGATGATTAGAGCACTTGCAGGAGGTTGTAGATTAGGTTTGGAGTTTGGTCACAGTTGGAAGGACACAGAACACCATGCTCACAATTTCTGGACAAGTTTTTTTATCACTGAACTCTCTAAAAGCTTTCCTCCTCTAGCTGTGTTTCTGAATGCAGAAGCCTAACGATGTGGCTGTGTGTTTATGTTCTCTGACCAAGCCTGTTCTTCCAGGCACTTCCGAGCAATTGTGCCTGGTTTTGGCAAATCTGGGGAGTTTGGCCGAGAGGTCAGTGCTGGCTAACAGGGAGTCCTGGGCATGTTTAGAACTCTTGGTGCTGCTCTTAGACCATCTTTCTTTTCAAACACAGTTTTTGGTATCTCCGAGCTTAGATCGATCAGGATGTTTTGGATCGTATTTTGGTTGAAAGGCTTAAAATCTCCTAAATTCTGGTTTAGGTGCTTGAGAGTTTGTGTAGGGGTTGAGTTTTTTGTTTTGTTTTAACTTCACTAAATCTGTCTAATAGTAATCTGAGATTTTAGATTTGTCTTTTTTTCCTAACTGCACACATTTCTTTAACCTGTGACATCTTGGAAAACTGTGACTCTAACTTGTTCAAGCATCTTTCATATCAAATTCTACAGTAAGAAGTAAATATTTAGCCACAGTTCCATTGCTGCCTTTGGTGTGGGCTCAACAGCTACAAATGTCATTGAGTCTTGAGGTGCTCTCTTCAAAAGCAGCTAATTTTCAAGATGACAGAATATCTTTGATTCACAGCAGCAATGGGCTCCAAAGCTCAGGCATTCTTCCCAAGTTCAGCAGGTGTCTAAATGTCACTTACTGGAAATTACATGTGTCTGTTGCTGCACACACAGTCAGAGATGATATGAATGCATCATGCTCAAGCAGCAAGCCACAGTTTTAATGCACTTAAGATATAACCATAATCAGACATAAAATCTGTTCAGCTTATGTGGATATAGCATGATTATACTAACGCACTGTACAGGGTGCTAAGGTATTCTGGTCTGTGCAGAGACCCCTTTAAGCAAGCAATTAGGATGTGTGATGTGCTGTTCAGAAGTCTTTTCCTAAGGCTTCACAGGATGAGAGCTGCAGTGTGATCGTGGGCTACAGTTTAAGGCCTTATCCCATGGTTTGCCTCTTGAGAACTGCACTGAACCTCCCCCCTTTTGGACATCTTCCAGTGGACTTCTACTTGCAACAGAATGAGGTGTAAATAGTTTTCACTGCAAACAGCTTTCAGGGTTGGGTTTTTTTTTTTTGTGCAATCAAAAGCTGAAATCACATTTGTCAAGAAAACTCCTTATTTGCCACTGTGACCCAGGAGACCAGTTACAGCTCAGAATCGCGTATTTGGGATATATGTGGTTTGGGAAGTGGGGAAGACTTGGCTTTGAAAACAGAACTTCAATCGTTATTTATATGCAGACAATCTCAATGAATCATTTATGTAGTCCATGTGTAAATGAGAGCAAAATGTGACTCAGCGTTTCATGATAAAAAGCAGGTACCCAGAGACATCTCGTTTTGTTAAGTGTTGCATTCCCAGGCCATCACTAATGAGAGCCTTGGAAATCTGTAAGTAAATGTTTCTTCTTTGTGTCCTAGACATTAATGGTTATCAATAGCAGCAGGCTGCTGAAGTCAGCTTAAATGGCAAGTATGCTTTTCATGAAAATAGTAATGGGTAAAAACTGACTGAATTTGAAATTCAGTGCAGGCACATGCTTCAGGCTTGCCTGAGAGGTGAGCTGTCTAGAGACCTCTGTGTTGCTCATGATGGTGAAAAACTGGAAAATGACTATCAGAGCTGGTTAAATGTGCAACAGGCAGGCTTGGGTTCTGTATTGAGACAGTCTTTTTGTTTTCTGCAGAATGGCAGGTACAGGGTCCCGCTGCCTCCCTCAGCAGAAGAAAGGCTCCGAGAATTGATGAAGTATTACCCATAGAAATCATAATATAGGCATAAACAGCAAAACTGTCTTGTGCCTCATACGTGCTCTGCATCATCCTGCTTCCTTGCTTTAGCTCGCCAGTGGAACAGCTCCATCCACTTGTACTGCCACAGGATTTGACTTTCTGCTTCAGAAAAGGATATTTCTGTAACAGGTGATTTTCATATACTGTCTATCCGTAGTTTTAGGGATACTATCTCAGTATCTTATGGCACCTTTTGAAAATAAGATTCAGTCTCACAAACATTAACTGAATCCATACAATTACCTGCACGAATAAAAGTTAAAGCATTACTTAGAAGCACATAGTCAATGCAAGAAATCATTAGTTTTGATATAATTTCCATTTCTACTTTTAACGTTCTTTTTGGACAAATTATCCTGTCTTTAAATCAGATAGATGCAAAAATGTTTTTTTAAACAGACTTTAAAACATCTTTTTTGCATATCGATAAAAATTATCTGAGTTATAAAATAGCATGCAAGTGTTCTAACTTAAATGAAATTTCACTTTCAGGCTTGTACAGTAAGAGATTTTAAAATCTCCTGTATATATGGACATACAGTGTCAAGGTGTATCATTAAACTACAGAAAATTGTGTTTAATATTTTCCTGAGGCCACAAAAGAGGTTTTAAAACTTGTCTGATTATCTTAAACCTCCCTTCAGGTTTAAACTTTTGAGGACAGTTTGGTGTATTAGAAGATCCCATTTTATGAAGTTAGGTGAAATGTAGCTGCACCAGGACATGTTTCTATGGCTGCATTCTGTGATGGGTTTTATTTATTTATTTATTTAATATGACCCCTCCTCCATATTATCCAAGGAAGTTAAATTAAAGCAGATATTTCTGGGTAATTATTTTAAAAATGTACACCTTGAAGGAAACCTCATGCAGGCAAGACTTTAACATATGAGTGTTGGTAGTCATCTGAATGTTGAATTTTGTATTTCTGGTTTGAAGTTGTGTAAGATTTTTGGGACAGCTTTTAATTTACTGTATAATAAACATAATTTGGCTTTTGCTTGTAATACAATTCCTTACCGTTCTGTAGCTTAACCAATAGTGTATCTGCCTTATATTGATGGAGTCTGAGTGCTTCTAGGAGAAAAAAATGTGGCTGTGATGTTTTGTACCTTTTTTCTTTCCAGCAAGACTGGAAACGGAATCATTCATCACTTAAAAAAAAAAATAATTGCTGAATGTACAGAATATTGCATGTTATAAATAAGGAAAGTTCTTTATGACAGATGGCCTAGACACTTAAAGATAGGATATTTGGTGGTTATTGGGTTCTTAGAAATTAACAGATGTCTAGATAGAAAATACATGAATCTCACCTCGGCTTTTCCAGGTTTATACCCATGTAGCCCTGTTGATGTCACTGCTGTTTTTCAATAATATTATGACTACCTCTTCAGTTTGGAGAGTGTGCCTTGCACCTTAGTGATCTGACTTACATCAGGGTATTGTTATCTGTATTTTAATCTGGAGTACTTATGCCTGTGTAGCATGTGAAAGAATATGGGGTGATGCTGCTGTACCATCATAGTGGGCATTTTTCCATTTTCATGTAGCTTTAATTTCAGCATCTGAAATTTGAAATACTGTAATTCATGAATGAGGTTTTTTGGAGATGTTACATCTTTGTGTAAGGCAATTGGTATTTAAAATGTCATCTTTAAAGAATTCTAGTGCATTGCATAACTACGTAAAATACATTTCTGGGGTCTATATTTGGCTTGCCTGAAGGGTAGCCCATGTGTTGTTTCTGTTTTACTGTAGCTTTCTCCATCCTACAGCTGTGGCTGTGCTTGTAAAGACAATGAGGATTTCCATCAGGATGCTTAATTTTTTTCACCCATGGCAAAGAATACCCAGAACCCTGAAATTGTGGCAGTAGTCACAGAGCTCCCCAGGACTTAAATATCACATAATGAGTTTATATCAACTAGTTACATGCATATACACAAAGCACTCCTGACTGTAAATACATTTCTTCTCGACGTGTGTAAATCTTCTGTACACTATCCGTTACTGTTAACAGGTACCAGGCAGGAGAAGAGCAATAAGGAGATACTCTAAAGGATTTAAATTGCTCTGGAGCTGGGAAAGGAGCCTGCCTGTGGACATAATTTGAGAACTGTACAATGTCCTTTTATTGATTCTTTGTAAGGCTTGAGATAGAGGAAGAATATCCAACCTTTTAAGACAGGGTAACATACCAGGAATCTTTTAAAGTGATTCAGCCAGAGAATTTTGCCTGGTGGAGGTTAAGAGCTGCTCCTCTCACTATTTATTGTCAAGGATTTATAACAGATATGATATAACCTATTGGTGTTTTCAAGATGCAGCTTCCACTGTTTTAAAAAAAGCACTAGAAGCAATAAAGTCATGCACATAATTAAAAATTACTGTGTGTATTAAATATGTTGTTCCATTAGAAGAAGCAGTTTCAGCTAAGTTTGTCATCATCTGCCAGATGCTTGGTAGTTTATATAAAATGGTATAGTAATTGCAGGTTGATTCTTGTGGACAAATGCTTAAAACTCTGGATGACTGTGAAGCGCTAATTGGTCCCCTGGCTGGAATACTGTTGGGAAGAAAATAAATGGGAATGTGGAGTAAAACCATCTCTCATCTCTATAGGTGTCTCCTAATATTCACATCTTTATTGCTGTCTTTTCTGTGATGGGGTAGGCAAATTTCCAGGCTGTTCACTGGAATCCTTTACAGCCGCTTTAAATGCTTACACAGAGGAAATGAAAATGTTGAGGTTAGTTATAAGAATCCATATGCCTAATACAAAGCAATGTAATATTAAAATGCACATAGATCTTTTTTCCTTTTTCTTTTTGTCCAACTCAAGCGATGCTTATCTGACTTATTGCATATTGACTGATATGAAAAGCTGTAGAAGTTGCTTCAATTTAAGGTCAGTCTGATTTTTTTTTTTCTGTGATTCACCTCTAATTGTTCAAAACCTATCTCTATTTACATGCTTGAGAACAAGATTACTAACCAGTGCTTTAGAGGAACCAACTCCAAGACTCCAAGGGTCATTAGCAATCAAACTCTTAAGTGAACACCTCTCCCTCCTCTCTCCCATGCTCAGTGTAAGCGAAACACCCAACCCACCCCTTCCTAGTCTCCACTTCCCTTATCTTCACTGTGTGTTACTACATCCATCCCAATTCCTCCAGGCAGGCAATGGATGGTGCATGAGAAAGGTTGTGGTCATGTGCGTAAAGGTCTCTGCCAGTTGCTTTTCCCTTCTTACTGGTGGTCCTCTGCCTTGCTGTGATTCATCTGCAGGCCACAGTCCTTTGAGGGTGTCCTACCCCCGTGTGGGTTGTCCACAGGCTCCATCACGGTTCCTCAGGGGTGTTTCCGCTCCTTTGTCATGGGGAGTCTCCTTCCAAGAGTGCATCTCCAGCTGTGCCCTTGTGGGTCTTCTCTGCAGCACGTCTCCTGCCCCCAGCAGCTGCTGCCTGATCAGAGGTGCTATGCAGTCCCCTGACTGGTTGCAGTTTTGGTGTGTAAGGGGAATTGTGTGTCTGCAATTGGTTTTTATTGGCACATGGCAGTTCATGGCCTCCTCTCACACATCACCACTGCAGCACCTTGCTAATTAAATCCTGCCATTTATGCCCAGTACAGTGACATACATCAAATTCCTTAAATAAGTATCTTTCAGAAATAAACTGTATTGTTAAGTCTGTATTGGACTTCCTATCCCTCCCCTTGAGAAGGCACAGCTATTTCAGTGTCTGGCAGCATGGTTCAAGGTAAAACAGAAAACTGCACCTGGACTTTGGCAAGGTGCTTGGTGGGCAAAAACATCTTGTTGAAGCTGGGGTACTTGGAATCTGTTTGGGTGCTATAAATTGCTTTTTTCCGTGGAATAAAATAAAGCAGATTTGAGAATTTTTCATTACTTTCTTTGGTTGGTAAATTCATTGTAACTATGTTTTCCCAAAAGCACAGTGGTTTTTGTAGCTTTTTCTTTTTTTTTAAGAACATCCCCACTTTTTTGCTAGATCTCAAATGTATTTGTGTGGTGAATGAAGTTCTAGCTTTGCCTGATCCTATCTTCCTTTCCTCTCTTTTCCACATCCACCCTGGCTTGCTGAGTGAATTGTTTATGGTGAGTGGAATAGTTTCTACAGACAAAGGAATACAGATACGGATTGCACCTGGGATACTTAGTTGTGGAGTGGGAGATGCTGTTTGCTCTAAACCCAATAGGGTAGGGTTTTCAAGGATGTGCAACCTCTTAAGACTGAGAGATTAGCTGTTCTTAAGGGTGTCTTTTTAAAGATCATATTTTACCATGGAACAAATTCATAGTCTTGTTTTGTAGCACTGAAAAAAAATATGCGAGATTCTCCTTTTTTTGTCTTCATGTCTGGTAAGTCCCATGGTCATTATGAAATCACATATGTTTTCAGTTAGGTATGTTGTAATTTCTTTATGTTTTTTAAAAATGATTCCAAGCAATCTCATTATGTACTTGTAGGCAGAGTTAAGCTCTCCATTATTTGCTATCAAACCAAGAAATTGAAGTGGGATGAAATCAGAATAACATGAGTTTAAAGTTTATGTATTAAAATAAATAGGAAACATTTTTGTCTATTAGGCTGATGGCAGAAGTAAAATTAAATTCAGCCACAGAATACAGAAGAGCAAGATTAAATTTGTGATGCACTGTGGTTTGTGAGTGGAAGAGAATGATTCCTGCATATGTTTTACAACATCTGAGTGGAAACACTGATTCTGCAGCTTGGGATAGGAAATACAATCAGTGCAGCTGAAGCCAGCATCTATTTATCTTAAATTAATCATTCTCCAAGTAGGCAGTTGATATCCTAGTGCTGTGTGCCATCTTTTTTACATTCATGCAGCACACATTAAACCAAAGAACTGTTTTTGTAGGAGCTGAAATATATTGCAGCACACAGATTGTAAGTGTTTAAAAATACACTAACTCTTTCCTGTATGTTCAGTTGGCAATTAAACTGTATTAATAATTTTTCTTTTAATATTTACAATTATTAGACACTTGAAAACAGATATACTTACAAAATTCTTACAGTTTTCACAAGTAGAAAAATTTGTTTTAAGACTTCAAATACAAGAGAACTAAAAGAAGCTACAGGTAGATTTCAAGCTAGAATATTTTTTAGTTTATTTGAAGTTTTTAATTCAATTAGTTTTATTTATGATTTTCTTCAGTATGGAGACAAACAAAAAATCTGAGAGTTCTTTCTAGTTGCTTTTGAATTTACAGGGAATTGGATAGGTCAGGTCTGAATCTCATACTCTGGATTGAATAATAGGAGGAAAGTTATTCTTTTTTGCATTTCAATTTGGATACATATAGTTCAATTCAAGAACAGAAGAATTCAGGCGATAGCAATGCTAAAGAGAGACCTGCCTTTGAGGCACAGATTCTCCAAGGCATTTAAGTGTTTTATTTCATTCTAGGAGAGAGCCTGAGGTTTTGTTGGATTTGACCTCAAATGTCATAAGAGTAAGTGAAATAGAAAGATAATTTACTGCAGATGTAGTAATTAGAAGAAACTAAAGGGAAGAGGAGAGCCAGTCATTATGCGAAAAGCAGGAAATGAAACAGGCAAAATTTTCTCTTAAAGCCATTTTTTTTCCTAAGTATTGATGATATCTGACAGTAATTGCATGCCAACCAAAGTACTGCAACTGTAATCTTATTTATTTTTGTTGATTCTCATTTTATCACAGTTTTTTTTTTATTCTTCCTCCTCCAAGTATTCTTTGTTTCTGCTTCTAAATCAAAGCTACTTTAAAAATAATTTTAAAAAAGATAATAAGATTTAGAAATCCTAAATGGCAACTTTTTAGTGGTGTTGTAGCTTTTAATGTTTTCAGCAGCTTTTCTTTTATCTGTAGTGAACACGCAGCATGTATACGGACAAATACTAGCTTTACAGCAAAGTTTGCATTTGGACTCTGTCAACTCTTGTAGACTATTCACGCTCTTCATATGCTGACCACTCTTCAGACACACCATACTGAAGCAGTTCTGAAGGACTTGCCACCTCCACTCCTAAGCTTGGCTGTGAAGTGACTTGTCTGCTGTGATGCCGTGTTTTAAACTAAATTGACATCCTGTGTATTGAAGTGCAAGTAAGAGTGCATTCCCTATCTGTAACCGTAGCTTAACTTCGAGGGGTGCCAACACACACATGGTGGGCAGTCACATCTTAAATCACTATTTCTGAAGCAGATAGTTTGACACTAATGTTTCCCCAGGACAAATACTAGATGCCAGTCAGTGTTTAAGTCAGAGTTTAAGAGGCATTTGGACAATGCCCTTAATAGCATGCTTTAACTTTTGATCAGCCCTGAAGTGGTCAGGCATTTGGACGAGAATCACAGAATCAACTAGGTTGGAAAGGACCTTGAAGATCATCTAGTCCAACCATTAACCAAACACTGCCAGTTCCCATCTACACCATATCTCTCAGCGCTATGTTGACCCTACTCTTAAACACCTCCAGGGATGGGGACTCCACCACCTCCCTGGGCAGCCCATTCCAACGCCTAACAACCTGTTCTGTAAAGAAATACTTCCTGAATACTTCCTAGATGATCATTGTAGGTCCCTCCCAACTGAGGAATGTTCTGTTCTATTCTAAAATGTTAAGTATCCAGAGTTTGGAAGTAAGTGAAACTGTAAGTGGAACTACTCTATCTTCAAAGTAATTGAAAAAATACGTTGTTTAGAGTTTGATGAAAAACCTAATTAAGCCAATGGGGATGGTGCCTTTATTTTGACTGCTGGATTTACATCAAGAGGATGTTGTTGAAGAAACTGAATGTGGACAAAAGGAGTACAAATTCCCATTTGTTAGGAGCAGGTGCCAAGGAAGCCACCCATTTGAGGAGGACAAGTCTGTAACATCCAGGTAACAGGCAGGACAAGGAGGACTGAATGCATGAAGCCAGTTAAAGCCTGTCATTCTGTAGCTGCTCATTGTGGTATTTCTTGTGCTTATGTTGGAGGGCACTGTCAGAAAAGGTAGCAAACTGCACCTGTCATTGGGCTGGTCTGCTCTGGTTTAGCTATCTATGTGAAGACTCCATATAGTTTGAGGCAGAACAGAAAATGTAGATGTACTCAAATTATTATTGCAGTGGCCAAGTACACTTACAGGGAGATTAAGATACAAAAGGTCTGATTTATAAAGATCTTCTTGCTCAAAAGAGAGCAATAATGAAAACCTTTTTACCAGACTTGAGATACTTGAAACCAGAGACAGTGGAAATGCTGACAGACTTAACTATAGCAGTCTTGAATAGACCTACTATGACATAATGTGTTTCAGAAGTCTGCAAAGGGTTTTTACTAATAGTGATGCAAAGAACAAGATTTTATTTTTCATCTCAAGGAGATTCCTTATCCATTGGTAGAATGAAAATCACTCGTGCCTAGAAGCAAACTTTGTTTTTGTGATGAAAACATAGATTGAATGTGTCTTGCCTACCGCTGGCACTTGTTTAGAAGGACTTTTTACTAGTAAGAATACCCTTGCCTGTGTGTGTATTTTCACTGTATATAAAAGATTTACACTTACTTGCTGTTTGGTGCATACAGCACATAATGTACATAGAAGACTGCAATATGTTAAAGCAAGACAAGGTTCTGCAAGACTAGGGAGTTTAGATAGCTCAAGTTAGAGTAACTGCATGGCCACAGGCAAGTCTTACATTTCCAGGGCAACTGTTTATGAAGTTATAGCAGAAGTCATATATTAATTGAAGATTTTTCCCTTGTAAGTCACTGAAGTATAAGTGAAGGCCTGTTCTATCAACAGATGGAAATGAAAAGAAAGCTTACACAAATTTACTTCCTCAAGTGTTCATTTCAGCTGTAACACTCATTTGTAATTTTACACCCGAAGGGGAGGCAAGACAAGGTTTATTTTGAAAGCACCGTATTTACTTTTTGTCCTCTACTATGTACCTTTTAGACAAGCACAAGGTAAGGCTTTATACATCCACAGCCAAATTTTCAGAACCAGTGAGCAGCATAGATTCCTGTGATAACATCTGGAGGTGTATGTCTTAACACCTCTGAAAAATCAGGCCTTCAGACATTATTGCTTCATTTCCCCAGGCAAATTGTCTCACAGTACCTGACAAAATGAATGAGAAGTGCAGAGTGCTGCAGTTCAATTTGTACTAACATTTATGTCTTTTGAATGTCAGGATGGCTTTTTAAATGTTTCCTCATAAAACTGAGTCCACTGTCAACAGTATTCCTCGCTCTGATTAGAGGCAGTACTCTAGAGCTTAATAAAATCCTAATCTAAGCAGAGAGCTGCCAGAGTTTCAGAAGAAAATACGTGAAGTCAGCTCGGCCTTTCTCTGAGCTAAGGAAGAGGCATGGAGTGGTTAGGTGTGTAGGTGAGAACAGTTCTCCCTTTCACCTTGATGTGCAAAACAGCATTTCATGATACGCATGCGTATTTTTCTCTCTCACACCTTGTGGACAGGAAAGGGTAGATGGAGCTTCCTTCACTAAATCTTTGTGATGCCTGAATGGAGCATTTGCCTAATTTTCACAATTTCTGTTTCTCCTTGTCGATCATTTGATCCCTCTGATGGTGGGTTTTTTGTTGGTGGTTGGTTGGTTGTCTGTTTATTTGTTTTGAGAAAGGAGAGGGATTCTTTATGAATAATTGTTCCTGTAATTTCTTCATAGTCCAGTTTCTTTCAGGAGATCAAGCTCTTTCCTCAAACAGTGTAAAATGCTTGAGGAGATGTCAGGCTCACCAGCTGTCCTAAGATTGTGATTCCCTGAAGAAGGATGAGAAGTTCTGACTTCTGCATCCTTTTCAGGTCAGTGCTACCCATGCAGCGATGGAGGCATTTACTTATATAAGACTTCTGCCTTCTGTTAAGGGGAGAAGAAAAGTAGCGGAAGTCCCAAAATCCATGTAAAGTATCTTTTTCTGAAAAATTAGGATTTACCAGTTTACTTACTTGCACTTGCTTTGATCGTGACTTTGCTGCACATAAAAGCTCTTCTAGGTGGCATTTACACTTCTCTGTCTAGCGGCTCAGCTTTACTTGAAACCATGTGGGAAATAATGGCTTTGGGGTCTTTGCTCTAAGTATGGTTTTCATCTCAAGTATGTCAGAGCCTTTGGTACAGAAACTTGATTGTCATGATGTAAACATGCCCCTATCCTGGGATGGTCTCACACTGGAATATTGTATTGTGTAGGTTACAGTCAGTCTGCTATTGTCTGACTGTTGTCCAGAAAACAACGTTTTCCATTAAATGATCAGTGTAATAGCTGTTTCCATTCTCTCCCTTGTCTTCGAATGAACACTTTCTGTCATAGTACCCTTTTCTGTTGTTAGTCTTACACTCTCATTCACCAATTTCCATGTTCTTCTGCATGCTTCTGTTCAGAGCCCCTTTTGAGAATACTTCCAGTGCTGGTATCAGCACCAGTAATATTGCCATTGCTTCTGATACTGCTTCTGCACTGCACTAAATTTTTCAAAGAGTTTCAGGGTATTCAGGGTATTACACTTAAGTGGTTTGCAAAGAATCAGGGATGCTTTGGCGCTGTACAAATAATCATTGCAATGGTAACAGTCACTTTGTTCTCTTAAGCCTCTCTGTTCATTTATTCCTTTTCATGTGTGATATAGTCACTATACATCAAGCACTGTAGCAAAACTCTTGTGATTTGCAACATTCAGCTTATCATATACTTATTGTCAGGCTTGAATCCAGAAATACATGCCTATGTTTTTGTATGTGTGTACATGTATTGTCGTATATATATTGAGGTAGACTATGTATTTGGTAACGGTAGAAAGGGAAGAGCACTAGAGCAGTAAAGCGGAGATGAAAATGCATCTGTTGTTTATATGACTGAGCATAATGCACTCGAGGTTATGAGGCTGTTACCCTTGCTTGTGGCAGAGAATGTGTAATAAATATAATGCAAATACTGTACAAAGGAAGAACTGTACACCAGTACAGTGCTACAACTCCTGTACAACTGTAAGGAGCCACTGTACTTACAACTGAATAAAACAACGAGAAAGAATTATTCTCTGGTAAACCAGTGCCTGTGTGAGGGCAAAATACCACAGCAGGGTTAGGGAGAGAGGGAGAAAGCTCATACCCTTTGTGAGCTTCTCTGGCAAGGTAAATACCAGACTATGATTTCTCTTGTCAAACTGGAGCAAGGTTCAGCCTGAAGAATGTCAAAAACATACTCACAGTTCACATCAGTTTAAGAGAATTAAAGAAACATGGTAAAGATAGTACTAATCAGTTTAGGAGGTGGGAAAGAGCACATTATGTTGGTGGCTAGGGTCTTGGGGGGAGGTCTGTCTGGAATGTCTTCTGCTGACAAACCTAAGGCATACAGTAGATTTTGCCAATGGGACAACTAGAAAAAACAAAACCTCCATCATCTGGCCAGTAAAGTGAACTCACCAGAGACTTACTTCTTAGGTAAGTTCTCTGAAAGATAGTAAGTGGTCCTTTCTTGTAATGTGGTTGTGTAGGTGAATATGTGTATGGCATTGAGTCCTTTAGGAGTCTCTGTGACTCTAGATATACATAAAGAACATTTATTTGTTCATGCAAAGTCTAAGATGACAGGTTAGAGAAGGTGGATGCAGCTATTTTTCCAGGTGCAGTCTGTGTTCTGCACTGTTAGCAGTAATGGATTGCGGATTCGGGGTAGGTCACCTCCATTTAAACTATCTGTTGTAATACTGAATTATAGAGATGAAAAAAGTATGCAGGTTTATCCCACCTTTTGAAAACAAGATTTTAAATTATAATTGCTTGAATTATCTGAGAGCCTCATATGAGGCAAAAATAATAACTTAGGGGATAGAGAAATAAAACAGATACCTGCCTGACAAGTCTCATGAGGCATAATGGTTATTGATAGTGCACAATGTGATGCCTACAGGATGAATGGCTGCACAGAAAGGTTTGGTCCCATAAAATGGGCCTGTACTTGGACATACCAATGATATTCCTCTGCCCAGATGGTCAAAAGCATTCCCTGGATTTTTTTTTTTTTCTTTTTTTTCCAAGTACTGCTTATGGAATTGAAATGTACACTGCAAAATGGTAGCATAGGGGAGGTGGAAAAAGGGACAGAATTCAAAAGAGGAATTTAGAAAGATTGTCCAGGCATGTAGGAGGATTTTAGGGAGAGCAACACTCAACTGGGATTGAGACTTGTCAAGGGTAGCAAGCAGAGCTTCTACTGCTATATTAGTAATAAAGGGCTAAATAAGGACAGTGTGCACCTGTTGTTAAATGGGGTGGGTGAATTAATAACAGCAGACAGAGATATGGCTGAGTTGCTCAGTGCTGTCTTTGCCTCAGTATTCACTGACTTGGTGTTAGTGAAATCTAACTAATCTGACTCTGATAACTGAATGTTCAGAGTGCAGCTGATGTGAAAGGGTTTTCTACTGTGAAGAAGCTCTAGCTTTCAGAAGAGGTCACTGTTAGATGGTAACTCACACTTACTTCTTTAATAGTGGTGTTTTGGTGGATTTTTGCTATAAAGTTGTTGGCAGATCATGGGAATATCCAAATAGTTCAGAAGCAGGCACATCTGTCAAGAATGTACTTAAAGAAGAAAGCTTTAGTTGTTGAAATCTACCATGATGCGCTAAACAGAGTATTAGCATTCAAAATACCTTTAATTTGAATGTTATTCTAATGCTGGCACAATGAAAGGGTTACAGCAACAGAGACAGCTGGGAGTTAACTCACTGCTGTGCTGTGTATGTTTGAATTGTCCAACCAGCCAGCAAAATATATTTCTTTCTGAAAGTATTGTCTTTTTCCCAATTTGAGTCCTTAGCTTAAGATTCTCTGTACAATTATTAACACTTCTACTTCCTGCTTAGCCTAATGAAATACTCAGTAGACATGTATTTCTGTTATTCTTTACGGAGTATTATAAGCAATGTGCTTAATGTTTTAATAAGTATCAAAGAGGAATGTCTTCCAGATGCTGGTGGCATGCAGTATGTCTTCCAGATTCCTAACTGAATCCAGTCTGAGGACCAACCGTGTGAATTTGTCACAGGCATAGCTGTGGAGTTAACTCAGTTTAAAGACTTTTGACTTTTGTTCTTCATTGGAAGTCACTGATTCAGTCCCAGGTTTTCTGATCACAATGATTGCTGTTGAAAATACACAGAAGAATAAATAGGCTGATAGAGCCTACTGTGTAAATCAAATACAAATGATTCAGCTTTGACACATGTGATAGATATATAGAGGGTTAAAAACCACAGAAGTAGTGAGCTCTCAGGAAAGATTGGGTTGAAAAGACACATCATTTGCAGGAAAAAAAAGCATTTTCAAGTAAAAGAAAAAATACAGGGAAAGAGGCATTAAAATCACAACATGAGGAAGAAACAGGAAAAAAAGATGTTAGGAGCACATAGAAATGTAGAAACAGCAGAAGAAAAGAGCAGAGACTTTGGAAGGAGCAAAGCTGCTGTAGGAGATGCTGCGATGAAGACAACCACCTCATATACATGTACGTGGCTTTTTCTAATTTGAATGGCTTGCTGAGCTTAGTGTTAAAAGCAAGAATTTTTGTACTGAGTTTTTGATAGCAAAGGAAGGTTTTTTTTCTGTTCATATAGATAAGGCTTTGAGGATCAATAGCTCAGGAAGTCCTCTGAAAGGTGAATGCAGATCTTTTACAAGATGTGGGTCAACATCCGTTTTAGAACTTGAAATCCTGAAATCCGCTGTTAGACTAAACCATGGCAAAACACAGGAAAAAATACAGCCTTTTTTCTTTTGTAATGTCCCACAAAGTTTTCAATGGATTTGTTCAATTTGCTTCACATTTTTAAAAATTAAAAGAAGCCTACTCTTGTGATAGTTTTGTAGTTTGCATAGGAGTCATTAATAACTTATGCACCTTCCAGCCTCACTTCTTTGTCTGACACCTATTCAGCTGTAACTATGACAAATTACTCACACACAAAGGCTTTCCAATCCCTGGAAGTACAGACTGAAGTAGAAAACGTTCATTTGTCAAAAAATTTAAACTGACTACATGGTCATTGCCAGATGTATTTTGTCAGGAAGGCTTTTTGCCTGAAAGTCTGGTCTTGCTTGTTCCTTTTCTACTTCTAGAGTGCTTTTTAGCACCTACTTTTCTGGACTGATGCTAAAAAAATTAAAGGATTTAAAAATTCTTTTCTGTAAAATAATTAAAATATCTTTCTTAAGGTGTCTCATTCATGGCTGGTGGTATTATTTGGCAGAGGAGGATAGCTCCAAGGTCTAAACATTATTCTGAATCCATCTTGTCTTCAGGTTTGATCTAAACTATTACAAAAGATAAAATGGTCAAAAATAGAGCAGCATCAGCACTGATATAATAATTTGTCCCATTCCCTTTCCCTCTGGTAAAGAATTTTATAACATGACCACCCAGTTGTTCAGGTCTTGAAAACATCTGAGCCTCGTTTTCCGTGTCAAAATAATTTTTCCCTTGAAAAGCTCTGATACTTAATTTTGACTACTTCTTTGTATTGGTGGTCAAGAAATCTTTAAATTTAGGATTAGAGGCTGTAAAGCTGAAATATCTCTGAAAGAGCAAGTGCAGGACCATTTCAAAACCTATTGACCATGAATGATACCTTAAGCAATAAACAAGGATATCTTCTTTCTCCTTTCTTTGATATGATTTACAAAGGTCTTCAGAAAACCTTTCTACTGCTCTGCAGCTCAAAGTATATTAAAAAAATATTTTTTATAATAACAAAGTTTGTATTTCATTTAAGTTCACTTCTCCAATTTTTAAAGTTACTTTCCACTTCATAAGTTTTCCCATGTTGTAATTAGTCTTAGAATAAAAAAGTAAGATTATGCCAAATATTAATTTTTCAGAATTCCTACTTAACATTTTTCCTATGTTAACTGTTGTGACAACCTCTTTGAAAAGGGATTATTTCATGAGATTTGCACTAACTGTCCATAAGTTTTACTTAGCAAATTACTGTATGTGGCATAATGTCCCTTATTTATGTCTTGATTTCAAAGACTATGATGTTGAATCTACTTTAGAACAGTGCTAATGTTCTGTGGTACTCTGTTGACTAGCACTGCGTGGTGTGTTTAGGTGGTTTGGTTCAAAAGAGGCTAGAAATAAAATACTGCAGTAATTTCAAAACTTAAGTAACTGCTGGGTGACAGGATCAATTTGAGTTTTGGTTGAGGAAGTGTTGAAAAGCAATGCCCAAATATGTCTTAATATAGTTGATCCTCACCATGTTTTGATGAAACAGATAACACTTTCTGGTTTTGTTTTTTAGGGGTTCCTTCCTCCCACCCGAGTTGTGGCTGACTGGATGAGATGTCCCAACCCTATATTTAGATAGTCAGAAGTAAAATAGTCCCTTTAAGGTTTTAAATGCTAGATTATATATTCCTGAACAAGCTGGTCATGGAGAGGTCTTTGTTTATTTTTTTTTTTTTTCTAAAATCTTCTAATTTTTTTACGAAGAACACATATAGTCTTTTTATTTAAACATAGGGTATGATTTGTAGTTCTTTTAGACTGTTGACCTTCCCCCACAGCCATCTTAACCAAGTCCTGTACTTTCTATAATGTCAACCTCAGCACATATTGGATGGTGCCAGAGTTAAGAGAGATGTGCCTGCTGAAGACAGCAAAGCTGTGCTTGTCTTACTGTCCCTTGGAAAGGCTTCTCACGCGTGTTATACCAGAAGAGCAGGCTATGGGAGTAATTGCTTAAAACCACCTCAACTACCATCTAGATTTGTTCAGAAAAAAAAAGCTACAGAAATGCTACTCTGTCTGGCCTGCTGAGATCTGAAAATTTCTGAGGAAAAACCTGTGGTCAAGGCATCAGAAGCCAGAGAGAGTCCTGATAAACCTGCATTAGTTCGCTGCAAAAGGGAGCCACTTAAGATCAGTGAAATACTAAATTTGTAACTTTCTCAGTGTTCCTACCTCTGAAAGAGGAACAAAAAAAATCAAAATTCCAGCCTCAGAAATATTTCTGAAGTGTTAGCAAAGTAGGTACTTTAGTCTAAGTATGCCAGTGCTTAATAGTAGCTGTAAGAGTGATTGGCATAGGTTTTTTTGTTTAAAAAGCTCATAACAATATAACAGAAATAAGTATACAATTTCAGGATATAAATCCTGTTTAAAATGGGGAGGAAGATATACCAAATATTAACATTTAAAAAAAAAAATCTCTTCCCATGCATACAGTGAGTTAATGTGTTTGGGTTTTTTTTCCCCTTTTCTTCACATTACTATAGTTATCCAGTAATGCCAGAGATTAGTATCTCCTTCAAAGGCAAGCAAGACAGGATTCAAGTAATTCTGGGGAAAATGATGAAGATAATACATTTCAAGTTTGTCTAATTTTTCAAATACATTTATTTTACCAATCCTGTATTTCATTATTTAAAGGTGATTCAAGCTTTTGATGCTCAGTTTGGCTCCTCCTTCTGAAACATTGGAAATATTTCTCCAGTGGTGGTATAGAGTGGAAATAACTACATGAAAACAGCTCAACATTAGCACTGTAAAACAACATATAAAATATCATTTTGCTATTACAAAGCAATACAACATAGCTGTGACTAAGAAATACAAAACATCAAACTTGTATTTAAAAAGAAAGTATCCTTAAGAAGCTGTATACCTTGGGTGTGCTGAACTATATGTGAAGATCTCTCTAAAACCCACTTAATTTCTTAAAGAGTATTCCATCCAGTGTTCACTTGGTATCTCTCAGGACTCAGTCCAGGATGGCAAAGATATGAAGTTAAAAATAATGAGCAGAACAGAGTTCAGAGGAACTTGGCCAGACAATGATGCCACTCAATAAGTAAAAGCAGAGAGGTGTGTATACAAGAGAAAGCCTTGATTTGCTCGTGCAGAGCTTAAAATCCCTCTAAGACATCTGTCTGCTTACGTATATCCTGCTTAGTTTGTAACCATTGCTCCGAGAGGTAATGAGTGAGAATGTAAGAAACCCAAGGCATTCTCAGTTCAGAGAAATATGGCTGGGGCTCATCCCCATCAGGCTCGCCGTGAGCTGGAAACCACATCCAAACTGGCCTGTAACAACTTTGTTGCCTTTCTGGATGGTAGGACCACAGACTAAGGGTAACGAGAGAATGGCTTGTCTTCTGTTCTTTCCATCACTTTTCACATAGATCTCTTTAAATATTATGTAGGTACTTTAGATAGGGATCTTTAATATAAAAAGTAATGAAGCCCAGTTTCTAGCAAGAACACTAAAGGTGAAAAGGAAATGAACTCAAGTGTTTAGAATTAAGTATTTTGTCTGATAGTTTATTTTTTTCTTAATACAAGGAAAGAAGAAATAAAAGACCCATTTAAACTTTTAGGATATAAAGCTTAAACAGAAACCTCAATAAGTTTAAATAAACTTGACTTTAAAAATCATGAATAAATGTAAATAAAGTGAAAGCTATAGTTCATGTAAAAAGTACTTGAAATCTGGCTACATACCTATATCTGATTTTTTGTTGTTATTCAAACTGTGAAAACAGTGTCATGTTTACAATTTTACTTGTCTGATGCAACTGTAATGTGATGAAAGTATAATGACAAGAATATTCAGCAAGGAAGCAAAAAATAATCAGTGAGAATTTGCTTATACAGAAAAAGGCCTATGCTTATATATATATCACATGTATTTATTTGAATACTATCTGTATCACATATGACAAAGGTATTATGAATTTCAACAAGTTTGAGGGATGATACCTGTAGTTTGATAGAGGAACTAGTGTAATTTGAATTATTGCTTTTACATTTTATGCCTGTAGGGATACCTGCCCTGTCTGTGTAGTTCTCAGTGTGGTTTTCAATGACAAAATAAGTTATAAAATTAATGTCCCCCTCAGGAAAGTGTTGCTCCATGCATTGTGCAGAAGAGCACTTCAAGGCAGATCCACCTTTTCATTTTGATTTTCTGTATCTTAAACTTTTGAACATCACATTTCTGGTGGCATGTTAATTCTATTTGTGGCTTCTAGATTCTTTCTGTGCAGCACCTACATGTGTGGGGCAGCGTGCACAGTGATCTTGTTACTAATTCTGTAGGTAGTATGGCTTCTGTCATGGCAGTACTTATGCGCCCTCACCATGGGTCCTGTCTGTACTGTCTGTACTCTCTGTATTATACAGATGCTGCCCTGATTTAGCCACTAATTTGATATCATTGCTAATGCTTTTGGAAGTGTATGTATAGAAGGAATTGGATGAAAGACGACAATATCATACATTTCTTGTCAAATTGAGGAATAAAAATTAGTGGATTTTTGATTACATTCTTTATTTTTTCCTGTTAAGAGGCAAGAGTGAAAATACATGTGCTTTGTCCTTTTACGTCTGTTGCACGTAGGTACTTCAATTATAACTTTTTCTAGTAATATAAGTGAGTAAATGGAAGCTTACTTTTTTCAACCTAGGTCTGTCAGCATAGCTGTACTTGATATTATATAAATTCCACATCAGATCACTAAGTGGTTTTCCTGGGTTAATAACATAAGTTTATGCTGTGCTTTTACCAGAGCACTCAGGGAAGAATTTATGTCAGAGGCCCAATGTTAAAGGGTCAAATGAATGAGATAAAACATAAGCTTCTGGCAAATGTGGAATTATTTAGTGTACTTCGTTGTGTAAGAAATATGCCAAAGGCTGTAATTTTTGGTGCTGGCAAAATATGTGAAATCTTAAATCCTTACTAGTGAATCAGAATCATTCTACTAGCCAAAATCTTTGAAGCCAACCAAAAAACCTTGAAGTTCAAGCTACATCAAAAACAGTGAAATAGGTTCTAAATAAACTTTTGTGCTAGGACAGTTTTGTTACTATTAAGTGCTTTCACTGTATTTTCAAATGGTTATTGTTCCAGGTTACTTTAGTAGTGATATTTGATATATCAAATACATTATGTTTGCTGTGAAATGTCTGTCCAATTTATTTATTAAGAGTCAGTGGCTGTGGGAGATCCTGTTACTCATATCTATGTTGAATTATGTTTAAAATATATGTATTTATTACATTCAAAAATTATTAATTTAAAATGTATTTATTTCACTTGCCCAGCATTTTCTGTCAACAGGTGGGGGTTTTTTTGACAATTTTTAAACATGCAGAAAGAAAAACATCTTTCACAGGTTTGGAAATCACTGCCACAAAATGACAAATAATTCCCCCCCCCCCCCCGCCCCCCCCAGTCTATAATTATATCTGATAATGTTTGCCTATTTTAATAGTTCTGATAAACATTCAAGCTTCATGTCTAACGCTACAGATTGGGTACATTTTCAAATTCTTGCATTATCCTTCCATCAGGGGACATGTTCATATTGTGTGTACCAATTGTGGTACATATTTCGCCAAAACTAAGGGAACTGAATTTCTCCGATAACAAAATTATCAGATAATTTTATATTGTGATACTGACTCAGTCATGACTGTCTTTCATTTATGACAGGGATCATATACTGTCTGTTTATGCTGAAAGAAGTGTCTACCAGAATCTTTTCCTTTCAATGATTAGGTATTAATATTTTTTTTCACATCTACTCTTACCCACTAGGCTCATGATGTGCAGATACTAACATCTATTCTTTTTAGAAAATGTTCCAGCATAAAATCTGATCTCCTGTTAACTTCACTCAGTAGAACTTCAACAGTCATACGTTGTCTGTTATTCCTAAGAAGCAGGTAACAGGGAGTCATCTTGTGTAGTCACTTGCTCATAGCATTGCATCATACACTTAGAACCTGCATTAATGCAAGGTCTTTAAAATATGGAGAAAGCATAATAATAAAGGTTTTTCCTCTTCAAGCTTATTATTAAGCCAGAGAGGCCATTCGTTCTTTCAGTTCACATTTTAGCACAGACAGAAAAGTAGGGTAGGGTTCTCTTCAAAGCTGTTGAAATAACACATTCTTGACTTTTTAACTCTTCTTGGCATAATTAAGAATTGTTTAAATTCTGGATGATGCTTTTCCTGCTCCCTGTTTGTTAGACATTGTTCCTCGCTTACTTTGTCCCACTGCACTCTGAAGTTCATACTGACATGGTAAGCAAGGCTGGCAATCAGTTGAAATACTTGAAAGCATTAAATGCTTTAGATTTATTTTCAGTTCATGTGGGATAAAACCTTTCTGTACCTTCTTCACAATTAGCCCTCATCCTTGGGCACTGTGCTCATTAGCATTGCTGATATTGAAACCCAATGGTTCATTCAGATCTGGGATTATCCTTTATTCATGTTATGCCTTCTCATATATTGTCATGTCAATAAGTTGCAATGCTGTCTTACAATATAATATTTCTCTCTTTTATGGGAGAAATTAATCTTTCACTAACAGCACCTTTCCATAATGCTTTTTGTTCTGGCCAGGATTTCCCTAATATTTCTATTATGCTTATACTAGCTGCCTTCAGGTCTGTATCAGTAATTTTAACACCTCCATTTTGTTGCCTTTGCCTTTCAGCAGTTCAGTTACTTCCTTTAAGAACTAGTGGATCTAGCCTTCTTTTAGACTATGTAGGCTAGACTGGCATCTTCATTTCATTATCTGTGTTGATTGCATATTTACTGTGCTCATCAACATTAATATTTTCATTCCCCTTATTGTACTTTCAAATTTTCTCTGATAATCATTCTTCTATCTTACCTACTCATTTTCCTCTTTCTGCACACTACAGCCATGCACAGAACTTCATCTGCTTCCAGAGCTTCATCTGTTTTCCTTTCCCCCCCACAATGAATAACCAAGCTAATGCAAATGAGGCAAATCTCCTTCTAATTTCCATCTGTATTTCTTAATTTAAAACTCATCTCATTAACCATGCTAGCATTTGTCTCAGCTTGATTCACACTTCTTTGGGGCCCATGCATAGAGCAGATACTCATTTGATCACTAGCAGTCATTCTAACATTTTCTGATCCAATGGTATAGTTTTCCCACAGCACTAATTCTTGATCTTCATTATTTTGCTGTGCTTTTTCCTTTCTTTGAGAAAAATGGCAGGAATTTCAATGAAAATTTCCCGAGATTCCTTTTCTCTGAGATCGTCAGAGGCATCATCCGTAGTCCCTTTCATGTAAGTTTTATTTTGTCAGCTTTGCTGGTGTGACGGATGGTCAGTGGGTTCTTCCTGACTCCCATGAGGGTGTTTTTCAGACTCCCATCCTCCTTTCATGGCCTTGTTTTTGTCACGTCTTTCTTTCTTCTATATGTGTTATAAGGACAGGCCCACTTATTTCTCCTCGTAAAAGCAAGGCAAACTAAATTAGGCAGATGAGAAAACTGATTCTTTTACCTTATTTTTTTGAATCAACCTCCTCATCTTTTCATAATATCATTCTTCTTAACTTCTTAAAATTCAGGGGCTCATTCTTGTTTCCCCGTACACGCCTTATTCTTTCCAATTCTGGTTCCAAGGCAGGGATTTGGGCAGGTATGTGTTAAAATAGTGTCTGTCTGGTAAATCTCAGAAATTAAATGTTTTTAGTTGTTCTTCGAGAGAAGAAAAGGAAAGGGAGGATTTCATTTATGACACAGGCATTTTTATGAATCACATTCATTCTGCAGACCCAATATGCTCCTGAACCCCACACCATATTTGTGCCGTAGTCTCTACTGGGAGCCACAGAAACCCTTTAGGGAATGGGTTTTTTCCCAAAGGAATAACTGAAGAGTTAAAAAAGATGTAAAATCCACATCTTTATCAACTTTATGAAAAGCTTTGTATGCCACTGCAATTGCAGTAACAGCTGATTGATTAAGAAGACCTTATTTGAAGTTAAATATTTTTCCATTTATAGACATTCTTATTTCATATTTTGATTTTATTTGATTTTATATTTTTTTTAAATCTTGATTTTTATTTCTTCCACACTCAATAGGTGAACAAACTGTAAACATGCCTTCTTCTGTAGCTAATTCTCCAGTACGGCAAATTGCAGAAGGCCAAGACCCTTCTTTTGGCATTACCAAACATGCAAATCATACTAAGTTTAGTGGGAGACATGCTTATATATCGTAGCATTTTGTTAAAAGAATGTCCATTGGGAAACTGGGATCATTGTGTGAAGTACTTTTAAACTTGATACAAACACGAAGATGTTTCCTTTATCAATTAAAGAGATTTAAAACAGAGTATTTCTTGCAGTGAGGCGGACAGTGGAAAAATGCAGAGAGATTAGTATTCATACTCCAGATGTCGGTGAAATTTTGGAAGGTGACATTTCCTCTCTGATGTTTTTTGTTACAGACGGTGTTTAAGTGTATGATTACATAAAAATTGTTTAGTTGCTGGTGTTCTTTCAGTTTTGACAGAAAGGAATCACTGCTTTTTCAGTTTTTTCCATTTTTTTAACTTAGTTGTTACATGTATTTGCATAGAACTTGTCACTACAGCACCTAACAATTTCAAGTCCCAGAAGATGCCATGTAGCATGTGCAGTGTATGACATTATTCATTATGTTGGTGGCTGAAGATTTTCCAGACTTCACATCTTAAGAAAAATCTAGCATTTGATGACCCATTTGAGGTGCTGATTTAGTGGGGGAACCACAGCTAACATAGTATGAGTGTGATGAAGAGATTGTAGAGGAAGATTTCAAAGTGGCTGGCCAAGTTAAGTGAAATAAACCACAGGAATAGTGCCTGCTGATTCCCAGTTGTCAGGAAAACTTCATTCCTGTAAGGTACAGAGAATTTCTGCCATTTCATGCTTGGAATATTGCTTTGGGCTTGTTCTTCTGAAGTGTAATTTTTTTGTCATTTTTATCTGGTTGGCTAGTCAGAAAGCACAAAAATCCAATTTTCAATGGATGAGAGTAATGCTGTACAAGTGGAAAGATATACCTGCCTCATTAGAGGAGTAAGGTCTAAGTTTGTTGCTTGTATCCTGTGGGAGAAACAGTCACGTAGGGAGCATTTCTTGTCCTTGTGTAGGGTCCTGTTCTTGTTCAGGCTCCATCCACAGTCCGTAGAGAGGGATGTCACTGAGAATGTAGGGGATGGCTGCGTCTGTCTATGTGACTGTCTCCCTTCAATAATGCTTAAGCTTCTAAACACCTACACTTGGGGGTGACGAATCTCAGACTTGGTGCTTAACTTAGTGACTGCCCCTAAACACCCATATCTGCTCTGGAGCATGACAGTGTGCTGTTTTCTGCTATATGCTTCAAAATGACTTTTGGTGTCGAGATATTACTGCAAATGTGTCAGACCCTGCGCTCTGGATGAATTCAACTTAACATAAGCATTTCAAGGAGAAGGAACCAAAGAAATGTCATTATATATACATACAGATGAGGAATTTTTTACCTGAGCATCAAGCAAACATACAGTAGAGACTAAGTTTTCTTATTTACATCCTCCACGTTATCAGCAAATCAACAAATCTAAGGATTGGCAAGAATTTGTTCTCATCCCATAAGAAGTGATTGCCATCTGCTTAGAGAAGGTACCAGATCATGAAACTGGCATCTTCTGTAAGATGCTGGTGAAAAAACTGCTGGAATATGCACCTCCTTATCCACTAACAGGTGTCATTAAGAGGATAGACAGACAGAACTGAAAGGGAAAAAGCAAAAACTACAAAGATATAGTTTGGCTAATTAACAAGTAATGGCAATACGACAACCACCTAGCAAAACAGGAATGCTGTGAGTACCTGGGAGGCGGCAAAAATGTGGTTAAATTCTTTGCATTGATTAGGGTAAGACTGTCTTGGTACTGCATGTGAAATGTGCCAAAGGGAATGTGACTGGATGTAATAGGATATAATTTAGTAAAGAGACAGTTTAGATCAATAACAAGACAACTACCTGACATTGAGATCTATACAACTGTGGAAGAGCTTTCTTAAAGAAATTTTAAAGGCTCCATCCTTTAAGACATTTAAAATTAGAATAGGATACATCAGGGAAAAAAAATCTATTTTGACATGAGATGTCTTTTTCTCTCACTTTCTTTTCTAAAGCACCCACAAGTATTGCTGTAATACTTGGGTGCTTCAAGATGGACTAAAGGGACTTTTATCTGTAATTTGTATGATTTTCTGATATGTTCAGTCCTCTGAGTAGCCTGACTACTTCTGTGATATGGCCTATTGATAATGGGTTTTCTCCATCTGGATAAACACTTCTTAAGTGAACCCTGTTGTGGGAACTATAACAGTATGTTTTTGTAATTTTATATCAGTGTATTTTCTTGATAAAATTTATAGTTTATGTGTTGTTTTAATTTATTGCCAGATTTATTTTTGTAAGCATGTCAGTTTTGCACTTACAAACAGTGTGAAAAACAGTCATCTTCATTTCTTCTTTTTCTTTTTTCTTTTCTTTCTATATGTAGGGGTCTAGTACATGTGAGTTAGTAATGTTTAAATGTCAGGGTGAACTACCACTTGCTGAAAGGCAATCATTTACAATAGTCCTATCTTAGGAAGAACTGAAATGTTTAGTGTTATGGTAGTGTTAGGTTAATGGTTGGACTTGATGATCTTAAGGGTGTTTTCCAACCTAAATGATTCTATGATTCTATGGAGAAGTATCATGAGGGACTACTTCTGTTTATTTCCACTAGGTTTGAGAAAATGAACAAATAAGTTTCTAGCCTGAGTCTGGTTTTCATGTGCCTCTGACAACTTGCCTTGTTTTGAAGATACTGACAATTGAAAATAAATCTCCAGGTAATTCTCATCTCCAGATAGCAGGAAGAAAACCAGAAGCAGATGTAAGGAAAACTTGAATGTAAGAGGACTGATAATACAGAGGGAAAGCAATAGCAGCATGAAGCGAGGGGCTTGGGAGGAGGATAACAAATGTTCTGGGGAAATTCCCCCTTGTATTAATGTTACCTGCACGCAATCCAAACTGCTGCTTATTGAAAGGATGTTTTTAATACAAATGAAAATATGGTAGTGTTATGACTTCTGTAAACACTCGAAACTTCCAAAGCACCAGGTTTAAACTCAATTTGGGCCATTCCATCTTAGAAAACAAGGGCTGCAACCACCCCGGGAAAAGCTCCACTGCTCTGAGCCTCAGCAGGCGGTGGAGCCACCTGCCTCTGTCCTGGCCCTCGGATCTCACACCTGAGCAATCCACTCGCTCTCAAGCCACATTTGAAGCCATCCTCTTGTTGTTTACATGTTGAGCAACTTTTCCTTCCAGCCACTCTTGCTCCTTGGTCAGGTGGTTTTCACAGTAAATTGTTTCTCTGCCTCTCTCCATTCTGTTCAGTCCCTCTCCAGCCTCTCCATCCAGTCCCTTCAGCCTGTTGAAAGGGTGACAGCAGTCCTATTCTCCTTTTCAAAAATACATAGTGTCATTTCTTCCTTGTTTCTTAAACCCTACCCAGATGATTGCAAGAATTCCTTATATTGTAGTGTGCCAGTATACTTTTTCAAATATTCTTAGGAAGATTAGATTTTAGTATGGTAACTTTTATTAAAGCTCTGAAGAAAGGTGGAGAGACCTCACCAGTTCGTGTGCTGATTATAAAATACAGACTTCATCTAGCTTACTGCCACCTAAAAAGCAGAAGGAGAAGCTATCTGTAATTTCTGAGTCTTAACCTTGAGTTCTGTTCTGCCTGGTGTCTGTGCAGCATTATTTCTAACTTTGCAACAATCTCACTATGATTAGGTAATCAAAGGAATGGAGTATACTTGACATACTATGTTGTTATTCTATGCTGTAACACTGCCATGTCTTCTGATTCACTCCTTCTGCTTGTAGAATCCAATTCTCCGTTACTTATTTTTTTTATTTTCTGTGCTCATCTAAAGCCTAACATCTTCTTCTAGCTATGTTCATGTGTATATTCCTGGACTTAAGATATATAATTTCCTACTGTACATTTTCTGTGTTTCGTTTCTTTGGCTTAGTTTTTGTGTTCTGTCTCTTCCCTTATTAAGCTCTCTGCTGTGGGTGACTTGTAGTTTCCTTTGGATCTGAAGTATTTCTGTTTCAGTAATATAATATTTTTTATTTTGATGTTGCTAAAGTTTACTGCAGATATTTTCCACAGAATGGTTAATATGCTGGCCTCCTTTTCTAAAGATTTAATTCCATCCTAGAATAGGATGTTTAGTGAAAATCAGGATTTCCTGACGGCCAGCCATTTTGTTTAACTTTGACACTATTAAGGCAGAATGTTGTTTATCTAGTATTAATAAGGTGTGTTTGGTTTTCAGTTGATAATAAATTATTTATCAAATTAGAAGCACAAATTAAAGAAGTTGAAACTTTATGACCTTTAATTAGAGCTTAGCAAATATTGATACTATAATTAGATATGAACAGATTTCCAACTCATGGTAATGCATGTCAGGCCCTGAGTTTGCATGTTTGCTTTAGAAGCTTTTACAAAAGCTGGGTCTGAGACTACTTTGTTAACTCACGATTTTATCTTTGTTTAAAACCCATGGATTTACTAAGCCACAGAGATGACCTTTTGTTGAAATCTGAAGTGTGTCTTAAGACAGAGTCCTGTTGGAAGGATTTACTGACAACTAGCAATGAACAAAGCTCTGATCAGTTATTCCAGCTAAGATCTCATCTATACTCTGCTGTCCAGCACGCAGATTTTGTATTAAACCTCTAAAAAAGAACTATGACATGGAAAGTACAGCTGACCATTTTTCTGCTTTCCTGTTTCCATGGTTCTTTCAAGGGACAGCAAAGGCTGAGGAGAGGAAATTCTGTTGTAAAACTTGCCTTTTTTTCTCTCTTACATAGAAAAACCTTTGCAGCTTTATGGTGAGAACTGTCGAATATATTTTATACTATGTATTATTATTATTATTCAGTACTACAATGCAAAAGATTTTTTTAAAGATAGAACTATCAGTACACTAATGTTTCATTGTTTTCATCTATTTATGAAATTTAAGCCTATCCAAATTTAATCATAAGAGCTCTTTTTGTTTGCTGGAGGGATTTTTTTCTCTTGAGTTGTTTTTCTAAAAAGATACTTTAGTATATTGCCACTATAACTGAGTATCACTAATGTTGGTTGTAAAACTTTTCACAGCATTGTCAAGGTTGGAGAGGCCTATCGATTTTACAAGTTTCGGAGTCTGTGCTAGCAAAAATGTTTAATAAACCTCATTTTTTTTAATCCCTTTGAATCCATTTGCTTTAAAAGCTAAGCCTTTTAAAAGTTAAGGCTTTCAGAGGTATGTAAAATAATTTGTATCAGCTCTTCAGTTGAAGTACTTCAGTTGGAGTACTGTGTTCAGCTCTGGGGCCCCCAACATAAGAAGGATGGGACCTGTTGTAGCAAGTCTAGAGGAGGGCCATGAAGATGATGAGGGGGCTGGAGCACCTTTTCTATGAGGACCGGCTGAGAGAGTTGGGGTTGTTCAGCCTGGAAAAGAGAAGGCTCATGGGAGACCTTAGAGCAGCCTTCTAGTACTTAAAGGGGGCTACAGGAAAGATGGGGGATCGTAGGGATAGGATGAGGGGTAATGGTTTTAAACTGAAAGCGGACATATTTAGATTAGCTATAAGGAAGAAATTCTTTCCTGTGAGGGTGGTGACACACTGGAACAGGTTGCCCAGAGAGGCTGTGACCACCCCCTCCGTGGAAGTGTTCAAGGCCAGGTTGGACGGGGCTTGGAACAACCTGGTCTAGTGGAAGGTGTCCCTGCCCATGGCAGGGGGGTTGGAACCAGATGATTTTTAAGGTCCCTTCTGACCCAAACCATTCTATGATTCTGTGAATGCATTGTCAGCTTTTTAAGTGCAAGGCATATGATTACTACACATGGTTTCCTGTGCTGTTTTCTGTGCATGGTTAATTCAGTCCCTAAAAAACTAGCAAAATAGCTACTATTATTTTTAAGGGCACTGTCATTTGCATAAATTCTTAGAGATAGCTGAGCCAGTACTGGCATAGGTTTTTAAGAAAGAAAGAAACAAGAACAAACAAACCATGATCAAATTATAAAATTAATGGAGGAAAGGAGTATAATAGAGGCAATATATTTACATTTTAATAGAACATTTGATGGCGTCTTTCTCAAAAGCTTATTTTAAAAGAGCTCATTTCAGGCTGCCTCCTGCATTTAAACTTAGGAGTATGGAAATACATTGTCAGTTGTTAATGAATTGAAGGGAAGTGTTCAAATGAGTGCCACAGGGCCTGTGTTGGGTTTATTTTTACCTGCTCTCTGTATTGACTCTTTGAAAAGAGGGAGACGATGCACTAGGGACTGCTGAGAGAACAGAAGTCATATTGCAGTGCCATGCTTGCTGTGTTAGCAAGTGGCTCCCCTTGCCCTGCTCTGGAGCCGGAGGAAGGAGTGCATTTCATGCTGCATCCAGGCAGTCCAGTGGATGCTGGGGGCTCCTGACTGGCACAGAGCTGCTGTCTCCCTGGCAAGCCAGGAGAGGAAAAGAAAGGAAATGAGAGCACTTCAGGCTGTGGCAGAGCAGTGCTGTGTATGAAGGTGAGTAACAGGCTAAAAGCATGAACCTTAGGGCAACTTTGGAGGATGGGCAGTTCAGAGGCAGCCTGAGTGTTGGGCCTGAAGACCAGGGAGCTCTGCAGTGAGTGGGCTGTGTTGACAGCGGTGGAAGGAGGATGCTGGTGGTCCTTTGCAGAGCCTATGATTAGACTCTGCTGGTTAGATAGAGGAGGAAGGAACTCTCTTGAGTGCACAGAGTCTGTAAATGGGCCTGAGCTTAATGGAACAATAAATAAGCTATGGCAGATATTTTATACATGGCAGATTACCCTGGGAAAATAGCAGTGTATTACCTGACTCTCAGTGCTTATAAAGAGTTAGTAAAGGGCATATGTAATCAACCTAGCCCTCAGGGTATGGTTTGCAGTCTGATTGTTGCCAGCTGGTGGGTGTCCAGCATGTAGGAATTGTTCCGTCCAGATAATCGGAGAGAGCAACCCCAAAAACATTGCACTTGGAGGCAGATCTATAGCTTAACTGGCCTCTAAACAGGGAAATGAGGGATCAGAAAAGGAAACTAGGTATTAGAAAAAGAATGCTAGTTAGATATGAATGACTAGTAACTAGTACTGTAAATGCTGGTAGGAGTTACATGAATAATCAATTCCTATTTTCCTGCTTTACTTGCTATTATCTCACATTTAAGTCTGAGACAATTGGTGTTGATTACCAGAAAAGAAGTCAAAGTAGGTGAAACATACATCAAGTCCTACTCAAGATCTGTATAAAATATGCCAGGCTTTCTCCACAAAACTTCAGGTCAACGTCAGCACTTGGGAGGAGTAAATGATAAATTCAGAGTTTTGAAGCAGAGATGCCATATACAGCTGAATAAACAGCCAAGCACCTTTTCTATGTATTGTGATCTAGCCCGCAGTTGACTGTCAGAAAGCAGAGAGAGGCCATTTCAGTGAGAATTTTTATAGTCATATGAAAATGAAACATATCTATTATTTATTCTTCTTCTCTGAGCACCTGTAAAATTAAATAAGATTAAAAATCCCTGAAATATTTATTGATACACATGACAGCTGGAACCTGTAGTATGGACAAGTTCTGATCATCATATAGGTGCTATTCCTTTCGTTTTGTCCCTCAAAAAGAAGCAAGACTGGAAACATCAAACTTCAGAGACCTGGAGAACAGAATACACAGAGAGAAGCCAGAGAGCTTCCAGAGAGCTCTCTCTTCCTAAGCTGATTCAAGTTTAAAGTTTTATAAGCTTGAATGCAATAAGAGATTAATTTCTAAAATTTTATTTCTCTTACAATCTATCACTCTGTAATTCTTGGCTATTTTTCAAAGAGACAGCAGCTGTGTGTTGTGTACAAAGACTTTATAATTGCACTGGTTTGCTGATAGAGCTTCAGTTCTTTTTTAGCAAAGCTGGACCTGTGATTAGTTCTGAAAAACTGAGCTTAACTACATTGTCCATATTTTACTACAGATAGAAAATTCAGAATGTGGGATAAAGCAAAATTTGGGGTTGTGATGACAACACCTGTTTTATGGCAATGCCATAGAAAGACTGTGCTGTTGGGTTTTTTAAATTTACATGAAAGCACATAAAAATTATAATCACAAACAACTCAAATATAATTGAATTGTGTATAATAGAAATTTTACTTGTAACATTCATCATGTATTTCTGAAATAGATTAATAGAAATAAACAGTCCAGAAAAATCTTCAAGTGAGAAGTGAAAGGAAAAAACATGATTCAGAAATTACTATAGGGTTCATTGCAAGGCATCATTGATGTAGAAACCTACTAGCTGAGTTCATTGTCTTGGGTTGTCTTTTTAGTTGGTGGAAAGGAGGAACTTTAAGGACCTAAATCCACCTAATTTGTTTAACTCCTACATGAAATTAATTTCATCCTAGATAACATGATTGTATTTACTAGATCGTTGATGACTATAAAGGATCCCTTGGGGTGACAGGGTAAGATAGATATCTGGATTGTACAAATCTGCTCTTGGTTTGATGGATTCTACACCAGTCTTTTCAGTCTTCTGTTTTTTACTTTCTCTTTTTTTTAAAATAAAATCACTTTAATGCTTCTCTAATCTGTCTCATTACCTGTCACAGTTCTGTGAGTCTAGGCTACAAGGAACCTCATTCTTCACTGACCCTCTGTACTTTAGATATTATTTATAGAATTTGTTTAAAGCTGACATAAAGTGCTACTGTTCATACTTGGGCACAGTCTTACCATCTGTACATTTGAGCAAGATTTGTCTGGGGATCTCTGAAAGTTGGCCTAGAGAGCTGTAAGATATTATTTGAGCTTTTTATCTAGTATCTCTATTCAGAAGGTATACATATGAAACTCAAATACAGAATGCCTGACATTTGTAGGATATTTTTTCCCCCAAGCAGATAATCTGCTGTTTGAGTTCAAATCTTCTGGATAGCTCAGGATTTGAGTCAGAAGACTTAGCCAAGCAATTTTGTTTTTTCTTTTTGCATTACTTCTGAGTTCTTTATTAGTTTGTTTTTTTCACAACTGCTTTTCTGCTAATATAACTTACTCTAAGGAGGGGAATATAGCTGTCTTACAACCTCAGAAGAACCTACCTTTGAGAATTATCTTTATGAAATGAAACAAAGTCATACTTTTCTATGATTTTTATAATAAGAAAATACACTACAGAATATTACTGTATATAACATACGAATTTCTAGTAGTCTTATCTTGAAATTTTCTTATAGGTCAGTTTTTTTATATATGACAATTCCCATACATATTTTTTATATATGACAATTCCCATAAAAGCACTGCATATAGTGATTTTTGAATGTTTGCCCTGTAAGATTTGTCTTGGTTTTGATTTAACAATTATAATTCGCATGTGGTTTTCCATTTATCACAGAAATAGTCTGCTTTGTCATGCTGATAAACTTTAAAAAATTTACATCTCCATGAAACTCCAGACAGTAATTTTCTTTCATTTTTAGAGTAAGAATACATTTTAAAATACTGATGTTTAATATAAATTATACACAGTGATGGAGGTAAACCAGATTTCAGTCAACCTGATTTACCTCACATCTGTAACTAAAAAGTTGCTGTTAAAGTCTAAAGAGACACGGGCATGTAAAAGTGGAATACATAGTCAGAGGCTCATATATTATTTGATAAAATCATCTGATTTTGAGTCCTAGTGTTTGTGGATAAGGGTGTAGATTCCTGATCATACATTTTCTGGAAAAGCCAGCAAAACGAAACTTGAATACGTTAATAACTACCTCGTGTGGTTGTCAGTTCACATGGTCAGTGATAAAGCCTGAAAGTTCTCACTAGGGCTATTCACTTGTCATTAATACTGTCACACTGAAACTTCCCATTTCACCCTCGACATGTGTCCTCAGGAGTTTAGTAAAGCCTCAGCCCCCAGCCTGCTGCACAGGTACATTGAGACTTCTACAGGGACAGTTCCCAGTGCTGAGAATAAGGACAGTATAAATAGCATCCTTTGTGGTTTTTTTCTCCATGTTTTACGGTACAGTGCAGAGGTTAGTATTAAAAGGTAGACATTTGTCTGCATGGTAGCATTATAGATATCCTAACCATTTTCTGTACTAAATTTGGGAAAACAATATGATTTCATTTAGTGGGTCGCAATTTTAGGTAAAAGGCTTTAGTGTTGTTGCATTAGTGTGATTATGTTTGGGGGAATGCACACATACAGTTGTAAAATTGGGTAAATATGCTTCTAAAAATATTTAAAAAGCTTATTACTTTCCCCATTTAAAAAGTGTATTATATACATATTTTGAGTCCTTGAACACCAGGTTTCTGCCAAAGGCAAGATTTTATGGTTGAGTTATATACTGAAATGGGAGATTGTAATGGAAATGCATATTCGTGTTTATCAGTTGTGGCCAGAAGATGCACACACAATTAATTATTAACAAACCAAGGGAAAAAAAAAAAAGAAGGTCATTGACTAAACAACACCTAATCTATTTAACTGAGCCCTGTTGCATATTGCTAGCTGAGCTGGCCACTTGTTAAACTGGCCATATTGTTCTTTGGGTGGTAAATTGTACAGAACCCCTTGGCTTAGTGGTTCAAAAGATCTGTCAGGAAGAGTTAGCTTGTGGTAAGCATACTGTAGATCAATCTAGATAGGGGAAATTAATCCTGGATTTTTAAAATATATTTGGAAGTTAATGATGAAAATTGAACATCTAACATTTGTAACTTTTTATTCAAAGTCAGTAAAATATATGATTTGAAAATGATTCTTCTTTAAGTAGTTATTGCTACAAATTTGGTTGAATATCTTACAATATTTGTGTCAAAAATCATTTATCTCAAATCCCAGACCATCTTTTACATGTAAATGACATATAGCAAGTGTCCACTCGAAAAACTTAAGCCTACAAAGTGACACAATGGATCTGTGTAAGAATTGCATCTCCACCCCCAATTCGAGACAGTATAAGAGAAGTGATGACCGGGTGCCTTTTCTTGAGATCTCTTTCCCAACAGGCAGAATTCCCTTGCGCCATTTCCCTCCTTCTCCTTCCATCCATTCCTGTCCTTCTCCTTCCCGTCTCCCCCCATTCCTCCATCCCCAGCATCACAGCTGACAATACAGATGTACAAGTCTATATTTCTCCTGGCTGTGGAAGTGTGGAAACACACAGACTCTGCAAAAGGCATGACCCCAGGAGTAATATTTCTGCTTGCTGTCTTTCCTCCCAAGTAATGTCCACACTGAACTCCCAGGACTAATGCCCTGAGGAAAGGGGCTAGTTCTAGAGATGTGGCATTGATGACCTTGCTGTACAGAGGATAGACCACTCTAAACTAATAACTGTTATACCTGCTAGTTCTGCATACTAAGTGCATACAGCGATTTCCTAATGGCCATGCTGCCACAAGAGTCCTTCCAGTAAGGGTGTGTATAATTGAGTTATATATCATGATGAAATGATGCAGGGGAGATTCTTGTTCTTGGGGAAGATGCAGCATTTTTCCTTGAAAGAGCCTGTCTGGTTACATCTCTGAGGATGTGTGGTAGGTGTATGATGGGTAAAAAATCTAGTTGTATACTACATTCTGTGTTACCAGTTGTCATAATATTGTATATCAATATTCAGTGTTTCTCCTAGAGCCCCAGTTATGAAATCAGGTTGTTTTCTGAGAAGCCAAACTTCCCTAGAAAATAAATAACCCTTGCTATTGTGGAAAAAACTTGGAAGGAAGAATTGTAAGGTCTTTCTTGAGAAGATAAAGGATAGCATTGATTATTGTCTTTAAATCTCATGATTTTTAGGCCTATTTTTTTAGGAGCTGGGGAGGACTTGATAATAATTTTGAACACAGGGGACTGGCAATATTGCAGTCCTTTGATTCTTGAGGGTCTCCTGAGGTCTGCAGAGAGATAATATTGTATTACTTCTGCAGAAATTGCATGGGATTTTAAGCTCTGTGTCATAATCCATGTTGATGTTTGAGGTTTAGTGATATATATTGTTGTGTTGTTGTACAAGATTTATTAGTAGCTATTCTGTGAAACCCGCTTTACCCCTGTGTAATATAGTACAACATACAGTTACTTTAAATGACATAAATGAACTTGGATGCAGTTGGTCTGGGAGTGTTCAACATTATGTTACTTGATTTTTTATTAACCACCTACTACAGCATAAATGAGTAACAGTACTTTCCAAAATAACGTTTTTCAAGAAAGCTAGACTTTTGTCACTTGTGGCCTTAATAATGAGATTTTCTCATTGAGATTATTGTTCCATCAGTTATATAAAAAGAAGTTCTTCCTTTTGACTGCTTGTAATCCTTTATATTGTTTTATGGCTGTACCTTTCTACTAAAGGGGTAATGCACTGGAATGAATAGTCTGACTAGTTTTAACAGTTCAGATGTCACAGAAAAGCCTACTTTATCGTATACAAAGTTGGACACTGATTGCGAAATGTACACTTCATGTCTTTGCACTCTGAGATAAAAACAGCTGATGAAGTCAACTTACTTGTACCTTAGAAAGAGTTGAAACTCTGAGCAGCATCATGTTTTATGATGAAATTGCCAGAACCAGTGATAATGTTAGGGCAAATTAGGTGTAAACTAGCTAGAAACTGGGTATAATTGCTAATTTCTTAGGTGCCCTAACAAATCTTAATTTTACTTTGGTTACCCAAAGAAGGAGGAGTTGGGAATAGGGTGGGAGGAAAGAGGCTGTAGAATGGAAGTTCCCATGTCAACTTAAAATAGTAGAGTCTTTAACCAGCATAAAGCTAACATTATACATCAGTCTCACCAAGAAGTCTGCTGTGTGCCCTAGCAGCTCTTTAAGGCTGAATGTCACATGTTTGTATTATAACTAAATATGTATCTCTTTACAACCTGTCCACAGATACTCAGTGGTGGTGTACTGCTTAGCTCTTGGTATAACATTGGATTTCAATATCCTGCTTTGTGTAGACTTACTAAATAAGAAATCCTGGATGTATTCTGATGACTTTATTTGGACTTCCTGTGTTATTTTTCCCAAGGTGGAAGGGAAATAAAATTTTCCTGGAGGAGCCGTCGAGTTTTGTATGGGGTCTTTAAGAGCAGTTTCCACAGCTACCTCCTTTCTTCCCGATGCTCTGTAGGTTTAAACTGCCTGCCCATCCTAAACTCAGTCTGCACTGCCAGCTGTGGAATTTTTACTGCACTTAATTTTTATTTCCTCACCCCCTTGACCCTCCAAGCTCTTGTGAAGGATTTATACCAGTGCCGTGTTTAGGTCTTGGGAGAGGCAGAGAAACTGGTTCTCCCTTGACAGTGCTGTTTGTATCCTAAACAGTAGCCATTGTGGTGGCACGGGCGTTCCTATAATTAGGTTGTTGTTCTGCTCACTCTGTGCTATGGACCCCTTGTAAAGACTAATATACCTCCTTAATCCCTTTTCACTCTGCTGTTGCTACTGCTGAAGTCACATTTATATTTCTACAAAACCAGTGACCAACTTCCACGTACTCTGTCCAATTTCTGTGCTGCTGTTTCCTGGGCAAGGTTGTACAATCCCTAAAATACTGATTTTTCAAGGTTTGCACACCTTTCTGGAGAACAGGAGCTGAATGAAGATTGTATTGGACCTGGCTCTGAGTAGCACTGCCAGATGACAAGCTATTAATTTTCCTGCCCAGATAGATTTTAACTCATGCGAGTCAGTTGTATGTTTTGGAAATTATTCCAAGATTATTTTTATCATCTTGTCTATTGGTTATTTGAATGTGTGTGGTTCATGTGCACTTCTGTAGCTTCTTGAATCCCATTGTACCCGATCCTTTTGTGAACCAGCAAACATGTGCACCTGTATGGGCCAAATCCTGCCCAGATGAGCACTGAATGTATATAAACTAGCCTTGATCAAGCTTCAGTCATTAAGATTCTAGCCCAGTACCCAATGATCATCTACATGATATGTAAATCACAGTAAAAATAGGGCCTGATATTTAAAAGGTCAGACATGCAAGTGTGCATGCAAAGATGTATGTGAATTTGCTTTTATAACAGTGATATTTCACCAAGGATCTGCTGCACAAATTATCAATTTGATAAATTAATGGTTGGTTGACTGCAATCATGGTTACTGTGTATGCAAAATAAATGTGTAAATATGCATACGTTTTCTGTCCACGCATTTTCTGCTAAACCTTATGGAAACCAGACAATTTTATTTCTCTTATATTCAGATTTCTATTTCTGGTCTTGCAATTCAAGACACTCCTAAAGGACGCTATAAAATTTTAAAGAGCATAAAAAACCTGTTAGAATGGCATGAAATAGAATTAGAACAATTGATTGAGAAAGTTATTTTCTTATGTCTTCTACTTCACCATTAACAGAATTACTCATATTATCTGTTAAAAATGGACAAAGATTGTTATGCGTCTTTAAACAGTGGAAAAGAGGTTCTGAATCTTACTTATTTTTACTTTCAAGACATTAAGGTCTGACTACAGATCAGTGTGTAGGTTTCACTGAACTAGCTTTACTCCTTTGTAGGAATGCAGGTAAGTGAATAAAAGCAAGTTCTGAGAGATGAGCAAAGTTTAATATTCTGTAGGTTGTAATAGGATTATTTTTATTTAAAAATCAGGGTCAAGTAAAGTTGATGTCTCAGAATTGGCATTTCTGTTAGACTACAAGTGTTTCTCTTTTTCCCAGTTCACATTTCTTTATCAGTTGGATATCGTGTACATCAGATGTAGATTGTAGAAGAATTTTTAGAGTAGTGTAGAAAGAGCTCTAGACATTGCATATGTTCTAATATATTTTTTGGAGAATGAATGGAATTTACATATTTGCTCAAATATTGTTTCCAGTAGTTAGTGTTCATGTAGGAATATGTCTAGACTTCTTGATATATGGGAACTATTTGTATTGTACTTATATTTAACTACCTTTGCATATAGTCAAGGCACACTGGGTCATGCTATCTGGCATGATTTTTCACAAAGTACAGCTGTGTAAACTGAAGTTGGTTAGAAGCAAAGGGGATAAAGTCCTTATTTTTTTTCCTATGTCTGCATTTTTTTTTAAAAGTCTGATTAGAACTGGAGAATTTTTTTCAGTGACTAGGAAATTTAAAGAAGCAAAAATTACATCATGACCTAGATTGGTCTAACCATGAAGCAAGACACTTCATTCATGTCAAATGAAATCTTACAGGTTTAACCCTAAATAATTTTTGCAGGGTATAGAGTATTTTAGTTAAAAAACTTAGAAATACATGTTTTGATTTAACACAAACTAATTTTTTTCACTGATTTCTTTCTTTCACAAGTGAACAAGAAGAACATTGTTTGCCAAGCATTAAGCTGATACTCTTCTGGTTATTGCAGATAAACCAGACTAGAAAGCCCTCAAAAACTACTTAACCAAATTTTTATAGTCTGTCTATTTTTTACCATTTTTGCCTTGCCAAGGTGTGTCACTCTGCATACTTCAATGCACCCTTGCTAGTTTTGTTAATTTTTACACAACTAAAGTGATCAGATCTAATGTGAGTCAATAAACGTGTAAGAGTAAAATGTATGAAAAACAATCATGGTCCACAGCATAAAAATGTGGATATTTTATCACAGAATATCACATGAATTATAACTTTTTTTGCTTGCCCATCCCAAAAATGTTATATAATGGTATGTATTTGGATGTAGAATTTAAATGGAATATGATTTATATCACAGAATCATAGAACCATATACTGTATTGAACTGGAAGGGACCCATTAAGGATCACAGACTCACAGAATGGTTTGGGTCGGAAGGGACCTCAAGGATCATCTAGTTCCAACCCCCCTGCCTTGGGCAGGGACACCTTCCACTAGACCAGGTTGCTCAAAGCCCCGCCCAACCTGATCTTGAACACTTCCACGGAGGGGGCAGCCACAGCTTCTCTGGGCAACCTGTTCCAGTGTGTCACCACCCTCACGGGAAAGAATTTCTTTCTTATAACTAATCTAGATCTACCTTTTTTCAGTTTAAAACCATTACACCTCGTCCTATGATTAGACTCCCTGATAAAGAGTCCCGCCCCGTCTTTCCTGTAGGCCCCCTTTAACTACTGGAAGGCTGCTATAAGGTCTCCCCAGAGCTTTCTCTTTTCCAGGCTGAACAACCCCAAATTTCTCAGCCTGTCCTCATAAGGAAGGTGCTTCAGCCCTCTGATCATCTTTGTGTCCCCCCTCTGGACCCGCTCCAACAGGTCCATGTCCTTCTTATGTTGGGGGCCTCAGAGCTGGACACAGCACTCCAGGTGGGGTCTCACGAGAGCAGAGTAGAGGGGGAGAATCACCTCCCTCGACCTGCTGGCCACACTTCTCTTGATGAAGCCCAGGATACAGTTGCCTTTCTGGGCTGCAAGTGCACATTGCTGGCTCATAGTCAGTTTTCCATCCACCAGTACTCCCAAATCCTTCTCTGCAGGGCTGCTCTCAATCCACTCATCGCCCAGCCTGTATTTGTGCTTGGGATTGCCCTGACCCATGTGCAGGACCTTGCACTTGCCCTTGTTGAACTTCATGAGGTTCACACGGGCCCACCTCTCAAGGCTGTCCAGGTCCCTCTGGATGGCACATTCCTTCCCTCCAGTGTGTCGACCATACCACACAGCTTGGTATTGTCATTAAACTTGCTGAGGGTGCACTCAATCCCACTGTCCATGTCACCAACAAACGTGTTAAACAGCGCCCTTCAGTACTAACCCCTGAAGAACACCACTCGTCACTGCTCCCCACTTGGACATTGAGCAGTTGCCCACAACTCTCTGAGTGTGGCCATCCAGCCAATTCCCTTTTCACCGAGTGGTCCATCTATCAAATCCATGTGTCTCCAATTTAGAGACAAGGATGTTGTATAGGACAGCGTTAAAAGCTTTGCACAAGTCCAGGTAGATGACGTCAGTTGCTCTTCCTTTATGCACCAGTACTGTAACCCCGTCATAGAAGGCCACCAAACTCGTCAGGCACAATTTGACCCTAATGAAACCATGTTGGCTGTCACCAGCCCTAACATAGTTGCCAGTTGGATCACTGAGGCCAACTCCCTGCTCCTCACAGGACTGCCTAAAACTGTATGCTGGTTTAGGAACTATCAATTAATTCTAAGGTAGAAAAGGAAGTAGACAATTAACTTTAGATGAGTTTCTAAATTTCCTCAGTCTACCTGAATCTATCCATTTTGTTAGTAAATATGACTTCATATATTAATTTGTTTACCAAATTTGATATAATTCCTTATGGGAAAACCAAGTTACCTTTTCTCTGGTTGATGTATCTGATGTTTGATAGATGTACTTGCCTGCCTGTGCTCAACAACACAGGTCTATTTGATTTTCATCAAAGTAATAAAAAACTTCTGCATATTTTGATTTGATGTGGCAGTTTCACTTTCCTCTTAATTTTATCATTTTTGTTTGTGGACCTATGAACCATTGAAACTGCTTTGAAAAATCAAGAGATAGGAACAGATGGTGAACAGCACTGAGAAGGTTGACCAGACCACATGAAGCACAGAGTCTTGCCATATAAAGAGAAGAAATAATAAGCATCTGAATACAGCTAGTCTCTTAAAGATTGTGAAGTATGCTTAGGAGTTTAACCTGAGCAAGCTGGTGAAGACAAGCTCTCAGATTTGTGTAACAGATGATGGAAAGGTTTGTATCAATTAAGTCAAATTCCTCTGAGCTATCTCTATTTGCAGTTTGGATCAATAAAGTTATAATTGTTCTTCTATAATAAAGGTACTTGTGTATGCATCTGTCTTGATCCACTCTGAACAATAATTCCTACTGGTCTGTTCCTCACAGATGGTCTTGTTGAGGGAAAAATGGATCTTTGGGAAGTACTGTGTGATCAGTCCTTGGATGCCATTCCTTATGCATTAGTGTTCACAAAAAAGATTGAACACAGTTGTGTTAAATGAAACAGGTGGTGGAGAAATCAGCACTTGGATGCGTTGATGATCAAGCTCGTATGCTGTACATGATTCACTGAGTATATTTTATATATATGATTAGACACCACAAATAACGTTGGCCTATAACTTCATCTTCCTTTTCTTCATAGCTCCTTAGCTTTTATCTTGTGCTATTTTCAAATTTTCTGTATTCTTTCTGAAAAGAGTATTAGACATTTGGCTGTTAAATTTATGTTTAAAATTTTAAATTTAAGGTGGTATAATTGTTTGTTGATTTGATCTGAAAAATAATAATGTGATAATGAATATTGTCTTCATTGTCTGATGTATTTGGGAATGCCCTTCTGTGATATCTACTGAAAGTAACTAAACACGTGTCAAGTGCCTTTTTAGTTTTGCATTGTACATCGGGTAGATTGAACTGTAACTTACAACTTTTGAGTAGAATAAGATTGCCAGAGAAACTGTCTAGCTCTTTTTCAGATCTTGGTGTTCACTCATGACTTAAAATTAATCCACTGCTATAATCAATTGCTTTATCAAGCTGCAAATCCTGTAATTACATACTCTAATCTAGATGTGGTTTCCCAGGATGCTTCCTCCTCTTTAATTTGTTGTTTGCTCTTCTGTGCAGATATGCTGCTGCTTTTTTTTGCTTTTGAAGCTTTTAACATTGTCCACTGTCAGCACCTGGATTCTTTTTTCAAATGAGTTTTCATGAGCATCTTTATCTCTAAGGCATAGTTCCTCTTGCTGTTCATTCATCCAGTCCTGGTTTACTTCTATATATTAAATGCATAAATAAACGTAATATAGTCACCCATTCTTCATTACTGTCTCTAGATCTTTTAAGCTATGTTTCTCACCTGCTTGGAACTCAGTAGTTTAACTGGTTGCAGACATAAATATTCAAGTGTATTTTCTCTCTGTCTGCAGAGACTGAATGTATATATTTCCTATGCCAGTTCATAAGTTACCTACCAAATCTTTCAGTTAATTGGAAAGGAATATAAAAAACAGTAGTAAGAATTAAACCATTCTGAACAAGTCCATCAAAGAAGAGCTAATATTATGATATTATAATTAAAATTCTGTCAAAATCTGTTATTATTGTAGAATGTATGAAAGAGCTGTTTTATCTTTGTGAGGTAATAGTACAAACATTAGAGAATTATCCTTTCAGAGTTAAGGAAAAGGATTTATCAGTTCATAAGCTGTGAAATGCTAAGTGTTCTTTCTTCAATATGAATGAAGAAGAAAAGCTATCAACTGTCAGGGCTCAGTCTACCTTCTTTGCTTTCAAGTTTTACTGTCATGTGAAAAAATATGCTCTCAGTCCTTGGGTCTGAAAGCCAGCTATAAAGGGACAGAGCAACCCTTTCACCTTGTGTTTCCATTCCTCCAAATCAAACTAGCTCAAAATGTCAGTGCCTCCAAAATAAGCTAGTCTGTTCCTGGTTCTTAAAAAGGCATCCTATTCAAGGTATGATCAGTTCACCTGAATCCTGATGATAATAAAATGTTTCAGGAATTTGAGATTTAGCATTTAAGAACTGTACGAAAGCCAGCCTTAACAAGCCCAAGAAAATCAGCAACAATGTTGGAACGTTATGCAGTAATCACATAGTTTTGATTAAGATGTTTTAATTCCAGATTATATTAAGCAATCTGTTGAAGACAGCTTTTTCATATACTTTCTACTTGAGACATCAATGCTAGATTGAATTATGATTGTTTGTGTATCTGAACTATGTATTTTTTTCATTTTAAATATTTGATTTTTTGTGTGTGTGTGTTGGTTTTCTGTATATATTAGATTCTCCTGAGTATATAATACCTGAGCCTGAGATGATTTGATTGTCCTACTGACACCCTTGAAGGGCAGAAAATTTCCTGATAGAAAACTGCATTAACACGGAGTCAGGAATGTTTGCCTTACATATATAATATCTAAAACTGCAAGCAGAATGATATTGTCTAATACTTGTAATGAGTTGAAGATGTGAGGTATCTAACTTCAGTGAGGGTTTTATGAAATGTTAATTTTGAAGCTGTCCTGGTTTGGGCTGGGATAGAGCTAATTTTCTTCCTAGTAGCTGGTATAGTGCTACATTCTGGATTTAGGATGAGAATAATGTTGATAACACACTGATGTTTTAGTTGTTGCTAAGCAGTGTTTACACTAAGTCAGGGCCTTTTCAGCTTCTCATGCTGCCCTGACAGCAAGGAGGCTGAGGGTGCACAAGAAGCTGGGACAGCAAGGACAGCTGACCCAAACTGACCGTACCATATAACATCATGCTCAGCATATAAACTAGGGGGGGAAGGCTGGCCAGGGACCGTTGGTCGGGAACTGGCTGGACATTGGTCAGTGGGTGGTGAGCAATTGCATAATTGCATTGTGCATCACTTGTATATTCTGATTCTATTATTGTTATTGTTATTGTTGTTGTTATTATTATTATTATTATTATTATTATTATTATTATTATTCCTTCCTTTCTCTGTCCTATTAAACTGTCTTTATCTCAGCCCACAAATTTTACTCTTTTTTTTCTAATTCTCCCTCATCCCGCTGTGGGGGGCTGGGGAGTGACCGAAAGGCTGCGTGGTGTTTAGTTACCTGCCAAATTAAACTGTGACAGAAGCCCATCTGCACCTCAGCAAGAGAAAACACTACACTACAGCAGCCTGTTGCACTGTATTAGGAGATGCTTTGCATCGCTAGAGAACCGCAAAATAACACCATTGTATGGTGACAATTTTTTTTTGATTTACAGTTGTGTTGCTGTCTCTGTCACTTTGTCAAAAGGGAGCCGATGGAGGAAACACAGTCCACACATCCAGGTACCTTAGTCCTCTAAGGGCTATTCTTGCACTTTATGAGGTGCTGCTGTACCAGCCGGGCTGGAGCTAGGGGAGCAGTGCCCTGCCAAGCCCTGCCCTTGCTCTCCTCCTGGACCCCTGCACCACAACACAAGCCTTCTTCAAACTGTTCATGTACTGCAATGGAGAGAGTGGTTGGAAGATCATTTCTGTGGGAGAGGCATGAATGAGGTTGTCTTGGACACCACATGGCTCTCCTTAAACCACCTGAACTATTGACTTGAACTGCTGTAGTGTGTCTGGTCTTGATATGGTCATTTTTAATAACTTAATTTGCTTGGGGTCTGATTTATTCATATACAGTCTCTTAAGATTTCAATTAATAAAAATATATAGTTATAACTGCATTGTTACAATAATTAGGGCTCTGCTGAGATATGCTGGTTTTAATTGTATACATTTCAATACATTACTGCTATACTGTTTTGATATTTTTTACCTCCATGTCTCATTTCATGATGCTTGTAGGAAGTTAATAGCTTTGGCACCTTTACCACTATGTTAAATTTTGTTGAACTTGATCTCTGAGTTCAAATTTGTTGCTAACAGACAAACCCTGATATTATAGATGGCAGTGTAAATTTGACTCCTGTAGGAAGCCAAAATAAAAATCTATATTGAAAATACATTCAGGTTGTAAAAAGAAGCACTCAGAGCAAGGACACCATGGTACTAAGGTTGCTGGGGAATCTACAGAAGGAGCTGGATGTTTTCTTCAGTCATTCAAATCTGACCTTCTCTAAATGTAATAATAAGATGAAGAAAAGCAACTTTTTTCAAAGGGATAATGTTATAAAAAAAGCCTTTTCAAATACAGTTCTGTATCATTTCTGTTGATACCTTTCTATAACTAACATTTTCAACTGTGTAGAAGAATTCTGAAATATGATTATATTTTCCTGCAATTGTCTAATATCAATATTTTAATAAAAAATCCCATATTTTGGGAAGAAAATATATATACTTGACAGTATATGTGTTTGTGGTAATTTATTTTATTCTTTGGTGGATAATTTCAGTGTGCCTTTTAGCTAAGTCCAAAACATCAACTGCATAGTCAGAGATCATGTATTTAGTCTCCCGTATTCAATAGATTGTTCTATTTTTGCTAATTCTTAAGTGAAGATGTGGAAGCATGAAATGAAAAATACTGCTTTCTTTTCACTTTTTGCCTTGCATGGATTTTACCCCCTTTGAAGAGACCAGCTCTTCCCCAGGGAGACTTGGAGAATAGCGTGAGAAATGCTATTTATTAGCTGCAGCCTTCTGTCTTTTACATATGGTGTAAAAAAGAATAATTGTATTTATAACATTTTTAGGAAAGACTTTAACTACAAATTAACCCCTTAGCTGCAGAATGGATTTTTCTGTTCCACTGTAAAAGTATGTTACATTGAAATTTGTTTTATTTTGACAGAGCATTTCTCCCAGTGTTAGACTGGATCCCCAACACCACAAACACTTGGCCCATATTTGATTTCACGTACATTAGTCTCATGTCTCTGAGACCCCCTGTATGCATAAACTTAAGCATATGCATAATTGTTTGTACTTTTGGGTCTAAGTGATCTTTTGAAAATAGTCTAATTCTAAAATGCTACTACCTTTTGCTTTGCTTTTGATTAATGTTTCAGTGAATTCGAAGACTGCAGAATAAGAAGCAGAGGAAGAAGGTGATGGGAATAAACTTTGCAGCTGCAGTACAAAGTTACACATGTTGTATTTAGTCTTTGTTGCAAGTTTCTTTATTGTCATTGAACCTTAAGTTTCCTGGAGGAAATTTTAAAGGACATTAAGCCTGTGGCCAAGAAAAGGGATGATATGTTCTTTCAGAACTTCTAGGATTGTTGGAGGACCTCTGGGGACACTGTGAAGCACTTTCTAGTGACTCCTATATCAAAAGATACCTACAAGAGGCTTTGACTTCTAGCAAAAGTTCTCTCAGCTCTGAGAAGCTCTGTCAGCTGTCCCTGACCAGAGCAGGTTTGTGGCTTTTGTTCCAGCTGCCTCCTGATTAGGGTGGGTAGAGCATGCTTGCATCTGGTGAGGGGCACCACCAGTTACAGAGCCGGGACTTCAGCTAACAGATACAGGAGTGTGCACAGGAGGATACTAGAAACTCTTCCGTACTTGGTGGTGGTGATACACCACAGGGCAGGGTCCCCAGTACCCATGGGAGTGACTACCTTGGCACAGCACGGGCCTTGACCCAGACTGAGCTCTAGAGGGAGGATGCGGCCTTGTAGGTCTGGCGCTGTGGGGGTGCCTGATACCTTGGGCTGGGGAGATGGTTTTTTTGCCTGCAGGAGGTGTGTGCTGCAGGGGAAGTCTGTGTTGCCAAGTATGGAGCTGCAGGAGATCAGCAGCCTGTGTGGCAGTGGGGATGGTGAAAAGGAGATTGACTGGATCTTCTGTGAGACCCTGCAGGTTCAAATGCTTGACCCCTCCCAGATGTACTGAAGCAGAGCCTGTGCTTACGTTGAGAAATGGAGACTCCCCTGATGGTGAAGGCTGGGAGCTTGTGACTTCTGGCAATAGAGGACAGTTCCTGTCTGCCTGTGGATCTGTGTCTACAGAGCCAATTTAGTGCCCTGGTTGCAGATGAGGGTCAGGATGCTGTATGACATCAGGAAATAGCAAGGGATAGTTGTGAGTGATTCCCTGCTGTGCAGGATGGAGGCCTCTCTAGGGAAGTTTGCTGCTTGCTTGGGACTCGGATCCAGGATGTTGTGGAGAGACCGCAGAGGCTTATCTGGTCTTTGGACTATTACCCCCTGCTGATCTTCCATGTGGGCACCAGTGATGCTGCCAGAAGAGACCTGGAGTGTATAAAACATGACTATACGGCTCTGGGCAGATTTTCAAGGGCATGGAGGCTCAGGTGGTCTCTCCTTGATCCTATTTGTGAGGAGCAAGGGCTTCAGGAAATCTTGAAAGCTAACAACTGGCTGCATAGCTGCTGTTGACAACAGATGGTTGGGGTTTATGACCATGGGACCATCTTTGAGGATCAAGGACTGGTAGAAAGAGACAGGGCTAATAATCTTAGGTCATGGTGATTGGAGGGAGGCTTCTGAGGACTCAAAGAAAGTAAATGTCACTCATTCAAGACAGGCAACAAGGAGGATCTGGGACCTATAAGCCAGTCAGCTTCACTTGACCTCTGGGAAGCTGATGGAGCAAATCATCCTGGAAACCATTTCCAAGTATGTGAAAGACAGGAAGGTGATTTGGAGTAGTGAGCATGGATTTATGAAGGGAAAATCATGCCTATCCAACCTGATAGCCTTCTGTGATGAGGTGACTGGCTTGATGGATGAGGGAAGAGTAGTAGATGGTTTTTTATCTCTACTTCAGCTAGACTATTATCATCCTCATAGACAAGCTGATGAAGTACAGGCTAGATAAATGGACAGTGTTTCTATGTATTTGTAGTTAGTTTAGGTAAATATAAGCAAGTAGAAACACTGTGATACCTTGTCAATATTGAAATTGTATGTGTGGAACCTGGATTTTCAGTGATCCTTCTGCACCATCTTATATGGCTGGCTTTGCTTTATTGTTAGAAACTTCAGGAATACAAATAGATCTTGTAGTATTTGATGTTATTTCATTTGGAGTGACCTATTCTCCGACATGTTCCCTGCTCTAAGATGTGCCTGTGGAATATTGCTGAGTTTGGGCCTCATACAGGTTCAGGTATGGAGCAGATTTCTGCCCTTGCCTGAAGATACACACATGGTGACGTGTGACAGCTTTATCTACCTTGTTTGTGCTCTGCATCCTAAATTCTTCTGATATACTGACACTAGCCTTTATACTTCTGACTGTATCCTATTAATACATAATTAGAAGAGGTATGTTTCATCTTAATGGTCAACTGTATAAAGGAGTATGCTTAACCATCCCACCCTGGTAAGAAAGGACCAGAATTTATGGTATGGTAGACATAGAGATCCTCAGGTTATCTGGAGACAACTCATAGCCATATTTCAAGAAATATGTTTTGTTCAGTCATATTGCATTACATTCTTATTGCTGGAGATATAGTTGCAAGTCTTTGAGTATATCTCCAAGGAAGATAGCAATTTTGACTTCTCTCCAAACGTAAGGGTGTTTTCCATTATTATTAGCCTTTTATTGAAACAAGGTTGACATTCACATTAGTGATGCTTAAAACACTTATGTTGTTGGTGTGATGAATTTAGCCAGCCTAAGTATTTCAGCACAGAAACTACTAATTCACGCTCTAAACGCTACTATTAGCTTGTCTTTCTATTTGTTACCATTGAAGTTGAAAACTGAGTTCTGTGGTACTGAATTACAAAATCCATTTTCTTTTTGGCCTGGTGTTGCTTATTTAAATGAAGCTATCATCAGCTGCAATCGGGAACTCTGCTTCTTGCAACCTATTAGGAGGCCAACAAAGATACATTTTTTTTTGATTGTCACAAAACACGGCTCTTTCTTTTCACATGATTTGCCATGATGCTAGCTGCTTTTTTCTTACCTGCATTTGTTCCTTCAGATAACAACTGGGCTATTAGAGAGTCTCGGTGACCTCATGGAATCTCTTGAATGTGAGGACTGTAAGATCTCCAGCAACTCCCCTCTCAGTTGGGCTGGAAGGAGTTGTAATACCATTTTTTACTGTGGCACCTACAGGATTTTGAATTTTCCTGAGGATTTTGAATTTTCCCCTTGTTTTTTTTTTATCAGCTTGTTACTTGAAATCATAAAAGGCTTCATTGTCAGAGACTATAGTTTAAAATTTACTGGTTTTTTACTTAATAAGAGTAAGTCAAGGCTGTTTTCTCAAAAATATTCTGATAAATTGAATGCATTTTAGCTGACTTGAGTCACTTATCCTCTTACCTGCATTTAAGTCTGGGTGTCTGAGAGTGTTCTAGATTTTCAAAAAGTAGGCCTTCCTTTGGATTCTGCTCGTTTTGGGGACACAAATGATTTTAGATTGCTTTTGATTTGCTTTAATAAAATTTGCTTTAATAAATCTTTTTGGTGATTTGATTCCTTGTGGTTTTAATGTGACTAACCACAGAAAGTTGTTTTGACAACATAGAGAGATTGCCTGCCTGTGTTCCAGGGTACACTTACTAGTCAGTTGATAATGATGGATAATTTCATCAGCAGCTGTGGTGTCCTACCCACTTGTGTATTTTATGATTTACAATGCGTGATATCTGCAATAATATTTACATGAGTTCTAGTTCTGAATTTATTGTTGTGGAAGAGACTGAAATCTTCCTTATATTGAACTCCCTTTAATTCAAGCTTCAAAGTATAGTCCAATTCCTTTCAGTTGCCGTTGTGCATCTGCAACATTCAGAAGAAATAACAGACTGACTGTTCACTTTGCTTTACACTGCTAATGCCAGGCTGAACCACAGAACACTTCGCTTGTATTTGAATAGCTTTGTGTGTATGTGTGTGGGAAAATCCAGCTCCAGCTTGCACATTTGGTGAAAGCAGCAGGTCTTCTTTCATCCAAACCTGTGCTCTGCCTTTCTTCTGTCTCTGCATAGGATTTCTCACTTAAGCCTGCTTTTAGACTGGTCACTTGCCAGTCCAAAAGGACCTAGATTTGTGCTTGAACTGCTTGTCTGGTACTAATCTTTTGAGTTTAGTGCCCTTGTGAGCAAACCTCAAAATTGTGAGGGTCTCATACAGCTAAACTGCCAGAAAGTTTGATGGCCTAGCCAGGCTTTAAAGATTTCTTTGATCTCTTGAACATGCCCTTCATGCTTTTGTAGCATTCCTAAATCCCTCTAGTGACTTTGGACCTGATTTTTTTTCTTCTCCCTTTTTACAGATAGTTTCTTCCTTTCCTCCAAGAGCAACCACCTTTGATCATCTGGTTTCTCTTCGTGCCTTTGTTGAAGGCAAGATGTTCAGGGTTCTCTTGCTTTTTCCTCTAGAGAAGAGAAAACATCAGAGGGTATATGTTCTGTAGTAACCAAAGATAGCAGTTAACCTGAAGGTCTCCAGCAACCCTGACAGCCAGCATGCCGACTGCCACAATGATGTGTAGCTTTGATCATACTTAATTTATATTTTTATTTAATTGGTTTTTGAGTGCATATAGCTTTGAAAAGACTGAGATTTATCAATCTGAGTCATGGAGAATGTCTTACTGGGTGGGTGATTGGACTAATTTTAGACTTTCTCCCTTGGGTATATTTAGAAACAATTTCAGTGCTGGATTCTGTGACTTATCGTATGGAAGACAGCAGCCAGGGGATCATTCAGTGGCCTTCATTAATCAGAATGTCAAGCTGGATTATCTAAGAATTCCTTCTGTATTTAAAATGAAAGAAAGGAGTAACCTCTAGTCTTATAGAAATGTAAAAACGTTTTTTCTGGACACATCTTAAACCATTCTGTTTCAGTCCATACTTCCTCAATCAATGCCACTGCAGTGAAAGATGCTGGTGTAGTCTGAGAGAGCAAAATCTGACCTTCCATTCATTGCTTTAGAACTCAATTGCAATTCAATCTCCACCCTCTGTGTGTGGTCTCTGTCACACCTAATGCATTAATGCTGCATGTGTTACATTGGTATTCCAGAAGTCAAACAATTCTTGTTAGATTTTTAAGCTAACCTCTTGCAGTGGTGCTCATTTCATGTAAACAGGGCAGAGGAATTAATAACAAATTCTGGCACTTTGACTAATGCAGTTTTTTCATTTTTTTCCAGTAATTTGATGAAGACAACCATTGTAGCCTTTTAAAAAAACATGTTCAGCCTTAGGTGACCTTAAAGGTATGAGTAGACTGTCAAGTATGAAACCAGAAGGGGGAAAAGAGTTTTCACATTTGTCTTGCATATCAGACTAGACAGTGCTTTGAATAAGTATCCAGAATATCTGTGCAACAAAGAAATGGATGGGCAAGATGAAAGATCAGTATCTTCTCAAAGTTGTGTCCAGATTTCATGGTTGGAAGCTGTAGAGAACTGGGATTGCAGAGAAGTCAAATTAGATGGAGAAGATAGCCATTTGAAGCAGGCAGAGGAGAGCTGTAAGCCCAGTTTCCTACCCAACACCTACAGTCACGTTTATGATGACAGTTCATTTAGACAGGTTCCTTTGAATTTTAGTGGTCCTTTGCCTAGCAAAAGTCAAATCTCAAGAGTATAGGCTTACAGTAGGACTACAATCCATTTAGAGGAAAAGCATTCTGTAGAGCTGAGCACTACCTTCAGATGAAGGAGTGGGGAGTAATGCTAATGGTCCCACAGTGATGAATAACAATCTGCCAAATGTACGTATATGTATATGGAACAGATGTTAAATTACAAAGTTTCTTTAAATGTCTGAATTCCTCTTAAATTGTGGCTTGGGTGGCAAGATGAAAGTTTTGAGTCCTACTGTGAGGGATTTTTTTAATAGAAACAGTGACTGTCAAGTTCAACATCTTAAAAAAAAGATTCCAAATAACAAGGGAGCTTGTTATCTGATTTAACTGGTAACACTTCTACTGGCTACCTACAGAGTCCTAGCGTGTTCTGGATGGAGGCGTAACTCCAGATTACCTTTTCCTTTCTAATAAGTAGACCCTTATGTGGAGTTGATACTGCATTAATGGGATACTGTTGAATCTCTTATGGCTGCACTATAATTAAGTAGTTCTGGGAACTTGTCAGGGCATCATAGCCTGGACACTGCCACCTGGGGAAATCCTGTCCTTCCTCCAGCTTATGTGCCCATCCCTTTCTTTGTGAGGACACTGATGTTTGTGTCCAAGGGATCAGGGAGTTGGTTCAGGTTAAACCTGACTTTTTTTGCCAGTTCCAATTCAACCAAGATTCACTCCTTGATCACAGCACAGCTTCACAAATGCTTGTGCCAGCACAAAAAAAAAGGTCATGTAAGGTGGGAGAACCCTAGGAGAGGAGTTGCTGCCATACCCCTTCCAGGGATGTTGCAGGCCTTGTGCCTTCCAGTCATCCCTCTCATGTAAATCTCAAGCCACAAATGGCTGGAGCAAGTGCTTTACTGGCCTGGCTTGTACCTATGTGACCACAGACTTGTCCAGATTCCATACAGAAAAGGGAATGCTTTTCTTCCCTTTCACAGGATTTCTCACGGAATCTTGTCTTGTAACCTCAAGTGAGGGAATTCACACTGCCCAGCTCTGAATATCATCTAAGTGTCTACAGCAGCCTAAAAGGTATGATGTGTTATGTCTTAAAGCACCATTTACGTTAAAAATACTATGGAGGGCCAACAACATTACAAACATGATAAAACAGGTGGTCACAAAATTATTATTATTGTAATATTTCCATACATCAGAACAGAATTCAGACTATATTCAACTTTAATTTAGGCATTTTCTGACTGTGGGATTTAACTCTGTATTCAGCAGTGGAGTGCTCTACAGCACTTGGTATACTCCAGTATGACTCATTGGTATAGAAAAATACCCAGGAGAAAGGATCAAATTGGTTTTTATTTTAATGTCTATTTGCATTTTCCTACAATAGAAATGAATACATGAAGATTCACTGCCTTCATTGTAATAAGCCTTTTTTCATTAGAACTTATACTGTCAAGAAATTGGTGCTATTGATTCCTGGGTGTTGTCTCCAAAAGCAGGTAATATGGAATGTATTTGAAATAATAGGTTTTCAATTATTTATCCCTGAAAATCTAAAACTTTATGCTAATTTGTGTTATTAAAATCCTTTCATTTCTAATTGTCTATGCAACTATAGAATAGATACGAAAAAAAAAAAGTCAATATAAAAACTTTTTTCCAGAGATTTTGCTATTCAGTCACAGTGCAGTAGTTCTTAAGCTGAATTATTGTATATGCTTTCAGATAACTCTGGGTTTTTATCAACAGTATCTGTTTATAACTTGGCTTTTTATTGTGCCTTGAAATTCTGAGCACATACAGGTCCTTTTGCATTGTAAGACTTCATAACAATGCATTTGACAGTAGAGTACTTCCATTCATATTACAGTTCTCATGGTCTAGGATGTGTCTGAAACGATAGTGAAAAACTCCTTTTAGAGGTTAAGAAATTGTTGATCATACTAGCGACAGCTGAAGTTAACCAGCCACAACAAAAAGCAAGTTATCAGGTCAGTTTGCAATGGGATTTCTTAGGGGGCAAGATTGCTCGGGTGCATAGGAGATCCCCCATGGAGCCATAAATGTTTGCATTTTAAAATGAAACCATGATTAGAAGTGGTCTTTAAAAAGTCAGCATTAACATTTGTTTTTAGGTGGGCTTTGTCTGATATATCAGGCTTTTGCTGTGAAATCTTAGATATTTTAACAGTGATTTGGCAGGCATGCAGCTGTAGTCCACAGTAAATGACTAAATGGTCCAAACCTTGAAAAAAAGGCATTATGTACCCTAACGATTAGAAGATATTGAGGTAGAGCTAGTGAAATGAAAATGATTGCTAAATAAACTTTTTCCTTCCTGAATTAATTATATCTGTTCAAAGAAGAATGACCTTAAGCCATAGATCATCTTAGAATAGGTTGACTTGATTAACCAAGATATTTTAAAATGCCATTTCTTCCTGTTATAGCCAGAAATTCTTAGTTTAAGGTTAAATTTTCCAACACAGAAAGGTATAAGCTATTCATGAAGAATCAAAAGGAAAATAAGTGGCGGTGAACATGGTAATTTATAATATAATCCACCCTTCAAACTTGCATGTGCAAGAAGAATGAAAAAGATCCCCATTACAAGGGTATGTATAAGCAAATATATGCAATTAACCATACTTGGGGATCTAGTTAAGAAAACCATGTAGGCCCATGTTTGTCTTTAATAGGTGTTTAATTTCATAGTTATTTATCAGAGCACGTAAATGTACTTAAAGGTATGTTTGTAGATAGTTTTTCCTGTGCAGACTCAAAAACTGTCCTGGATTGCAGCTTCTAGGGAATGATTGGCATGATTAGACCTTTAAAGATCACCCTGTCCAATCCCCCTGCCATGGGCAGGGACATTTTTCACTAGATCATGTTGCTCAAGGCCACATCCAGCCTGACCTTGAACACTTCCAGGGAGGGGGCATCTACCGCTCCTCTGGGCAACTTGTTCCAGTGCCTCACCACCCTCATCGTAAAGAATTTCTTTCTTATGTCCTATCTAAATCTACCCTCTTTCAGTTCAGAACCCTTGTCCCTTGTCACAGCTCTTTTGCTGCTTTGTTTTCTTCTTCTGGCTGGTCTTAAAAAGGACTCTAGGAATGAAGCAGTGCACCATCTGTTCTTGCTTGCATGTGCTTTCCTTCTAGTTCCCTAGATATCAGGGACTCTGCTTTTCCAAGTCCACTTGCAGGTTTCAATCACTTGGATCAAAGTTGGACAAGTCTAGTCTCAGTTATAACGTGATCATGTTATTGCCTTGAGCTATTCCCAATTGAATGGATAATCATTAGTATTTAACAGACTAGCCTTACCCCAGCCCTTGAAGATATGTGACACTGGATGGTCTGTGACAGACGTGGGCAATGAGGCACTAAGTGACACAATTTCTTTGTGAGAACTAAAATTCAGGAGGTGTGCAAAAAGAATGTTGTAAATTCTGATAGAAAGCAGAGACCTAGTATTTCAGGTGAACAATTTCTAATGGGAAGTAAAAACATGAAAATTAGGTCGAATGAAACAAGTCTCAGCTTTTTTTCAGTGTAACTACTAAAGAGAAATTAAAGAGAAGGCGTTAGATGTAGTACATTTTAAATTTCAATAAAGCAGACAATACTGTGGCACATAGGATTAAAATAATTGGTTAAACGACAACTAGGAAAAAATCATCCCAGGACCAAATGGATTCATAAAAAGAAGGCCACACATAGAATGGTTAGTTATTATTTGTGTCATGGTATTGCTAAATGCTCAAGTCCTGAGTTAGTGCTGAACACCTCACAAAATAATGAACAAAAATACTTCAAGTCCCCAGATATTTATATCTAGTGATTTCCAAGGTATCACAGCCATCATTATTTCATGCAACTGCATACCTCCTTTTTACCACAGTTCTCCAGTTGTTAAGCTACTTGTAGGAATATAGCAATATCACATATAAATGCATTTACATATATATTTGTATGTATGTACATGTGTAACAGAACATTTCTAGTGGCTGAAAGGGAAAAGATCTTTGAGAAGAAAGAAAATATGGAGAATAAAAGGAGAGCAAGTGATGAGATGGAGGAATTTGAAACAGAATAAAGGTGAAGAGGCGGTATTGCTTAGTACTTAAAACTATATAAATTTTATTCAGAAGACACAAATTTTACTTGCTACCAGCAGCTTTATACAAACCAAGTCTCCTTATGCTTCTGTCTGCCAATCTGTAAACTGGAAATACTTAGTGACCACATTGGTACAGTCCTTTGAAAGGTACTGATTAAATAAATAAAAAGAACAAGTTCATAATACCTTGTTCATAAAAAACATTTCTCCATGTGGAGAAATTAAATCACAGAGCGTAGGGCCTATAGGAAGATGGCTAATGAGTTAGGTGAGTAGAAATAGAGAAGTGGTACTAGAGAGACATGGAGAATAAGATCATAAAACAGGCAAGAGAAGAGAGTAAATGAGGAAAATAAAATTAGATAGGAAAAACTGGGAAATAGAAACAGATAAAAGACGCAGAAGAGGAGACTGATCAAGAAAAACAAAGGAAGGAGTAGGGAAATGTCCAAATACATCTTCCTAGCTGGTTTATTTTATTCAGACTATTCACATCTGTTCACATCTGCCTTTCTGGGCTGCTTTCAGGAAGTGATTTGTTGTACAGTCTTGTATTTCCAACAGTTTTTCTCTTCACTCTCCCAGTAGCAAAACTTCTAAAAATGCTTCACCTCTAAACATCCAGTGCACTGAAGGCTAGTCGTGTCCTCTGAAATGTTCCATGAGATCAGAACTGAGTAATGCTGTAGAGAGAAATGCTTACCCTTGTGGCCTGCTTGAGGCATGTTAGCTTGTAAAATTTGCATATAACACAGAATCTGTGGGAATTTCATGTTCTTCTAAAATAGTAGTAGAGTTATCAAGAAAAATAAAACATTAGATTAACTGAAAAAGGATTTTGTTTTCTGTGCAAATATTGGGGCAGTCAAAATATTTCCTATTAATAAAAATTTCCCTTCACACTTTCATCAATTCAAGCTTCATGTTCGATTGCCCAGGATTCACCCTGTGGCATTTATATTCTCTTAAATGTGTAGAGATGTCTCACCCTCAACCTCCCAGTGTTGCTGTCACTTAGCCTTTGTGAGGTTAGCAAGTCCAGTCATTCTTCATAAATTAATCCTGCTAACTCTGTAAGGTCTTCTGGATGCAACAACTTTCTTGCAAGGGTATATTAATTCCCAGCCTTGTAGCTTCATCTTCCCTGCCTTGATAGCTATCTTTGGGTAACATCATGTTTCAGATTTAAATCTGAATCAATTGGATACTGTTTGATCTGTGTATTGCATGGTTGCCTTTACATTGTCACTGCCTTCTGTACCTGCCCTTTTTCATTTTCTTCATGAAGTCTAACTTTTTTCTATCATCAGAATAGGCCTTTTCAAATCTCTACTCTTGAAATTAAAGATTTTTTTTTTTCAGTACTACCACTGTTTCCCCTGTCCTATTTGGCCTCTCATCTCTAGATATCTCCTTCCTGAACCCCAGTTTTTTCTACTCAGCCACAAGGCACTCAAGGCACTCAAGACACTCTTTGTAGCACATATATATTTTCATTTATCATGCACCTTGCACTTAGATATTAAAATTCTGGTAAATTGCAATCCTATATTTAATCTAGCCAGACTAGCATATAGTGTGTCAGGCAATGTGTCATCCACTCTTAGTTTGTAGTTCGTTAAGGTTCTCTCTTGTCCTTTAGGTATGCTAGTGCCAGGTCTTTTCATTGGACACAAATATCAAATTTACCTGTTTTTCCCTATTGAATGCTCAGTGTGTTTCATTGCAAGTGTTTGAATCCTGAGGAGTTCCTTGTATGTTAAGCAGCCAGACCAACTGGTTAAGAGCCAGTAAGTCTCTTACAAAGGGTCTAATTCTGCAAAGGAGCTGAGGATTATTAGGCTGTACTGGAAACTGTGGTTCTCAGGACCTCTGGTCATATGTTCAGTATCCTGCAAGATTATCTAAATATTTCAAGATTTCTCATGGTGTAAAATGCAACCTGTCAACTGTTGCAGGGTGTTGGTAGAGCTTCTAAACCACTTTTGATCAATTAAGCAATTGGATCAAATTTTCTACAACATATTTTACTTAGTTGGAACACTGTTCATAGATCAGAACTCTATAGTGTGAGGCACAGCAGAAACCCAGAGTAAACCCTGCCAGGATGACTGGCATGTCAAGACAACAGTAACAAGAACAGATGAGAAGTGCCAGGAGGCAAGAGATGATGCTGAGCAGCATGAGAAACAGCAGCCTTGGTGTGACAATGGCCTGGTCACTGTTGGCATTTGGTGGCATCCTGTCAAAGGAGAGTGGTTGTGGTGGCTCTTCAAAGAAACGCGTGGGTCCATCAGCCTCATGCAGTATGCAACAGGTTGTCTGGCTGCTGCATGGTGGCAGTTGGCCTCTCCATACCAAGTGACAAATGACCAAGTAGCATGTGTTTACTGTGGTAGAGACAGAGGTTATAGAGCCATACAGAGGCCTTAAATTTGTCCATGATAATGGAGAAAAGAGGTACAGAAGCATGGGAGGGAACACTAAGAAGTCAGCCTTGTGAGTTTTAATTGTCAGCCAGGCAGTCAGAAGGAAATAACATGGAGGGTCTGCCTTGAACATATACTCATATAGAAAGCTGGCTCTGTGAATTATCTGCCAAGAAATCAACTTAATGAACTTAATTTCACAGTGAATACATGAAGTAGAGCCAGAAAAACAAGCACGTCCTTCCTTCCTTCCAGATTCTCAGGAACTTTGATGTGACACCATACTGAATAAATGATTGTAAGTTTTTTCCTCAGATGATTTGGCTGATATTATGGGCCCATGGAATGTGTCCATGGCACAATATCATGCCCTGTGAGGTATGCGAAGCAGCTGTCGATGAAGGAGGCTTGAGTGCTGGAATGAGCTCGCTGCTCTGTGCGGCTGGTGAGACTTTGTTGAGCACAGCAGTCAGGTGGTCCTTCTACCTCTGCTAGCCCAGCTAGCATCTGCAGAGCCAGCTGTGTATCTTTACAGCATTGCATTGGTGTCACCTCCAACATAACCCTGTGTATTTGTGGAAGCAGAGGTAGGCCAGGAGATGGCTCAAAAGAGGAAAAGTAGACCAAGTCTAGTCAATACCATTGCTGCATGTGAAAGTGAGCAATCAATCACACATGAACCTCTCAGTCAAGTGAAAACATAGGCTGGACAGTTTGGGGTTGTGTGATCTTTCTTTGTACAAGATGACAGTGGGGAAAAAAATCGTATTTTCTTAGACATAGTTGACATCCCTCTCTAAGTAATTTTACTGTCTCTCAGAATCATGCGCATGGGGAGATAATCTCAATAGAAATACGAAATGCCTACATAACAAAGGGAAAACTAAACTATTGAGTTTTCGTCAGGCAAAATGCTTCTGAAGGATACTTCATGCAAATACGATACAGCTCTGTCACAGGCAACTATTTTTTTCACCATGTTTTGCTGCTAGAAGACCATGGAAACAGATAAGCCATAAATCTTATGTTAAAAAAAAAAATGATGTACCCAAAATTTCATTAGGACCTTGGTGATTTAGATGGCTGGATGAAAGAGTTTTTATATATCTTTCCAAGATATATGTTTCCTCGGAAGTCCAGATGTGAGAAAGTATGCATGTTGCCACACATATAAAAATGTGACTGACATTTTTGCATAACAATATCTTGACATCTAGTGGGATGTCACTTACCCATTGCCCTTTATAAATGCTGTAGGAAATTCCAGGTTTTTTTCCCTGGTTCACCTAGAAATTTAATTTTGTATCTGAAACCTATAATCATGTTATGGTTCTCTATTTGCAGATGTTCCAAATTGGGGGGGAAAAGCATGATTGGAGATTTGCATTTTGTAAGGGCACCTTTTCTGTTCCAAACCTGTAATTGTTCATCATTCCTAATTACAGATTGTAAATTGTATGAATAACTGCCTATTTTATTCACAAAACCACACATTCTGTTCAACTGAAATGTATGGTTTTGGGACTGTAACCCCAAATCTATAAATGAATGTTAATTTTGCATTCTGAATAACTTGGTTTCCTTGTTGAGCTTTTTAATCTCCTCACAAAATGTTTATGTAGTCTATACTGAAGCTTTTAGTTGAGTGTGATATCCTCTACTGACTGTGTAGAAGATTTGGAAGTTCTGTTCCTTGAAAGAAGAGGTGTACCTTAAATTCCTATGTTTTGAGCTGTATATAGGAACCAGAGAAGTTCTTTTCTAAAGCTTCATCGAACATTGCAGTAGTTTGAGATTTCTGATGGCTCTTCAGATCAACAAGATATGGGTTTAAAAAAAATCCATTTCAGAGCAACAAGATTACCCTGAAAATTTGCTTTAGGTTTAGAGCTGTAGCTATCCCTTTGATCTGTTCTAAGTATCTGAGACTCAGTGTATGAGGGAACACAGATGCTGGTTGAATATTTTTGAAGTGAAATACTTAGTAGATTAGGAAACAAACCAAGTTGTGGCATCAAATTAACAGCCTAATGTACATTTAAATAAATTGTGAGCTAAATTCAACAGGGAGGGACAACATTTATTGAGTTGCTTTTTTGTTAAATTGGGCTAGTTTAGAAAAATAAAACATCACACAGTTTTCATCAAAGAGTAGTGAGGGAAAAGGCACTTGTCTTTCCCAGGAAACGAGCTGTTAATCATTGTGCCTCTTTATAGTATGTTTATAAAATGTACTCTGGGCAAATGCAAGCTCTCTTTGAGCTGACCTGAAGTTGTGCAATTGCCAAGATTAGTCTAATAATTACTGCCAGAAGAGTTTATCTCAGCTTATTAGCTTGAGTTTGGAGTCGCTCTACAGTGGTTGCATAGGCTTTTGGTTTTTTTCTCATGACAAATTCAAATAAGGTAGTGACCTCCTTGGTGGACAATGACATTAGATGTTCTACCTTGGCAGTATGCATATGCACCAAGAACCATTTAAAATTTCTGAATGTGCTGCAGAAAAACAGAATCAGCTTTCAGTGCTGGTATGCTTGGATGCTGTGTTTTCATGACTGAAATGATAAAATAAACATAATATGGTGAACATACCAAATCATTAGAGGACATGATCCTACATGCAGTTCCCCTTTTCGAGGGCATTAGTAGATACCCTACAGGTACCAGTGAGATAGGAGCTATGGGGATTGAAATTAAGTGGGCCGCTACTTAAGCCCTGGAACTGTACTTCAGCACTGAGCACCGGCTTCATGGGCACAGGAGAGTTACCTACCGTGTGCACACGATCTGAGGGAGGGAGCTGACCACTGGGCTGGGGGTGTGACACAAAAGTCCTCGCTGGCTTCACACTGCTCTGCTGACCGAGTAGTACTGCCTGAATACTTGGTTGTAAGAAGTGAACGTGAAGACTCATGTGGCCCTTTTATGTATTTGCAGATATGGATCACACAAACATGGAGAACTAAGCTTTTTGAAAATCCTCACTTCTTGAAAACATACTATATTGGTTACACTGCATTGATGATGATTATGTCTCTCTAACATGTAAATATAATGTATCAGACGTATGGTTTGACACTGCCCAGCTTTTAGGAAATCAGGATCAGATGTGGTTTGGGTTAAAGTTTTGACCGGGTCATAAGGAAAAGCATCACAATTCTCCAAATGACAGATAATTCTTGTCTGGAAGTTGTCACCCAAATTTGGCATATCTAACATTGTCATATGAGAGTGACAGAGTGAATGGGTTTGGGTAATAAGTGTTATAAAGATAATGCTCTAATTGTACTAGTAATTGGTGCTAATTTATTTATTAAATAAATGCAGTAGCATAATGGTGAAAAAATGAAGAAAATTAATGATGATTGTTTTCATTCATGTGATCTTATTTGCTTTCTTTAATGCTGAGAACTAGAGAATGATATGGTGAGTCTCACAATTAAACCAGTGCAAAAGTGATGGCAGAATTTTATCTGGCTTTAACTTAGAATTATTTCATTTTTGAAGCCTTGAGTCCACCACCAGTGAGAAAAGAATATAATATGTAGCATTCCTCCATTATTTGCTACGGCCTGTCTCTCAGACAGACAAAATTCCACATTCATGTCTCTGTAATGCTGAAATGTCAGCTTAGATACGTTTTTCTTCTGCCTTATGTCCCTTGAATAATAAAAATATTAGTATTAATATACTGGCATCACTAAAAGTGCCATCCCTTTCAGCTGACTAAAATGAGTCACTGACTTTTCTTTTATATGCTGGACATCATATAGCTCTAGAGATCAGTTTATATGACAAATTAGCTGTCATTCAAGTAAAAATAAATCTTGCCAGAAATACATTCTATGCTCTTGTCCATGTTGACAAACAATACGACAGAGATGACGGATAATGTGGGTTCCCATTAGATTTTGATGATGTAGTTGTATCTTATCTTTGGACTTTCTTGGGTAATATTATCCTGTATTCAAATCAGGTTTTACTGTCTCCTCAATATCTGCAGCTGCCTGGCTTCAGTCCCTGAAGTCCAAGAGGAGAGTCAAAGAATTACTGGCAACTTAAGCTAAATCCTAAACTTCACAGTAAAATTGCAGCTGGCTTTACCCAAAACACAGGAAGTGAAAACTTGAGCTCCTATGGGTGGGATAGCCACTTCATGCATGAAAACTGGAGTAGGGCAGTACTGCTCTTGGTGAAAGAAATGCTGAGGTGTGGCTACAGCTGCCCCACAGCTTCCAGGCTTTGTTCAGGGTGAACAGAGCTTCACTGGCCATCCTTGTCTGGATTATATTTCTCTTTTTATAGTAAACTTCACTCATCAATGTTAAATGGTATCAGGATAAGAGCACTGAGAAAAGTATATCCTTCAACAGTCAGAAATCATTGGTCAGATGGCAAGATGCCCTCCCTATCAGCATGGTACAAGAATCAGCAGAGAACAGACCTGTCTGTAGACAGGTGCATAAACTAGTGTCAGACATTTCCATTATGATGATGTAGTTGAGGCATGGACAGAGATCCCTCAAGCCTGGCCTTGGTCCATCTGTTTTACCTGGATTGTAGGAGAAATGGCCAGCACTCAATTTGAAGTTTAACTGGTTATCTAAAGTGGAACAGAACATCAATTAAAATTATTTATCTTTAGGGAAGAGGAATAAAAAATTTAAATCTTGTACAGCACAGGCCAGAAGAAGTAGTTAAAGTATTAGAACAAACAATGAGGTGGACAGTCTGCAAGTTTTTAAAAGAGATTAATGCAGAAAGGCGGTATGGATTCATAAAAATAAATCATGTCAAGCTAACTTGGTTTTTGCCTTTGATGAGATAATAAGCTTCATAGAAAAGAGGAATAAAGGGGACATATCTTTTGACTTCAGCAAAGCATTTGACATTACTCCACATCAGAAAAAAAAGTGGTGTGGTTAATGCTTTTGAAATTGTTAGACAGATGGCTGACTAACCACAATTGAAGAGTAATTATTAATGCAGCTCAGGCAAACTGCAAAGTGTACATCATAGTTGGATTGGTGCTTTATCTAGCATTAAACAGATACGGATATTCACCATATTGCCACAAAAATGGCTGTAGAATGTGCTAGTACTGGCCAGAGATTTTATGTCACACTGTATGTCCAGCCCAGCCTGCATGGCTGCATGCTGCTTGACATAGCTGAATATAACAGAGGCAGTGGAGGGCAGGTTAGTGAGAAAGAACTAATTAATTACAAACATAATTGCTAACTAATCTTTCCTAAGTTGCAGGAGACTGTGGTACAAATTACTATAGGTTCCCTTGCAGGAGTCCTAAATCAGTCCTCTGGTTTACCTATCAACTTGTTTTAGTCTGCTCTTCTGCCTTACCCATTATCTCAGACCCACCATGAGTTCCCATGAGTTCCTCTCCTTTTTTTGCTGTGTTACTATATATTGTACATTCCTTCCTAAGCCTTCACTAACCTACCATATTCTTCTGTTATGACTTTGTTTACACTTAGTCCCCCCAAAAATTCTTCAGTCCCATGAATTCACGCCATCAGTGCTATGTGAGCCTCCCTGCTGCTCCAGTGTGCCCTTATGCTCATGCCTTTCCAGCTGCCTTTCACTTCATCACCTCTGGCACTCCTGAACCTCCTTCAGGGGGTCCAGTCCCCACGAAGCTCCAGGAAGCCTCAGAAGTCATCTCCACCGCTAAACACTACAATGCTTCACATTAGAGGAGCAGACGCTCGGATACGCTGTTCTGCTTGTTCACCTGCAGTATCTCTCATGTGAGGCTTATCCGTGGCTTGGACAATGCTTTGGCCAAGTAAAGCATATAGGAAAAAGAAGTGTATTTTGTTTGCTATATTATGTTATATTTCTGAGGATGTCAAGGGATACAGACCTGCTTCCTGCATGACTGAGGCATGGGTCAGTGCCTTGCACCTTCCAATAATGTTTCTTTTACCTGTCCATGCCATCACTTTAGATTATGATCCCCACTCTTACTCTTTATAAGACTGCAGGACCAGGACAACTGTTCCTCTGGTACCCCATCTAGTTTTTACCTAAAGTCAATCTGCCATTTTTTTCTCGTAATTATAACTTGTCCACTGTCCCTCATAAAACATCTGTCAGTTAAAGGGTAGGAAGTTTTAATCCTCATCAACAGATACTTTTCCCTAGACAAACACATAACAAGGTCAAACATCAGAGGTTCTTGTCATAAGCCTCTCTTTATTGCTCATTTTTATGCAATGTATTATAGTTAAATATTTTTCCTCAATAATACAGCACTGCAATATTGTTTTACTTTTTGTATCCTCCTTCATCTCTTGGTATTTCCTGCATCTCAGCTGTAAATTCATTAAAATGACTGGATTACAGTGATACAATTTTGTACTTTTTCCCCCTAAGGAGCCTCTTTCAGGCCATTGCCCTCCTGAAGATCCAATTTACATGCTTATGTTATAGCATTTGATTTTGATTGAAACGATCGATTCACATGTATTCCAAGATAGATGGCTAAAAGCCTGAGTTGGAGACAGACATTGAAGAAGTCAACTTTAATTAAATCCTCTGTACCTTTACACATATGCAGATATCAGAGATGTGTACAGGAATGATGTGATGCTCAGCAGATACGCTAAATAGCTGTTCTGCAGCCGTGAAGGGCGCAAATAGTTTCTGCATGTCTGTGAACTGAACCCATCAGAGATTAAGAGAAAATCATAATCTATGCATTTAAGACAATCCCGTAGGCACAATAGCTCTGTAGTACAGGAGTAAAAGTTACTTATATTCTGGTAATACGTCAAATACAGCCTCTGTATTCCTGGTATCACTGAAAGTTGAAGAGATATTTGGCTCTTGGATCAGATTTGAGAAGAATGTGTTTTTAAATGTATTAAAAAATAAAAGCTTTTCCATGTTCTGTTAAAACATTGCCCTATCATCAAGGTCATAAAGAAATTTATACAAAGAATTATTTAATGTTTTTTATTTAAAGGTTATTTGTAAGTATTTCCAATACTCTGTGCAAGTTTTCAATGTATTTTCATTGATCAACATAATTTCATTATGTTTTATCAAAAAACTGCCTATGGTTGAATGTTCATCCTTCTGTCTGCAATACCCTTGAGATTTAGCCCTCTGAAAAGGATGGATGGAATGATAGAATTTACTCTGTGAATTAGCTAGTTTAAACTAGTTTAAACTGAATTTCAGGATTGAAAAGGGGCTAAAATTTCACATGGTATTATCTTGATTCTCTTTTTGCCCATTTTTCCAGAATTTATCGGCCTGTGTTCTTGCCTGAAGCATGCGTCTTGTTTCTGGTCTATCTTAAATAAGAAACATTGACTGTATCGTTCTGTATAGCAGTATCTTTAAACAAGCATTTGATAGAGCAGTTCATACAGCTCTTATCATTTTTTGTCCTTTGTTGATGAAGTCTTCCCCAAATAAGGGAATCTTTTTAAGGGTAAATCTTAATATTTCACCAACTTTGCTGGCATCATTCAAGAAAGGCTTTTGTTGCCTAAACCAAATTCAGCTCTCTTGATGAAGTGCTAAAATCAACAATTGCTTCCTGGGATATTGGTTGATTAGCATTTTGAGAATTTGTCACTTGTCAAAGTAGCTTGATTGACAGACCAAATATTTGAACAGCACTTAAATGCCCTATGTCCGAAGTTGCATAATGCTCACATATGCATCTGTCATATATGAAAGTAGCAATTTATGTTTTCACTTTGTGCTTAGGATTATATTATTGATTTATGTTTAATTTCTCACTGACTGTCAAGTAGCAAATAAAATATGGGGATTTTAATGTAGTAAAAACTGCATTTTAAACATTTCTTGAAAGTTTAATTCACCTTAACTCAAATGCATTTATTGAAAAGTTTGGGAATACTCAGACCTTGTAAATAGATTGAACTGTCATTCATGTGGTAGTTGCAGTTGAGCTTCACATTTTCTGCACACAAGCAAGTAGCCACTGCCATGAACATTATTTTGTGAGAAATTCATACTCTCAGTATTATCAAGGTAAATCCAATTATTATTAATTATATTAAATATTAAAATATTTATTAAACTAATATGTAATTTCAAAGATGCAAGATAAAACTAACAAAATCCATTGTAACAAGATAAATAAGGACATGGAAACATAGATAAATGAGGTTATTACTTAGATTAATACAGTCAGTTTGATAACATCTGCTTGGTAAACTCTGGTGAGAAAGGCTTAACAGTTAAGATTCCTTGGAAAATAGGCCATAGATGTCCATTTCCCATCAGGAATGTTTGGAAAATTTTCATTTTAATTATTATGATTGATTTTAAACAGTAGTCTTATGTATTGTTTTTTCATGTAACAACTATGTAAAACATCCTAAGAAAGGTACAGCAAGAAAGTAATACATGCTTGATCTCAGCAAAAGGAGAAATGGTCAAATATCTGATCTTTTTCTGAAATCCATTTGTCCAGGTTACAGTATTGTCAACCCACATCGCTATGAGCTAGTTCTCTGTTCAAATTGAGAAGTGAATTAGGAGCAGAACTTCTAAGCTAGGTACCATATCTAGGGGAGCTTAGAGAAGAGCAGGAGTTGAAGCTGACTGAAGTTCCCTGTGACTCACCTTGCCCTATTGCAAGTGGCACTGACTGAAGCAGGTACAGGTCGGCCACCTGCAACTTCAAAAATGGATTGCAGCCTTAGCCTCCCAGACCACACAGAAAAACTGATGACAGGGAGAGGGAAGTCTGAGGATGCTGAAAGGGAAGCCTGACCAGGGACTAGGCCAGGCTCTGCCCAGGGTCATGCCAGGTCCTGGCCAGAAAGAAGATTGAGGTGGTAAAGCAGACGGCAGGGGGACTCGCTCAAGAAAGGCCTGGGTTTGCTGGCCACAGATGTCCCTTTGTGGGACAAAACCCAGCAGTTTAAACACCTTCTTACAGTGCCTCCTTCCTACTCCAACATCTCCTCTACCCACTTCTGAGCCTTCTCTCCTGCCTGGCACCTTCCCTCCCTTGCTCCCTCCTCTGTTGTAGGCAGGGCAGGGTAAGGACTGTGGGGCCACTTGGCAAGCACGATTTTATTTCTATTGTATAGTATTTCCCTCCTCTGTCCTAAAGAGCATGGTGAGATTTCAGGAGTTACGGGCGCTTGGCAAATAGAACTAAGGAGGCTTATATAAGATAAAGGGTGGCTGGGATTATAGGGTGAAAAAGGCAAGGTGGAATTGGGTCCTGATCTCCAAAGACTTTAAAATTACTCCTTGTAGCAATCACTGGCAATGGTTCGAGCCTGTTCTTCTGTCTCAGTAGTAGAGCAATGGGAGAAACATTCTGGGGAGCATTTAGATTTTTTTTCCTTTTCACATATGAATACATTAATTTTATATTTTAGTGTGATTTGGTTCGGTGCTTCTTAATGCCTAACTACACTGCCTGACCTGTACTGAGGAAAGACGTTGATCTCTCCCTGTGGTTATAAACTACACTCTGTAACATCCTTTTCACACTATTCAATTCTGGCTGGTTACTGGTGCTTTTCCATCTTAGTCCCAGCACCTGTACTGTCATTTTTTTTTACCACATTGTTTTTTTCACGGAACTATCCACAGAGTATGTGGATGATTTTGTTTTGATATGAAATCAGAACACTTCTGTCTCTGTTCAACCAACAAGTAGCTTGCTCCCCTTTATTTGAAAAGCTGGAAGTTGCTAAATGCAGATGTATTTGTTTGATAACATATTTGCTGTCTCTGCATACAGTTAAAAAAATCTGGTGCCTTTGCAACTGTAATTTTTTATTTCAGCCCAGTAATTCCTTTCCAGATGCATGATCACAGCCAGAAACAGACCCATTTTCATTTAATCTCTTTTCTAGCTGTACATTATCTTAGCCTGGAATAAATCAATTTCATATAGGTTTCCCTAAAGCCATGAAGAAATGAGACCCTCGCTTCCTGCTTTTGGGATCTGTGCTACACCTTGCAACACAGAGAGAGAAGAATGTTAAAATTATGACTATAGTCAAAACTATGAAAATGAGGAATTGGGGATAAAAGCCTTTTTTTAATCTATTCATGAGAACTGCAATGTGTGGTCCAGTTTCCATATACTGGGAAAGAAGCTGGAAATACATAATCTTAAAATTTACATCCTACTCTGAGTCTCTGATTTCACAAGGGCACCCAGTCCTGGTTTCCAAAAACATCTCTTCTGGCCATTTATTCTCTCGGTGGAACACAGCCACCACTGAAGAAAAAGCAAGGAAAAGGGGAACATTACGTCATGGAGATTTTGACAGCCAAGTCAAACCATGCAAGGGCAGATCTTGCTTAAGGCTACTTTCAGGTCTGTCTGTGAAGATGAATCCTGTTTTCCAACAGATGATTAGTTTCCTTTGGGGTTTAAGGGTCTAACCTAACCTTTGCACAGCTATACACTGTATCTATGTTAGCAAGTAGTGAAACCAATGGGAGTGGATTAGTACAGTAAAACCATTGGTCCTAAGGACACAACGTTCACACTACACATATTTCAGGAATTTTATGGCAAAAAACCCTAGTCTGGTCCAGCGGACCGGTGTTCACCCACTACAGGCTGGAGTACAAGGCAGCCACTCCTGGAGAGGGTCTTCAGGTCCACATGCTTGAAGACTATAACATGAACCAAAGCTCATTAAGTGACCAGGAGATTTGTTTCAAAAGTGCACTCCTGATCTGAATGAAAACGCTAATGCAGATGCACAGTATGAAATCTTCTACCAGGTCGTAAGCCTCATAAAGTTTGTGGGCTAATGACATCCCAGGATTTGGGGTTGAAGGCATAGTCTATAATGTGGAAGAAATGGAGAATATACCTTAAATCATGCCACCTCTTGGGTTTCAAGAGCACTTTAAAAGCTGTACAGTTCATAAGATGTATTTTGTATTGTGCTATATTTTAAGGCCTCATCCATTTCTCCATGGGTGATTTTTAAGGAAGCAGGGTAATTATGCTAAAGTGCTAGTAGTATTTGAATCACACAGTAGACATTTTCATGTTTTTATGCAAATACAGATCACTGCTTATCTCTATAATTTAGAAAACTGTTTTCTTTGCCAAAGTGGTTTGGAAATCCGTGACTCCTAATGGTACATTTTGTTTGTAATTTGCACTGAGTGTATATTGCATTTTTGAGCTGAAGAAAGAAGGAAGCACAACAGTGAGCACCATCTAAAAAGCTGCTCATTTGTGTGTATATTCACATCAGAAGTGTGCCCACCCCCTCTTCCATGGTAGGTGAAAGCATACAGCTCATTCCTCTAACACAGGAACTAACACCATTATGGCTCTAGTATTTTCTTGTTTAGAGTGCAAATGTGTTATATTTACAGGTGATCTCTCACCTGTTTATTCCGTGAGCCAACTGGCAGGCAACTACCTCTCTTCCCTTGCACCTCAGCCACTCCCAGACAGTATTTGGATTTTCTTTTATTCCTGTTCATGGGGTGGGCGCTGAGGGAGGTCAGTCATCAAGCTCAGTCACGCTAAGGTCTGTGAATTACACAATTTAAAGTCAAGAGCAAGGTCTGGAGGGCACAAGGCTTTTCAGAGCTGTAAGACACATAGAAGGGATGTGTGTGTTTGTTTACGTCCTTAGGAGCCACAGTGATTGCTTCCTCCTGTGGCCCTGTGCTCAGCACTAGCAGACACAGATACCAGCTTGAATCCCAGTGCCGGAGACAAGGTGTGTAGGGTCATGGAAGAAATGCTGGTGGACATGTGTGTTGGGTACTGAGAACAGCTTTCACCTGGAACTGTTTCACCTTAAATGGTTGTGATGAATCACATGATGTTTGTCTGTCTGGGAAGCCAGTGAGCATGAGTCTGGGTGGGTGCAGTTTTGGTTCTGCACCGCAGGTATTGATGGTGCAGGGGGAAAGATAAGGGACATGAAGCATCCTTTCAGGCAGGGGACATATTAGTCTCATGGCAGATGCATGAGGCTTGTCTGCTAATTCAAAGTCTTTCAGCCCATGTCAGTTTTAACCAGCTTCTGGCTGGTTCCAGTGTTGGATGGGTTTCCCTCTATTCTTCAGTGAGTTGATAGTGTTATCACATATTTCCTCTTCTTTCAGTCCAGAACACTTCAACCTCTGCTATGAGAAGGATAAGAGGGGGAGGGTTTCTTGTATCTTATTCCATGTTTCATATTCAATTACGGGCTTTTGCACTTGGGGTACAGTGTGAGCTATGGTCATTTATATTTAAGCCTTGTTGTCTTTGATGAAAATGCATTCTGCCTTATACTTGGGACTCCTCTCTTTCCTCACGCTGCTATCCAGTGCTGTATGGCTTATGGTTTTTTTTCATTAATAGCAAAAAAAACCAATATGAGTTTTTCTGTCAAATACATTACTGCTGCACAATTCCACCCAGTAACCTCAAACTTAGACATAATGGGATTTAATCACTTGAATGATAGCTTGATTGCTTTAGATATTCATGTCCTTGAACCTCCAAAGTTTTGTTTTTCTTTCCACCTTGAGGCTCTAAAAGATGTTGAGGATATTTTTCTTGCTGTTAGGAGAAATTTTTCTGGAGAGAGTTAATTTTCAAGTTTTTCATGCCACACTACCATTTTGAAGTTTTGTCTACATTGACCAGTGTGACTGTTTATTTCCAGAACTGCTGTTACAGTAGAAGACACAGCCTAGTTTGATAAGTTTTTCCAGCTTTGTATGTGAACTATCATAGTATCTTATGTAGCTTTAATGTCTTATTTTCCAATTTGTGTTTTAGTCTCCTGTATTTAGTTGATATCTTTCACATATCTTGACCAGTATTAAGCTTTTCCAGCCACTTCAGAACCAGAACAATTGAAACTGGACTCAATAATTCTGATTCATACATGCCTTCACTAAAAAGACTTTTGTTTTGTATTGTGGTACTTTATGGATAGTGTTTACTAATTTTTATGTTGCTTAGCTATCTTAAACAAATTAAGGCTTGGTAAGATGTATGCAAAGATATCACAGGCTTCTAAATCCTTGAAGTCTTTTACCTGTAAAACAGAGAAACCTAGTTTGGTTATAAAAGGGACTGCTGAGATAGCATCAGGTTCTTTTGCAGTGTGTTACTAGCAAAGATGATTTTCCACTTCTAAGGTAACCAAAAATGTTGAAGAGCTCTTAAGAAAATTATCACAGATTTTGCTCTTTTATGGACACATTATCCAATGAAAAGGCAATGCACTTTGCAATCTATGTTGGAGAAATACTAATGATAATTGATGGTCTCTAATTGTGGTCCTTTCATTCTGCTATGTAGCTTGTAAAAAGAGAAAAACACTATTCTTGTTCATTTGATTTACAGTATTTTAAGATTTAGTCCTGAAAAAAATGAGAAGGACAACATAATGAATGGGACTGTGTAGAGTCAACATAGCTGACCTTTTTCTTTCAGGTATTCAGATTTGGGTCAGGTGAAATGTTTTGGAAATGTATGCTTTGGCAAATTGTTTTGATTTGAGCACCCCAAATATTTTGTTAAAGTATTTTCTAAATGAAATGTTTGAATTTTACTGTTAAGAAATAGTTCATACTTTAACTGCTGAATAGTGTTGACATGCACTAGAAAGTGTAAACATTGAAAATGCAGTGTTTTGGGTAAAGTAAAATGTTTCCTTTGGCTTGATTGCATTTTAAAATTGTCAGCTAATAAAAATAATATTAATTGGTCAACGAGAAATAAATGTTTTTGTTATTTCCCCTACTTGTTCAAAAGGGTGTTTTTCAATTCCTGGTTAAAGAACAGACCTGAGTGCTGTTGAACAAGACATATAATTTCTTTTCATCACTTCTTTCTTCCATTTTTTAAGAGGGGAAAATGCCAAGAATTCCTAACTACCAAGAGTATTGAACACAGTAATCTGTTAATTCTGTTAATATTTTGAGATTCTTAGCTATTAAATTGAGAGGTAGTATATAAAATCCAAAGAAATGCTTTGCTCTGCAAACTACAGTCTATGCTATTTGAGTGGGGTAAAGAAAACAGGGAAAATGTATTTGCTTATTTGGTTTTCAGTAGGATTACATTACCTCTAAGAGAAAAGGAGTTTGCAAACTGACATGCAGAGAGGAGAAATATGGTAGTAATACACTGGGACATTCTTTCAGTGGCAGTGGAAAAACTTCTGCATTTTTCTCCTCAATAGATTTTCAAGTGCTTTCTTTCATAGCCAATACTGGACCCGATACTGTTCCTATTTGAACTATTTTTACTAGAGAAGGTTGGTGAAATACAGATAATCCAGAAGACGGTGTGATGATGTCTGCTGTTTGTCCTTTTGCATGGCTACACTGCCACCTCTTCTGCCCTTCCTTTCCCATTACCAGGTAGAGGCACTGAAATCATATGAGAAAGAAAGTAGATGGAAGTTGTGATTGTGGTGAGAAGTGTCCTGGGAGGCTGCCACTCATCCTTGGTTATGTCTCAGATACTTCATGCTCAAAACATGTCAGATTTTCTCTGGCTATTGTAGAATATTGACATACTTCCAAAGGGCCTCTTTTGTTTATGTATCCAGGGAATACACATGACAGATCTTCCTTGAAGAGGATTTTTCTTTTGCCTTTGGTTGTGTCAAACAGTAAAATCAATGAGTTTTACTGCTCCCAAAATCAATGAATACTGGCCTCTACTGTTTTGTGGGACCCTAATGCTGGTGTTGTTATTGCTGCCCTTGTGACTTCAGGAGCTCTCTAGCAGCAGGGTATTGACTACCCTTCCCAGCGTGAAGGGCAGGAGAGCCTTCCTAATTAGACCAGGAAGCTTATTCTGAAAAATGTTCTGTTGATGTAAAATATTTTTTTTTTTTTTTAACTGAAAACTCGTGCAAAAAAGTTTCATCCCTCCCGCCCTCTAGATTTTTCCATTGGAAGTAACATTATTAGCTTTAAAGTTCACTGGTTCCCCCTGACATTGTTTTTTCCCCACTTTCATTAAATAAAGGAGAATTCATATTCTCGAGTGGAGATTTCATTTCCATAACCACCCCTTTTTCAACTTTGCTATTCTCAGGCTTTCTTTATTATTGGAAAGAACACAAGACTTTCAACATATTTTATTTTGTATATTTTGAACCTCAAGGTCTCAAAATTGAGAAATTCTTAAAAGTTGGTAACACAGCAAGAGAGGGAATTTGCTGGGCCAGTGAGTCCATCCCCTGTCAGTCATAGGTAACTGTGCAAGAGGCATCTAGTCCAGAAGAGGCTACAGGGCACCATGTGCCACCAGCTACACTATAGTGAAATACAAATGAAGGAATCATGGTGAAATCATCCTATAAGCACATTATTCAGCCTTTTAGGTCACTCATTAGCAAAGAGACGTAAAATAGGATCAGTTTCCATAAATGAAAAAATTAGAGATTTATTTCCTGAATAATTTTTAAAGCATAGCGTTTTTTTTCTTGTTTTCAGGCTTTTGTTGAATTTGCTTTTGTTTTTGCTTCAAAGTTACCATGATCTGGCTTGAGCTACAGCAGCACTGTGCAAGTTGAGCAGGGTTTAAAGCACTTGGAGTCTCATGTAAAGGGCTTTCCCATGTGTGCCATAAGGACATGAGGTCTGGGTAACAGCTGAATTAATTGGGCAGTGAGGATTTCAGAGCACTTCAGATCCTTCTAAGGCTGAGTGGCGACAGCAGGAAAGGGAATAAGGATTCTGTCCCCATTAGTCAGAAGGCAGAAGTCTTGAGATGAATTATGACTGCAAGGAAAAAAATGTGTACTTGCAATGTAAACTGTGAAGCTGATGTCCCACTGGGGAATGTGAATGCCATTACAATGCTACCTTCTGTACAGAATACATAAATTAATGGATTAATTTAATTATTTATCTGTCAACATTTTCTCACCTTGCAGAATGGAAATGCTGGCAGAAGCCTTGATAAGCACAAAAAAAAAATATCTGTGCTACTCTTCCTTTATTAATAACTTTTAGTCACTGGAAATTCTCAGACTGTTAGGATATATGGAGTTCTCTTAATAAGAGACAAGAAAAAACCACATGGGATTGTTACTCATTCATTGATTGAGTCCAAGATTGAAGCAGGGTCTCACATGAAATTACTGCTAACACTGATTTCTCTTTGAGCTTTCTAGGAATGTTGCTACAATTTTCTCCTTCCCACTATTTTGGGAAAATTGCAAGGTACCAGAAATAACCAATAACAGAAGGAAAAAAACCCCAAACCCCTTAAGGTTCTTCTGTTCATTTGTCAGATGCTGATTGCTGTTTTTCATTTACCCATTCTCCCTCTGCAGGGCCCAAATCTTGGAGTCATTACTCAGTTATTCACTCCTCCATTGACTTCTAATGGGATAATTAGCCAGTGTAAAGACTTCGGACACAAACTAACTTGAGTGGTGATCTGGAGCATGTGTGGTCTCATTGTGTCAAATTAATAAGGGTCTGTTATCATCTCTCAGGCATACTCTGAAGGTTTCAACCAGAGCTAAAATCTAGAGGGTATTTTTTGTTCATTTCTTCTGCATGACCATGACTTAGCTAATATTCTGTGCAGTATGCAATATCCTATAACTGTCTTGGACTGTATAAATAATGGAAGGCATTTGCATGCTGACCTGCAGTTATGTCTGTTTAGAGCAGACAGTGAACTTGCTTGCTTGGCTTGTTAATATTCTAGTTCCCTAGCAATCAATCTGCTTTGATATTTATGTGACCCAGTAAAGTATATTTTTCTTGGGTTTTAAATTATGTTGTTTCATCTCCCTTTATATCTCTAAAATTCAGTCTGGCTTGATTGCCATTTGGATCATGATATGTGGACAGCATGCCTTCACCTCGCCCATGTAATCACTTGGCTGTGCAGGCATGGAGATCTTGCTTTGTTTTCCTGGGCAATGCGGAGATGGTTAATCATTATACAAATGCAATGTGCTGTCCTCCATCTATTCCTTGGGTTTGTCTTTCTCAGGATACTTTTCTCTTCTTTGTATTTATGTAATGTAAAGCTCAGTTCCTATATACAGAAATTAACATTTTGATATAAAAATGCTGCTGTTATAAACAACTACCTCAGCCACTATAAAACAAACAGATAAAAAGAATAAACATACTGAGTCAGTGGAAGCTGATAAAGTGCAGACGTTGCCTTAGGCTATCTCTGCACAGTGCAGACTTAACCTACACATCAGCTTTATCTCCTTTCCCCCCCCCCTTTTTTTTTTTTTTTTTTTATGAGGTCACTAAAGACATTCTCTGTTTCTAAAAGTAATTTTTGGTCACCAGTGATAAGCAGAGTAATCTTTCCCAATATTTCTGGTAACTTGGGACTTTAACTTGAGGTTGCGCAATGAAGCGAGCAGACCAGATCCACTCCTGCTCAGTGAGCAGTGAACCGCCGCCTCTCCACAACCTGCAAGCTCGTGAGCAGGCAAGGAGGATCCCTTTCCAGACTTTGTACTTTTAATAGTTCTGAGAGGCACTTGAGCAGCTGTCTTCCTGTCTGTTAGATGAGATAAATGCTGTGTTTATCTCATTGAAATCTCATATTCGTTTATAATAAATATTTCAAAGTGTCAACAGCTCCAAAGAATAGGTCAGTTTCCATGTGCTACCATGATGCAAAAAACATTTGTATCAAAGAGCAAATATCTTATTAAGTATTTTAGAATAGGACAACAGGTTACAAATTGTCCCCTCTCCCAGTCTGCAGCCTGTGTAATACTCCTCCGGCACCTCCTCTGCAATTACAGATGCAGCCTTAGGGATGCTTGCTTCTGTCACCCCTGGGGCTTTGAACAGGAAAATCCTGGGTTTGATCCAGTCTCAGACTTTTCACCTTTCTTCACTTCACTGACCAACTGTGTGCAGTGGATTAAGCAACAGCAGAGACACCTTTACAGGTGGGCTGTGGTGGGGACCATGGTGGGAATGCGTGTCTGGGCTGGGCACTCCTTGGAGCTCCTGCTTCAGTGCAGCGAGCAGCTTCTGCCCTGCGTGCCTGATAGAGCTGGTCATGGAACTGCTGCATCCAGTGTCCTGGACTGAGAGGTAGTTACCCTGAAAAAGTATGAGACAGAGGAGCTAGTGAGCCTGAGGTGGAAGAAAATGGGCACCCCATCAACAATGCATTTGTGTAAGAGATGCAGCAGGTCTGCAGTTCATCAGAACACTGACAATATTGTCCAGGGTCCTCCTAGCCTCCTCTATACCACTGTCTATCAGTCCACCTAAGAATCTTCAGCAGGAAAATGATTCATTGCAACCTTTCTGGGTCTTCTCCCCTTTTCCAGGCATGTGTTGCAAATTGGCAATATAAAAGGCATTGGTGGACCGTTCCTCTCAACTTAAAAAACCCAGAATTTTCTAAATATTGTTTTGATCTCTTTGGGACAGTTCCAGGACCATTTATTTATCCAGAGTTATGTATCACACACTCTCTCAGAGAATTTTTGCTTCCCATATATTTTTTAAATTATTTTTTAGCTGTGGACTGACTGAACTGTCATTCAAATCAATGGAAAGTTCCCCCAGCAGTTTACTAGAGCAGGGTACAGTCCTTAGCATCTATTCAAATCACTGATGTAAGTAGAAAGCTTCCTACTTGCATTGCTTAGCCCCTAAACCCCTACGGGAAAGAGGGACAGGACACTCAGCTAACGTGTGTATAGCCTGTCAGGGAAGAAAAGCTTGTCATGGCATTACAGTTTTCCCTCTTTTTCATGCAGGCTCATTAATTTGCTAAACCAGATGTTTCTGAGCCTGGCAGATCTATTAATCTGTATATTTTCCAGTTTGCCAAACATTAAATTACCAGAAAAGTAAATGGAAACTCTCATTTACTTCTAGTGCTTAAGATCTCCTAACATAATCTAAAAGTGCTTCAAGCAAGAAACAAAAGGGAATAACCAAAGCCTACATCATCCTTGAGCTTCCATTCGTCTCCCCATAAGGGAGCAGCCTTCCTCTTCTGGAGGAGCTCTATGCACATGTATTAAAGTAATTTCCTCCGACAGTTCTCCTGATAGAGAGGAATATTCCTCCAGTTATCATATCTCCAGAGTCATTCCTGCATAAAAAGCATATCTGCACTATTAGAGGAATCATGTTAATGGGCCTAAAATGTTTCAGTCAGGGAACTGAAAAATTTAGCAAGGATATTACAGTGCAGAAGAATTTTGTTGTTGGGATGTGTCTGTGTGTGGGCTGTTGACTCATCTGTATTTAACTTCTCACAGCCTTTGACTTGACCTTTCACTTGACTCCTTCTCCCGTCATTTTCTTGGTATGAAAAATTTTAGCCTTTCGTTTGACCTGTGTGAACTCATAAATTCTGGTTGCTCACACGTGTAATCACAGAGCAAACAAAGGAGCTGGAAAAAAGCTCCTGCTGAAGGAAGCGAGGTTGTTACAGTGCAGATGGAGGAGACCATGCAGCCATCCTGCTTCTCTCCAGCCAACTCTGGTTTCTCTCACAAATACCCTTCCACATCTTACCCTATGTGGTATGCCAGGTGTAGCTTGAAACTGGCCATGAGCTCCCAGTAACCTGGTCAATACATGAGTATGTCCCAGTTTAGCTATTTTAGACTAAAGTATCTCTGGGAGAGCTACTGGAGTTCTGTAGGTTTTGTGGATTCTGTTCCACACCCATACCTGAGATGAAAACCCAGGAACATCACTTTAAGAAGACATTACTGGTTCTGGTGCCTTCTTAATGCTAAAAATAGAAAGCTATCCTCTGAGTTCATTTTTCCTACCTAGTGAAATTTTACACAATCAGGAGTAAAAAAAAAATGCATAAAGGATTCACAAAGATTCAGAAACAACTGTTAGAAAAGCTGGTTGGGTTTTCTTCTGGTAGAAAATTCATTGTGGCCATACTGGATAGGGCTATTTCAGTCATGATGGCAAGAAAGAATTTCTAGGTTTCAAAAAGGGATTTCTGGACAAATGCAGTGTGGTCCATACCTGTCATTCTCACAACATCTTACATTTTTAAGTAACATCTTATATTATGAGTAGCCTTACTACTCCTCATTCTTTTAAAAGAAATTAGTAGCTTCTTACTCTTTCAAATACTTTAGCTGTCTGTGTCTCAAAAACCATCCTTACAATTAGCATTTTTGAACTGTCAGCAGATGATTGCTGTCTCATCCCAAGGGTGGCATATTCTCTTCATGGTGACAATTTCCCCTATTTCTGTATTGCATTTCTGCATTGCATGTCTTCAGACACAGAGGGGTCTAAAAGTCAGGACTGTCATTGTGGTACCTCTGTGACCACTGATCTTATTGGAAACTTACAGGTGAAAAGAAGTTCCAAGAAGTATTTGTAGCTATCTGATTAATTTCTGGCTTTTTTTATGACCCTTTTAATTGACAGTTTGAAACTTTTGTTATTTCTGCACCTACTAAAGTGATTTTCCTTTGAAAATAACACTTCAGACAAGTGTAAATGGAAGGGTTGGTATGTTCAGACCATAAAAATATTATTATCATCATAAATTAAAAGTCAACAGTCCCTTTAGTTTTGTAAAAAAGAAAAAGAAATTGGGAAAAATATGCTGACTAATGTCCTCTTCATTCTTGTATCTCTGCAGCCCAAAGTAATGGTGGCCAGGAAGGCCAATGGCATCCTGGCTTGTATCAGAAATAGCGTGGCCAGCAGGGACAAGGAAGTGATCTTACCCCTGTACTCAGCACTGGTGAGGCTGCATCTTGATTACTGTGTTCAGTTTTGGGCCCCTCACTACAAAAAGGACATTGAATTACTCGAGCGTGTCCAGAGAAGGGCAACGAAGCTGGTGAAGGGTCTGGAGCACATGTCGTACGAGGAGCGGCTGAGGGAACTGGGGTTGTTTAGTCTGGAGAAGAGGAGGCTGAGGGGAGACCTCATCGCCCTCTACAACTACCTGAAAGGAGGTTGCAGAGAGCTGGGGATGAGTCTCTTTAACCAAGTAACAAGCGATAGGACAAGAGGTAATGGCCTCAAGTTGCGCCAGGTAAGGTTTAGACTGGATATTAGGAAGCACTTCTTTACAGAACGGGTTGTTAGGTGTTGGAATGGGCTGCCCAGGGAGGTGGTGGAGTCCCCATCCCTGGAGGTGTTTAAGAGTAGGGTCGACGTAGCACTTAGGGATATGGTGTAGTTGGGAACTGTCAGTGTTAGGTTAGCAGTTGGACTGGATGATCTTCAAGGTCTTTTCCAACCCAGATGATTCTGTGATTCTGTGATTCTGTAATAACTAAAATTAGACTAAACTTTGTGTATTGACTGTGCTGAACTTGCTTGGCAAGGATAGAAACTTGGGATTCATATAACAAAAAAACTTATTTTGGGTCCATCTTTCATATTATGTGGTTGTTGTTCATTCTATAAAAGCAGAAGGCTCATGAACCATACAACACTGGTCTGGAAAGTTCTGGCAGGACTGCCTTGACCACCTAGTGGTAGTGAAGTGAATTAAAGTATGAAGAAATTCAGTTTAGCATGCACCTTGCTCCTTTTCTGAATGAGGCTGCTGGTAAGCACAATAACATTATTTTTTTGGCTGTTGCTCTGTAAAATATGTGGATGTAGAAGCCTTAACTTACAGTGGTCATTACTGGTTAATTAAGGAGATTCATTGATTTATTCTTAGCAAAGGACTGTTAGCCAACGTTCACTGCTAGGGAATTATTGAATTCAGATAGATCATAAGATAGCTGAGAAGAAATGTTTTTCTTCCCTGGAATAATGTTTCTGTCTGATTCTCAAAATAGGAATTATATATGTCTTCCATTGTTAAATTATTATAATTACTAAATTATTGTAATCTTTAAATAACTGGCTGCAATTTTATAGCAAAAATATTAATTACCATATTTAATAAAGTATTTCTCTTTGCTTAACAAAGTATTACTGAAATTCAGGGTTGGAAGTGAGAAGTTCAAAGATGAGAGTTCGATAGATTTGGATCCTGCCTGAAGAATTATTTTTAAAGCAATGTTTGGCACATATTTGACAGCTTACCATTAAATGTATGCTTTCAAATCATCTGCTGGTGGCATGGATTTTCAGATTGCACTGTAACAACGCAAGTGCCTGGAACCCTAACTCTCATAATGCAAAGATTCAAAAATAGAACTGGTGCTATTTATACTACCTATTTGGCTATGCATGAAATAATATTGAATAAAAGGCTTGTGTAGAAATCTCTTTCACATTTTCATAGCAAATAATGAGCATACATTAAGAACAAATTACATGTATCTGAACTTAATGGGTGAGGTGTCTCAAGCTTCTACAAATGAATATTAATGGAAAGAAGCTGTAATATATATTGAACATTTAATTAACTTTTGAGGCAAGACTGTCAGTGCATGACACAGTGGCAGCACGTGTAAGAAAAGCAAACAAACAACCCCCCAACCTGTATTTACAAGTACAGTTCCAGAATGGGAACCAAGAGACATTTTAGCAGCAATTTTTCTGCAGAGGAATCCTAATGCCTCCGTGCCACAGCGGCAGGTACATACACATGGAAGAAGTCCAAACAGGACTGTCCTTCTTTGGCCCTTGTTATGTGGCTTTCTGTTTTCTTTTTCACTAGCATTTGAGTGGACTGTGATTGAGATGGCCACGGGTTTACTGTGCTGTGTCAAGGACAAAATTGAAGTGTCTGTGGTGTCAAAGGATGGAGCTGTATGGTGCCTGGTCGAGGTCTCTGTGTGCGTGCATGTATGCATGTACAACGAGAATGAACCTACATTCAGTAGCCTGAAGTTTTGTAAACCTCAACTGACTGCTGATATGTAGCTCATATTTTCATCCTGTACAAGTTGGTATTACTTGTAAATGGAGGAGAACTGAAGTTCTGTGTTTGCAGTCCCTCTAAATCACTGTGAACACATTACATTATCACATTAAGAAATATAATATGTATATAATACAACTTTGGCTGAAGCATTTGACTTTCTGGAAAACCAGCTGAAATATTTGTGTCTCAGTCTAAGTGGAGTAACACCAGGAAATAAGCAGCTAGGATATTTTCTCATCGGCTAGGCTATTTCCTCATCATACAAGCAGTTCCTGGCAATGTCAACTACTGCAGCCTACGACAATTCAGTCTCAGAAATTTCTTTGTGTTGTGAGCAGCACATTAAGATATAGTATGTAAGTAGTGATGCTAGTGATCCTTGTAGTCTCTACTAGGATGCTATTAAACAGCTTTTAGTCAGTTAATTACAAAGTAGAAAGGTGCTGCTTATGTGTTCGTTATTCAAGAGGTTTCCTTCACAGTCCATGCATTATCTGGCTTAACTACCATTTTTAGAGTTCATTGGTGCAGTAGTGAAATAATATCATGTGTTTCTAAGGAAATGAGAAGATGTGAGAGACAGCTCAAAGACCAAATAGACTGATTACTCCGTATCAAAGCTGAGTTAATCCCCTGATGTTTAGTTGGTGTACAGCTGGGAGTTGATCAGCTGGGGAACTGCAAACAAATGATAAATAGCATCTATTCCTAGGAGCTAAATTTCCTCTCTGTGTTGAATTTTGTGAGCAGGATTGCATTCGCCTTGACTAGCTGTCTATTCCATCTTGGCTCATTTTGTTACATTTGGGAGCTTTGATTTGTGATTTGGGAGAACAGCTACATTTTGTCAAGCATTTCTGAGTATGGATTTCTGGTATACAGTTTGATCTTTGAATGTAGGGTAAACTTCCCATTAAGTGTAAGTGCAGTGTTTGTTATCACTGAGTATGTATTTTTGCTCAAAGATTTTGGTCTTTTGGGCTCAAAACATTGCATTTTTTTCATTTGTGATGACTCTGTCTTACTGGTAATTCATCAGTAAGTGCTATGTCTCGCCTGGTGACAGCCTGGTCCTGCTCCATCTCCTGTAGAAGAGCTGTGCTGTTGTGGGGACAGGGAGGCACAGCAAGGCTCTCCAGCCTTGGAGGTCCTGTGACCTCCGAGGTCCCCTGGTACTTCAAGGACTTGCCAATTTTGGGTATCCAACACTCTGCTCTGTTGGGGCTGAAGAGAGGCAAGTCTAGCTTTCTGCACTTGTCCCACTTTGGAAACACGAACAACAATGCATGTACACAGACAATCAGACACCACCACTCTTTCCAGCTGCTGTGTAAGGAATAATTGTACCAGGGAGAAATTGCTCTTAAGAATCCGCTTTTACATCTGTATGTAATCTCTCTAGCTTGCTTTCTTACACGAAGTGCAGTTACTTGGATTCACTTTGTGATGTCTGGAGCTTGAAATAAATCTCAGGAAATGTTCACATTTGCTGTTTACATACTTCATACACAGCAGGTGCTGTAGTCACTGTGGGAAGCAATCTCCTCCCCTAGAGCAGTGCTTTCTGCCTAGAAAGCATGTTTGGATTTAACACAGTTGTAAACTTGGGCAGTTGCTGGTTCTCTCTTCTCCTAACTCAGAAAACAAAAACCAGTTTTACTTTCTGGCACTAACTAGAACAATTCAGAGATGGGATAATACTCTTCAGATTTTACCTGGGGTAGGAAGGAGCTAGTAATTTTCTGAAACGGAGTTATTCTTGTCATCAGTAACAAGCCTCTATGCACCAGTATGGGAACTGTCCCTCATCAGTTTCCCATTAGCACATGAGTGTTTTGAGTGAGGTGAAGAGGGACAGATTCAGTGAGAGCAAAGAGAGTGTTGCAGTTGAAGGAGATCACAGCTTCACCACCCAAAATGTGAATTACATCTTATAAAACTGGCAGAAAAGCAGCAAGTAGTAAGTTGCATACCATTTTATTTAGCTGGCAGGCAATAAACAGTGGTCAACCTGCTGCCTTGTATCACTCACTTCCTGCAGGATCTGTGGCTTGACTGCCTTTTATTACCCGCTGGCTTTTCTGCTGGTTTCATAAAATGTAATTTTAAGAGCTTGCATGACCTCCTTAATTCATCTTGCAGTGCCTGTGTGTTTCAGGGACTTCACTATGTACATGTGATCTAACTTGATCAAATACAATGAACTGTAGATGCTGTGGCACTTGTGAAGTGTGTAGAAAAACAAATATTGAACAGAAAAGAGAAGGTAAATCAAGAAGTCCCTGCTAAACTGACAAGGGACTACAGAAAGGAAAAGGAAGAAAAACAGTAAAAGGTTGCTTAAAGTGCAAAACTTACATTTATAATTTGCCACAGAGGTCAAGAGAGCAGTGATATTTTGATATGTAAAAATACACAAAAAAATTATAGTAGATAAGCTTATGTATTTTAGATAACCTTGTATGCATTACACTGGCCAACACACTGGTTGGAAGAAGATTTCTCTGTCAACAACTCTTCTGCAATTACCAGCTGTGCGCAGAAGTCGGTGCCAGTCCCCGGGAGAGGCCAGACCTGCTGGGCTGTGTGTGCTGCTGGAAATGGTGAGGAGTGGAGCCCAAAGGACCCAGATAAGCCCAGGGTTGTATTGGGGCAGCTCCCTTTGTCTTCACTGTGAATTAAATCAACTTTTGCTGCTAGGTTCAATTGGGTCAAGGCTGGATTATTTCTTTTCAAAATAAATTTTTTCCACCTACAGGTAAGCCAGATACTGGCTTACAAATGTTTCCAGATAGAAAAAACACAGGATAGATTAGGGTAGAAAGTGTAACAGCACTGAGGCAGAAAAAATATGAAGTAATTGAGTTCTTTCTGTGTTTTGAAAGCTTTTTTTTCTTCCAATTTAACTCACTTATACAATGATTTTGTGCTTTTGGTTTTGTCCCTCACTGTGAATGTAGAATTCAGTCATTTTTCTCTTTCATACAAAAAGTATCCATTAAGATAAATTTCAGTGTGGCTCAGTGTCCCGATCCAATGTTGGGGGAGGTTTTGATATGATCCCAAGAGCGAGATTAAGACACAAATGAGGTCAAATGCTGTACACCCACAACAGGTTTTTATTATTAAAAAAGTGAAGAGGGGTAGCGATAGGACAGAATGGAAGGAAAAGACAGAAATAAAGCAAGGATGTGGGATAGGGCTGCAAGAATAGTCACCACCATGGATCTAGTGGCATCCCGTTGGTCCTCAGTCTTCAGTTCTTCGGTGGTGGGTGCACATGGATCTGGCTTTGATGGTGGATGCACACCAAGCAAAGTTTCTGTTGCCTTTTTAAGTCCATCGTATCGCTGATTAGCATATCTGCCCACCTTTATTTTTTTTTTTCCTCTGATCCCACAGGTTTCCTTGCATCTGGCTTCAGGGCAGGAACGTTTGCCTCTTATCAGTTCATAAGCAATGCATGCATGGGGTCTGGCCTACACAATAGAGCCACAACTGGCTACAGATGGGGCCAGCTCAGTATGGTCTGCCCCTTTGAGGCTTGTCTAAGGAGTCCGGCAATGCAGCCACAAAGAAGTGGGGGGGTGCATCCTTTAATACACTCCCGCTTCTCTGGGCAACACTCCCCAGACCAATCCACAGGCCGAAGCAGCTTCTCTTGGAGGTTTGCACAGACACAAGCAAGCTTTGAGACAGTCATATGACATTTCAGTCTCTCACACTCTGTAACATGACTTGTGACTGTCATGGGGGATCCCTAATTGCATTCATGTCATCAAGGATTTTTTTTACAAAGTATTTGCCTAAAACAGTTATTTCAGAAACATTAAGAAAACTTCTTATCATTACAGCTGAAATATAAAACCAAACCCAGTAATACCAAATCCAGAAAATATTTACCTTACTGTACTGAATCATTTGGTGTAATATAATTACACTGTGTGTTGGTTTCCCATAATAATCATGTTCTGGTAGGAAAACTAAATATGAACTAAAAGGAAAATACACAGAATAATCTGTATCATTTCAATTAGTAATTTATTTCACACTGAATTTTTGTTGTTGCTGTTGAGTCTTATCCTACTGTGTGAAAGTTTGGCATCAAATGACTGGAAACTGTAGAATGGATCCGGTTTCATTTTTCGTATTTGAAGCCTATTTTCAGCTGCAGTAATAAAATGTCCTAGCCACTAGGAGCTATAGTATGGTGTAATGAACAGTCTCGGGAAACAAGTGTCTAATTTCAGATGTAGATGGTGGTGGAAATCTGGCTAAATGAAAGGTTTTCCAAGCAGAACCGTTAGGAGGAAACCATTGCTCTCACTGATGAGGTCCTGTCTGTGGAACAGAGATTTTCATAGTGCACTACTTGTGTCACTGACAGCCACTTATAAATCATGGAAATAATGATCGATGGGGCATCATCGAAAAGGCTCCACAAGCTGGAATTTATAAGCTCCATCATGAAAGGCGGGTGCAGCCCAGCAGTCAGCAGAGCAGCAGCAGAACAAGGGTGGCTTCATGGTGCGAACCAAAGGGGCTCCCATGGTCATCGCACCACTGCCCTTCCTGTGGCTCATGTCCCTGCCCCAGGGAGTCTACTGCATCTGCATGCACCACATGTCCTGCCACATGTGCTGCTCTGTGTGTTTCTAATTCAGTCATTTAACCTGTTGGTTTGAAACAGAGTTGTGCACACCCAATCTTAACATTTCTGGAAGAAGGTTTATTCTCCATTTCAATATTGTAAATCCAGGTTAATGTCAGAGTTACAATCTATAACCGATGAAGATGGGATTCTCGCAAGTGCTTGGTATCAGTTTCTCCATAACTATGGAAATCAATATACGTTTAATGTTTTCAGTAAACAGTGAGTGTAGACTTAGGCTAAACCTGAACACATTTGTGAGTCTCAGATATGTTCTGGGAGGTAGCATGTTCACAGCTTATACCTAAGGTTAGACTCAGAAGTAACTATTAAGAAAATTAAACAAAACTGGCTTAACTTTTCTGAGGCATTGCAAACCTATTCATTGTAGGGTTTGTGGACCCCTGGAACGAAGAGGTATATAAATACAGAACCCTAATTTTAGGCAACTGGGTTTGAAGACTGTGGTCTCAGTTCTGTGCAATAAAACAGAAAAACTTGTGTTCCAGTAATCTCAGACAAATGGCAGCGTTAGTACATACGAGACAATCTTTGAAAAATATGGCAATAAAATAATGGAAAATAACTTTGGTTTATAGGTTAAATTCTGCACACTAAATAAAACTGGGCAGAATATCAGTCAAGAAAATGGTGCAGAAAAGAGAAAATTTCTTCTTGTTGAATTAATAGAGGGTATGTCTTGAAGATTTTTGTTCACAGATTGAGACTAATTTGCAGGTTATCAAACTGTAATATCTGAGTCCTTCCGCAGAACGTGTCTCTTCCGCACCACATTTTTAACATACCAAGTTGCTACAGAACATCTAATGAAATAACAAAGAGCTTGCAAGATACTGTATGGTGTAGCTAAGTTTTTTTCAGTTGTGTAGAAAGTAATTCCTAAATTCAAAATGCTAATTTGTAGTGTTTGACATCTGTCACAGGGTAACAAATTTGGAACCCTCTGCATAAAAGGCCTTAACAAGTTCTTAACAAGCTACCCTCATTTTGACAAATGTGCTTCTTCTACCTGCTGCTGTTTCTGTGTGAAGAGGAAGGTGACAAAATGCTTCAAGTTAGATGACAAAAATATCTTTCCTACTGTTTGGTTACCTCCATGCACCTGGTCTCCATGGTGCTGTAGGATGGGGAGGCCAAGAGGCAGGCAGCTTTAGTTACCAGTGTCTTCAGCATGCCTCCCTTTGTGGAGATGGGGCAGGCAGAGGTTAAGCAACAAAATTTCTGCTGTTAGACCAACAGCCTCTCCTCTAATATTACTGTGTGCTCAGGTACAACTGAAGGAAAATAAGGAAAAAAGCCACCAGCAAAACTGTAGAGGCTTTGCTGTTCACTTGCAAAGACAGTAAAAGAATCTCTGCATTTCATTTTGCAAAACTTCTATAAGAAGAACCAAATCTTAGAAAAATTCCTTTGTTTTTCACACCTGTCTGTAGAGTAATTGGAGAAATGAGAACAGAGCGGGGTCCTTTGCTTTTTTGCTCCTTTTGCACATACACATTGTGTGCACACTCCTGCATCACACACCATGGCCACAGACCCTTTCCCCTCTCCTACTCTCCCCTGTCCCATGGTCCAGAGCAGTATTTCAGGAGCAGCTGGAGCACAAAGTGAAGTCAGGATACACCTTGGAGGAACCTGACTGTATCACAGTGGGGTTATGCGGCAGCTGTTGCTCAAAACAGAGCTTTGACCTTGCCATAAGCCACACTCCTCTGCCTTCGTCCCCCAGCTTCTTCGCAGTGCTGCAGGAGCCCGCATGAAGGCGAGCCTTGCAGATGGTCTTCTCCAATGGGCAGAAACCCCAGCAGGGTCTGAAGCTGGTCCTGGACCCAGCTCTGTGATGCTCAAGTGGCTGCCTTGCAAGGTGATGCTGACCAATTTGACCATGACACCAGTTCTCTCCTCCCAGTCTGCTTTCGAATTAAAAATTAGTACTTCATTTTTCCGCTAAGAGATTTTTTTTTTTTTTAAGGGCCTAATAGCCTTATGTCAATCTAAAATGAAAAGCCTAATACTTACCATTCTTAGGGAAACAGCTAGGGCATTATGTGAAAGTCATTATTCTCCAGAGATGCTGGTGGCAGCGGCTGGTGCTGAGTCCCTGGCTCTGCTGCGCCGCAGGGCAGACTTGGGCACAGCAGGTGCAGCTGTGGAAACGTCTTCCCAGCACAACAGCCATCTGCACAATCCTTCATCAGACTCTTCCAAACTGCTCGGAAGAAAAACATTATTGTGGGTTGAGTGAAATATGTTACATATTTTCTTCCCAAGACAACTCACTTAAGTTTGGGGAATTCTAATAAAAGTCCAGGAAACATGGATGCATTCTTCAGTGTAATTAGAAAAAGTTTAATGAGCTTTAAAGCAGCAATATTTTGGCTTAGGCCATTGTTGTCTATTTTTCAAATAAGAAGGAGCCTTGTTTCTGTCTTTAACTGAAAATGCAAGAAGCCACCAGTGGATGTAAAGCAGACCTGCTGTCAGCCCATCTTTGTATCCCTACTCCCTGGTAAATGCATAAAGCTATCAGACTGGCTTCATTCCAAAAGGGCTTAAGGAGCTGGTGAGAAATATGCAGAGATATACTGACTGGTCTCTTGGCACTGTCCCTGGCACAAAATCTTAGGTGCTGAGTGAAGTGGACCTGAAGAAGGACACAACCCCAGTGAAGAGCATCCCCGCTGCAGCCGTGCTGCATGCCATAGCCTTCACTCTCCAAACAAGAATTCAGCCTGTGCAGCAACCCTAAAGTTCGGAGTGGTTGTGATACACAACGTACCAACTGACAGCAGATTTACCACAACTGCAACTGTAATGTGTTGTAATTACTACAAGTTAAAACACTTCTTTTTTTTTTTCACTCTTACTCTGCCTTTAGTCATATTTGCACAACTCCCAAACCACAGGGGTACCTGAGACAAGAATGCAGGGTGGGTTAAAGAACACATATTTTTACCGTAGGGCAGGATGCATCAATAGATACTGTGGCTCTGCCAGTGCTAGCCATTGCTTTACTTCCCAAATCTGGTCAGTGGCTTGGGAAGTCAGCTGTGACATTTATAATTCAGTAGAGTCTATGTTCCTGTGTGCTGAGCCACTACATCACCCAGATTTAATCTGCTTTGCTTTTTCTTTTTTTTTTTCAGCAAGTCAGCTCCCTTTATTCTGTAAGCTACAATACAAAGAAATCCCAAGTGGAGCTGTTTTCTTTATTACATGGGTTATGCTACAAAGTTATTCCTGTCTTCTTAAATTAAACAGAAGGATTGTATGGCCATTTAAAGAAGAGTAGAACAAACATAATTATGTTGTGTGGGGGTGAATTTCCATTGAAGTCAGCTTACTTTGCATTGGGCTGCATTTGGCAGCGTGTCAATGTCTGTGTGGGGAAATTGGCATATATTACCTTTTTATTCACTGGATCTCATTTATAAAAGGAAAAGGCAAGTCCAAAAACTTCTTGAAAAAGTCAGTCCAGTAGACAGACTGAAGTCACAGAGATTGTTTAGTTTATTTTAGAGAAGATTCTGTTACAAACTCACATTCCAGTTCGGGTTGACATAATATTGTTATATGTTTGCACCATATGTTTATAATTTTAAACAGCTTGGGGGAAAACAAACAAAAACTATGCCTCCTGCTAGAGGGACCTATTGGCAATATAATCCTAGGCAGAAAATTCAGATGGTGAATTGCGTCTCTCAGAACATCAATCAAACCTCGTCAGCAAAGAATGAGCAAACAATGCTTTTATTAACCTGAATTTAGTCACTGACAGTGTGTTAGTTTCTAAAAAAGAGTAATTCATTTGAGAAACAGGTCACCAGATAAATTACGTTCTCTTTTTCTCTAATAGCACACCTTACCACATTTTACACTTCTAGTAAGGTTTGTTTTTAATGTATCATTCTATACATAGTCCATAACGGGCAACTTATTTTAATTTAAAAACCAATATGGTATCTCATGCTTGCCCAAGGAGATCAAAGGAAATAATCTGTATCAGTATTTAGTAATGGAAATACAGTGTCAAAAAGGAGATTTATGAATTCCTGATGTTATAATATGACTGATGAGAAAAGTAATGCTTTTGCCCTAACGTCTGCCTCTCCTTCCACAGTACAACACTGTCATTGTTTCCATAGGGAAAGATTATCTGAGAATGCAGAATGAATAAAATGTGAGGGCATTTTTTATTTCCATTTTCATACAGCTTTTAGACACAGACAGAGAAGTGGTAGGAAATGTGATTCTTTGATTAATCAGGCTATTTCTTGCAGAAAGCACCACCTCCACTCACTGGAATTAATTTTCTTGAGGGCATGATGACTTTTAGATGGAAAAAAAGGGAAAAAAAACCCAACCTTTTCATCCTCAAACTGTAAACTATCATGTGAAATTTCTCAGTTTAGAAATTACTGTCCTGAAAAACACCGAGTTTTTTTTCAGCTGCACCACCTCTGTAGTCTTATCTGCAGTTGGGACTCTTGGCCATCCATGTGTCACTGGCTCTCACTTATGGAGCTGCTGTGGCTGCAGATGATATTGTGCTAGCCTACACCAGAATCACCAGGCAGCTAAACCACATCTCTTCATTACGTTAAGGCAGAATTTCCATATGAAACTTTTGTGGTTTTATTCTGATACTTTTAATGAAAAACATACTTGGTTGAAATACACCTATAATTTTCCATCAGCTCAGAATGTTGCTTAAATGCTTTGCAGAATTGGGTCCTTGCAGGGAAACCCATATATATATATGGATTCTGTGTATATATATATATATTTAGAGCTGGAAGCTTAGTTTGGCTCATACTTGGCACTAAACACTAATTAACTATAATTACTTACACCTATATTTGGGAAACACATACAAATATGAGCCATACAAAATTAGATGGTCTGCCCTCTTGACAGACTGTTTCAAATAATATTAGCCATTCGTATTAATGGAAATAAAATGTAATAATTAGTGATTCAGGGAAAATTGTGGGAAATATCAGAGCTACTCAGAGCATTAGTAGGGAAATAATAAAGCTCTAAGATGGGCAAATTGCATTTGATGAATACCACAGGTGCAACACTTTTCAATACATCTTTGCTGGGCTAATAGCAATAAATGAAGCTCTGAACTCAGTGAGGGGTGCCAGGCACTCTTCTAATAACAGTAATTCCAAAATAGTGGGTGTGTATGAGCTTAGAAATGAAAAAGGGAAATCAAAATACTGTCTCAGTCTTGTTGAAAGAAGCTTTTCTTTTAATTTCTAACAAAAAAACCCCGCAAAAACCAACCCTGAGTTATAGAACTTTTTGCTGTATAACTTTTACCATTCCAGAAATGTCATAAATATATTACAAAACAAGCTTTGGAGAACTGTGGACTTTGAATCAAACCTGACAGAGAATTTCAGGGTAATAAATCACCGAACAAAGCAAGAAGTATGGGGGAAGATAAAGATCCTGCAGATCCTCAGTGAGGAGCGGATAGGTTTTGATGGCTGTTGTGTCTTATCTATCTCCTCAAACCTGCCTATTTTCCCAGCTTCTTCTTCATATGAACCAGCAGCAGAAGTGAGCTTTGGGGGAGGCTGGAAGGAAGGTAGCACCCCTGTGAGTGGCAAAGGGGATTAAAGGCATCAGGAAGACTTGACAGTCATCAGCAATGATCTGGCTCTTGGGAGTACTTGCACCCAACTAGTTATATGACCTGTGCTATCTACATATTTGGCTCTAACAGCAAATTTTGAGGGAGTGGCTACCACATATGGTGGGATTTACAGCCAGGTTTTTGCAGTTTAAACATTCCTAGCTGAAATATCTATGTTCTCCCATTGTACCACAACTAATTTATCAGGAGCTGTTACAAAGGTGATAAAGAGATGTGGAGGATAGCAACATGTGTCACCTAGCAATACAGTAAATGACTGCTTTTGGATACCATGGATAACCATATTTCTTCTTTAGATTCCTAGTTATTTAAATTGATGAGTATAAAATGTCTATTCTGCTAGTGAAGGTAAACTTTCATCTATCTGGAAATAGTATTGTCACATATTTGAAACAGAAAAAGGGATGAAAAGCTGGGAACTGATGCAGTGGGAACTTGTGGCTGTTGCTGCACTTCAGCTGGAGGTGCAGCACAGGGTTGCCCAGACTCTGTGGCAAGACAAGAAAGAGCTGTTACTTTGATCATCTCCTCTGACTTTCTGCCTACTCCAGGTTCCTGAGTTTCACATGATTGTTCTTTCAGCAAGCCCACAACTTCCCATGGGGCTGGAGCATTGCTCTGGATCCAGACTCCAGGCTCACCCAGGATTACCCAGTTCTCCTTATGCCTTCACTTGGGGAATGCTGCGGCTCCCAGTTTGTGCCAATTGGGGTAATAGGGTTTCTAGTATGTGGGTAGTTGCCTACAGAATCTGAGCAGGGACACCTTATTCACATTACAGACTTGCTTTTGCTGAGTATGGTCTCCTCTCTCTGACTGCTCTTAGGTGAAATTGTGCAGGATTTTTAAAAAATGTATTGCTCTTGTTCTTGTCAAAATCAACTTGTTTGAAAAAGTGACTGCACCATATTCAGAAGGCACATTTTCAATGTTTTGTTTCTCCAACTGTTTGAAAGCAATGATTTACACAGCCATAGTGGAATGGCAAATGTAGATAAGGAAACTAGCCTGCAGGCGCTTGCCATCTGCATTTACCTGTAACATAAATGCCAATTAATGCAAATGTTGACAGTTTGTTAGATCTTTAATACCTGCCTGAACAATAACTCAAAAAAGTCAGATGGAACTTCATTAAAACTACTAAAATAAAGTAGTTTGTCACTTTCCTTCAACAATCTGGCTGTCCTCCAGGTTATGGTTCAGAGGCCTTTGCAACTACATCAGGAAGAAGAGACGGTTGTGAAGGACTTAACAGCAGCTGCCAAGTGTGCAAATCTCACAGGTGGAAGGTATTGGCAGATGTTCCCCAACTTGTTCTCCTTTGCTGTCTCCTGGGATACAACACACCTTTGCAAATACATGGCTGGTGTCAGGAGGAGAATGAATATGTTGCTCCAGAGCTGCTCTTTCTGGTAAGAGGTGATAGTCTTTCTGGCTACCTCTCTGCAACGGCTTCATTCATAGCCTTCTCCCAGTGCTTTTCCCTACAGAGAGCACTGCTGATCCAGCAGCTTGAGAATCACAGAATCATCTAGGTTGGAAAAGACCTTGAAGATCATCCAGTCCAACTGCTAACCTAACACTGACAGTTCCCAACTACACCATATCCCTAAGCGCTATGTCAACCCGACTCTTGAACACCTCCAGGGATGGGGACTCCACCACCTCCCTGGGCAGGCCGTTCCAACGCCTGACTACCCGTTCTGTAAAGAAATGCTTCCTAATATCTAGTCTAAACCTTCCCTGGTGCAACTTGAGGCCATTCCCTCTTGTCCTATCGCTTGTTACTTGGTTAAAGAGACTCATCCCCAGCTCTCTGCAACCTCCTTTCAGGTAGTTGTAGAGGGCAATGAGGTCTCCCCTCAGCCTCCTCTTCTCCAGACTAAACAACCCCAGTTCCCTCAGCGCTCCTCGTACAACATGTGCTCCAGACCCTTCACCAGCCTCGTTGCCCTTCTCTGGACACGCTCGAGTAATTCAATGTCCTTTTTGTAGTGAGGGGCCCAAAACTGAACACAGTAATCGAGGTGCGGCCTCACCAGTGCCGAGTACAGGGGTAAGATCACTTCCTTGTCCCTGCTGGCCACGCTATTTCTGATACAAGCCAGAATATCATTGGCCTTCTTGGCCACCTGGGCACACTGCTGGCTCATGTTCAGAATGATGCAGGATATCTGGGTTTGGGCTGCTGCAAACTCTCTCAGAAAAATATCCATACTGGGTGTAATACAACTGCCTACATAGTTCAATGCTTCCTGGTCATGTCAGCAGGTGCTGCCCCAAATCAGAGCTACTGTCTGTCAAAGGCACAGGCTTACAAAGCAAGCTGAGAGCGGTCTGTCTCTGCAGCAGTGTGGCTGCTGCTATGTACGTTGCCAGTTTGGTCAAGCAGGTAATTTGGGAAAACAACAAATGAGAAATCTAGATATGGTCCTCTGTGCTCTCAAAGACATTTTCTGTGTAATTGGAAGCCCTGAGTATATGGCTTTGTCTCAGATACAGAGAAGGGACAGGTAATTGAGATTACTAGAAAGAAAAGTGAGTGTATTGAATTAATTTGCTTAGCTCCCATAGGTGCATTGTCACAGCTAAGTTTCATTTCCAAGTTCTTAACCTCTGGTTACATGTTTGAGCATAAAACTGTTCTTCTGAGCCAGAAAATCCTCTGCTTAAAAACTCACTTTCTCCAAATCTGAAGACTGAAGTAGAGCATCAGTCACGAGTATCTCCCATGTCTGCTGAAATCGTGTCTATTTAAAATCTACATGCTAAAATTAGGAGATCAAACTCAGTCTGTGCAACAACAGGCAGCTAATGATCCCACAGTACAGAGCAAGCAGGTAGGCACCTTATTTTCTGTTACCTGCTGACAGTTGCTGTGGCTCATTCAGACTTAGTGTACGTGATGGAGCGGACAAGTTGTCAGTATTTTGTGGTGCACCCTGCAGCACTCCATCCATGCTGTTGAATGTGGCATGAAACCAAGCCTCTAGGTTCAGCTGGAAGAAGGGAAAGCAGCAGATATTCCTAAAGAGGGGTTTATTTGTTCTTTGTTCTTGTCTTTTGAGAACTGTGGTCACCCCTGACAACTGAGTCTGTACACTGCATATGCTGTAGAAACGGTTTTCAGCTTATTAACTGCAAAAACATCAGAACTTGTAGTTGAATTTGCCAGTTTAGAGATCTGGTTTTAATTACAACCTAAGTGCATCCTCCTGCAGAAGGAGGCTGCAGCAGCAGAGACCATTAACTGCCTTGCTTGGTAGCTGTTTGATGGGAGATAGCTCCAGGGATGACTTTGGATTGTCACCAGTGTGTGCTGTGTTGCTGCTACCACTCACCCAGGTGGGCTCTGGTGGTGTGGTGCAGAGCTGGGTGCTGCTCACGGGTGCCAGCGAGCAGCCCTCTCCGTGCATGTACCCCGGAGAGCTCCCAAACTCCTGAGCGTTCACCCGCTCGCTGCAGGATAAAAAGCAAATTCAATTGTTTTATCCGGAGTCTGGGGAGAGGATGTGCAAGATCAAAGTAAAAAACATTGCCTTGAAGTCGTGCTTTCCTTGAAGATTTCCCTCACTTGCAGCTGAAGTTGCTCCCTTCCTAGACCTGTGAGGAATCTCAGAAATGGGGAGTGACATTTGCCTTTGCAATATTGAGAATATTGAGCCTGCTAAAACATGCAGGTGCTCTTGGGGCCAGGACATAGGGAAAACTGTACTTTCCTTGCCCACGGTCGCTGGCAGAAGACACCTGATGGGCCTTTCCCATCCCAACATTTCTGGTGTGCTGGCCCTGGGGACCCCGGCCACCAGAGCACCCCTGTGCCACCTCCCTCAGCAACTCTCTGGCTATACAGGGATGGGGAGCAGTGAGGTCATGGATGGCTTTCATCTCCTGTCCCCTATGGTGTGAGCTGCTGTCACTGCTCCAGGACTGGTTTTGAAAACAGTGACATGTTTCATGAAAAAGGCAACAGATTTGGGCATTTGCTTTAGTTACTTAGACATGGCAAAGATAATTAGAAATCAAAACTTTGCAATTAATCTCTGAGGAAGTTAAAAATCCGGTACGCTAAGTTAGATTTTGCAAGAGATGAATGTACAAAAAGTGAACAGTGCCTTTCTATAGAATATTTTTAGCAAGCACTAGGTATCATGCACATGTGACTATTTTCTTACTTGTTCAGTAACTAATCTGTTTTGGAGACAGCATGTATAGCGTGGCTTCCAATTGCCTCAGCCCATTAATGAGATTTATTTTTTGAAAAACTTGGCTGCAAAAGATTAAAACACTAATGACTGTGATTTTCATGCTTCTTTTTTGAAGTTTGTATTTGATACTGCACCTTGACACCAAAGCAAAAATTGTCAGTGTTATGAATTAATAAATGTTTCACATATTTGTATAAGAGATCTGTGAGTTAACAGTATTGCAATAGATTTACTCATGAGAATATGCTTTTTAATTACAATAAGCCAGTGTTTCATGATAGGATGATGAGGGGAGAGCATTTTCATGAGTCCTACCACAGTTAGGAGTCTTTGTTCTGCACTGTTGTGAGAAAAATGACATTATTTTTTTCTTTCTTAGATAACACATACACAGAAAAGAGTTTCATAATAATACCAAACCGAGTCAATGAAAAACAGTTGTGATATGTTACCAATTATTTATGAAGGGAATCTTGGAGAAATGCTCTGAATATAATACTTTTCTGCTTTTCTATACTACCTATATTTTGTTAAATAACACAATTATCTTGGATTGAAGATAAAAATCTCCTTTTCTTCCACACAAACATGCACACAGGTAGATTCACCTTTTCAATGGATAATTGAAGGCTTTTTAATCTAGCAAACAGCACAAAATAAGCCAATGCCTGGAAGCTGTGGCTCATGAAATTCAAACTTTAAATAAGTATTTTTAGCACTTTTAAAGAACAAAGGTACTGGTGCAGTTTCCTCAGAGAAGTGCTAGATTTTCTACTGAAGATATGTTCCTGATACAAAGAAATGTAATTAAAAGTGTTGGACTTTACGTAGCAATTATGGAGGAACTGGAGAGATTCTCTATTATTACAGTGTTATGCCTACCGTTATGCAAAGAGAGCAGGTGACAAATTACTGTGGCTACTTCTTTTGCATTCACAGAATCACAGAATTGTCTAGGTTGGAAAAGACCTTGAAGATCATCCAGTCCAACTGCTAACCTAACACTGACAGTTCCCAACTACACCATATCCCTAAGCGCTATGTCAACCCTACTCTTAAACACCTCCAGGGATGGGGACTCCACCACCTCCCTGGGCAGCCCATTCCAACACCTAACAACCCGTTCTGTAAAGAAATGCTTCCTAATATCTAGTCTAAACCTTCCCTGGTGCAACTTGAGGCCATTCCCTCTTGTCCTATCGCTTGTTACTTGGTTAAAGAGACTCATCCCCAGCTCTCTGCAACCTCCTTTCAGGTAGTTGTAGAGGGCAATGAGGTCTCCCCTCAGCCTCCTCTTCTCCAGACTAAACAACCCCAGTTCCCTCAGCCGCTCCTCGTACGACATGTGCTCCAGACCCTTCACCAGCTTCGTTGCCCTTCTCTGGACACGCTCGAGTAATTCAATGTCCTTTTTGTAGTGAGGGGCCCAAAACTGAACACAGTAATCAAGTTCAAATCCATTAATTTATTCTGAGTACTCAAAACATTGCAAAATCCTTGTGTTCTTTGGTTCTGCTCTGAATTCTTCTTTTGTTTGATCTCTAAAGTTGTTATTTGGGCTTTTTGAATTTTCCAGGATGCAGTGGACTATATAGTATCCCCAGCAGAGCAATAGTCAGCCTGGGGAATATTGTAAAGCAGCTGTTCTTCAGTAGTCAGTGGGTCTTGTCTTTGCTTTACTACTTAAGGCTCCTGTTTTATATTCCATAGGAATAGATCTACTCAAAGTTGAAGAACAGCTAGCTGTTTTTCTTCAAAGCAGTCTAAATGCCATTCTCTAGTGTGATCAGTGGCAGTCTGAATGTCCCTGACTTGTAGCATTGGGAGTGCCAAGCGTGAGCAGCAAGGCAAGAGAGCTGGTGGTGGCTGCTTTGAGCTTGGAAGTGACTAATGTTGTATGTGAGATGGTAAATATCATGTATGCCATGTATTCCCAGAAATGGACAATTTTATCAAGTATATTATAACAAGGAAGAATATGAGTCACTAATAATATGAGTCACTAATAAATAACCTCAAAATATAAGCAAGTAGTAAAGAATGCAGTAATAGCTTAACATTGATAAACTGGCATAACACAACTATAGCATTTGTTGTTTTCATTAGATGTTGCATTTGATTAGTCTTGTGTGATTGCAGAGAATAACTGGTTGCTCTTGAAAAGTTGAAGGATTCTTTTCTATTGCCTTGTTGAGAGATAAAGTACACAGGCACAGGTACAAAAACTAAGGTTGAATGCTCTGCAGTTGAATTTTTCTCTGCTATAAATAATTGCCCTTCCCTAGGACAGTTGCTGTCTCCAGGCCTGAATTACACCTGGGTTCTGCTGCTTCTGCTGAGGAGCGGGGAAGGTCATACTGCCTGGTTTGTCCCGGTCCCAGACTGGGTCCCCCCATGCAGCCCACAGGATTTCTCCGCTGCCTCCTGCGCTCCTGTGCTGTCTGCCCTCATGTTCCTCCCCTGAGCTCCGGCACGGGCTGTTACAGGGACATGGAGATACCAGTCACAGCTGGTGTCAGTGGCAGCCGAGCTGTCTGGCAAAAGTGCATGTGGGACTTTTGGGCACACACCTAGGAGTCTCACATTTTCGAAGGAAATTCTAACAAAATTTCTAAGGAATTTCAAAGGAATTTCTAAGGAAAAATATCTCAATTTTTTGGGGGGGAAAGAAAGAACTCTTTTTTTTTTTTTTTTTTCCTAACAGAAATCTTTAAAGAGACATGTATCAGTGAGGTGGGAAAAAAAAACTAAAAACCAAAAATTTGTAACCAGTTTTAATGAATGGTCTGTTAGAATGGTCTTTTCATTCTCTACTTGTTCCCAAAGACTACTTATAGGTTTTAAGAAATTTCAATAGATATTTCAATAGATCAGGTCTTGGCTATGTGAGATTCCTTTTTATGCCATTATAGTCCTTCCTTGTATTCTTTTATAGAATATAGATCACCAATAGATCACTGTATCGTCAGTGCCTGGGATTTCATGTGTGTGGAAATGTCAGATTCATAAAATTCCATGCTAAATCTGAATTCATAAATCAATCACAAAGGAGTTTCCTTAAGCTCAGAGTGTTAAAAGGAGGCAAAAGCTTTAGAGGATCCATAAATAATGTAAAACTAATTGGAAAATATTTGTGTGAAAGGCGATTAAAAGTCACGCGTATTTCTTCCTAATAGTCCAAAGAGATTTGTAGACAGCTAAGTTCATAATTTATTTTTATTTTTTTTTTTAAACCTCATCTAGAAAGCATCTAGTTGTTTGCAAGCAGGCCTATTCACTTGCCAGACAGAGTAGCCTGGGATACTTATCGGCAGGACTGAAAGAGGAGTTCAGGAAGAAAGTAGTGTGGTGTTATCTAGATGGCCATGGCTGCTGAAGTAAAAATATTTCATTCTTCATTCGTACCACCTGCAGAGTGAAGGATGGTACAGAGCTATATACAGCTCTGTGTAGCTCCCCAGCACTGAGACATGGAAAATCATGATCAGAGACATGTGTGTGCTTGAGGATCTGCCAACCTGCGTGAGCTGTAGCCTATCCTCTGGGAACATCCCAGATGACCATTTTCTATTTCCCAGTTTCTGTTGTGTCTGTGGGAGCAGTGGGACCTTGCTGGTGCTGGTCTCTGCGTGACCCTGTGGGGCTGCGGATGAGGTGTAGCTGCTTTGTGGTACCAGATGTTTAAGCTGCTTTTCTCAGCTTTACTGGGGGCTTTCCCCTACCTAGTATCATTAAGGTATTTGGATGAGTAACAATACCTTGTAAGCTGTATCCTAGGCAAAGCTGGCTCAGGGGCCACACTAGATCTTAAAAACTGTTCCCATGCTGATCCAGTGAAGACTGCTCAGGAGCTGCTGCCCTCAGGCTGGAGAGGGCATTATTGGAGAGAATGAGCACAAATACACCCGTGCCTGCAGTGCCTGGTTGGCTGCTCTCCGTGTCACTTCCATCCTGCTCTGGGTGAGCATCTGAATTTGGCCCTGTAAAGGTCTCTTTCTATACAACATATTTGATTTAGAATAACGCATTATGATAATTTTTGCAGCTGTTGATATATGGGTAAAGACTGAAAATGTAAATTTGTAGTTAAAATGATGCAACTTTTTCACACTTCAGGATGTACCAGATGCCCCAGTCCTGCCCTAGGAAGAGACAGGCTCGCTGACCTGATGCTCTGGGTTTCTTACATCTGAGTTATATGGCTCAGTTTTATTACATCTAGGGAGTTAGGTTTGAGTCAGATTGTTATCTTGGCCATGTCATCTACCTTCAGTTACACGAAAGTAAGCAGGCCTGAGAAATTTCTCCTGTTATTATTATTCTATATTTTAAGGCATTCCACTGTAAGCAGCTCTGAATGTAACAGTGACCCCTTTACCGCTTTCAAAATGAAAGATCTCTCAAGCCATAGGGTTTTTTAAAAAAAATAAAAGTACAGAGCTGAAATGAAATACCCTAAGCACAGCCAGTGTCTCCTGTGCACCTTTGCACCATTTTCCATTTTGGGCACAAAATAAAAAGTGTATCTTGGCTGTGTATAATTAATGTCATGGAACTGTGATCCTGGCATGACATGAGCTGTATCACTGAGAGCAGAAGGTAAGAAGAAATCATGATTGCTCAGCAATTTACACGGGAGGATGAAGGGGAAAGGCATTTTAAATTAATGGTTCTAAGGCCTTGATGTTGCCCTGCCACATTTCATAAATCTTTTCTGAGCAATATCTCCTGCGAAAGGGACTTCACGGTCGCTTAGGGAATACCAAACAGGTACCTTTTTCAGGAGGAAACTGTTTTTACATTTTATTTCAAAATGCATCCCATGGAAGGAAGTAGCATTTCAGCTTACAGAGTAGCACTAAATGTCTACTGACTGCAAAGAAGAGTCCTTCTTCTCAAAGCCATTTATCTTTGAAACAGCACCTGTCCCCTTTGATAAAAGGTTGATCTCTCCCCACCGTGCTTGCGTGCCACAGAGGAGGGCTGTCTCAAGGCTGGTCCCATTCCAGCAAGGTAGAAATGCCCCTCGCCACCTCACAGCCCAGCTGCTCAGACCCCAGCACTCCATGACCCTCAGTGCATGGGTGGATCTGCCTTTGCAGAGAGCTCTGCAGCTCTGTGTGCCCTGTAAAATCAGTGACTTCATGCAAGCACTGCAGCACATTTAAACCTTTATTTAAAACAACTGGGGAGCAGATTTGGGTACTTTTAAAGTTTTGGGAACATAGCAGGGGTGGGAAATCTCACTGGTATTCACAGTGATCTTGTATTTGTAGTGTTCCAGCAGCAGCACTGTTTGGCAGTGGGCAGTGCTTCTCCTCGACATTCACCCCCTCACAAGGCTTTCTGCATCTTTTGGCAGAGCTGACAGCACACGTCTTACAGCAGCTGTCATAGGTAGCAGTAACCCCACAGGTTATATATGTCCCTCTCAAAGACTTCAGTGATGGAGCAGATCAGTCTTTATGTGAACTGATTGCATTAATTGGCATTTATAACACTGTAGTTAGCTAGTACATAGTGAGAGAAGGATAGATGACCTGCCTTAATATATTCAGTTGCTGTTTATGTTCCTTATAGTACCGCTTCCAATGCACAAAAAGCTTTTACCTCACATTGCCTGCTCTTGGGTACTAAAAACACTTGAGCGATAGCACAAGTGACTCCCTTATGACAGTTATTTCCCAAAAAATAATTCCTTATGCCTCCCTCATGACTGTCATTTGCTACAAAATCATTTCCACTATGATCCGTACAGAGTCACTAATGCATTTTGTGACTAAAAGCAACCACTGCTTAGCACTGGAATCCTAAAAAGATTTCAGAGGAAAAACAAAAAGGAAAAAAATTGCACCATATGTCCACGGGCAAAGACACAGGGAAGGGATTGGAAGCAGAGGGCGAACCTTCCCCTATGCTGGCAGGGCTGGCAGCAGCTGTGCAGAAAGAAGGCTACAGTGCAAGCACCCGGTGCCTCTGTGCCTGATGGTCATGTTCAGCCACAACAGCCACAGCTCCTCACAGTTGTATGCAGGAGGAGCAGGGTGATGCCCAGGGAGGAGAGGGAAGGGGATGCTGAGAGGTTTGATTAGCACTGTCCCGGTAAGCCTGGGTGGAAATGGCACATAACTATCCTTGTGAAGCACATGTGGGAGAGCACAGCCCCACATGTCAGTCAGTGCTGCCTCCAGCCATGCCTGGAAGCTTCATTTCACCTTTACACCCCACAATCTGGGCGACTGGTGCAGCCACCACACTGGCGTTGCCCCAGCCAGCACTTCTAGTGTCATGGTAAGCTGAGCTTCTCATTTTTTAATGATGGACAACATTTTCTAGAGCATACAGAGAATGTGCTGAATGAATCCAGCCTTTACATGGGCACAGACGCAGGGATCATTCAGGAAACTGCCAATTAAGCAAAACACTGGAAAAAAAACCCTTCTGTTTGTTTCACACAATCCTAGAGTTTATCATGTTATGGGAAGGTATCATGCCGTAGAGACAGAAATCTAGTCTGCTAGACTTATGACAGACTCTTTCCATCCCAGAGAACTTGAAAATAATGACTTGTGAGGAAAAATGCAAAGAATGGGGCTTTAGCCAAAAAAAAGGGGACATGTTAACAGCCCATAAAAACAGTTACAGAAAAAGTTGAAAAAGTTTCCATAATCAGGGCAAGGAATAATGTGGTGCCCATGTTAATGGTGGATAGACAAGAACTATTGCCCTAAAATTGCACTATGGGATTAAATACTAGGAAAATCCTTATAACGGTAAAGATATGGTGAGATTGGTAAATGGGGAAGTTGTGGGGGGTCTCCATCACTGGCAGTCTTTAGTAACATGTTATCAGGCTGGACTGGACAGATATGTGTGGTTGATTCTGCCTTCAGATGGAGGACAGGCCATACAGCCTCTTTAAGTCCCTTCCAAATATAGTACTCCAAATGTGTTTGCAGGGACAATGGAAAAATTATTAATTCACTTAATTTAATTGCAGATAAATAAAGTATTTGTTGAATAGTGGCCAATTTGCTCAGTGAATGTTTAATGCTTTATATCTGATTGAATCTACATATTATTTATTACTCCCAATTTCTGTTCTTGTCAGACAGCTTTCAGCACTGGCTAGCAATCTTTCTGCATTTTGGCAGACTGGATAATAACAGTTTTAAGTAGAGTGATCTGTTACTTGGATAATATACTCATTATGGGTGGAAATTAGGAAGCTTATTTGAGAAATGTGAAGTGCATTAAAATAAAATGAAATCCCAAATGAGATTCGGGCTACATGTAAAAAACCTCATTCTTAAAAAAGTCAGAATTTACAAAGATGTAGGGACTGTAAAAGTTTGGAATGAGAAGCGTGACTTTTACAAACGTGATATCAGCAGGGCTAATTTCAGATGACTGATTGGGAAGGCACTTATGCCTTGAGAAAAAAAAATGCAAAAAACCTAATGCAGGGAAACCCAAGGAACCTTTATTTTTTGCTTAAGTGCAAGGGATGTTTTGAACCTATGTTGTCTCTAGTAATAACTTCAATGACAGCAGCTAAAAATAAGCACTATGCAAACACAATGGAATTCACTGGTATGAGGTGTTTTACTGCAGCATGGTCTTTATAAATTGGGATTCTGATCTGCTACCAAAATAACTCTCCTCTGCGGTTAGAAGTACTGTCCCATAATGTAAAAGTCAAATAGGTCCTCGAGAGGGACTTTTTACAAGGGCATGTAGTGATAGGGCAAGGAGTAACAGCTTTAAACTGAAAGAGGGTAGATTTAGATTAGCTATAAGGAAGAAATTCTTTCCTGTGAGGGTGGTGACACACTGGAACAGGTTGCCCAGAGAGGCTGTGGCTGCCCCCTCCCTGGAAGTGTTCAAGGCCAGGTTAGACGGGGCTTTGAGCAACCTGGTCTGGTGGAAGGTGTCCCTGCCCATGGCAGGGGGGTTGGAACTAGACGATCTTTAAGGTCCCTCCCAACCCACAACATTCTATGATTCTATGATGCAGGGGACCAGTCACTGCCTCTTCCTGAACCTTAACAAAAATGGTCTTAGCAATAAAAGTCTACAAGGCTATATCATAAGACTTTAAGATCTTGCATTGAATATGTATGTCCATCAGAGCAGAGTTAAAGATTTTAAAATATCCCTTTTTTTGAAGGATCAAAATTGAACGTGATTTGGGGATAGTAAAAATGTGGAGCAAGAAACATCTTGTGGGAAATACTGTCCAAAATCATAAGCATCTAGCTGAGAAAAGGTGAATGTGCCAAGACTATCATGCAATCATGGCTTTTAACTTGTGACAGAATTTTTGCAAAGGGAAATTTTTAACAGAATCACAATGAAGCTGCTGAAGGGGCAACATGGAAATTACTCCAGAAGTTGCTTTTGAAGGAGGGTACAGACTTGGCCACTCAAGTTCCAGCACCTCCCTCCCCATTTAGCACTGGTTTTGCTGTTCTGCATTACCCTTCTGAAGCCTGAGTCAGCTGGTGCTTTGCATGAGCCTGGTGCTTCAGTTGTGTTGGCTGTATCTGGTTACAGGGGTGTTTCTGACTGTGTAAGTCTAATGAGCAGGGCTGGCAAAGCCATGTGGCTGCAGTCTGAAAAGGGGCCTGCCTGCACATTTAGCTGACTTCGGAAATGAGCTCCAAACCCCATCAGGATGTACAGCAACTGGCCTGGTACAGAGGTGAGGGCAAACATTCCTCATAGGTACTGGAATGAAATGGAGCCAGTTGGTTTAAGAAGTGTAACCTCCGGAGGACATAGTAGCATTTTGAGGAATTTTATTTACCACCTGTGATTTCAAGAAGCTATTTTATTTATTGATGAACTCCAGCTCCTGTGGAAAAGATAAAACGGATCTTAAAAATTTACTATAAAACATACCTTTATGGGAAAATGGAATCTGACACATGCACCTTATTAGTAATTAGGAGATCTAGGTTGAGTCCTTAGATCTGTCACTATGTTATCTAAGAACCTAGTAATGGTTGATTTTTAAAAGGTTTTCTTTTACCTTCTGTAAAATGGAGACAATAATGTTCCTATTCTCTCATTCTTAGTTGGCTTTCTTTACTGCCTCTACAGGAGTATGTTCTTAACTAATTACTAGTACTAGAAGAATAGGAGCCCTCAGCACTCACCGTGATAATTTATAAAAATAATAGATCAGATGCTTCCTAACTTGCATAAAGTGGGTTAGTATAGTCTAACATGAAAAATAATAATGCTGAAAGGCAAGTCTGCAAAAAGAGCTGGCTGAATAATTCATACTTAAATTGAATCTGATAAATTTTGCTCCTTTTCTCCATTGACAGAAAGCCTATATACAGTTGTCTGTTTCTGCAGATGTGTTCTGTTATTCTGTGATTCATGTGCTCTACAGATCTCTTTTGGAGTATTGTCTGTATTGTTTATCTGTGACTGGTTGCATAAGGCACACGGTGTTGATTCTGTTTCCTGATGGTGCAGTGCTAATGCTGACAACCAGGAGTCTTATACTAATGTTTATGGAAAACAAACATAAAATTCACCTTCTATAAATATTTGAGCATAAAAACTTAGTACTTGCTTTACATGAATATTGATAATAGGAAAATACAGTGTTACGAGTTTTCCAAATGTTCATGGAAAGTTAAACAAGGTCGAAGGCAGACTGAAAATGTGACTGAATATTCATGCTGGTTTTTCCTGGTTTCAGAGCTCTGACACAATTTTAAGCCATGCAGTTGTCAACAGGATCCTCTTCTTCTTTCCTTACCCTAATTTATGTCTTGTATGTGAATCCTGACAAGGGTTTACAAATGAAAAACTCCACCTATTAGCACTGATGGTGTAAGGTGTGTGCTAAGGATACCCAGAGCACTACAGCATTAGTTTAGATCCTTAGAGCTTATTTTAAGGAGCCACACGAGGTCCCTGATGGCAGCCTTGCTGGCATGTATTCTCCCAACATGAGCCTGCTGGCGGGTCAGCTGGGAGGACACAACCCCATAACCTTATTCATTTAAGATAATCACTCGAATACCTGAGTCACTGGAAAGCACATTGTGTCCGAGTTCACTCTGTCTGTCAGAGTGCCAGGAAGCCCAGTTAAGCTGGTTTTAAAATGCCACCATGGAACCAGATTTTTCTAAGTCCCCAAACAGCAAAGCAATTTCAGGAATACAGCAAGATAAACAAGGAGAAAAATATGAAAGCAAAACAGTAAGTGCAGGCTGCTTATTCTCTTGAAACATCAAGTGTTAATCACAGACTGCAGCAGGGAAAGGGGAACATGGGAAAAATACTGAGTAGTGACATTTTGTAATTGCAAATAGTACGGTGAGTACCAATAACCTTCATCATACTCAGAAACCTTAGAAGCACTGTCTGTGAGTGATGCTTGAGAAAACAAGAAAAAACTGTCTTCTTGTCAAAGAGAGTTCTTCTCCCTCTTGGTACTCAGCTTCTGCATGAATAGGCTGATGGTGGAGTAGAAGATGCCTTTTGTGATTCTATTTTTTGCTCCTGTGTTGCTGGTATCACAGACCAACGTGGTCCATCTGGCAGCTCATAGGCTGAAGCTCATGTGCAGGACTCTTTCTGCAAGTATCCCTTTCCATCAGTGTAGCCAGGGACCAGCACATCAGCTGCTTTAACAACTCTCCCTGCCGCTTGTGTCCTCACCCACAAACAGACGGTGCTTAGAGTCTGAACTGGTGCCTCTGTGGCTGTGTGTATGTGTGTGTGTGAGTGCGTGTGGTGCAGAGGACAGAGAAGCTTGAGGCACCCATGTCCACCTGGCATCACAAGGGAGCTCCCTCCCCTGCACGGGTCTGGCCTGCCTGGCTCCCAAAATTGGGGTCCAGTCCCTATAAATACCATTTAGAGCACGATTTGTTCACATGCAGCATTTCCCCATAGAGACTTTTCTTAAGGAGGAAAAAAAAGTTGACTTTAGGCACTTTAAAATAAAATTAAGCTGGTGTTTTATTTTCTGACCTATGTTATTGGGTCAGTGGGTTTTTTTGAGAGCTTGTTTGAGCAAATAGAAGGTGGAGAAGCTGACATTTCAAGGATGTCTTTTGTACACAGAAGAAATCGAGTGTAAATACATTTTGGATTCATGAATTTGTATGTTTGTACTGAGATATCTTTCTGATTGAAATACAAGGACTACAGCTATATGGGCCCTATGCTGAAATTCAAGGTACACTTTCTGCTGGTGAAGAGCATGTGCTTTTTCCTGGCAAAACACCTACAGCTTAGTATGTATAGAATTATTGCTCATATTCTGCTCTTATGTTCTTGAGTAAAAGCAGCATGTATTTAAATTAACAATCTATTTTTATGAAATAATTCCCCGTTAATAATGGAAGGGTTACCAGCTATCTCTTGTCTAGTTATGGAAATTCTTCCACATTCAATCTAGGAGCTTTCCTTGTTGATATTAATACATCAATCTAATTATAACAGCCTTATATAAATGGGCAAAACAAATGGATTTCATTCTGCTCTGTCTCACAATCACAAGAATATTTATTTTCAGTTCACATATCTTTGCATTGCAGGTCATATATCTCATAAACTTTCAAAATAAAGCCAGCTTATGACTAATTACATTTGCCCTCTGCAGTGCCATCAAATTCATTTTCTGCTATGACACTATTACAAATATTCTATTTCATTGCTAGCACTGAACATCCTTATGAAGTCTTTGTCAACTTGTTATTACAGTAACATGTGGCTTATAACAAGATGTGTTTTATATTCATTTTAACATGTTTAAATATCAAGTTGCCTTTACTTTGCCCTATGTAATAAACCACTGAATGTGCAAGAGAATGTTAATGTAATAGGGAAAAAAAATCATGTTCAAGTTTCAACTAATAGCCTTAATAGCTGGGCAAATCTCATCAAAGTTTTCTGTTTGAGGCTAATTTGACAGCAGGCCTAACATCAAGAAACAATTACTGGCTTTAAAGTGGTTCTTGTCTTTATCTCCTGTTTTAAGACACTTCAAATGAAAATTAGGAGAAGTAAGGGAGAGGAAATGTTATAGTTAACATTAAACTCCTGAGTATGTGAGTTAAGTTCATTTTACTGCTTAGCTTGAGAAGTCAGTGAAATGCAAGGCCTAGGACCTGGCCTCTTTGCATTGTATTTTGTGATTACAGTTTATGGGAATTCATGTGATTGTTTAGAGCAAGGATGCTGTTGGATGTCTATGTGAGTGAGTTTCTTTGCACTTGTTCTAATGTTTTTTGCTGAAGCCATAGCTGCCAGCTCATGTGTTCCTAGCTGGGGACTCAAAGCAAGGAGCTTGTCTAAAGCGAGATACAGTGTGAGATACAAAGCAAGACACCTCTGGCTCCATCAGGAAGCTTGCTAGTATTTGATGCTTCATCCTGATGAGCATGGTTACCTGGTGGGCTGCAGTCCATGGATGCAAAGATTAATTCAGAAATGAACAGGATGAGTGTGTAAGAGGTATTGATTTTATCCTGGGACCTGTGTCTCTTCAGACCAAGTCAGGTGGAGGTCTCAGGTCCTAGTGCTAGGTGTCCTCACTTTAATGGCTTTCCAACTTAGCATTAATTTTCTGCTAAAATGGGTTTTGGAAGCTGAATAATGCATAAACAGAAACATACACAGAGCTATTTCAGGATCCCCAAACTGGCATGCCTTCACTCAAATGATAAGCATCTAGCTGTGTCTGTGAAGCTAGGCACATCAAAATGTCTTTGCGCTGTTGTAAATTCTTAACTTCAAGCTAAGAGCATTCAAATATTTTATCAAAAATTCAAAGGACTGACCTCAGTTATTGACTACTTGTGTGCTGTATCATATCACTTGCCATATTCTGTGTAGGCAGCAAATACATCCACTTGGTGAAGATTTCCAAAGAGTGTGTAGCAGCAGATTAGAACTTTCCTTGAATCCCAATATTTGGATGAATAGTCCATACTGTTCCTAGAACATATGCATTTTCTGGCATCAATGAAGAATGTGATGTTCTCGCAATAAATTTAACTTGACATATACCAAGTATTGAAATCTATTACTTCTGGACAACGTCATGGCACATTTTTTGACTTGAAGTGTTCCATAACTGATGTGATGAGCCACTGACATTTTTGGGGAGATTTTGCAAAGCATTTCATTTTTACTATCATAACCTGATTTGCCATCAGAATAACCTTACAGTCTAAGTAAGTCCAGACTATAGAGCTATTAATTGAGATCCTAGAAAAAGCTGGAGGGATACAAATGAAAAGAAGGAATGTAACTGCTGATCTTGAAAGCACGGAGAGAAATAGCATACCAAGTAGAAGAATCAAAATGAAAATGAGAATAATACAAGACACAGATCAAAGCTGACCCGGAACTGACAATATTCTGGTGACAAGCATAATAGTGTCTCTATTGCTGTTGATAAGTATTTACCGTAGCAGGAAAGTGTTATTTACAGTTCCCATAGGAAAAGGATAAGGTACCACTTTAAGAAATTTCTTTGTCCAGTTTCTCTGCCATGGGTTAAGCAGCAGACCACACTGGATGATGAACACAACACCTTTCTGGCCTTGAAATCTGCAAAAGGTCAAGAAAATGTAGTTAAAAAAATAAAATTGAAGAAGTATGTGTGGAATGGTATTACTACACAGCTTTAGTGATTGCTATCCAGTTCCACACATATTTCTTCAATTTAATTTTTAATGGGCTCTATTTCACCTGCATAACTGTCCCTCTAGGAGCATGAACCCAACATTTAGATAATTAAAATTCTCACCACTTAACCTTACAAGTGCCTAAAATGTGTAGTGGTGTATAACCTGGTCCATCTACAGGACACAGTGCAGTACCGCCCTGAAAGCAGTTGGGTTCATATGGAAGTTGCATTGCATCTGAACTAAACGTGCTGCAGGAGTTTTAGAGTTAGCTTTGTCAGTCCTGTTTCAAGGATTTCTGCACCATCTCTGCCACAGGTACTCACAAAATAAGATTTCACCTGATTTGGCCCTGCAGGTGTGTGTGACTAAAACAGAAAAAGTTTAGAAGTGAGTGAGAATATAGGTACTTCCTATTTTTTTCTTTCAGCTATTGCTGTTCTTGTGCTTGTTTATTATCAGTATTCATGATGTACATCATCAAGGCCCATTTGTAAACTCTCAGCTTTAATTCTTACATCAAGTTTTCAAAAGAAGGATTTGAGCAATGGAAACATAAAAAATATTACACCAGCAAAACATGCTTTTTCCATTCAGCACAACTCAACAGTTGAGAACTATTTAAAATATGTTTATATATTTACATATTTTCTGGGTTTGGGCAAACAGAGAAATCTGGTGCATATTTACAATAAGTTTGAAAGTTCAGTAATTATCACCAGAAGTCATCATTAAGCCTCCAGATAAACAATGAAATGTCACTTGGTTTGACAATGCAATAGGAATAATTTCTACTAATTATTCCTGTGATGAATTTGGCTCATTAGCTTTTACTAGAGGAAAAGGAAACTGAAAAATCAATATTTCAGTTCACTCTTTTTTTTTTTTTTTTCATCATCTGGGAATGCTAGTTATATATTTTGCACAGTAATAAAGGGAACCAGAGGGCAGTCAAGGAGACCAAAAAATATTAAACTTAGAACCAATAGTGATTAACAATAGATGCAGCTGTTACCGGAATGCAAAGAACTGTTGATTCAGAGGAAAGTTTGGTCCTTTACAGTCTTTCTTTAGAGACTCAGTTTTTTCCTTTTCCTTAAAACAATCATATAGATGGCTCTTTTGGGCAAATTATCTAGATTAATTTGTGTTGATTCAGCATCACTTCTTTCTTCCTTTGCTTGTATAATGTCTAATCACAACACTTGTTTCTTCCCATTTTTGCTTATTAAGGTGTTGTTTGGTACTCCTTTAGTTTTGTGTTAATTTTGCCTTTTTAGTATCTTCACTCAGTCCCACCAATGATGATGTGAGATCTTTCCTTTGCTGTCTGAACACAGCTAGAAAAGCCAATGAACAGTCAAGGCTTTTTAAACACAGACATTTTAAGCTGGGGAATTGCTTCAGTTGGGAGCATTGGTCAGCTGGCTTCTCAACTTATACTGCAATTTGATTAACTATGATGCCAAAGAAGATGTCAGGATTGTGGTGCGCCAGGAGCAAGTCACCAGCTGGTTTGCAATCTTTAGGGGATATATAAGGCTCAGTCAAAACATGTACTCAATCTAGGATGCACTGCATGCTAGTCACATTAATGAAAAAAAGAATTGGTGTTGTTGAAGACTAGAACTGATCAGAAACTTTCTGACTGAGTGTTTTGCCCTCTAAAGATCCTGATCTGTCAGGGAGAAATGTTCCTATGGTGTGTAGCACCTGGGGGGAAGCCCAGCTTGTTCTCCAGCTAGGTACCTATCCTGGTGCTGCCCAGAATCCCACCTTTGAGCACCCAAGGCTCTGAAACTTTGACAAAGAGAACCTCAGGGGTGATTAGAGAAAGTCAAAGAATAGGATTGATCTTAAACTATTTTGATTGTCTAAAGAAAGATGACCACATCTAGGTTATGTATAGCACTCTTTGTAGTCATTGCAGAAAATGGGTAAACCAGAGAATGATTTCATCTGTTCTTTTTTAAGGTACTTTTCTTCAGCTGAAAGGGATCGTCCTTTGGGAATGCCTGCTTCCTTCCATTGTTCAGAAATCCTAAATTAGATTTCAATGTAAACCCTTTAGACAGGAAAGCTAGGACAGAAGAATCCTTCCCAAAATGACATGTAAACTCATATATATGTTTATAGTTACAATTATAGTTGTGAATATGTATGCATATATACACATACATACAGATATATATAGATCAATTTCAACTCTGCAAGAAATTTTACTTATTGATTTTCCGTTTTTTTAAGGATATAGTTTTGAAATCTGGGAATTTCTTGAGAATGGCAGTTCCAGTTTTCACATAATTCTGTGTATAACAAATATCTTGCTTTGTCTTTTCTGTAGAGGATGAAATCTGAAGTCTGCTAACCACAGATGTGAATGATGTAGCATTCTAACAGAGTTTCAGAGAAAATAGAACATGAAAATCAGAGTATTCCTGCAGTTCTGATGATAGGAAAACAAAAATATTTTTTTCAGTGTTGGAAAAGAATATTTGCAGGAGTCACACCTAGCTGGGTATATCCGAATGCTTTTCATCAAAAGAGTGCACACACATCAAATAATAGATGCAAGACATATTTTTTAGTCTCTCAATATGGCTATCATATTATGAAAAGAGAGGTACACTAATTTACCATTGCTCATTGAGCTGTTTAAGCGTGGCAATGAGTAATTGGCCAATAGGTTCTGAAACAGATGTAAAGTGTCAGTGCGATGTTTCCAGTGGGGTTATTATAAAACATTTGCTTTCTTAGCTTCCAGCATAGAGGGCTTTGGGCCATATAACCCATCAAAGAAATTGCTAACTAAATGAAATCCTTATTCTATCTAGAAATAAAAATCTATTTATGATATTTAGGAGGCCCTTTTACTGTACTATCTGAGCACCTCACAACCCTTTACAGTAGCTTCACTTATGTATAAGTAGGAAATGGAGACCCCCTGAGTCACGAACTCTGTGACAGAGTGGTGTCAGGCACTCAAGCCTACCCACCTTCAGGCTAATGGTCTAACTACAAGCTCCTTTGTGTTTCTCCCAGCGGAATAAGTATAGCTGCATGCAACCTAAAATTGTAAAGGAACTTGATATAGAAAACTGTAGGAGAAATAAAAGAATCATTAAATTCAAAAATTGAGGTTATATCTGGTCTGAACATCTTTATGACAGCAGAGAAAATAACTAGCTGCAAGCAGCTAAAGGACATTCTCCAGTTTCAGATATGTATGCTGCTCCCGTTCCTATTTCCAAGGTTGTTTACTATTATGGCACCATGACTTGTGATATCAAGTCATCTCATATAATGTTACTGACATTTCAGTGTATGTCAGATATGTTTTAGTGCTGCATGAAAACATGAGATTTTTAAAGAACGTATGTCTCGATGTATTCCATTGCATTTCAAACATCCAGCAAGAGCAGCATTGGAAATGTGTCTTTGATACCTCTTAAGAAACAGAAGGCTGAATTCCATGGTTACACCCCGGCATCTGCAGAGTTTTCTCTGCAGTTCTGAGCAAAACTGGGAACAGAAGAACATTTTAAAGCATTTCTCCATAATTGGACTATTGTAAGGGTTTGATCTTGTTACTGGAGCATACAGAATCTTTAACGTCTGTGACTGAATGCCATTTCTGTCTGTTTCTGTGATTACAAACGTGGTGAAAAATATGGCTGGATAGGAAAAAAGCACGTATATGGCTAGTGTTACTAGTTTTGCACTTTTATTAGGTGCCTGTTTACCTGATTACAATTTATGCAATATGTAACAATAGAATGTGTATGAATGGCCCGTAAGCCCATCTGAACTTCTTTAGGTTATGGTGATCAGGTAAATTAAATTGTATTTTCAGTTACTCTCACAGAATCTCTGAAGTAAAAATCTGGGTAAAGAAGATGATTTTGGTTTACCCCAAAACTGATATCTAAAAAGTGTTGAGAACAAAAATGTTCTCTTTTGTTGTAATGTTGATGGAAAATCTTTCTTTGTTTTCAGTTGTCTGAATCACATCCACTAGCAGGAAAATGTGCAGAATGCAAAATAGTATTAGATCCCAAAGAGCATGTGGTACATATTTTATTTCAGAACATCAGTTACACTACTGAAGTAGGATACTGAAGTTGCCAGTTTATCAGACAATTATGCATAATTCAAAATTTCTGGAGACTTGAGTCTCAGGCTTTCTAGTTAGTCATTCAGTGACTAAATTTTTAGATCGCTGCCCTGAGTTTGGTGCCTTGTTTCGGTATAGTGCTTCAGGAGACATAACTGTCTAATAATGAGATTTGCAAACTGTGCTGAGCTACTTCAGCTAGCTGGTAGGAACTGTTATGAACAGAGGTGGTCTTAAGCTGTCCTTGAGTACTTACAACTTTAGCCCCAGTGGAACTCGCGACACCGAAGCTCTATTGTATAAGGTGCTATTATTAATTTCTCACAAAATGCATCTGGAGAAGCCAATGGTGATCCTTCCTTAACCTTTAATCCAATAACTCATGATTAAAGTACTCACCCAGGCTGCAGGAAAGGCAGATTGAATTGCCTTCTCTACTTAATGGGATTCACTGCCCCCCCCACCCCCCATGTCCCAGAAGAGCAGCATAACGGCCAGACTATAGGCTATTCTGAGTAAAGGCTTTCCCAGTCCCATGAAAGCTGTTTCATGCTGTCTGAAATAACTGAAACTAGTGGTAGTGCTCTTGTAGCTGTAATGGTCTAAGAATAATAAGAGAAGAAAAGCTTGGTGGAAAAAGGTAATGTCTCCTATAAGAACATCTGATGAAGCTGAAAGAAAAGGACAAGTTCAGGGTCATCTAAGACATTCCGCAGATCTACAGTAGAAATTTAATTTCACAACAATACATTTAATGTAAAAGATGTAGGGCCAGTGAGACAATTATTAGGGCACTTGGGAATGCAGACTTCATCCCTACTCAGATGAGTACTTAGTACACATTACTTATTCATGGGATGAGGACATGGCATTTAGGTAGCTAAGTTAGATGGCTCTAGCTCCATTGTCATTTTATCCATTTACCATGTAAAAATGGATAAAACGGGACATGCAGCTGGAAGTTGCAAACTATCATATTTTTTTCCAGCACAGTTTTTAAATACTGTTCATCTCTGTCAGTGCCCGCAGCTTTATGTCCTGGTAGCTTGGGAGAGATGTCCTCTTCAAAGGCAGTATCTCAGGTTTTGCACACATGTTCAGTGAGTTATTTCAAACTGTCCCACCTCCGTGTTATGTGGAACACTGTCTCTTTCACTAAATTTCTCACACTTGCTTCCCACAGAAAACATTTTTCATCAGAGCTGTGGGAAAACGGTTTTCCATTCTGGGCTGGGTGCTCTGGGATCTGCCTTTCCAGATACTCCCCTCCATAGCGGACACCTGAAATGTGTAGACTGGCGTCCACCAGCGTGCCTGAAAGGACAATGAGTGATGCTCGTGGCCCTGTTTCCCAGCTTGGTTGGTCTGACTTCAGGACAAAGTGACAGCTCTTACCTTCATCTTACCCTTTTTCTCCATTATTAATTTTTATAGGAACATTATACAAACTCTCCTGTAAAGTCAGAGTCCATATATGGTCTCCATGAGAGAATAAGTCAGGAGGTATTCCCTGGTGTTTGGAGAATGCATTTTTATTGTTTTTCACAATTACATACAGAATGCCAGTTAAACAATGTCCACCAGCCAGGATAACATCCCAGAGGTCCAAGAGTACAGCTGTACTATTTTCCGGACCACCAATCCCTCATTTACTGTTAACAATCTTGTCAATATTGCTAAAAAAATTAATGTTTTCTTCTAATTTATCTTGCAGAATTGAGTACTGGCAGCTGTAGCCCTTAAATGTTAGAGTAATGCATAAAAACAGAGAGCTAATTCATTAATTATTTTTTAAAATATTTTCTCTAGGTTTCTTTTATATTTCAGCCTCACTTTTAACTTGAGAATTTGAGTTATATTTGAATCTTACCCTTTCTTCCTCACCTGTCCTTTTTTGCCTGTCATAAATAGGAACAGCTATACTGAAAGGAAGACATGGGATGGGGGAATAAAATAGGATAAAGGATTAGGACAAAAAGTAAAAATGCTAATTCAGATTATTTGGTTAATCAGTTCAGTTAAACAATAAGGTCATATAGGGAGTCTTTGGCTGGAAATTCCATACTGTAAACCTTTAATAATACACAGAAAGCATAAAATTCAATCCCATCAAGGCTGAAATCTAATTTGAAGAAGAGTCAGCCTTGGAGGTCTCAAATTTCTTGTTATTTGTGCAATAATGTTTGTTACACAAACATTTGTCATTAATGGTAAGCATTAAAATTAGAAGAAAAACTCCATGGATTGGTCAGAGGGACGGGTAGGATATGTTTATACAAAGTCTAAAGAAGCAAAGAATGCATTTCTTGTTGGCATTGCAGTGTTATTAGCAAGGTCATAATTTTGCATAGAGCCCTTTCACTGCTGCTACAGGACAGCTGTAAAGGAGGAACTTGTTGATCTGCATTTTCTGAAGTTGGAAACACTTTTAGACCTTTGGAAGTCTTGTACTACTCACTTCTCAAAATAATGATGTATCATATGTAGAGTGTGATTTCCTGCTTACAGGGATGGCAGATGCAAAAGTATTGCAACAGCTCGTAGAAGCAGTTAGAGCTGAAACATGCACCAATTGGAGTTTTACTGAGACAGTATCGTTCACCAGACTGGGTGGGAAGATGGCACAGCAGCTGCAATCCACATAACAAAGAGCCTTAGTATGAGCTATTACCAAAACCTTTAGAAGAGGAATGGGGAAATTTTGCACTTAAAAATACAGTTTTGTTTGAGGTTTTTTAATTTTGATAAAGTTTTCAAACAAATGTCAAAACTAATGCTCTCTGTTCTTCAGAATGTGTAGTAGAGAAAAACTCATTTAGCTATGACATGGTTCTTCCACTTAATATAGCCTTATTCTAGTTGCTACATCAGGAATGCTACTCACTTATGTGGAGCTGTTTTCACATTATCAGGCTATTGTTCATCTCTATTATAATTTATATTATTTTAATATTTTGCATTTTTCCAGTGCTATTAAAATGCTTTTAACTTTCTGAGACAACATATTTTGACATTAGCAAAGTGCGACAATTTGACATTATCAAAACAAACGATTCAGTATTTCTGATTCTACATTTCTTGGAGTTTCAATTCTGTGAAAATTGATGACATTTTGACATTTCTCTCTGATTTAGAATGAAAATACATTTTTATTTGTAAGAATTTTTTATCAAAAGGAAACTCCATTTACGGATTGGACCCTGTTGTGACCCTGATACTATGGGGAGGCAGCTAGCTATCATTTTAGGAGAAGCAGGCATCTCCAGAAGATAATTCATCCAGTTCTAAAACAGGTGTTTCAGAGAGTTGTGATAAATCATCAGCTAGAGGTGCCCATTCCCCTGCACTGATTGGCAAATGTTTAGGCACCTAGTTTAGACTTTGTTTAGACTAAATTTAGAAGTTTAGATGTCTGAAGTGGGACAGGAGTCCCATCCAAAATGGACCCAAATTCAGCAATAGTTTACCTATTACCACCTCAAGTAAGGGACTCTAAGGTTACAATTAATGCACCACCCATGAGATAAATTTAGCTTTGAGTAAATGGTAGGAAGGGAGGGTTATTTTAATTTACACTATCTTACACTTTCCTGTTAGGGTTCCTTTTTTTTCCTTGCTATATTCCTTCTTTTGCATTCCTCTTGTAAGCTTGTAGGTTATAAAATCTAAAACCGCTGACTCCCCTGAATCCATGTTTGTCATGTCTGAATTTGGCCTAATGTCTTTAGCCACATGAGTCAACTAATTACTTAAATTCAATCAATTGCCTGACCTGCAGCAAACACGGAGTAAAGAATCGCGATTAGCTGGTGAGAATGTTAGCTTTACTTCTTCAGGATGCTCTCTAAGAGTGGATTATGTTTTAAAAAGTAAATAAAGTCATGGGGAGACTAAGCTTTAGAAAAACACTCTTTCTGATCAGTTACTCTCTTCCCAGGAGCCACGTGTGATAGATGTCATTTTTCTTGAGCTGTAAAAACTGAATAACCTCAGTCTTGTTCTGTGGTTTCCTCTCTGGCTCTGTTCAGAAAATTGCTCTCTCAGAGTATAATTGGAACCCCTGATGCCATGTTATACTCCAAAGAATTACAGCAAGGAGAAAACTTATGATTTGTACTGTTCTGCACACAGACTGCATTATGCAGTGCTATGGTCAGACTAAGACAGCAAAACTTGGGGTTTTTACCAATTATTTTCTTTCCCTATTAAGACTCTTGAGTGATCTGAGCTCTGCTGAATTAAATAAAAGATTCCTGCTGGTGCCGGTGACTCAGTCCGTGGAGAACAGTCGCTCCTGCCTTTTTCACATGAGCAAAACCGCACAGCTCCATACCTCACAGAAGTTTGAACACTTACTTCAGGACGCCACTAAAATATTCTCCTTGACTCAGCTGTGCCATCAGCAGCCTGTGCTTCATAAGCAGAGTACATCCCAGATTTCATGTATTTTGCCTCAGAACACCCAGGGAAAGCAGGAAACTTCTTTTATATGTATTTTTACCAATGTGAACTATATTCTCCTGGTTTCAGCTGGAATAAAGTTAATTTTTTCCTAGTAGCTGTTATAGTGCTGTGTTTTGGATTTAGGATGAGAACACCGTTGATATCACACTGATGTTTTAGTTGTTGGTGAGCAGTGTTTATACTGTCAAGAACTTTTCAACTTCTCATACTGCCCTGCTAGCAAGGAGGCTGAGGGTGCACAAGAAGCTGGAAGGGGAAACAGCAAGGACAGCTGACCCAAACTAGCCAAAGGGATATTCCATACCATGTGATGTCATGCCCAGTATATAAACTGGGGGGAGTTGACCGGGGGACACCGTGGCTCAGGGATTGGCTGGGCATCAGTCAGCAGGTGGTGAGCAATTGTATTGTGCATCACCTTGTTTTGTATATTCTATTTTTTTTTTCTCCTTTCTTTTCTGTCCTATTAAACTGTCTTTATCTCAACCCATGAGTTTTACTTTTTTTTTTTTTTTTTTTTTCCCATTCTCTCCCTCATCCCACTGGGCAGAGGGGCAGGGAGTGAGTGAGCGGCTGTGTGGTGGTTTATTGCTGGCTGGGGTTAAACCACAACACACAGAAAAGCTAAAGCTTCTCTAGACAATGAAAGTAGATACACAGCCACCTTGCTCCAAACCCAGCCCTGAGCCAGGCGTGGTCCCAGAGCCATACAGCTGCATTCAAGTAGCTGGGAGCCATGAGCAGGGCCCAGCTGAGAGGAGGATGTGTCTGGTAACTGGCTGGTTTTCTGACTGCCAGGCTGCAGCTGTGTTGTGGCCCTCAGGGACAAAATGCAGACAGAGAAAGGTGCTGACTGCCTGCCCTTGGGTTGGCAGCATGTGTATGTGGGATTTCCTAACCACCCAGGCAGTCTGTGGAGGATTTGGGACTCAGGCAAGCCTTGTCCTTTGGAAGGTAACAGTATGTCCATGTGTGTTCACTGAAAGTCTAGGGATTGTATTTTTCATAAATTATTTTTTAAAAGTGCTCTGCAACTGTACAATCTCCGCGAGTTGTTGCAGCATGCATTTCTGAAAGATGTCCTATAAACAGATATTCTGTAAATGCCCTCATTCATTATGTAAAGCTATGAACAGCCAGTCATGTCAGATGTGAGTCAAAGCTTGGAGGCATTATATAGTCCATTAAAGAAAGACTGAGGGCAGTGACTCACCATGGTTATCACATAAACTATGCAGTACTTGCTAAGTTCCATGTGAGTTAGTGGAAACAAATAGAATTATTTAGCACTCCTCATTAGTGGAATCATCTGGTATGAAAAAGGCAATTGTGGGGTTTCTTCCTCAGTTTGCTTACTTTTTTACCATTCCTGTGATAGTTTGCAAACTTTTTGCTTAAGGAAACAATTTACTCCTTTTGTTTCTCAAGATGTGTTTCTAAAATTGAGGGTGTACCTGCAGAACACTCAATCTCCTCTGCAGAGAGTGCAAGTTTCCAAGTTGCACAGGGTGCCTTGTTGATCCAAAGAGCTGCAGTGATTTGCCTTTTCTTGCTTTTGCTTCAGACACTTGCATTACGTGGGGCTATAACTCAGCTTTTCATTGCTGTGGATCACAGGACCCCTGTGTTGTGATGGTGTGTGTGTAACCATGGCTACTACCATTTTCCAGACCATTTTTCCTTGTACATAGCTGCAGTCATACTTTTGGGGTTACATTATGTGGGTTTCATTTTTGAACAGGAGCCTTTGAAATAGAAGTGTACTCTGATACAGAGTTGTCCACTGTCTCCAGTCTTCCCGACTTTGTGAAAAGAGGTTAGAGTGAAATCATTCAACTTCAACTTTACAATTTGACTGAACCTGTTAAAAGCGGATTACCTCTAGGCAAGTCTGCAAGCTCACGTTTGCTATTGACAGTGAGAGCTGGTGTTTGTGACACCCTTCAGGGAAAGCATCTTTCCTTGAGATAAAGCCCAGCAAAGCAAACTGCACACCTTTCATCACAGTGCATAGTGGGAGTAGGTCCTGAGCCAAAGTCTGCTAACATCAGTTGAATCTCTTCATTTACTTCAGTGTTATTGTTCGGGCCCTACAGTAAAGTGAATCTTTTCCACTGCTAAGCAGCAAGCAGGAGGATCTGAGCTGTGGTAATGCAGAAGTATGGGAACACAGTGCAGTGTTGTGAGGTCTGTCAGCCTATTCAAAGGGGATGTCACTTGGGAGACCCTATCTGAGAGGTAGAATTGGTCTCTTAAAACCTGTTTTTCTGCTTTAGATGTAAAAGACACTGTCACTTATCTTCATAAAAAATTGAGGAATTTAAGCAAAAACAGTTTTTGCAACTCAGCCAAGCAGCAAAGCTATCTAACCTCTGACAGAAAAATACTGAAAGCACTAAAGAAAACCGCTGGTATGATGACTACCACTGTTTCCTTCAGATCATTTAAATCAGAATGAGACTGCATGTAAACACCAGAGCAAAGCAGTATAAGCCTACAAAAATCAGTAGAGCTCTTCCAACTACAAATCTGGCCCCAAAGGCACATTTTGAAACAAAGCGATAACTAATTTTTTTCAGGCTGGCTATTAAGAACAATCCATGACAACAATGGGTGTTAGAGACAGAGAGTTCCAAAATGTAGAGCTAATGCATTGCCTTCAAAAGAAATAGAGTTAATCAGTTATTACTGCTAGCTCTCCTTCTTGGGCACAGCTTCTGCTGGAATGTCCTGTCTGTTTGGATTCATATAGTGTATCCTGTAGACTAGAGTGCTAAGTGGATTGTAGCACCAGTTTTTGGAGGGGATTACTTCTTAAATTATATATACATATGTGTATTTTATTTGTCCTTCCTTTTTACAGGAGACATCTCAGTCAGTAGCTGATAGTTAAAAATAACATTCAAATATTAGACCAGTATGTGAAGTGAGGTGATAATGTAGCTTATATTGTCTAGCTGTTATATCAGCTTCCTGGACAGGGAGTTGCAAGGATTTGTTGAAGAATAATAATTCTAAATTTGCCATACTCATGAGTGCAATTAACTGAGAACAGTCTTCAGGGAGTAAGGAGTCTGCTGCTGCTGGCTAAGAAATGATTAGTAACTGGCGTAAAACTTCACTGTTCGGGTAAATACAAAAATGAGACATTAAATATGCTAGAACCATCTAAGCTCTCCTTATCACTACTTATGACTACTGACAACAGGCGTTTGTGATATGACATGAAGCCAGAATTCACTTTACATATAGAACTTTCTATTCTGCTCACACTCCGTGGAGACAGTATTGCTGTCTAAGTGATTGGTTATGAGTACAGCTTTTTGCTTTGATGCACTTTTCTCAAGTCACACTTGCTTTTCACAGTCTGTTTTCTCACTGTTCATACTACCCTCATTAGTATTTCAATCAATGCTCCAAAGAAGTGTGGAGGAAACTGCTGGTTAGCTAACGCTAGCATTCAAACCTCCAGACCCTGGAGCCATGGTGAATTTACTTCTGCTGTGAGACCTGCTCTGAGACCTGATTCCCCAGCTATACAGACACCTTGGGCAGCAGCCCAGCTGCCTGGCCCCAATGGGCAATGCCCCAGTGTGACTGGTACCCTGTGTGCACACGTACACTTGGTCTCCCTGTACCTCACCACACCGCATCTCCAGAGGCTGTCGAAGGCAGTCGGTGAGGCAGCTGTGGGGATGGAGGTGAAGGAGCACACTGTGCTCTTCCCTCATCTCCACACGGCTCTTTAGCAATGGTGTGGATATAGCCAAGTATCTTCTAACCTGTAAGTCTGTGCCTCTCATTCCTCACAGCCAAAACTATCCTTCATTTTATGCCTAATTTCAGTCCCAGAATGGTGCACCACCCAAACTACTATTTTATCTGATTTTTTATGCATGCTATCTTGTTCTGGTCCATATTTCCACATAAATTCATTCCTGATTGTGTGCCTTTCAACAATAATCCCCTTTCCTTTCTGTCTTTTCGAGTATCCTATCCTTGTGTCTTCTCATGTTCCACATATTTTTTTCTCAAATGTATTTCTCTCCCTCCTTCTCAGAACAGATTCTTGACTTTCCAGGTACTCAAACCTTCCCCTTCCCAGGGTATTTCTCATATTTTTACCACCATCTTACTTCCTTTCAACTTTCTCTTTTGCTACAGAGATAATGTATGATGTTTTTCTCCCACAGCTTTCTCCCCATCGGACCCTGACTAGGCTTTATGATCCAAGGGAAGAATATTAAATGTTATGATATCAGAGGGTGGATTGTAATATAAGTTTTGAGAAAGACATGTCTTCCAAGCCCAGTCTCAGTGGACAGGAAAGTAAACACATTTGTGAATAAGCACCAAACTGTGCGGTTTCCTAAAGTGCAAGTGCAAAATGTTTCTGCCCAAGAATATCGGAGAATTGTTGTTGAGATAAACCATGCTTGAGGCTCCAACCACCAAAGTTAGTTCATGGTATGATAAATTACTATTTATGATGATGCAGGCAGAGTAAGGTAGAAAAGTGGGGAGTTTTGTCAGGTGTAAGATCAGCCCACCATTTCAAAGTAAAACCAGCCTTTTGAATGTGACTCTGTGCTTGCTGATACAGTGTAGAAACAGTTATGGATGACCCTAGCTAACTAATGTAGCCCTGCTGATCTTGAGCTCATGCCAAGTGCTTGCTTGCCATGGACTTAATAATTCAGTGTCTGACTCTCCCTCCATCCCTGCTACTACACACACATTTTCTAACTAGAAAGTAGCCAGGTAGGGCTTGTAGTGTTGAATGGGCGATTCATTTAGAGCATGACTAATCTACAGGTCTTGCAAAAGCTTTGGTGAGAAGCATCGCTCGTTCAGAGTCCTGGCGGATGTAGATACTTGCCAGCTGCATAAATAAATCTGTGTCCATATGATTTAAGAGCATATCCGCTTCCCCTGCCACCCTTCTTCCCAGGCACAACAAATAAGTGATTTCATAAGCTGCCAGGCTAAGTACTGATTCTGTCCAGGTTAACAGCTGTTTCAAAGAGAGAGGATATTTATTCAGGTCAAGCTGTCCCTCTACCTCAGACAAGTTCCTGTTGATACACAGAAATTTTTCAGGAGGTAGTAATTTCCATGTTAAACTAAGAGGAGGGGTCAGGCCCTAAGCTTTAATGGCAGTGGCAGGTCACAAGTCTTGGTCTGCCATTCTCACTAGAGTGTGGCCAGGGTGAGATTAGGACAGTAAGGACAAGGTGACCAGGCAAGGAATCGCAGAGCTGGGGAGTCGTGACAGGTCCTTCCCCCATGGGAGATGGTGGGAAAGGAGGGGGAAAGTGTTTGCCTCAAACAGCCTCACCAACATCAGGCTCGCAGTGGCAGAGCTACCACCTGTACAAACCACAGCAGGTGCTCCTGAAAAGTTTGTCGACAGGCTGCCTAGGCTTAAGATATTTCTCAGTGGCAACCGTCTTTTTTTTTTTTTTTTTTTTCCCCCCAATTCATTAACTGTTAACTATTTTTTGGTGCTCTGCAATTTCCTTAAAAAGGCATCAGTTTCAGAATACTACTATTACACACATCTTAAATATCATCTTGTGTCATTTAATCTCACCTATTCATACAAGTCGAAGAGCTAAAGAAAAGATTGAAATGGTACAGTTCTTTCCCTAGAAATCAACAGCTCTGTATTATTGTTGATCTCTTAATTGCATTACTATCTTATTAATAGAATGCAAATTTTTTTTTCTAATCTTCCATGCTTTTTAAAGTGAAAAATCCAGGGAAGATTAAAAATCATTGAAGGTCCACTGAAATTTATAGACCCATACCAGCCATGGCCAGGGACAGAACTGCCTGCTCCTTTCAGTTCTACAGTATGTCATCAAAGTTTAAACCTGTTGGGAATAGCTGCATGATGACAAAATGTTTTTATATAGGAAGACACAAAGTATGTACAAAGATATTTTCACACTTAAGTCCAGCTTAAATCAGTGGGATACAGGTGTCAAAGTCTTTGTGGATATGGGCTCCAGGCTCAAATCCTGAAATTGTTCCTGAGCTGTTTTCTTGTTTCCTAAGGTGACGTATTGTCCCTGGGTGGACAGAAAATAAATTTTTTAAAAAGTGATGAATATTTGTACAAACTGGGGATTTGTTTTCATAGCTCTTAAATTTAGTTTAATTCTCACTGACTTTAGGGGAGATTTGATGGGAAAGGTTCTCTGTATTAAACACTAACAAATATGTGTTTACATTTAGATATAAGTAGCAATTTATGCTCTGTTGCACAGGTAAAAATCTGTAGTATCTCACTAAACCCTACCGAATTCTTCTGAATTTGAACTTTGTATAAGAAGCCACAATTTGGCAAGTAAGTTTTAGTAATTGCTTTCCTTGAAGAAAAACCCAATTATGCAGGGAAAAATAATATATAGAAATATATAAATTTTTCAAGTTAATGTTTCTATAATTTGGTTTATTAGGGGTTTTGGTTAATAGTGTTTCAAAAAAGGACTAATAACATTTTCTAAAGAAATTTAGGGTCTGACATATTGTTGGAAGTGGAGGATTGTGTGCTATTGCTGCTTTTCAGCATCACAGAAATTACAGGAAAACAAACCCTTTTCATATCTGAAGGCTACTGCTGGAAGATGTATGTACCATTGACCACCCACTCCTCTCGTGTGGCTACAAATTGCTTCACCCATGTTTATTCACTCAGCTGGTTTGGAGTAGAGTGATTTACCTTTCTTAAGGCAGACATACATTCATTTAACAAACAGCTAGAGATTCCGAAGTTGAAGTGTTTATCAGTATACTGGTTTTTGCTAGGATACAGTTAAATTTCTCCATAGTAGCTAGTATGGGGCTGTGTTTTGGATTTGTGATGAAAACAGCATTGATAACACAGGGATGTTTTAGCTGTTGCTGAGCAGTGCTTACACAGTGTCAAGGCCTTTTCTGCTCCTCACCCCACCCCACCAGCGAACAGGAGGGGACAAACAAGGAGTTTGGAGAGGACACAGCTGGGACAGCTGACCCCAACTGACCAAAAGGATATCCCACACCATATGACGTCATGTTCAGCATATAGAGCTGGGGAAGAAGCAGGAAGGGGGGGACATTTAGAGTGATGACCTTTGTCTTCCCGAGTAACCGTTATGTGTGATGGAGCCCCGCTTTCCTGGAGATGGCTGAGCATCTGCCTGCCGGTGGGAAGTGGTGAATGGATTCCTTGTTTTGCTTTGCTTGTGTGCGCAGCTTTTGCTTTACTTATTAAACTGTCTAGCTCAACCCACAAATTTTCTCACTTTCACCCTTCTGATTCTCTCTCCCCCATCCCACTGGGGGGGGGAGTGAGCGAGCAGCTGCGTGATTAAACCACCACCATCAGTTTCAGCACAAAGTTCCAGGACTTGATTTCATCTACTAAGGGAAGAGGTTTGCCCAAAGCTATGAGACTTTGGAGCATCATGGCTGGAGAGCAGTCAGATCCTGTTCTGCTTTGGCTGTGAAAGCAATAACCGCTAGTGTTGGATCAACTTGTATGGGATCTGTGGGGTCAGTAAGTTTTACTCCCTGTAGCTGTTTGGTCAGTGAATGTACATCTAATATAAATCATTAGATTTGGATATACCCATAGGTAAAGCAAGATGTTAGTATTTCAGAATCTCTCACAGCTTGACCCTTTAGATATATACCTGGGTAACTGAGAGCTTGTGTAATACGAAATAATGAAGATTAATCTTGGTATACATGTTAAAAGAAGAAATTCAAAGTCAGGAAATACCCTTTATATGGATTTTCTTGGCCAGAGAATCCTGCTGCTTGCAGTGCAAAATGTGGCAGTGAACTCATTTGTGGCAGCTGCAGCAGAGATGGTGACATTGTGGACCTGTGAACTACAGTCAAGCAGCAGATACAGGTGATGAGTTATGCTCATCTCCATAAACTCAGATTTATTTTTTTTTTTTAAATTTTCGTTCCACAGTAATGAGGTGAAGCCTCTATTTCACCAAGGTGCAAAAGTACGTGAGTGCACCACATTCATGTTCAACTGCTTAATAAACAGTCAGGCTAAACCATCGAATCCTTGGCTTGTCCCATTTTGTATGCTGTGCTGCAGTGTTCTGGAACCTGATGCAGAGCGGGGTTGGTAGGACATCTACCCTCCTGGTCCCTGCCATGTGGGGGCTTTCTGCCTGTTGTGAAAGAGTGACCCAGATCTTGGGGTATCACAGCCAGATGCTGTGGTTTAATAGATTTAGAATAAACAAATGTCTAAATAAGTGCTATGAGTGCTGTCTCTGTACATACACACATAAAAAAGTATAATGTATTTGGTGTACGTGGCAGTGATAAGGAGATATTTCCTTCAAGATACTTCTGTCCCTAGCAGTACCACACACCAGTATCTCTCCTTTCTGATAGGAGCAGCTGTGACAGGTAGAAAAGCTGACTATGTACAGCATTTTTGTCCAAGAAATACCCAGAGAGATGCCAGTCCTTTCACTCTGTCATCCCTGCAGATCTGCCTGGAAAAAAATCCACAAGTCCTTCAAAGCCAAGCATTTTAGCATATAAAACAACCTGCTGTTGGTCAAGGGCTCAGTCTTGCCTGTCCTGAGGAGCAGCATGGTTTGCAGGAATATGAGTGCTAATACATTGCTTATTTCAGAAATGGATATAGAATAGGAATAAGCAAAGATTTTTAGAGCCACATCATCTCTAAGGGCTAAACCCACCTACTAATTTTGATACTCACCTATCAAGTAGAATTTGCTGTCTCCCATTAGAGCCTAGGCTCTCCTCACAATACTTGGAAAGAGCTGCATGACTGGAGAGGAGATTCTTAGAAGTGAGTTTAGCTCACCAACAGAAAATGTTGTTGAGAGGGATGTGACTTGTGTCCTATCCTCTTTAGGGAGGTAGGGCTGTACCTTGGTTATTATCAGGGGTATAATGGCACTTTCCTCTGTCTGAGATTCACTGTTCTGTCCTCTTCCTTGAGTTAGGTGCCTAAATAATTTCTCAAACCTAAGGAAGCAGAGGATTTTTTTGCATATAACATGGTGATTAGTTCCTTTCCTTAAGCAGGTTACATAAGACCAGGTCCTCACTCTGATTTAGACAATGGTTTTGACCCCAGGTGACCCATTTCCCATTGATGACTCTTACCCTCTGCTACATTCTCGTCCATTATTTGCAGACAGGTCTTACCTACCTACTCTACATTGTAAATGCAAAATTAAAACATGTTGGAAATATTTGCACACTGTCTGAGGCCTGACTTTCTACTATGTACCTGTTACGGACTTGCATGAATGTTTCCCAACTCCACGCATGTCTTGCTTAGGGTGTAAAGTGGGAGCAGTGTGTTTAATTTAGGACTGTTAATTATACTACATCAGAGTACTGAATTTTGAAATTAAGTTCCCTAGTGAATCTTTGACTCTAACAGCCTCAGGGTGCCAAGGCAGTAAGTTTAGGCCTCATATTAGGGAGAAACGTGCAATTAAACAACACTGATTTTGGTCTAACTACAGAAATGCCAATAAAGAAACCCTGCTTATGACTGGGTCTGGATCTTCTGCTTCTGACTTCATAGAAATTTGGATTAAGTTCTCCTTGCTTTTTTCTGCCTTTCAGACAGACAGCTCTGAAACAGTCCATTTTGTGAACAGATTTCCAAAAGGCTAAACTTAGCTCCTGCTAAAGATCTGAAACCTGATTTAGAAATAAATAAATAAAATCTAACTACCACTGCATGCAAATTTATTTGGTTTAGGAGGAGATAATACCTATGGTTACAATAAGGAAATTATGTCCTCCTATGTTTCTAAATAAGAAACTTTTGCTGTCTAGCACTTACGTCCATTTTGCACGTGAAAGCAAAGACAGCTTCTCCTTTTGACCACTAGCCATTTTCTAAAGTATGGCACAGCATGCAAAACAGCATTAAGTTATGACTTCGATATCGAATACTAGTTCACACAATCAAAGCTCAAAGACCAAATATGTACATAGTTTTCTAGTTAATCCTCTGTCATAAAAGGAATACATCATTTCCTTCTTGTCAGTCTGTGCTTTTCAGCTTCTGACATGCAGACTACTAGGTCTAAGGACTATTTCTAAATATTCTGTGGAGGACATCAAAAAGAAATAGACTTATTATTCTTAAGCTTACATTCTCTACTCAGCAGTCTATTTCTTTATTGTAATATTCTTGGAAATGTATATCAAAGAGTTTTTGAAGGCTGGTATCCAATCACTTGATTTATCTGTACCATCAAATCTAAAAGACCTTATACCCATTTGCACAGAAGCCCTGAGAAATGTAAACCAGACATTTTGCCTGTGTTTGTATCAGTACAGAAAATCGTGTCAGGAAACACCCACAGGCACTGGATCACAGTCATTTCTACTGTTAGATTTTAGAATGATTCCTGGCACGCATTTGGGTGCAGGCCAGCATGCATTTTCCCGTACAGTTCCTGAGCATGTTTGGAGAGTTCTTGGAAGGAGGGGACTAGGTTGTCTCTGTCTTGGAGAATAAGATAGTTAATAATATGGGTACGGGCTGTTTCAAGCCAGTCAGTTTTAGTGCCAGAGAATGTTCCTACCACCTTGAGTGTAATATATACATAGGTAGTACTTGTGCAGATATCTCACTTTACTTCAGTTTGAGTGAAGTATCCAGTTCCCATCCTAACTTGTTTATGAGTGTTTGTATGTGTGACTGAACACCTACCTTGTTGTTGACAGGTGGCTCTCTCCAAATGGCAGCAGACATTACAGTTAGGAAAGAGATGCAAATATCATTGATGTTTTCTAGTTTCTATCTCCTTCAGCTAAAAGATCTTGCTTACTTTAGTTTTCCTTATGTGTGGATCAAATCTGATATTTATATTGCACATGCTACTTTTTGGCTCAGTTTCTTGTTCTGAGGACACTCTTTTTTCCCCATTCTTTCAGGAATGAGTCATAAACAAATCTCAACTGATAAGCAAGACATTTTTACAATGTTTACATGTTTATGTATCTTCAGTATTCATGCAATTTGTGCTCTGGTTTTAAAGCCACCTGCATATTATGTCTCACTTCTGAACTGTGTTTCCTTTGTGAAACATCAATGAAACACCAGCTTGTGTCCCCAGTACATACTACAATCCCTATTTGAAAGATACCACAAGTTGCTACGTTTAATAAGAAAGACCTAACTATTTTTAAAAATACTTTTAAGAAAGCTTTCAATTTGAAAATAGCATATCACATTGTGACAATCACAACTGTAAAGCATGGAAATGTCAGACTTGGGCTCTTAGAAAAATGTAAATTTGAAAGATTCCTGCAATACAAGAAATTGTGGTTCCTGAAAGGTCACACAGATAGAGGAGAGGGAGCAGGAGTGGGAGTGTGAACAGAGTCAAGCAGTGAGGAGAAGGACGGGGAAGGGAGTTATTTGCTCTGCGTAACTGGATAGCTGTTTCTCCTAATGTTCTCCTTGAAGAGTGCAACTTGCATACAGGTCTCCTGCTGTTTCTCTTCCACACGTCAAGCTAGGGACATGTACAGTGATCAACTTGACAAGAAAAAATTAAGTAACAGAAGCTACATAAAAGATGTAAAAATGTGCTGGTGTAGATGAGCCTGGTTTATTTCAGCTTTTTGATAAGGTTCTTCTCAAACAAAGATCAACATGCAATATTTCACATATGTTGTTGTTTAAAGGTTTGCAAGCAGTTGCTGGGTAGTTGAAATGCAAATATGTTCATGCCCAAACCAAAACACAGTAGAGTGCAGCTTGTGTGACTAAAGTTGTTACAGTCTGTGCCATAGAAAGGAGAGACATTAAATTTCATTTGAACAAGAAATAAAATTAATGTTATGAGTTAATAAAATTAATTCGGTGTGAAATTCAGCCCATGTGAAGGAGCTGAAATAAATCTCCCTTTAGTGGCATACAAGCAGTACATGGGACTCCTGTAGAGAACAATCTTCATGCCTTTGCAGAAGTCAAATTACTTCATAAAGGTCAATATTAGTCATTTTTATTGGTGTTACAAAGAGCTTACAAAGACTGTTGAAATATGTGAAGGCATTGTTGTGACAGATCTAAGAGATCCAACCAAGGAAACAACACCATGTGCCATCAGTAGCAAACTGTTGGTAAACAGTGAACCTGCAGCTCAAAAAATGTTTGTATAAAATGAACTATAGAATTTCATTAATGGAAACATTTATAAAAGCAAACCTGTTGACTGTTCACAAATAATGCACAAAAAAATATTTTTCTAAAAATGTTCAAAATTGATACTTTGCCTGTATTTGTCAGTTTCCTCTGCAGCATTATATGTGATCCACTTTTATATTTTTAACTCTTCAGGGATGCAAAAGAGTTGTAAGATGTATAGGTACATGATAGCAAAGCTTTGTGTAGTGATTCTGAAAACACTTTTTTTAATTTTTTATTGGAGAGCACAAGAAATATGTAGGTCCACAGAAAATAAACTCCCCTTGTACTTGCAGGCCATTCTTTGTATTTTTGATCGGGTTCTCTGGGAAAATGCAGTCTTCATCTAGACAGCCTATTGCACACCTAGAAAATTTTGGAGCTCTTTTAGGTCAGAGGTCTTCATGTATATATACATCTGCACAGTGTTTCTGAAAGGAAGTTTTTGTCACATCTCAGCTTCTGTTGTGCCGGGGAAATCTCCATTCCACAAATCCCTCCCTAAGAAGTGGCAAACCAGGTCTTCTTTAGCCTAGAAATTTCTTTAACATATTTGTAGTTACTCAAATTGAAATTCTTAAACACTGTTCATTTTTCTAGACTAGTGGGTAAATGTAATTTTTGACTGCAAAAGGAGATACAGAGATATTTCATAATAATACAGTCATTTTCAGAGTAGTGACTTCAGATTCCTCAAAATTTTAAAGCATAGATGTAAAATTTTCCTAAATTCAGAATCTTTGGTTTGTGTAGAAAAAAGACAGCAACTTCTTTAAACTCCTCAGAGGATAAAGTGACTTTGTTATTTTGCTGAATACATTAAAAACTTTGTTAATTTTTGTGGGGAATTAATTTAATCTACAGCAGAAGAGAGACGTAGGACTCCTGGTTTTTGGTTTCTGTTTGTATACATCAAATGACTACTGCATTGCTCCTGTCCTGTCCTGCAAAGAGTTTTGTGTGGAAAATCGTTGTTACGTGCCACAATGATAGCAGTAGTATCTTTGTATTAGCAGAATTGGTTTAGCTGTGATGGTCTCAGGACATAAAGAAAAAGCCAAGTTTCGTAGGAAATGTTAATCTTTTTTAAATATAAAGCTGGAAAAAACAGCTAAGCTTTTGGAAGCATGAGACCTTCTTCAGGTATCCTTCATGTTTATACAGAGAATATATTAAGAAGTCAACTTTCAAGAAACAGGGCATGTTATTCCACTAGCAACAGAAATGCTTTTCTTGTCCTACACAAGTGCACACAATATGTGATGATTGGTAACAATGTACTCTGTCATAAAGTGTTATTATTAATTATTTCTATAGTGTCATAGGTCTGTACAGACAAATTGTACACACAAATTGTACAGACAGATACTTACCTCAAGGAGCATGCAATCCAAATTGCACGTAACACAGCAAGGGATGACAATAAACAAAGAAAGCAGGTGGGGGAATGCAGAAGGCAAAACTTCCAGGATTGTGAGAGATGCATTTCATTAGATACATATGCTGTTTGTTCTTTTTTTTTCTTTGCTTTCATTTAAAATGAGTGTATGAGACACAGGAAAATACATGAATAGTGCCTAGAACAGCAGCATATTGAAGCCATTTGTGTTTGAGTTGGAGGATTTGGAGGAAGAGATATGAGGTGGTCTTGTCAGTAAAAAAGGGCAGATAATTTATGTCCTGGATGACCTGAGCCGTTCTGTGGAGAGTTGTGTTCTGTATGAGAGCGTGTGCTTGCAACACCATCTACACAAAGCTTCTTATCATAAGCTTAAGAGCCAAGTTGCTCTGGTGCTGAAGGACAGGGATAGACCATTTAAGCTCAAGAATGATCAAGCAGAAAGTCCAGAGAAGTTGCAGGGAGCCTGCAAGTTTGAATAAGGAGCTCCTGACTAAACTGAAACATAAAAAGGAATCATACAAAGGTGGCAGTAGGACCAGATCAGCCAGAAAGAAGACAGAGACACTTTCCAAGCATGCAGAAACGGGGTTAGGAACAGAAAAGCCCACCTGGAGCTGAATCTTCTACTTCCCAGGCTTTGTATAATGTTGAGAAATTCACTAGAACCCTGGCAATAATTATTGTTTACCAGAGGAGAAATAGGACACTGTAATCTACTTAACACAATAATTCGCTGTTTTTCTGGAAGGGGAAAGCCCCCTTTTTTCTGGACATGATCTACTTTAAATCTGCTCGATTCTGCAAATGTTATAATGAATTGCAGGAAATTTTCTAATCTCAGTACCCTAACTTTTCACTGCTACACTTCACTTCCAGCCCAGTGAGAATATTTTGTTCATAAGATCAGTTTTGAGTGTCCGTTCTTTTATGTTTTTGAAGCAACTGAATGCTTCAGTGAGAAGGTCCCTCCATATGGGGCCTTACAGCAGCTCTTATTTCTACAACATGTAGTAGGAGGCTGAAAGTATGCATGTGTACATAATTCACCATGATTTTTTGTCGTCGCAGCATTGTATCAGAGAAATCCTGAATGCTTGGATGAAGTAGGTAACATCCTTGGTGGGATATCTTCTCACGTAGTTCCAGATCAAGAGATGTCACAGTCAACAAGAAGAACTTCTTCAGGTATATCATAAGCAAAAGGAAAATATGGGCCTTCTGCTGAATGGGAGTGGGGTCCTAGCGACAAAGGACATGGAAAAGGCTGAGGTGCTTAATGTTCCTTCACATCAGTCTTTACTAGTAAGACCAGCCTTCAGGAATCCCAGGCCCCTGAAAGCAATGGAAAAGTCTGGAGCAAGAAAGACTTGGAGGAGGAGGGGGAGGACAAGGCTTGGGAACATTAAAACCGATTCGACATGCACAATTCATCAACTTCATTAAGTTCAACAAAGGAAAGTGTAAAGTCCTGCACCTCAGGAGAAACAACCCCAGGCACCAATATATGCTGTGAGCCACACAGCTGGAAAGCAGCTTTGCAGAAAAGGACCTGGGGCTCCTGGTGGGCACCAAGTTGAACGTGAGCCAGCAGTGTGCTCTTGCAGCAAAAGCAGCTAATGGTATCCTGGGCTGCATTAGACAAAGTATTGCCAGCAGGTCAAGGGAGACTATCCTTTCCCTCTACTCAGCACTGGTGAAGCCACACCTGGAGTGCTGTGTCCAGGTCTGGGCTTCTCAATACAAAAGAGACACAGACATACTGGAGAGAGTCCAGCAAAGGGACATGAAGGTGATGAAGGGGCTGGAGCATTTCTCCTGTGAAGAAAGGCTGAGAGAGCTGGGACTGTTCAGTCTGGAGAAGAGAAGGCTCAGGGGGGGATCTTCTCAATGTATATAAATACCTGAAGGAAGGGTGTAAAGAAGGTGGAGCCGGGCTCTTTTCAGTGGTGCCCAGTGACAGAACCAGAGGCAATGGGCACCAACTGAAACACAGGAGGTTCCATCTGAACTTTTTTTTACTGTAAGGGTAACTGAGTAGTGGCACAGGTTGCTCAGCAATGTTGTGGACTCTTCCTGGACATATTGAAAACTTGACTGAACACAGCCCTGAGCATCTTGCTCCAGCTGACCCTGTCCAGAGCAGAGCATTAAACTGGATGGTATCCAGTGGAGACTCCTGGCATCAGCCATTCTGTGATAGACCAGGCCACTACAAGGAGAAGCCTGGCAGCTGTTCTGGGTTACTCTTTGCATCAAGAAGTTCACAACCTGGATTTCAGTAGCTTTTTCATTTTCATGTAGGTAAAATCGCAGGGTTTTATTTGACACCACTTCTGGAAAATACTCACCTGTGTGAAGAAAAAAACCCCAGCATAAATATGATTACTGTTGTAATTATCCATAGAGATAAGATATTGTATTATTTGCATAATTAATTTTATGTACAGATGCATCAAAGGCAGTTTAGTATGAAACATTTTATTAGGTTCTGTCAATAGCGATGAAGAGAGTTTTATTTCATTTCACTGTAGTTCAGAACTACTCCTAAGGGTGCTGTTTCTAATTTCCTGTTTGGGAAACCAGTTGTGCTATTAGCAAAACAAAATCTTCTATTGTTTTTAGCAGCAATATTCAGTTTTTATAGTGATTATTTCTTGGGAGATGTATGTAGACTTTGAAATGGAAGAGATAAGTCAAGTGACATATAAATCTTCAGAATTAAATCCTGAAAGCATGTTCAATGTGATGTTTGCTGTGACACATAGTTTATTGGTGTTCCTAACCTTGTGACGCCCTTTTAGTTACATTTATAGTTAACTATGATTTCAGCCATATTTCTAGCAGCATTTTATTTAAAAAGTATCCAATTAAAATAGTCCTTTCTTGGAAAATATAATATCTCTTCTATCAGCATAAAGTAATACTGATATAATCTAAATGTAATTATTTTTGTATTTAAATGCTAAGGTTGAGAGGGAGAATGACTAAGACATTCTCAAGATTGGTGTAATTGCCTGGACCACAAAAGAGTGGAATTGAACCCAAAATTTCATCAAAGTGGAAAATTGTTTCTTCTATTTTCTACTGTGTAGATTAAATGAGTGTACTAAAATAGCACATTAACATTTGCATATGAGGTAAACAGGATATATATTACATGTATGATGTAGTCAATTTAACAGTGCAGAACACATATACAAGATATCTACCTGATTAGATATTTAAATAATGCTTGTTTTTATTTCTAGTACAGTTCTTGAGAGCTAAGTGCACTCAATTGAAGTTTATTTGCTGCTTGAGTCTCTCTAAACAGAATAATTTCTTAGAGAGTGCCTATGAGCTACCCATGCAAAAAGAAAACATTAGTCAGTGTCTGAAAATATTACATGGTAGAGTGTTATTTGTCTAATGACTATGTTGGTGTTTATTCTGGGTGTGTTGTTTGTATTTGGCTTATGTTTTGTGTTTATTATGATTTTTTATCCTCATGACTGTTTTGCTTTACAAAAAGTAAGAATCTTTCAAAGACCATTACAAAAGCTACTAGTTTAGTTCAATACAGTTTCATTCATAAGAATTTCTTATTCTACAATGTCGCTTGAATGTCTTCTAAAAGCTGCTGATTTTTCTATTGACCTCAAGATTATTCAAGTTGTGTATATCTTTGATTTTTTCATAGTAGCTTTAGAAAGTGCCTTTTTAAGTGGAGAGGAAATGAACAGTAAATTCTCTCCCTCTGCCTCTTGCCTCCTTTTTTTGTTCTTCCACTCTGACCCTTCAGGACAGCAATGAAGTACATATTTAGGCATGAATATATGTCAGGGTCCTGTGAAATCCATGAGTTGTGTATGTGTCTGAGTGCCTGTCTAAAGCACAATTAATGTAAACCAAGTTAAAAAAACCCACCCAAAGCTGATCTTAGAAAAAATACCCCTAAAAATGATTGATAAATGGTCAACATTTGCAGCCTTTCAAATACACATCCTACCAACAGAATTATGGCTTGATGCTGATAGCTGGCTAGCAGATCTGGACTTGTGGCACTGAGTTGTCTCAGAAATATATCTCACATTTGGAGGCTATTTTTTGCCCAAGTGCTAATAAAGCTAAATAAAATTACATAATACTTACAAAATGCTGACAATATTTTTCTCCCTCTTGCATTACAAATGTTCTTCATTTGGGGATAATTTTTCCAAAGGAAAAGTTGTTTGAAAAAATTATTCTTCTTTGTGTTTCTGAAGGTTTAGGAGATTGATCCATGAAAGACCCGATTGGGACAAGTGAAAGTGTTTCAAACTTCTTTGAGTTTTATTATGAGTACATTGCACACCTTATATTAAAAAAAAACCCAAAAAACAAACAAACCACTTTTTGTGACTGTGTTTCTATCAAATTGATTAGGACTTTCACAGGAGCTATCTGTTTTAGCATAATCCTCAGCCTTCCATAAAAAAAAAAAAAAAGAGAGAATAAAGAAATTAAATAAGATGTCAGGAATATTCCCTGCGTACTCTGCTAAACAAAGACAGAATAAGAAATACTCTCTCAAAAGACTTGCAGTGTTCAAAGCTCTACTTTGACGGATGTGGAAGATTCCTAATGGCAGCAGATAGAAACAGTTTCAAGGGGGCAATGACAAGCCTAAAGACCAAAGGAAAGAGGGCAAGAAACAATACTCTTGGGGTAAGTATTTCATGCCAGGATCCTGAGAATGCTTGGTAATAGAGAAAGTCTGGAGAGGTGTTCGGCTGATAGATGTTGAAGGTTTTTGCCTGTTGGGAAAACTCAGAAAAACAACCAAAATAAACTTTTTTGTTTCATATTCCACAGCTGGAGCCCACAGATCCTAACTCACAGTCTTACAGTCTCCAAAGTGTCACATTGCGTTTTGCTCCAGAGTCACATGGGCACAAGAATATAGGAAAAAAAGTAGTAGAAATGCGATTAATTGAGCAAAAGAGATGTGATCTCTCTCGGCTCATTTAGAAAAACGAATTATTTTAATTGCGAGTCTGATACATCTTTATTGAGTACATGAAAATATAGGCCTGGAGATTTTTTTTAAGGCTGGCCTACAGGGGTTCATTCAAATCTTTGCTGAACAGCTCACTGAAGATCTAATTGAAACATTTAATTTGGTACTCCATAAAAATACCTTGAAATACGTTTTATCACAGTACCAGCAAATATTAAATGTTACTTATTACAAGGAGGCAAAAATGATCCTGTGAAAAATTGATTTTTGCTTCAGAGGTGCCAGAAGGAAGCTAATTAACAAAATGCACACTGCTTACGTGAAGTAAGTTTTGATTATACAGTGAGATTTTCAGGGTGGAAAAAACAGTGTATTTTTTCATTGTTTTTTAATGCTCTTAAGTAGCATGTGGAAGGATCTGCACATATCTACATGTACATAATATTATGTACTCTTCACATAGCAGGTATTCATTTAAAATCAAACAAAGGAATCAAGGAATACTGTACCACAAATCAAGGACAGACTGAAGAAAACTGAAGCTATATAAAATATCTCGTGTGTGTGTGTGTGTGTAATGGCTTTTGAAGAAATTCTCAGTTATGTCTGACATTTCTAGTGATGAATGCTGGTGTTCACTGGGGCATACTAATAGGGAAAACAAGGAACAATTGAATGTCTTTAAGTAAAATGAGGGTCATTTTAAAGATATGCATAGAGGAGTCTTAGCCACTAATAAATGCAGCCTGTGTAACCCAAGGTTTATAAAAAGATGAAGCGCCGTATGTCTGTGGAAGGATCTGCAGAAGTTAAATCCTTCTCCTGCATGAAAATCTCTGGCTACTTCTCTCCTAAAATTGCCACAAAAAGTCATGTACTGTTCTTTCTCAAACTGCTCTGCAGTTTGCTATGAGCCCAAGAGAGAAATTTAAACAAGGCGTGAGTCCTACAAGGCAGTGGGAGTGGGGGGCACTGTAAGCACACAGGTCATCACTTCAAGGTGGTACAAAGGAAAGCCACCATCAAAGTTGTCAAGAAGATATCCTGGAGGAATGGATGCAGCTCACTCAGCAGCTTACTCCATCAAACCACTTTATTGGCAGTGTTGTCCTGTGAAGTGGTGGAGGCTCAGTTATTCTTGGGGAAAATATATTTTCATTCTTTTTTCATTATAGCAAATTATTAATATTTGTTTGACTTAAACAGATTTGTTTGGCTTAAAATAAACCTGGTGAACCTGTTTAAAAGGAGAATGTGAAAAAATAAAATTAATTTCAAATCGAAAATAACAAACAAAATGTCAAATTTCCACAAAATATTGATTTGGGACTATAGAATTGGTTTTGTATAAATTGTTACATAATTTTCATATGGTCAGAAACACTCCTGAGTCTTCAAAACTCATAATCTTGCTATTACTATGTTTCAATTTATCTCAAGTTTTCTGGTGAAAGCAATGTTTATTCTCTGTTCCAATATAAGAAATAATAAGAAAGAGTTGATTATGATCAAAAAACATATAATTAATTCTGGCATTAAAACTTAAACATTAAGAATGCCAGAATTTTTGTTATTTTTCAACAGGTTTTTTTAGTCAGCATCAAAGAAGTGAGCCTTAATAGGGCAAATTACTGGGGAAGGTATAGAAGGTAGGGCATTAGTTAAATGAAGCTGTATTGTGGGTGGGGGAATCGTGGAAGAATAGTTAGACAGATAGAAAGATAGATAAAGAGGGCTGAGACAAAATAAAATCTGGGTGCTACATTCTTTGTTAAATATGAAACTGAAAAATATGTTACACTGTTGTAAGCAATCCAGTCTTGAAAAAGTCAATTGTGCTGAAATAGTTCCTAAAATTCAAACAGTGAAAGGAACCAGTAACATCACAATAGCCCGAGGCAGGAGAAGTAGAAGAAATTGTCAGACATCTAAAATCTGAAGGATGGGGCTATTTTTAACAAAATAAAAGATCATTTAGTCTTGGAGAAGTTGCAGAGAGAAAGAAAAGAAGTACAACTGCCTGACCCTGGCCAGATCAAACCCTGACCCTGGTCAGATCATACCATCCATTCTTTTGTGCCCAGCTCACGTCAAGATAATAGATCAAGATAAAAGCACTTGAGTTTTTAAGACTGCCTTTTTAGAAGTACTTTCACCTTTGAAGGTCTCCAGTATTAAAAGCCATTTCTCTTTATACTGATGAAAATCTTTTACTGTACTCTAGAATTATAAAGTTCCTAAGATGAGTGTAAATTAAAATGATGGAAAGAAGTATCTACTGTAAATGGAAATATTCATAATTATTTTTCCAGTTGATCTTAAGATTCTAAAGTGAGTCTATTTTTATTGGGAAGCATTAACTTCCAAAAAAAAAATCCATTATCATTTACATTTCTTACTACAATAAATGAGCAACTTTTAAATGACCTCAGCTTTTCAATTTTAAATTCAGTAATAAAATTATGTGCAGAGGACACTACACAGAACAAGAGACCATGCAAAGTTAAAATGTGTGCCTCAGTAAGTCAATATAGTGACTCAGAAACAGTAAGTCCAGATTGCTTAAAGGTTTCCTGAAAGAGGAAATCTCATGTTGGTAATGTTCAAATACAGAATCATAGAAACATAGAATCGTAGAATCACAGAATCATTTAGGTTGGAACAAGACATTAAGATCGAGTCCAGCCGTAAAGCTAACACTGCCAAGTCCACCACTAAACCATGTCCCCAAGAGCCATACCTACACATCTTTTAAATACCTCCAGGGATGTGACTCAAATGCTTCCCTGGACAGCCTGTTCCAATGCTTGACAACCCTTTCAGTGAAGAAATTTTCCTAATACCCAATCTAAACCTTCCCTGGTGCAAGAGGCCATTCCCTCTTGCCCTATCACTTGTTACTTGGAGAAGAGACCGACACCCACATCGCTACAGTCTCTTCAGGAAGTTGTAGATGGTGATAAGGTCTCCCTTAAACCTCCTTTTCTGCAGGCTAAACAACCCCAATTCCCTCAGCTGCTCCTCATAGGGTTTGTTCTCTAGACCCTTCACCAGTTTTGTTGCCCTTCTTTGGAAGGGCAACTCAATGTCTTTCTTGTAGTGAGGGGCCCAAAACTGAACACAATATTTGAGGTGCGGCCTCACCAGTGCCAAGTACAGGGGCACAATCACTTCTCCAGTCCTGCTAGCCACGCTATTTCTAATTATATGATAGAGCTCAGTAATGTGGAGTTTTGTACTAGGATCTGTCAAAATTGTATTGGTGCCCACAGGCAAGGAAATATTTTTCCAGGTTATTCTGATCAATGCTGTTAATCAAGCTCTTCAGCTGAAAATTGTTACGCTCCTTAAATTAAAACCAAATAAGTTGCTTTCAGTCTGCAGTAAGTTGAGGGACCATTGGGAACAAAAAGGTAGTACACACATAAGAATAAGAGTTGTGGGAGGTCTACATGGGGGAAAAAACGAAAACTTTTTTTTGTCTCTTTTTTTCTATAGAATTGAAGACTGATATATTTCTTTAAATATTTTAAAAACCTTTAAAAGATTGCTCTAGAGAGGAAAATAACAAACTTACTTGTTCATGTTTGTATATAAGAAGAATAATCAGCTTAAATTGTCACAAATGAAATACAAGGGAATAACATTCTAAAATGAGTAGGTACTGGAATAAACTCATTGAAAGATGTGCAATCAGCAATACTGAAGTTTTTTTAATTGTATTAGAAAAAACATTTCAGGCATAGTTGACCATGTCTTTGAAAACTAGAGGTGGACACGATAAATTCTTTATTCTGTTGTGGCCCATGTCCTATGACTTCTTGATGGGACATCTAATGCATTACAAAGTTCCAGTGTGACTTAAGTATACTAATGACCCCTTTCACAAAAGGCATAATTTCTTCAACAGTGTTACTCAGTTTTTATTTTTCAAGTCATGTCTGAAAATGTATTTCTGTTAACACTGATGCCAAAGCGATTTGAGATTCAAGAATGCCTAAAACTTCTAAGAGGCCAGCATGCAAAAGATTGTGTTCTGGTATTGCTTTCTATTATGTCAACTTTTAGGTTAGACCACTTAAAATCTGTGGGCTAGTGGTGGGACATTTATCACATTCCAAAGAGCTTCTATTGTTTGTTTTAAAAATATACACAAAAACTTTAAGATATGAAAATGTTACTGTGTTGGCATTCAGTTGCATAGATACCATATATCATCTTATTACTTACAGGTTCAGAGATATGAGAGCTAAACAAACTATCTATCAGTCTGTTATTTTTTTTTTAAGGCAATATATTTTTTTCCGGAAAATACACATAGATGTTTCCTCTCATCTAAAAATTGGCAAGCAAATGTACTCCTGCCCAATTTAACTCTTCCAACTTAATACTTTTAAGTGTTTCTTAAAGAAAGATACAGTTTGAATTTCCTCACTTGAAATTCCAGTTGTTGGACCTCATTGTGTTTGGGGTGGGGTTAATCTATCCTAACTTCAGCCTCCCTAAAAGATGTGTGTTCAGTGTTTATGTTTGTCTAGTTTACCTCTACAGTCCATGGTAGAGAAAGGGAAACTTAGAGACCAATTCATCCCACCCAAAGATATGTGCCTAAGACAGGCAGGATAAATTGATGTTTTCAGAGCCTGTTTCCCTCCATGGAATAAAGAAAGAGTAAATGAATGACTTAGATTAGACACCTAGATTTATATTTACAAAGGAAGGTGAGATGCAGCCTTCCTTTAGTTGGCAATATTGAACTGCTTCACAGTATTTGGCTTGTTTTCTGGCCCCTGGACTTCTCTTGGTAAATCGTTGAACCATATTCAGTATCTTCATGCTCTCTGAAGTTTGGACACAGAACTGTGCTTGTGGGCCTTAACAGTGCTGTGGGAGAAGAGATCCTTCTTCTTATCACCCTGCTTAATATATCTGAGAGTTGTACAAAATCTTTTCATGTTAACATTGCTTTGGCAACTCCTGAAGTGATCATGCACAGCAGCCCTGTGTCACAGAATGGTATAGATCTGGATGGACCTTCTGAAACACCGTTTTTTCACTGTGTTCCAGAGCCCATGTCGATGTTGTGTAACCCAGCCTATAAACCACTCCAACTTAAAAAAAAGCTTTGTTCTCCCACTGCTCTTAGTCAATTGCTCCATCATTTTCTATTCTAAAATAAGGCTTTTTAGCACCAATATCTAACTTTTTTTTCCCCCACAAGTTTATACCCATTGAGTAGTCATCTAGTATTGTCCTTTAGTTCAAATAGTTCTTACTTTCCCTGGTGATATAAAATAGAGAGAAGACATAATGACTCTCCGCTAATGCAGTGTTGCCTACCTCATTTTCTTTCTTATGGCAACTGAAATGGCAAACTTTAATTCTGTCATTCCAGGCAGAAGATGCCTCAAGGCAGGCAGAGCCTGGCTTCAGGTCCAGGTGGGCTCAGCAATGTACAGTGATATAATACTTAACTAGGTCAGCTAAAAATTTTTGCCTGTTCCATTTTTTTTTTTATGTTATCATACCCAAAATGGTGACTCAAACATAATTTGTGACTATAATTAAGCTCAGGCCTTTGTCTTTCTCCATTGATCCCAAGCTGCTTTGTAGCACAGCAGCTTTTGTTTTTCATCCTGTTTCCAGCCCTCTCATCCTCAGAATGGTTCAACTGCATCATTCGGATATATATTGCATATGATATGCATATATGTTTGTACCTATTACATATAAATGACAAGCTTCCAAATTTCCTTAGTATACTGCTACCTTTTGTGCCAAAGTCTTTAGTGAAAATGTCTTAACAAGATCAGGTATGGAACTGGTCCTTCTTGCCCATGGCCCCATACCCTATTTCACACCCCTGGTGGCGTCAGTCCCTGCCTGAGCAACACTGCAGCAGTTCCCATCTCCTGCTCCTCTCAGCCCTGCCCTGAGCCTCCAAGCTGGGCCCACCTGTGGGCCCACATGCCAGCCTAGCCCCAGCTTGGGCTCAACCCCAGCTTGGTGCCCGATGCCTGGGGCTGGGACTGCCCCGACTGCCCCCAGCTGCCCTGCTGCTGTCTGGGGTGGTGGTATGGCCCCAGGCTGTGAGGTCTTGCTCAGCCCCCTCGGAGGAGCCCCCATGGCTGCTGGCTTCTGGGAGTCCCCAGCCCGTGTGGCACCCTGACACTTTCCTAATGCCCTCTCTCTAGCCACGTAATTGCTTTCAGTACAACCATAATGGCCACTTTCCTACCTGCTCATCTGCTTTAGCTAATCATTTCTATAAGCATTTGCAAAGGTATGAGTTTTATAAAGCAGTTTTCTTTGAAGTTTATTTTGGTATAAAACAGTGTGCCACCTTTCTCTCCTCAGAGAATAAATCCTACCCACCGGTTTTACCCTGGCTAGCTATTAACCACAGAGAAGGAGCTGCTGCAAATGAACTTTCAGGAAGACGTTGTGACTAAAGCTTTTTATGCCAAAGAGCTGCAAGAATCTTTTCTTGTCAACAAAATAATAAGGCAACATTATGTTAGTCAAAAATATGCTCTTGGTGCATTTAACTCCTGAGTCTCTTTGGAAGTGCAGTTCAAAATTGCTGATGTGATTGGCATTTGACAGGCCATTGCTGAACCTTTTGTTATTTCTTATCACCCTTCTCTTCTGGATTATACTACTGAGCCAGGTGGGAGCTGAGAGAACTAAGCTCCTTACTACGAAATAACATTTGATATCAGATATTCAGCAATAATATTCAGGGTTTGTGCATTCCAGGGACTTGGCAGCAATTCTATGTGCACAACTGAAAAAATGCAAGAAACAATGTAAAAGTCAGTGTTTGAGTATTCACGCGTAATAGTGGCTATTCCAGACAGAAAATGCTCACTGTTTTAAAAGTGGATAAAATTGTTATCAGAAAGTTCAGAGACACACAGTTCAATAAACATTGTCAAGCTAAGTAGCGAAATGACCTGTAAAAGGTCAGCAAATTGAAGTTGGAATAATATGAACATCCTTTCTGCCAGGTTAAAAATTACTTTTTCCAATATGTTCTCTTATCGGTATACCTGAAATAATTCATAGGCCATCAGAAAGTGTTAGGCAGCATAATTTTATTGATAACATTCAAATGTGATGTGAAAGTGTTTCCAGTGCAAGGTCCATATCTTGAGATGTTCATGCACTCATTTATGGGAGGATTTATTTAGTCTGGCTTTAGCCATCTAAAAGTTTTCTTTAAGCGTCTCATCTACAATAACTATATTTAACAGTGAGAGAGCACTCAAGGGAGTCTTCTTCCCAATCATATTAAAAATCAATCTTAGCACTCAAGTGAATGTTTTTTGATAACTATAAAAGGAGCCCAAATAAATAATAGTCTGCATATCTACACCTCTGTGGGGTAACATTAAGTCAGAAGAATCATGTATCTTGCTGAATATGAAGACGTTCCCCGTTGCTTGTTCTGTGCTGACCCTTTCATCACTATCACAGTTTATCTGAGACTGTGTTGGTGACAGTAGCATAGTGTGTTTTATGGAAAGGAACATAAAGAATGGCTGAATTACACAAAATGTATAAATGAAGATATACAGACCTTTAATAATGCATGACAGAACTGAAATGGGGTGCAAAGCATTTCATTTTCTTGAGAATGACTCATCTTTCCAAAAACTGCACCATAAGAGAGAAAAATCACAACCCTAAACGATATGTTGCAAAGCTTTAGCTATCACAGAATGTTATGGACCATATATATGATGAACACGTTACTGTGTTTGGGACCTCAGTCATCTCAGCCTCAACAGGCTGTTGCTTGAATGAACTGAAGCATTTTTCTCTGTACAGTTATGTGATAAAATGAAACGTATGTTTTAATGAGTGTTGCATTGAGGCTTTTAGGCAAACTATTTCTGACTCTCAGGATAAGCTAAAATAGCTCTTTTTGTCTGTGCCTGTCTCTTAGTTCCTGTCTTGTGTTTGGGATATGGGGGCTCTGTTTCAACATTACCTTGTGGTGTGTTCTTAGTACCTTATGGGAAGTTGTAAGTCATGTAGGAATATTAAAATTAAAGAACAGAAAAGGAAGGAAGTGCAGACCACACTTCAGTTTCTCCAAGAAGAATTGGGACCGTCCTCACTCACAGGTTTTTCGTGTTTGATGTGAAGGTTAAAATATTTATAAACATTAAGGGCATACTTCAGCCACCTAGCTAGATATGGGATGGATCTGAAGTCTTTAAAGACATTTGCTTCTCTGTCAGCTATGTGTGGACCTTGGGCACTTTACTCTAGGAGATCTGATTCATTAACAATAAAGGAAAGTTTGTGCTGCATGGCTAACTCAGGCAGAATACATCAGCCTGAGTTCTGTTTGAGTTTTTTCTTTGTCTTTGTTCCTATGTCCAACCCTCCCACAATTTTCTCCAGAAAAGTTAGTTGAAAAGTTTAATTTTGAAAAAGAAAATACATTGTTCCTACAGCTTGACTGCATTACATTAGAAGTTTGTTTGACATTCTATTGTCCAGGTTATTTGGGAGCTGAGTGAGATACACTGGTCCGTGGGAAAGCCAGGTAATACTGGTTATATGAGCTGAACTCTATAGCAGAGTTATGCAGGCAGCCTAACCACTGGAGCAGAGAGAGCACAGTGCAGAGAAATTGAAATGGCTCCACAGGAATTGTATCAGGCATAGAATCATAGAAACAGAGAATCATAGAATTGTTTAGGTTGGAAAAGACCTTTAAGGTCATCAAGTCCAACTGTTAACATGGCACTGCCAAGTCCACCACTAAACCATGTCCCTAAGTGCCACATCTACACGTCTTTTAAATACCTCCAGGGATAGTGACTCAACCACTTCCATGAGCAGCCTGTTCCAATGCTTGACAACTCTTTCAGAAGAAATTTTTCCTAATACCCAATCTAAATGTCCCCTGACACAACTTGAGGCCATTCTCTCGCATCCTATTACTTGTTACTTGGGAGAAGAGACTGACAACACCCACCTCGCTACAACCTCCTTTCAGGGAGTTGTAGAGAGCAATAAGGTCATCTCTGAGCCTCCTTTTCTCCAGGCTAAACAACCCCAGTTCCTTCAGCTGCTCCTCATAGGGTTTGTTCTCTAGACCCTTCACCAGCTTCATTGCCCTTCTTTGGACACACTCAATGTCTTTCTTGTAGTGAGGGGCCCAAAACTGAACACAATATTTGAGGTGCGGCCTCACCAGTGCCAAGTACAGGGGCACAATCACTTCCCCAGTCCTGCTAGCCATGCTATTTCTGATAAAAGCCAGGATGCTGTTGGCTGCCTTGGCCACCTGGGCACACTGCCAGTTTATGTTCATCTGGCTGTCAACCAACACCCCCGGGTCCTTTTCCACTGGGCAGCTTTCCAGCCACTACTTCCCATGCCTGTAGCATTGCATGGGGTTGTTGTGACCCAAGTGCAGGACCCAGCACTCAGCCTTGTTGCACCTCATACAACTGGCCTCAGCCCATCGATCCAGCCTGTCCAGATCCCTCTGTAGAGCCTTCCTACCCTCAAGCAGATCAACACTCCCACTCAACTTGGTATTATCTGCAAACTTACTGAGGGTGCTCCCCTCATCCAGATCACTGATAAAGATATTAAACAGAACTGGCCCCAATACTGAGCCCTGAGGAACACCACTTGTGACCGGCCACCAACTGGATTTAACTCCATTCACCACAACCCTTTGGGCCTGGCCATCCAGCAATTTTTTAGCCAGCGAAGAGTACATCCATCCAAGCCATGAGAAGCCAGTTTCTCCAGGAGAATGCTGTGGGAAATGGTGTCAGAGGCTTTACTGAAGTCTAGGTAGACAACATCCACAGACTTTCCCTCATTCACTAAGCGGGTCACCCTGTCACAGAAGGAGATCAGGTTAGTCAAGCAGGACCTGTCTTTCATAAATCCAGGCTGACTGGGCCTGATCACCTGGTTGTCCTGTATGTGCTGCATGATGGCACTGAAGATGATCTGCTTCGTAACCTTCCCCAGCACCAAGGTCAGACTGACAGGCCTGTAGTTCCCCAGATCCTCCTTCTGGCCCTTCTTGTAGATGCGCGTCACATTTGCTAATCTTCAGTCAACTGGGACCTCCCCGGTTAGCCAGGACTGCTGATAAATGACTGAAAGTGGCTTGGTAAGCACTTCTGCCAGCTCCCTCAGTACCGTGGGGTGGATCCCATCCCACCCCATCGACTTGTGTGTCTATGCTGTCAGAAGGGCAGCACTGAGCCAGAGTTGGTAAGCTTTGCTTGACTTCAGTGCAATACATAACTGATTATTTTGGTGTCTCTGTAAATGGGCTTCCTGTCATTTCCTGTGTAGAAAAAGTCACTAGATCTACATAGAATCACCTCAGTGCAGACTCCATGCTGCAGATAATCAGACTTACTCTTTCTGAGCTGAAGCTAGACCTGGAAACAGTATTGCCAAATTTTTGCAGTGCTGCACCTGAACAGTGCACGATCTTGCAGATCAAACATATATGGAGCTAGCTCCGATGTCTCTCTTTATTATAAACAATAAAACTCCACTGATATTCCTCTCAGGTTTGCATAGCTGCCTACTGCTAAGAAAATTGCCTTGCTCATTATTCTGCCAACACAGCCAGTTGAATTCCATTTTACAGATATTTCTCATCCTAGATAGCTAACAGACAGGTAGAAAAGCTATTTCAAAGACACCAAAGACATCTCATCCTCTCCAAAAAGACTTTAGATTCACAAGTGACCGTTATTTCACTGATTAATGTTTTTAAAATGTTTAGACTAATCTGTTTCACTTGGATTTGCAGTGAAACACCAGGAAAAAAATCTCTTCTCAAGCAAAATTGGACAATTCTAGAATTTGTGGAAGACAGGTATAGGTTTGCTTTCTCTTCTTCCGTGCAAAAAAGAGACACCTTACTTCAGAAGAAAGGAATCTGAGCTATGGATGACAATTAGCATTATGTCAGATTATTTGGCAGCAGGCAGGAAAGGTGCTCCAAGTAAAGGATATCATTCTGACATCCACGTAGTCCAGTCATTCACTAACAGCTTCATCTGTGTGAGGGGCTGCTGCCTGCAGAGTCTTCATTGCTTGGAAGGGAACAGATTCTGTAGCATGAAGTAAACTTGTCTAGTATGCTGAAATCACCTGACTTCTACCTGTGAGCTTCGATGATGTCCCCATCTCCTTTCTGAATGGCAGGTAACTGAAAGTGAGTAAAAGAGAAGTTCGTGTTCACAGAAGTCCTACTTCATAATGCAGAATGTTTCTTGCATGCATATACATATAGACCAGATACAATCTGATTCTTTGTTGTTTGAGATGAACACACTTCAACACTTTATATGCAGATTATTCTCCTGTAGATTGCCTCACTGAGTAGAATAAGAAGGTTTGTCTTTGTATTTGAAATATATTGGAATTGAAGAAGAGGACATTTTGAGTCTTTTCATTTTAGTTTTAAGATCTTTAAGGAATGGACAATCATGAATGGATCAATAAGTATTGATCCAGATTTTCAGTTTAAATTTAAACCTTTGTTTAGATTTACAAACAATCAGGTAAATGTTGAGCTTTCTTCTCTATTATTGCATTCCCTCTAATTTTCCTCTAATAGAAAGGGAAAATGTGTTCAAATACACCAAGAAAGGCCACCCGATAAATATAATGTGATAGTGTGTGCAGACATTTTGTGTTGCATTGGCCCAAATGCGTCCTTAAGAGTCCAGGTTTCCCAAAGAGTTCAGTTAGGATTGAGTAGGCATCTGACCTATTGGATGGCACACAAACTTTATCAGTAAGAAAAAACAAAATCTAAAAAAGCCCCTGTATAAATAAAATCTTTAATCCTTCTGAGGTAAAATAAAGACAGGGAGCAAATTGTCTGTCAAAAAACAGCTGGCACAATACATCTAAAAAGATCTGCTGACACTAGTCAAATCTCTGTAGGGGAAGAAATGCCATGCAACTCTGTGTCAAAACAACAGAGTACATTTTGGTGCAAGAAAATAGATGTGACAGAAGCTCAACAAATCTATCCATATTGGGTGATGGTTCTTAACAGATTCAGAAAAAAATAGACAATGGTAAAAACTAAAACACCCAGGACCTTCAGTCATATCCAAATCAATTTGTGGTCCTTGTGACACCGAAATCTTACCAGTGCCATTTGAAGTCACTCCCAATTCTTCGGACTTTGGAAGAGGGATAGTTTGTTCATCAACCAGTTCAGCAAGGTCTGGTGTATCACCAATAACTATGATACTTACTATGTATCTGTCACAAATATAACAGTTGGCTTTTCTTTGAGAAGCAGAATATGCTAATATGTGTAATAACTTTACTCTGATACTGCTTTGTTACTGGGAGTTTACCCTGCACCCTGATCTAAACCAGGTGAGAAATATCACCTTCCAGAATGCCCCTCTCCCTACAGACTGTAGAGAAAATTCAAAAGATTTTGTGCAGCCAACATTTGATTATGTGAATGCCACCCTACATGGCAAAGTAAAGCAGCATGACTGTTTACTGTCTTAGAAGTAAGCATGTCCTGCACTGCTTTACTTATAGCCAGCTGCTTCAGCTAGCAATGCAAGTTATTAGGACTGGTTCACCTGGTGCTCATCAGGAGAGGTTCAGTGATACTGATAATGCCATTAAAACACACGAAACAATGACAGCATAATGAGGTCCATGGTTTAGCATGGAAATCAAAATCACTGTGACCACAGAAAGTAATGCGAAGATACAGACTTATCTTGTTGTCAACATAATCATAGAAAATAATTCACAACTATACCCTATCTTACTGTCATTGAAATTGTGGCAAAAGACCCTAGACAGGAACTACAAATCTTCATTGGTCTCAGCTCTCAGATATTCCTTTTGTCCAGATACTATTCAGTTCCTATAATTTCTGTTAGAAATATCACTGACCAAGCATAATTTGCAAACAACACAAAGGCTTGAGATGCATTTTAAAATGAACTTCTGAGGTATGGTATTGGTTAATAGTTTCGCTTCAGGTTCATAATTATTTTTATCAGTGTTATCTCCTTGCAGCTTTTTAATTGTCTAAGACCATAAAACATAACATTGTTTATTAGAAAAAAAGAAGCAGCAGCTCTTTCGTAACGTAATGTAACGTAACGTAACGTAACGTAACATAATTTTGCTGTTGGTGTTATTAACATAAAAGGATATACTGAAACAATTTTTAAAACTGTTACAATATTTAATTATAGTAGTCAGATTTTATTCTTTAGTTTTCTGTCCTCTTCATCTCTTTTATTATATCATCTATCCTTTTAAGTTAAACTACTTCTGCCATTGACAAGAGGAAAAAACCTGTCTATTTCTTTGTTAGAAATTAGTCTTCACATACTCTCATTTATGAAGGAACCTTGTGATGTGCCTAAATTTCAACATGTGAGTAAGAAGTTAGGTTATTTTCACATATATAATATTTCTTCATAATTTCAGGCTAAAAACATCCTTAGAAGTGTTACTCATAGTTCAAGTAAATAATCTTAATTCATTAGTTTGAGAAAAAGATGTTAAAACATGTGGAACAATGAGGGATTTGAATAAGGGGAAAGAAGAGAGGATCAATATCTCTTTTTTTGGGGGCAGAGAGAAGTAGTTATCTCTTATGGTTCTAAGTAGTGGCATACAAGATAATTGCAGTATGCCAGAAAACCAGTGTCACTTACTGATTCCATGACATTTAATATTCAGAGCAACTGTGTACTTTAATTTCCAAGTATGTCTCACAAGGATATTTTACAGGCTCTCTTTTAGGATTAGGAATGAGAAATTACAGGTGGAGTAGTGTGAAATATTCTGATATGAATAACTTTGTAACTGGTTGCAAGGCCATGGCTAAAGAATAGAAAATAATAATAAATGATATATAAATATATAAATATTTAGCAGCAAGTATTCATAGCAAAATTTTATTCACATCCACATTGTTCAAATTCCCACAGTATATCCCACAGTTTAGTACAATTACGCATTATTTTATCACTGAGAACAGTTTATCCTTGACATTGTTTTGAAAGAAAGTGGGAGATGCTAGGGAAAGTTGACATATGTAGATATGAGCAGAAGCTACAAAAATTTTTTGTTCTGCAAAGTATCTTCAGAAGCTACTGGAACACACATCTTTGATACCATCCTACCTACATGCTCTATACAGTGTATGGAAAACTCTCTGTAATATTTGTCTGTGAAACATTATGTCCCTCAACTAAGGGACATGTTTCTTACCAGAACTGTGCTGACTGGGTTTATCTCCAGAGATTTGCATGCTGATGAACAAGCTTCTCTAGGCAGTCTGAAAAGGCTGTGAACTGGCCTCTAAAGCAGCTGTGAGAATAGACTCAAAGGGGGAAAAAAAGCTTTCCAAAGGTCATGGCATTATATGGTGGAATCAGTGAGCCACAGAAAATAACTCATTTCCAAGAACAGAGCAAGCAGAACACTTTGAACAACTCTGGTAATGGAGAATTTGGAAGATACTGTATAGGAAAACAGGAAAAAATACAACATTGCCTACTGATAGTATTAGACACAGATGATGTGATTAAAGTGAGAATAAAAGACAGTACTCCCTCAGGAATCTTTCTTGAAGATATATCTTTCCTTCATTCCCTGCATTTAAATACTATGTGAAGATGCAGAATTCCATTACCTGTTTCAATGCAATAAACAGTTCCTTTCAATAGTTCTTTAAATTACGAATATACAGGGGAGGTGGAGCATTTGACCTAATGATTTATCTGAAATTTAATGCTGTGACTCACTGACAAACTACAACATATTCATAGAATTTAGTAAGAAAATATTAGTTCTTTCCTATACTGGGTCTCAGAAACATAGTTTTGCACAAGGAAAATACAGTATCACTTTGTGCTGTTTAAACAAAAAATCCCTGGATGGTGTAAATGGCATTACTATCTTCCTTTTAGTAAGCCAGTTTGCACCAGATGAAAATATTTGCTCTTTCAGATGTCTCTCACAGTAGCAACTATCAATCTTCCGGTTGATGTGATTATGCATAATTCTGAATGTATTCTATCAGCCCTTGAGAAACTTATGCTCTTTGTCTTTTCTTAGGGCAAATCCAAATTAGTAAATTCTTTCCAAATGAAAATATTTCTAATTATTATTTTACTGACAAATGCAAATTTTTGCATTATTTAATTTGCAAGAATGGTATCATGACCACCCTAGATCCTAAGGTGTTTTTCAATAATATTTATTCAAGATGAATGAATATTTCTCATTTATTTAAAAAATATAATGCATGAAAAATTCTTACTAATTTCTTAAGAGATGTTTTTATGGGATGGTTTTCCTTGGATAACTATTTATGTACCTTATAGTTTACTCTTACATAGGTGATTAATAAAAAACACATTCACAGTAGTTGTGGAAAGAGATAAACAATCCTTGAGGTATCCAGACAACATTGCAGAGATCATTGTAAGTCACCCGACTAACCATTCAGCTAACTTCTTACAAATGCTGATGAAGGATTAGTTTAGCTTTTGTTACCTTTGCCTTAAGTTTAAAAAAATCTATAATACTTTTAGTCTTGTATACATTAAGTATCTTCTTGATTTGTAATAATATTTATAGTCAGAATCTTTCTCTACATTTTTAGGACTTTTGGAAAGATATCTTCCAATCCAGCAGTCTATCATAATTTCATAATCTGCTCAAGACCTTTGTTCACCTCCTGCACTAAATGCAGAATTTTGACAGTTTGACAAGTTTTAATAGACTTGTTCTTGGGGTTTATTTTCATGATGTCTGTATTTGGTAGCTAATGAGCTGTAGGGCTGTAAAATTTGAATCTTTTTTGTAAAGGTTTCTAGATGTCTTGCTTCATAGCCTTAAGGACTAGACTTTGATTTTACAAAGCTCTGTATCTCTTGGGCTTGTGGTGGCATGACACCATCGTTGTCCAGCCCAAAGCAAAGATTAAGGAGCAGTAGGAAAATTTGCTTTCTGTTTGTATCTATCACTCTTCACCGATTCCATGCTGTCTGAGACTTACTGCTGAAACTTTTATATTGCTAAACTTAACAATTATGAATCCTCTTGGCTATGATATTCATCACGCAATAATACTGAAATTTTTACAATGGCATAGAGATCCATAAGATGTATCACCTGACATCATGATTTAGTTGTTTAGTTTTGGTTATGGATTTTGATAAAAGCATATATATATTGACTTTAGAGGGATGAGCTTGTTTCCACAGACAAGTTTCTTGAAGATAAGATGTATTAGTGCCTTCAAAACATTATTCACATATCTCACATTGGAAGACAGAAATCTTTCACCTTTCAGTATTTTCATGATGGACCTGTTGGTTGTCTAAAAAGATCCTGAAAAAGACTTTGTGTAGCACCTTATGACAGAATTATTTTTTCTAACCTGGAGTCTGGCTAAGGGCACCCACATATGGAACTGCCTGATGTGTTTTCACACTCAGCAGAAAGGATTTGAGGGGTTTCTAGGTACATCTGGAGACTTCTCATTTGGTTATGACCCTGTTGGGTAGAAAGTTCCATTCCTGATAGTGTTAAACAGCAAACAGCGATACTTGTTAGTGAACTGGCTTTATGTAACCAGTGAAATATTTAACAACTGAAAGATGAATATCTGCTTTGTCAAAGAAACTTGCAATACACACTAACAGAATACTCTGGTCTTTCATTAATTTCATTCTATATTTATGGCTTTGATGACCCATCCATCTTTTCCACACTTTCAAATATCTCACAAATGCATACATTCTCTACCAACATCTGAAATGTCAAGAACTAGAGAGTGGAACCAAGCATCAGAAGCATGTCACTGGAGTTCCAGCCAGGTTAGTGAGACACCTTATAGATCTGTCTCAATATATCTGGAATGGCAAAGGTATGAAAATGGTAAGTACTGGGGGAACAAACTATCCTGACGTTTATTTAGATAGTGCAGATGTGGGTTTGGGTCATGTTTTGTTCATGGTTACTCTTGTTTTATCTGGGTAGATTGAAATGTATGCACTTGACATGTTATTGTGTCTGATTTTTCTCTCTTAATGTCTACAGAACGGTAGAGATTAAGTTTCAGAAGTGCAGCATTGATAGAAGTGTAAGCAGCTCAGCTGTTCATCTAGTTATAGTTGTGGTGCTGAACAAATCTGGTTGAATGACTGAAAACTTAAACTTGAGCTGTAGAAGTAATTTGTCTGAGAGAAGGATATGGGTGTGTAAGCATGGAGTTATAGCATGATTTTTCTCATGCTGGAAGCACCTAGAGCTTCTTGGAATCAGCACAAAGTAGAGACAATTTGCTAAAGATAATGGAAACAATACAGATTATGGTCACATGTTATAAACACCTAAAAAAGAAGGAAAGCTGTGACGTCTTCCACTCTCATCTAATAGCATTATTGGTATTATTAATTATATTAATTATCTAATATTAATTGTAAAAGACATTGTAATGAAATTTTCTATGTTAATGCAAAGTAATCTGTGCTGACTTGTTACCCACGGGGGATACTTTTTCCAAAGGCACAGGTTTCCCTGTTGTGTTTAAGAAGTTGCCTTTTCCTTCCCTTTTAAAGTTTTACTTTCTACTGTAAATTATTTTCAAGGTTAATGAACTGAAAATTAGTTTGACTTTGCAATTCCCAGAATCTAACATTGGTGGAATCTCCTGTTATGTGAAATATTTTGTGAAGTATAGGTAAAATAGTGGCAACGAGTGAAAAACACATGGAGCATTTCTGCGTGTGTGGGTTTCTAATGTTAGACACCAGTTAAAGGCACTGATTAATACACTTGCAGTTGATTCCATTTGTAATTACTTTCTTTCTCCAGTAAGACTCAGTTTTAAGGGCAGTAATAGTGCAGAACACAGTGGTTAATTGTGTGTGTTACAGCTTCTAAAATTGTGTACACGATTCATTTGGAGGTCTTACAATGTACATGCACAAGCCAAATAAATTAAAAAATAAAGGCCTCTTATTAATAATGATTTTTTTGACACTTGGCATAGTCTTTTGTGTTGTGTGAAAAAATAGACACACAGCTGTTAATTGACAAGGTAAGTAATAATCCTTTGATTACAGTAGCTAAAGGCTGTCCTTTAATGGATTTTACTTGTCACTTTTAATTCTTTTTAATCTTTGTCTGCATTTCATTAGAACGGCTTTATCATTCTGATGGCCCTCCTGTCGTTATTCTGATTGAGTTAATGGGTTGTCGTCATACCACAGAGCTCTGGTATAAAATATAATAGTGTTATATTTATAGTCTTCAGGGACATTTTTAAGATGATTGCTTTGCCAATCAGCTTTTCTGGTTTTACATAGTACATTATTGTAAGTGGAGTGCTGTATTTTGCTTTCTCTTGCCTGGTAGGTACTCTGAGCAAAGCTTCTGTCTTAATCTTCCATGACTTAATCTACCTAGAAAATTCAACAGCCAGTTGGTGAGGGAGCTAGAAAAGGTCTGTTATAATTTTCTGTCCTGCTCATCAGCTGCGATTTTGATTTTCTGTTCAAAAGCTACATGCCTGCACTGCAGTTTTCCTAACAGATGATACAGGTACTTGAATATTATTCGAAAACTTACCTGAGGTCTCATAATGCAGCTATTAAAGTGGATTTGTTACTATCTTGTTTTCAACTTCAGCTGTACAGCTGAAGGATGCATGATATTTAGGCCTTTATGCTTCATTTTACTTATCTTTGGAAAAACTAGTGTTGAGGGTACTGTATTTTTTCCACATGTTATTGAGGAGCCTGATAAATTGCTAACAGTTTTAAAGATAATACCATTTAATGGAAGAAAACCTTGTTAAATAATTGTGGAACATGTGTCAGGTAGCTCATGATTATTTTTTCAATTAAATCTTTAAACATTATGCTGGTTGCATATAGAATGATACTTGGGTGAACAAACATATTTGTCTTTTTAGGTTGAGACAAACAATATACTATAATGTAAATTATTGCAGAGAATCCATTAATACAGTTTTAATGATTATATCTGTGATACAAGTCCAGCTGTGACACTGAGCCATGTTATTGGTATGGAACTATATAATACTCTGCTACAGAACAGATGTTGTAATTATAATAGGCAACATTTTATTATGTGTTTCCTAGAGCATGACTTACATGTTTATAACAATGAAGTAATCTTGCCTATGAGCTAGGAAATGAGGAAGATATGTGGAAAGTAGCTATCTGAATTGATGCATTTCTATTTTTAAAACAATTTCAGTGTAACAATCTCGTTTCTCCCTTTTCTGTAGAGATTTGCTAAAATGGGGTGCAGTTTTCAAAGAACATTAGTGCTTACATTTATTGTCTAAAAATTGTTGATGAAGAAGCTGAGACATGCTGATAATGTATTATATCAGTAGGCAAGGTTTTCAGGACTGTAAATAGAAATGCAGAGGATTTTTTAAAACTGTCTTCTATAAAGAAAAAATATCTATTATATTTGGGGTAGTCTGTGTTGGTAGCATTAAACAGCATTTTCTTGACAAGAGCTACTTATGTACCTTGTGTTGTTTAAATCTCTTACAATGTTAAGTAGTGTAGAAGAAAAATACCGTGTCTGTTGATATGTGTATATTCATATATACACGTATGTTTGCTTATGCTCACTGTGCTTGTAATTAACTGTTTAATTGGAGAGGAAGCAATTCATATTTCTTTAGTCAATGAAACTTTTCTTTGAGACACACTTTCATACGCTACATTATTAGCAGACCTTAAGCATGTAACAGATACCTGACTGTGACATTTGTTCTTTTCAGTTCCACATATTAAATTGCAGATGTTAGAGCTTGATGAATCATGTGCTGCTGCAAAAAAATGGTATTTTGTTGAAGTTCCAGATGCAACTATTTTTAAATGTTCTAATCAGAGATAGAGGCTCCAGAATAATAACCTCTATGGTTTTCTCCTGGGACCACCAGAGAACATCCTTTGGGCTATCTAGCTTTTAAATAATTACTATTATTGTTATTTGCATTCCTATAGTGCCCAGGAACCCCAGCTGGGAAGGAACTCCATCCGAGTCCTCCTATGCTATTTCTGCATGACAACAATCCAATATGAAATACAGTACAGACAAAGCTCACTTTACAAATTCTGTCCCATGCAAATCATTGAGTCCAAGTACAAGATATGCAGAGATTTTTTTGATAGTAGCAACCTGTTCACTTTTTGAAAACCTTTCAAAGACAAATATTTTCAAAACAGTATACTTAGTGCCCAGGTTTTTGTCATCTTCTTTCCCTTTTTGGGTAGCTACAGCAAAATGGCTCACATCAGCATTAGTATATTGCAGAGAAGTCCATATAACAGCACTCTGAGAGATGGTTCACAGGTATTGCTATTCTCTTGTAATTTTTAATGATTTCTAATATTGTACCTACTGTCTGAGCTGTTCTTCAATTCCAATATATCAGCAGTTATGTACATTACTGCTTGACTTCGATGGAAGCAACCTCTCCTGTTTTCTATACTTAGTTCAACATAACTGACTTTATAGCTTGCTTAAGGATTGATTTATTTCTTTCTCTCCTCTATGAATTTGCCTTTGTGGATGGTGCCAAACAAACTCAACAGATTTATTACAGTATTTTTCTAGCCCAAGTTAAAGGATAGGCAAGAGCAGATGATGGTTTCATGTGGGACCTATTGAAATACAGTGGTCATAGAACTGTAAACATTTACTAGAAACCTACAAGGAAATAAAACGGCTGCTAGAAATGTTTTAGTGTAGCTTTACTCCACTGAGCTGAATCAGCAGAGAAAAATTCAGAAATTTAGAGGTGTTTTATGAAGTATCTGTTCACTCTCAAGTGGTCTGCTGGACTACCCTTATTCTATATCAATAAATGAGGGCTCATTGACAGAGGTAGATGAGTGGCAAAATTCAAAAGACACAAGAAAGTCAGAATGGACATTTAGAAGATACTGGGTAGAGAAATGGAGGCAAAAACTGACAGAAAGCAGAGAGCGAGAGGAAAAAAAGAAGGAGAGACTAAAACAAAAGAACTTGGATGAAATAATAAGAGAGAATATGTGCAAGTTGAAAATAGCAGGATTTTAACTTCAGCTTCGACTGATGATATTTAATGCCCTAAGTCTCTAGATACCCTAGCAATAGTTGGGTTTATCTTTTTCATCTCTCTTGCTTTAGCACTGCACTATGAGTTATAATTAAAGCAGGGCTAAGATAGCAACAAAACTGAATAAATTATTCATTGAAAAATGGCAACATTTTCTAAATAATGTATTCAATGAATAATATTCAACTAAAAATAGGTACAATATACACAGTATTCTGTGCACACTCAGAGTTGGTCCTTGGCCCACATTTTATCATAACTAGTAGATTGATTTATTTTCTTTCTAGGAGAGGCAAGCAAGAAATACTGCTTTTCTTTCTAGCCTCACAAGATAGGATATATGAGTGCATTTTGCTGTTACAATTTTAAAGTTCATTTCCTATAGTATTCTAATAAGTAAAAGTGAACTAATCTCTTCACTGGAACTTAGTGGTGGCCTAGACATTGGTGATGATACGATATGCTCAGAAAAGGAAAATAAAGATAGTTCCAAAACCCAAAGAAAATTAAAGAGAATTCTGACTGACAGCAAAAAGGTACACAGAAAATTTTGAGTGGAAGCGGATATGAGAAAGGATTTATGGAACAGGCAGAAAGCTGTATTGCCTTACTGAAAAAGTCCGTTGCAGCTCAGTGGCAATACAAAGGGCACCAATTGCCAGTGAAAAGCCATGGGGAGAAAGTGGAAGAAAGGGTACATAAAAATTAACCAGTAAACATGGGAATATAAAATAGAGAGTATTTAAAGAAAGATTAATCAGTGTAATGCAGTTGAGATACATTAAGTCATGTTTCATATTATATTCTAGTATCCAGAATCACAAAATCATTTAGGTTGGAACAGACCTTGAAGATCATCTAGTCCAACTGTTAACCTAGCACTGACAGTTCCCAACTACACCATATCCCTAAGCTCTATGTCGACATTGAATATGTTAGAAGTGTTCCAAATACAAAACCAAATGTTAAATGGATTTAGAACTGTCCCTTCTCCTCTGTTTCCTGAGAAGTTGGACCTGTTGTAATTAATTTTACACTATCATTTACACTTACTTTACATTACATAAACATGTTGTTCAGTTTTACATTAAATAAATACATATTTTTAAAGCCGCTGTCAAAATAATCTTGTTGAAAAGTGGGACGATGAAAGGCGTTATTGACAGAATACTGAATTTTATTGTCAATTGAGGTAAATAGAATAAATTGATTGTGGCTTTATCACGCAAAAGCATAGTTGCCATTTTGTACAGAAGTCATCACCACCCCACTTGTCAGGACTTTCTAAATTAAAGTCTATTAAAAACAGGAACATGGAAAGCAATCTAGTGGAAAATATCTGTGTTTTGGCTCATTCAGACTTCTCTTGTTAAAGCATTTGAAATATATAGAATCTTTCAAAAGTTTCTTGTTCAACCACAATCACTGTAATCTGCATTCATTATAATACTGTGCATTGTGTTCCTTTGACAGCAGAGCTAAGCAGTCAATATTCTCCTTTTCAGCAGTCTGTGCTGTACCAATCTCATATGGTTAATAATTGAGACAGATGCACTGTATAAGAATTTCACAGTTGTACCAAATGCATGTTGGCCTCTTGCAGCCTTCTGTTAGCAAGCAAACGCTTAAAACAATACATACTACAGTAACTTCTTGCTTAGCTTTTAGAATAATTTAAATGGAAGAGCTAAACCCTGTATTTTAAATCTAGAAGAAAAAATGGTATAACAATATAGTTTAAAATACATACAAACAAATTATTATGTAAAACCAGCAGTTAAAAGATGTAAAATGCCAGTATATGCAAATACATAGCTAAGACACCCAAACAAACTTAACTTTTTGTAGGCCATAAAAAAGACAAAGATACATATTACATACAGCCCGTGCTTCTAAGTGATATAAACTTTCTTTTACTTATCCATATATATATCTAACTATATTTGTTCCTCTCTTGTAAATAATTTTCTTTGAAGTTTAATTGTCTTTTGTGTTTAGAATAATGTCTCATTGAATGTATAAAAATGTCAGATAATAATTAAGTCTGCATAATACATCTGCTTAATGCCACAGCTGTGTTAGGCAAAGAAACAAAGCCCAAGATGCCCTGAAGTGGCAGTTAAACAAGCCTGTACATGATATGTAGGATCCAATATTTATAAGAGTTTTGAGGAGTTTTATACTTGATAAATTTCATATTGTTTCTAATTTGTGCATATGAAGGCTGACATCACAGAATCATATGACCACAGGATAATTCAAGGTGGAAGAGACCTCAGGAGTTCTCTAGTCCAACCTCCTGCTCAAGCAGGGTCAGCTGTGAGCTCAGACCAGGTTGTTCAGGGCTTTGTCCAGTCCGGTCTGGAAAACCTCAAAGATACAGAACATGCAACCTCTCTGGGCAACCTGTGCCACTGCTTGATTGTCCTCATTGGGAGAAAGTTTTTCCCTATATTCAGTCTGAACTTCCCTTCTTTCATTTTACGCCCACTGCCTCTCATCCTCCCATCATGCACGTCCGTGAAGTGCCCAGCTCCATCTTTTTGATAACCCCTTGCAAATACTGCTGTTAGGCCCCTCCAAAGCTATCCCTTTCCCAAGGTGACTAAGCCATGGTCATTCAGCCTCTCCTTACACAGCGAGACCTCCATCTTGACCATCCTGGAGGGCCTCATCAGACAAGGAAATCTCTTATAATTAGGTAGTACAAATCTCTTGAATTGCCCAGATAGTACAAAAGGTACCTGCCATCACGTTAAGGTGCTTTAGCTTTATTGAAGAAAGACATTTCCAGAACATTAGCAGTTCTTCCTTTCCTTCACTCCTAGTCCCTATCCACTGGGTGATGGTTCTACCTGTGATCTTATTTTTCACTTTCAAAAACTGAGATTACACACAAAAAGAAAGGTTAGACTGGTTTCAGCAATGACTGGAAAAGAATTGAAGACATTTTCAGTTCATATTTTGGGCTAAAGATATCATTAGGAGGTCTCATGAATTATGCAGAGACATGAAAAATGTGATGGTTACATGTGTATTAAATAGTAGATTTTTATGACAAGTGCAATGTATAAATAATATCAAGTTGCTTACTCTGTCTACTAATCCATCTTCGTATGCTAGTGACATATTTAATACAGGAATTTTTTTGCCACAAAAAGCCCTAGATAAGAAGTGTTTACTGTTTTGCTACAGTTTACTTTTTTTTTGTAAATTCTTTGTATTTGTACATATAAACAGCTATTTAATATTTTGGTAGACACTCAATCATTAAGTGATTATATTTTTAAAAATAATTACAGTAATACTGCATTTTTGGTTATTATTAATTCCCCAGTATGCAAATTAATGTTTAACTTTTACAGGGAATGTAACTTAAACATATTGTTTCTAATAGTATCATCAATTAAGGTCACACAGGAAGTGAGCAATATATCAGGAAGTTATTGAATCCATTTATATATTTCTTTTCTTGCTCTGTATGCTTTGATCTTTCACTAATATATTTTGGTCACTCTTTGTATAATTCTGAGGGAGGGAGACTTTTTATTTCTTTTTTCATATGCACTATACCATGTTTGTCACAGTAATTGCAAAACCAGTTATAAACTTAGTACTGGATTCACTCAAAAATTTTATTCTCAAAGAAAAATAAACCTTTGCTATGTGTGTTAAGCTTGAACTTTAACCTTATACTAAAATGATAATCACTTAAGATCATGAATTGTGGCTAACAGTACAATCAGTTTCTTAGTTAGATAGGTGAGACAAGATCATCCTTTTGACTTCAACTCAGAAAAGAATGCCCTTGAATTCAATCACAGAGCAATGGGCAACATCAGATGAGAGATATAAACACACAGTCACTCAGAACCATGGTGTATATTTTTAGTCAAAGTAATACCCCTCTCTGATGTTAAATAAGCGGAATAATTAACATGTCCAAAATGGCTATACTAAAAATTGTGAAACAGAGCCAAAGAGTCTTCTAAATGGAGAATGTGTTTGGGGTTTTTTTTCTGTTTCATAAGTACTTTATGCTGTGTTCTTAGCTGCTGTTTTGATTCTTTCTTCTTTATGCAGGTATATACCTACAATTGCAGTATTGCATGTGTCAAGTTTTGTGGGCAATAGGGAACTGTGATTTCTGAAATGGTCTATGCCAAAAAAATGGATTTTAGACTGGCTATCAGATGCAATCGTAGTCTCTGGCTATGAACTTAACAACAATATGTTTGTCTCTCCCTTAGTTAGTGGAAGGACTGTATAAAATTAATGGGAAGCTCTCTTTTCCCAGGGATCTTCTTAACTTCTTGGCTAATGTTTTAACTCTGTTTTCAGGATGTCTTTTAAAAATGGCATAATATAGTTAGCATTAGAAAAGTCAATGAAATCTATTAATTTTCTTTTAAAATAATTCATTGAAGACAGTAATAATGACCATATCATTTGTCTGTTATGGTAAATTTCACTGAAATTAACTCTTTGCATGGGCTGAATTTATCTTCACTTAGTTATGCTTGAAAGTGTTCTTTGCCTGCATGAACATAAGATAGAGCTTTTTCTTCTGCGACAGAATTCAAATTTTTATAGGCTTTTCAGTTTTAACTTTAATACTTGCTGTTGTAATTTTAAACTTAGATATGCCAAAGGTAGTCTCTGCAAAACGAATATGGAAGAATGATAGGCTGGACTGAACTTTATCTGACTGCATTTGGGCACAAATTTGTGACTAGAGAAAGACTTAAAAAGTCATTGTAGTTCTCAAATTCTTCTGATTAGGAACAAGTTTCTGTAGTCATTATTCTTTCTTCACAAAACTTACCTAAGTTTTCTTATGCAAGAACACTCTGTTCATCTGTGTTTATGCCAGATTTTAATTAGGACTTTTGGGTACTACCACAATATAAATAATTAATAATTATAATTATGTTAATATTAAAAGGTTTGAATGCACAGGGAAAGGAACACTGGTATTCAGTTTACTGTTGATCTGATTAGTAATCATGCTTTCTGGAGACAACAGTACAATGATAACTAAAATCAATGTCATTCTTCTGGCAAAACAGTTTGTGATTTTTCATTATCCCTGCCCTCATTTGCAAAAACCCTCTCAAAATACTTACTCTTTATAAGGCTGCATTTTTTGTGATATGGCAGCTTCATGCAGATGAGCAATGGGTTTATGATGTCATTAAAGCCTGGCACCACAAACTGGCAAAAAATGTGCATTTTTATTTACTATTTGACTTGCTCTTTAATGTGTCATTTAGTACTTACAACCAAAATATTTGTTCATCTAATTGTTTTGGCAGTTGCATACAGTACAGATTATATAAGGAAATAGAAAGTTAGAGTGTTGCCAGTTTGGTAAACACTTTTCATGAGAATTTTCAAAATCTTAACAAAATAATAATGTCAGAAACAAAAAAACACTACTAAAACCAAAACCACAAAATTAAAACTTTGGACTATGACAATAGACAAACTACATGTCAATCAATGTAGAATTTTTCCCTGTTGAGAATTCCTACAGAGAAAAAATATCTGCAGTTAATGACATAGATTAAATATTTATTTAAAACAGTGTCTTGGAATCAGTCTCTTTTTAAATTTTCCTAAAACCACTGGGTACAGTGAGCTATTACAAAATTGTTACAGTGAGGTTTAGTTGGTTTCATTCTGCTAGAGAATTTATTGCTTTGCTAACATATTGGAGCTATGGTTTTGGCCAACCTGATCATTAATTTCTAAACTTTCATGCACCTTGTTCTTAAATATGCAAATAATGATTAGAATTTTCAGTGGAAAATGGACATTTACATGTAATTGGTGCACAGTACCCTGATGACAAGCACCTTCCAGCTCCTTATTAGTGGAAATAAGCATTCCTGGAATTTTAGAGGTTACAAATGAGTTTGCCACTGCAATCGTCTTCCATTTGCTCCAGCATGACAAGGGATGATCAATCAGTCCGTTATGAACAACTTTAAGAAAAGCAAACAATAAGCTATATAGCTCTCCAATTATTAATAATCTTCTTCCTAACATGCAGACTGTTTTAAGGAATATCTTTGATAGACAACTACAATTTCACTGTATTTATCAATGTTTTGTTTACCATTTAATCAAATAACCAGAGCTGATAGACCTGCCTTCCAAAATATGTCTCATTCTTTCTCATTAATTTTACAATAAATTAATTCGCAGAAAAGCTAAATTCCCTAATACAGGATGGTTCATATACACCCTGCTTGCTATCCAGCTCCCAAGCCATACTCTCCTAAATGGTTTGTTCCTCTTTGCTTAGTACTGCAACCTGTGAACTCATCTATGAAGACACTGGCAATATACCAGAATAAACAGAGACATTCGTTGTACTTAATCTCTATCTACAAAGACCATTAAGTTTACAAATTATGTGTTTAAATTTGTTATTACTGAGCAAAACGTATTACATTATTATCCATTATGAGCATTTCTACAGTCCTGATATTCAACATTTATGGACATCAAAGTGTGGGTAGAAATGTTGAGTTGACCTGTGTTTTACAATATAAACATCCAGAAAGGTCAGTAGAAAACTTTGAGAAAAAAATCTTTACAGTTGTTTTCACATAGAAAGGTGATATAATTCCTTACAGAGGATCAAAATGAAATAGTTGTTAGATTGTGAAACTGGTTGTAAGAGTATTAGGGATATGAGGATTTACTGAGCTCTAGGGATAAGATATAATTAAAACACTCTGCCAGGATTAAAAAATAAAATAAACTGACAGAAGGCAGGTTTGATAACCATCTATAAAGCCTAGCCATTGAGTGGTGAACAAAAAGTCACAATCTCCTATAGAGTGTGGTAAACAAAAAGTCATAATCTCCCCACATGTCACAACATGACATTCAGGAACAATACTGAAGTAGTGGTACAGAATCTTCTATGTCTTTAGCAGAGAGACAAAACAAGGCAAACAATAATCCCAGAAATGGTAAATCCCATGTAACTTTAGTCATCTAAAATCAAGTGTCTAATTTTTTAATCTCAGGCCCTCAGCATTAAGAACATTTTATCTTATCTATTTTAGGACCCCTATTTTACAAGGGCCATTGTTCAGGTGAGAATTATTTCTCCACTGGCTGTAAAGGAAGTCTAAAGTGAGTAGTACTGTCCAAGACCAAATATAATTTTTATATGGTTGAATCAGGGTGAGTAAACCTATCCATGTAAGATTGATCACAATTCACTGGCAGTAAAGCAGTATGTTGAATGCATTTTCACCATGGATGTAGAGATGTACCATCGAGGGCTAGTTTCAGGACTCAGCAGTTTCTATTCAGATATGGACATAATAGGTTTACCTTTCCAGGCATTCATATTATACTGTAATAGAGAAATGTCTGCAGGGTGTAGAAGCTGAATATCTGGGCTGGAGTAGTAAATTGCCATAACACCTGGGCCTCAGAAAATATGTACATGTGTATCTGTGTGTGTATCTGTGTGTGCATGCATATGTAAATTTGCAGATAGCCACCCTTGTCTGTCACTCACTATGCAAAGTGTAGACTCGGGAGAGGGCATAAAAGTGTTGTAGAGTCCTTGTCACCTCAGAGCATTTCTCTTGACAGAAAAGCCTGATCAGTGTTGAGGAAGAGGAGTGCACGCTGCATGTGGAGTTCAGGGCTGATGCCTTGGGGAATTATGAGATTGTCTTTATTGTTTGCATTACAGTACCATCTGGGACTACCAGGCTTGGAGCTGGAGCCTTCTGTGGCAAGTAACCTTCAAACAGCCAGAAGGTATCTGCCCTGGATTTGTTGCAATTTAAATTAAAATACAAAGGACAGCAGATGGATATAGACAGAAAGAAGGGGAGGAAAAATGGGGGGGGGGGGGGGGGGGGGGGACGACACACCGAACAGTGAGGTAATACAGCATCAGTAGCCAAAACACCTTCTATTTTTGCACTACAGCAAAGGAGAGGCTTCCCAAGCAAAGTGAAGGAAAATAACCTCTTGACTTACTGGATGCTCATAGGTAACTGTCCCCCCAACATATGGGAGATCCTGAAAGTAAGTGTGAAGGTATTTTAAAATCCAAGCAACTGAGAGATACACACTGATGAGGTCAGTTTGTGGGTTTAAAGCAAGGAAGAATGAGATCTCCTGAGAGACATGAGAATAAGCTGTGTTGAGCTTTGACAGTAACAACAAATATTCCATTAGGTTGATTAAGCTGGACAGAGACTACATTAGCCAACATTCAACCAAACGTGTTTCTTGTCACATAATTATAATTACAATTATTTCTTGTCTTTCTTGCTTCTTCTGGACTCCCTTGCAGCTAGCCATTTCACATACAAAAAGAGGAAATCTTCAATATGTTTTTTTTTTTTTTTTTTGAATTGCTAATATGCAACAGGAATGGATTTATAAAAGCACAAAACCTTTAAAGCAATTCAGTTTGTTTATGACTTGTACAATCACCAGTTATCACGCTCTGAAACTTGTTTTGGTGAAATAGTTATATAATTGAACAATAATTAACTGGGCCCACTCCAATAGCTTCGTTACAAAAGAGGAGCGAAAACATTAAAGCTGCTTCAAAACTTACTGAATATCTGTTCTGGCCTTTAGGGGTTTTTTTTTTAGAAAGACTGACAGTCTGAGAATCCACTTAATGACCTTGAATTTGAAGTTGCTCCATCACAGCTAGATTTTGTGCCATTTAATCAGTTATATCCTCATGAACATCCTGCAACACAAGTGACACAAGGTAATTCAAAGCTGTTAGATAAGAGCATTAAAAGCTTGGGGCTGAATTTTTAAAACATGCCTCTCCTATGTGCTTGGGCAATTTTGACACACACAGCTACGCACATCCAAAAATACACTAGAGACCCTTCAGAAAACTGTAACATGAAGCATTGCTCCTGAAGGGTGAGCTTCTGATCTTAGCTCTGTAAGTAAAGCAGTAGATTAACATAGAATATCTAATATCAAATAGAATTTAAGGAATTACCTGCTCCATTATCAATGGCTTTTGTACAACTGAGATAGGGCTTTAATCTCTAATAAAATCATAAAAATTATTTCCATTGTCTTTCTCCCTTGTATTTTCCTCTAAATTCTTTAGCCTTTATTGATAGGGGCAGAAGAGAAATAGTCAGAGGTATTAGATGTCTATAAAATGTTAAAACAGAGTGAAATTTGTTTATTTATTTGTTAAAATTCTTCACTGGTTGTTAAAACTATGAACAAACATGTAAATAAAGCAGCGGTGGCTGAAATAGCAATGCCCATTTTGCAGGTTGCTATTCACTCAATCTGAACTTCCACAGCTATTTTAAAGAGTACTGTGTGCTGCTGAAATCTGTAGAGTATGATGAAATGTGATTTAATTGACAGGAGTTTGATTAATAAAACTGAAATGTCAAGTTATTTAAGATTAATATGTGACTTACCTTTCACTGTCATTATCAACAGTAGTTCAAACAGTGAAAGTGCTGGAATTTGTTTTAGGTAGTATTTGTCCTCATTTTAAACTGAAAAGCAAATTAAATTAATATTGGGTTGGGTCACACAGGTACCTTTTGCAGCTGAGCAAGGAAGGAGGGGGAAATAAGGAATTTAACAAAGACAATGACTAACAAAGGCAATGAAAACAGCTCTGGTGTGAACAGTGTATGTCACTTTATCTAGTTTTGCTGTATCTGAGTTTCTGGGAAGAAGCAGATGAGGTCTATGGGCTTGCTGTTGGTCAGAGAGCAGAATAAATGTACCTTTTGAAGGCCTGGTGTATGTTCACACAATGGCAAAATTGCAAGCAATTGAATTGGTCATCTTAAGGAGTTTCTTCCTGCCAACACAGATGTAGCAATGGACATACTCCAGCCCATCCAAATAGTAAAGGTTTCAGGACAAGGATGTGCAGACATTTATGCCTGCGATCTTCATCCTGAGGATTCCTGTCACTGTGGTTTACAGGTGTCAGTAGAGCCAACGTTACTGAACAGTGGATGCTGAGGAAATACTACATAAAAAGGTCATATTCAAGACTGGATGCATTTCAAGATGAGGACACTGTACTTAACAGTATGTTCAGATTCTCCCTCCTTAGCACTCTGTAGAGCCTGTGGAGTCCAGAAGAGCTGCACAGGGAGCCCTCCTTGGTGCCATCATTTAGCTGTCACAGTGCTGTGGGGCTTGAGGATATACTGTGAGGTGACTTTCTTCTGTGGCTATTGAGGAGACAAGAAGAGGACATGCACGATGGCATGGAAAATCAACTGATTATTCAAAATTTACTTGTTCTTTTACCTTGTGTTTATAGGTTTGACATTAAATCTCCAGAAATAGAAGGAAATTATGAACTACAGGCTAAATAACAGAAGAATACACTAGACTAAAATCTCACACATTTTACTTCATTAAAAATATTGAACTACACAAACAACAAATGCTGGCATAATCAATTTGATAATATAGTCATATAGATCAATGTCTTTACTTGCCATTTAGTATCACTTATTGATTTGACACCATTGTCTTCACAGGCAGTTCTTAACATTCATCTAGTTATAAATAAACACACACTGTGGCAAAACTATACACTTCTGCATATTCTTTGTAATATGTATTACAGAAAATTGATGGGTGGGGGATTGCTAAAGCAGCACAAAAAATGGTTTCTATGGCAGCATCTTGGACAAGATTTTGCTTTGATGTAATAGAATGTTTAAGACTTATTAGACCTATTTCATTTTCCATAGTGGATACAGCAGAGGCACCTGAATGGGGAAGTATTGAGCTGGTTAAAACAAAACGATTCAAAGAGCCAGTGTGGCCATATTATCACTAGGTCTGCAGGTTCAGCCATTTCCAACCACAGCTATGTGTCTTGTACCTTTTACATGACTGGAAAGCAGACTTTTAACTTCTGCTTTATTGACTTTATATTTACGCAGCAGTAGCATCACACAGCAGCATCCGGTGTTTTAGTATGTAGGAACATCCACTATGCCATTCTGATTGTATTGATGTGCTCAAGGTGCAGCTAGCAGCAGACTAGGAGTGCCTCTGAAGCAGACTGTGAAGTGATGTTTATCAATGATCATTTTCCCTAGTATTAGCTCAGACCTGAGGTTCCTTAAATCTCCAGAAACTTCTGACAAGATATAATTGTATTGCACATATGTATAATACCAGTGGAGTATTATAGTAAGGCTTGGCATTTTCTTAAATGCTAGAATAGAACACTAAAATGGGGCTGACTTTCTGCAGCCCATAAAATGTAGGAGACACAGATGTGTTCTAGCATGATAGGAGGACTCTGAGTGTGTGTGTGTACCCACCCTTAGTTTATCTCAGGGACATATGCAGAGCTGGTTCCTCTGGTACACCAGCAACAACTGCATGCAGCACTGGTGTTTAGGTCATGTTTTGGCTTGGCAAATTATTTTCTTCTTCTTAACATTCTTGTGCTTGGTCATTCATCTAGGTTCAGATGTGTGCCTTGTGAGTTTCATAAGCATTGTGGAACAGACAGGACAAAATATGATTTGGCTTGTATTTTTTTGAAAGCAAATATTGCAGCTCAGAAAAAATATAGTTCGGAAATGCTGGAAGTTTTGCAAACTTTATTGGCTCAAAACCAATCTAATCTGCATGTCAACAGACAAGTACTTCAGTGCCTCTGTATGTGCTCTGATTCAAGCATTGTCAGTATTTTCTAAGGTTGTGGAAGAATAATAGCAAAATAATAGCAATCACTATGTATTATAATGTATTTTATGCTAAAACCAACAGAGATGGTCTGGTGTACAGCACAGGCGGTCCTACTTCGAAAAATATAACACAGAAGCATTTGGTTTATTGATCCTATCTCTTCATTAGTTCCTATCTCATCTGTCAGCATCTTAAGCAGTGAAGCAGAAAAAGACACAGTGTGGGAAACATTTATAGTGACTCTGAGACCAAATCCCATGCAAGAGAAGAGCTATTGCCAGTCTTTTTTTTTTTTCCTTTTCTTATGAAATAAGAGCATTTTTAATTGCAGTCTTTGGATCAATCTGATATTCATGTAATTATGCAATAGCAAATACATTCCTACAAGACAAGAGTCTTTTGCCAGCAAGACCAGTGAGTCTTTCCCTCCCTCCAACCTTCCGTCAGTGTAATGCTCAATCCAGTGATGTAGGGGAGATAAGGAACACACTGTCAGCAGCCTGGATGAATTCTTCTTTTGTCTTTCACATATATTTTTACAGTTAAGTCTACTTTACTGGATTTGTGAACCAGAAAGTGGAACTGGTTCTTCACAGAACTGTCCCAAGCTGCATACCAGTTTTGCAGTCTGCTGATGAAAATATGCTTGCGTTTATACAAAGTTAGCCCAGTTTGACTAGAGAGAGATGTGAAGTATTAAGAAAGTATAAAAATCAGGGCATAACAGTAAGGAAGTGCTCTAGAGAAACCTCTGAAAAACTGCCCCAGTCATAATGTAGTGGCAGAATATTCCTGTCTTGGCATTATCCTGAGGGAACAATGAAGCCTCCTGAGAAAGGTGGAAAAAACTTCTTCTTGAAAGTGCCAGGATCACAAAGGATTAAATTAAAGAGCATGAAAACATTCAGAAGTTTAATGAAATGACTGAGTCAGTAACAGTCCATTTCTTTGGTTCTTCTGGCACATTTAATTCACTCCCTTTTTAAAATTAGATTATTTGTATTCTCTTCAGATTCAGTAATTCTCTAGCTATTTTGTCATCGAATTACATTATGTTTCCTAACTGTACCTTTTTTCCCTAGGATGTGGCATTTACCCATTTGTGTCCCCAATAGACCTTTTTACACTGAAAGGTTTTTTTTGCCTCTTGGTATTCATTTTTGGTGTTTTACATATTTTTTCTAATGTTCTACAAATGCGTATATGTAGTATTTCTATAGCTACTAGTAATGAGACTTGAGCCCAGCATATTAGTACAACTAATGAATAATTGTAAAAGCTAGCTAGAACTCTGTTTGCCATAGACTACAGAAAGCCTAAGACAAAAGGTTTGTCAGTGTTTAATGCCTTTTGGGGAAACAATTTTGCAAATGCTGAAGCCAGTGTTACCTCACAGCTTGCAAGCCTGAATTCTTAATGTATGTCCCTATTGAAGCCATAGAACAAAGACAACTTCAGCTTCTCTGACTGTATTTTACTCCACAGAACAGAATGCTTGCTTTTGGTCAGAGGTTCTAGGAAGGAGAGGTTGCTTTTATTCAGATTACAGTCATATAAAGTTAGAGAGCAGTAGAGACAGCATCTCTAGTATTGATGTCTGCAGTATTGGAAGGAACTCTATTTGCTTAATATTTTGCATTTTCAAAAGTGGACTCCTCTTTCTGTATTGTCCATCAGTCTGTATGAAAAAAGAGAAACCCTTTCAGAATTTATCTGAACAAAATACTTAACACTGAGTGAGAACAGAATTTAAAAATACAACAACACCTTTTTTCTTCTTACTATAAAAGAAAATTTGATAATGTCATTGTCATGTTTTCATCCCAGCTGGCAACAAAGCACCATGCAGCCGCTCACTCACTGACCCCTGGTGGGATGGGGGAGAGGATCAGAAGAGTAAAAGTGAGAAAATTTGTGGGTTGAGCTAGACAGTTTAATATGGAAAGCAAAAGCCGCGCACACAAGCAAAACAAAACAAAGTATTCATTCCCCACTTCCCACTGACAGGCAGGTGTTCAGCCATCTCCAAGAAAGCAGGGCTCCATCATGTTAATGGTTACTTGGGAAGACAAACACTATAACTCTGAGCGTCCCCCACTTCATTCTTCTTCCCCCAATTCTATATGCTGAACATGACATCATATGGTGTGGGATACCCCTTTGGTCAGTTGGGGTCAGCTGTCCCAGCTGTGTCCTCTCCCAACTCCTTGTGCACCCCCAGCCTGCTCGCTGGTGGGGTGGGGTGAGGAGCAGAAAAGGCCTTGACTCTGTGTAAGCACTGCTCAGGAACAGCTAAAACATCCCTGTGTTATCAACACTGTTTTCACCACAAATCTAAAACATAGCCCCATACCAGCTCTATGGAGAAAATTAACTCTATCCCAGCCAAAATGAACACTGTCACTTTTAGCAGCCTCCTAGTCAAGGTGGCTAAGACCTCAGTGGTCCGTGTAGACTTTCTTAAGGAGTAATGCATATGAAATTGACTTTATCTAGGCTATTGTATATAGTAACTGAAAATTGCCTACCTAAAGTGCAATCACTACTTTCATTTCTGCAATGTTTGCAAGTATTCATAGGGAAAAATTGCAGGTAAGTGATTATAAAACACATATTGAACCCTGGCATCCCCCAAACAGTCCAACAGAACTTTATGAAATATAAGCAAAAACTATATTTTGTTAAAAGTCCATTCTCTTTTTTTAACCAAAATACCCTATGGCTAGAGTGTAGCTATGCAAACAAATTTATCCTTTGAGACAAAAAACTCTGAAGAGCCTCTTTCTAATACCATTTACTTTACCGTGATAGCACATTACAAACCCCTACTCCCCTTATATTAACAGGAGGAGTTCTGGATTTTTTTACTTTATGGTGAAAAATAACTTGCAGAAGCAGTTTTTCACATTATTTGAACACTGATAGGGGTCACACTGGTCACTCTCCTTTTAATCTAATATAAAAGAGAATTACATGTGGTGGACCAGCAGCACAATAAGCATTGTCCCTCACTCATTGTTCAGTTGACAGTTTCATCGTCCCCAAGGAGAAGGCTGTCAAGGAACATCCTGCCTGTGAAGAGATGCTTGGTCTCTACTGATGCTGGAAAAATCAAAGTAATAAATGACCTGAAAATTAGGATTTTTTAAAAAACTGTATTTTTCTCTGTTCAGCAGATAGTCAATGAATTTAACAGGACGGTGTAAGAACAAGTTTTTACTGACATGCTTTACCAGGGATACAAGCTCCCCTAACCTAACCCAGAACAGGTTTTGAAGTTATTGAATCTTGGGAATCAAAAAAATTAATATCTCCAAATTCGTGTCCTAATCTGGCAAGGTTGACCTCTTTCTCTTGCCAGCTGTAGGTGTCAGCAGAAAAGATTTGAAAAGGTTTTAGTTTTTCCCATAACAGTAAGCTCTTGATCCACATTCCAAGATGAGACTCATCTCCAGGCTGAAACATCTGCGTTGAGGTGTCGAGACATGAGCTGTTGACAGGATTCAGCTGCCTGAGCCTCCTCACCTAGTGACATTTCCTATGCACAAGGATATTCCACCTGTTCCCCAGGTGCCTCTTCGAGCAAGGTGTAAGTCTTGAGTGGGGTTCAGTGCATCAGACATCCCTGTATGGGTGTCTTGATAACCACAGGCATCTCAAAAGGGACTCAAAATCCCGCATTGAGCCTCTGACCAGCACAGGCCACTTAGTCTAGAGAACAGCTCATGTTGGTCCGAAGTAGATCCCAAGTGAAGGTATGGCTGAACCTTCTCTCTCACCCCACTTGCTCAGCTGGCAAGTCATTAGATGCAGTTGCCCTTACTGCATGGATGGGAGATAGGATCTAAAGCAGATTGATGCTCTTACAGTGCAATACTAAGGACGTATCAGGTAGCACTGGATGTGTATGGGCAGCAGAACCAAACCCCAGCACTCGACTGACTGTAATACAAGAGCCTAGACAGTGCATATTTAGACACTCGTCCTTAGGTATTTTAGTTGTGAAACGAATACCTTTCTAAATGCCTGCACTAATGACTACATGGGTTTGTGCTCAGTATGACTATCTTGTTAAAGTCATCTTCTGTTACTCAGCTGCATGCAATGCTTTGGCAGTCCATGGGAGCAAGCATCCTTACACTGCCTTCTGCCTCACTGCTCTTAGGAAAACTTTTCTTGAAGCTAATAATGAGAATGCCTTACAGGATAATGGAAAGCAGAGTGTGGAAATGTTCTGTAGGTGCTGAAGGTCAGCATCTGTTTTCTAGCTTTTCTTGCCGTGGTATTGAATCTGTAGTTGGATCTTTTTGTGCCTAAACTGAGCAAGCTAATGGAACTGTGCAAGCTTATTACTGTGCACATGTAGCAAGTGACTCTATAGCCTGATAATGTAGTGTAGTATGCTCCTCGGTGGTCTCAGATAAGTCTGGTGATACAATTCAAAGGTGATGATGGCATTTTATTGGTATATTTTTTTATAAGTAGATAGGTCTTGTTATAGCTATATCAATTCTATGCCATATCACCTACCCATGGTATGTATGGTACATCATATTTACATCAGAATTCACCCTGTGCAAAACTATAGCTAGTGAAAGTCCATTCATATAATTAGGGTAAAATTAGTGCTATGCTAGCAATGCAATGACTACTGCAGCACTGCCCCAAGTAAGAAAGCATTGCAGAGATGGACAGAAACCCAACAAATTTTCTTTTACTATAGGTTAATGCTGTATATAGCATATTTAACATATACTAACTGTGTATACTGTAAAGCAAATTAAGAGGGCAGAAAACATGATTTATTTAAAAAGGATTCTATCTCTAAGCCATTCTTTGTCTTGAATCACTTCAAAATCCACCTGGCAGTGTAAATTTCCTGACTGCCTCCAAGCCAGATTGCCAGCTTTGGACTGCAGGCAAGCACTTGCCCATACCAAGCCAAAGTGTACTCCTTCATACAGACATCCTGTGCTGGGGAGATTAACCTCAGAGGAAAATCTTTCAAACAGTTCTAAAAATACCATCTCTTTTCCTATTCTTCTCTGCCAAAACAAATTATTAATATTTGCCCTGTGTAAAGACTTCAATAGCATTGCTATTTGGAACCCAGCTGTTCTGAGACCAAAAATCCACCCAATAAACCCAATAAAAAAGCACAGAAGAGCAAAAAAGAAGGTATTATTCTAATACACTTCAGGAACATGAGCGTGCAACTGTCATGCAGTTACAGGGAGATGGACAAGATGACCTAGAGTATGTCTTTTCTTCTCTATCAAAAATTGTTACGGTTCTATAATTAGATCAAACAAAGTCATGCTTTCTTTGGCCTGCAAGTGGTGCCAAGTGTTATCAGTATGGAAAGGCAGGACATTTAAACCACTCAGGCAGGTGAAGTCATTGTCACTGATCTTATTTTCCTGAGTGCTGATAATGGCTGTTCAGCTAATCCGGTTCATAGACTACTTTGCTATATTGTAATGATATTTGCACCGCTGGAAGACAGCCACACGCTATTGAAATGATGCTTGATAATGTTTCTGTACCAGTTCTGCTTCAATTGACCTGACTGCAGTGTTATCAAAATGTTCATTCTATAAAACCTAAGCTATATTTGGTGTCTCCTTGATGGGAAAAAAAAAAATCAGTCCCTAAACACAGTGACCTTAATGCATAAATTATAAATTACACTTTTCTTAAATGCAAGAGGAAGCAAATTCACTTTGGGGCCTCACTTCTTTTCACTGCTATTTTAAAGCTACAGGTTGCTAATGGACTGTCCTTCACTTCTGCACAGAGCAACCCTTGTGTTTGACCCCATCTCCTTGGTGACAGGCTGGATGCAAGCTAATGAGTGGGCTATGGAGTGAGTTTGTATTAACATAACTCAGAAAGCTACTGTTCCCATTTTTAACATAAAACCCTCAAACCCAGAAAGATACAGAGAAGCCTAATAACCAGCTGTCGACAAAGGAAGTGCTGTATAATACTGTATGCTGACAAATGGCCTACTGATGTGTAGCAAAACCTTTGTGCTTTACTGAGTTCAGGTGAATCAGGGCCAAATTTGGTAGAGCATCTGATAGGGGTAGTTGCAAAAAGGGGATCCTAGTCTTCTCTGACTAGCATGTAGCCAGGCCTTGTCTACATTAACAAACAATTCAGTATAGTAAGAGTGGATCTGTGAATTGAAACAGTTGGTTTTGAGACACCTACATCAACCTTGTTGTTCAGAGATTTTGCTTTGGACAAGTTTTAGGCTGCTCACTTGGAACAGTTGTCCCCACCACACATGTGGCTCACAGGTGTTTGCAGGATAAGTCATTAGCTTAGACCTTTATGTTTCCATTAGCCATGGGAGCACATTTGGCATGCACCCAGGGCAGGTCTTCTACTGTAGTTTCCCTTGAAAGAAAGCCAGCTGCATGAACGAAAGCTGCTCCGTGAACCAAACCAATGTGCAGGAAGCAGAGAAGGCTTTTAGGTTTGCTTCAAAAACTTGCTACTGCTTTGATCCAAAATACTAATGCAAAGACAGCCACACCCTGAAGAACCCCTGCTTGAGGCCTGATTTTTATTTCTAGTCTAAATAAATAAAAAATTAATTAAACACACCGCCTCAAACATAGCTATTTCAAGTTTCTTATCTCTACAGTTAATTTCTTTTTGCCTTAAGATTCTCGAGTCTCTTGTATGAGGTGCGCTGGCTGAAATTATTTGACTACAGATGCTGTTATACCAGAGCAATGATTACACTGTACTTCAACACAAGGTTGCAGAATCCAATAAGTGCATGTCAGCAGCTTTTGGGGTCCTAGACTCCAATCAACCCCAAGAGCCCTTGACAGCTCAAAAGACTAGAAGACACAAGTCTTATGCAATGAAAACAAGATGAACACAAACATGGGGTTCCATTGCTGTGCATGAGACTACTAACTCAGAATTCCCATCTGCTTGTTTTGCTAGAGCTTGCAAACAAAGGGAAAAATAAGCTTAAATTCCACTTAAAACTGTTGCACAATCAGACAATATGCAGCCGTGGCCCTTCCTCCAGTAGCTTTGAAAATCTTCTTCATAATCTGCACACTGACTCTCATTGTAAATGGAATTCATCCCAGTGCAGAGTGCTAGTCAAGCTCCTAATTTTTGCCCAAGGGAGTGCAGAGAATCATAAGCAGGTTTTCTATGCAGGGTTGAAATTAATCCAAAATTAGATGCCAGTGTCACATCATTACATTTCAGGGCAATACAACTAATTATCAAATGCAGGATCTGAGGAGAAATGAGGTAGCTTCAGAAAATGTCTTGGTGAGCAATTAGTGTAAAAAAAATATTTTTGTTTGGTATATGATAAATTTGTGGTCAGGAGTATAATTTATGAATAAAGTAATATATGAAGTGGGCTGGGTTTGTGCCTGTTGTATGAATATCTTGTTTGCTTTGTCACATTAGTTTTCCATTATTTTATTGTATCCTGACTCCTTTTTTGTTTATGGGAAATATAAGCATGACATTAATTTTATTATCCTATTCTGCATGTAAGCGTGTATTACATTTGCAAATGAAGAAGTGGTAAGGAGAAGCAAATTCAGTAAGAGGGTTTATTATGCATGCATAACCAAGCAAGTACTTGTTTTAGAACAGTACATCTTGAACAGTTGCGATAAGGATTGCCAGGATTTAAGTATGAGTTTTATGAATAGAAATTTTTTAAAACTAACTACTATAGAAATTACTTCAGTTCATTGACCTCTGCATGTTTTATCTTGAGTAGCACCACAAATTGTGATATTCATTATTAGACTGAGTTAAAATCTGAAACAGAAACAAGGGACAAATGTGGGTATTATTAAAATATGTAACTTGCCATAAACTCTCATTATTGTAAGTAGCCTCCTCTTTTATGACATCTTAAGTAAAAATGAAAAGAACTGCAAGATGTTTTTCAGCACTAACCGTAAAAGAAAAATCTTGAGAAGAATTTTGTATTGAAGCTGATCTAAAATACTTGTTCCCATAAAATATGCACTTTGCTGTAAATTCCAAGATACTAATACTATGCATGAAGTGATGGAACCATAGGTTTACTTGAAGTGATTTGTGAAAATGCAGCTCATTAGAAGAGCCAAGTTTGTAGCAGAGAAAGTAGTAACACTATTTCTCCTTATGGTATTGTGTAATGTTGCAACGTTATGTCAATTTAGTGATGCCCACTTCTGTCTCTTGTAAAGTCACACTTATGTACCTGAGCTCTGTTCTAGTTCATAATGCAGGTGGCCTAACCTCAGTGACACAATGCTATATGAAGGATACTAATGTAGAAATTAATCATAAAATTTTTAATAGAGAAACTTGGAAGTGTAATGGAATATTATAACTTGAAATATCAGTAGCCATTATACACATATAATATTTCTGTATTATATTACATTATATTACATATAATATTATCATACATTAATTCAAAATATTAACAATATAGTAAAACCAATACCAGTAATATTATATTTATTGATATTATATTAATAATAGCATTAACTTGATATTATATATAGTATTACATTTTTTATTATATTATTGTACTAATGATGTAATAGTATAATAATATCATGTATGTAATATGTATATTATATTAGAACTGTAGTATTATTTCACAGCTATACTATATATACTATACTACATAAACTATACTTACTATATAAACTAAAGACTGAAAGGTTGAAGCATATATATCAATACACTGTGTTTTTTTCTCCTAGGTAATTAGTATGAAGTCTTTCTTTCTTCCATGGTTATATTTTCTCCTTCTTCATTTTCTCTGGTGCCTTGTCATTTGTTCCTTTATTTTCCAACCATCTTCATCATCTTTGTCATATTTTTCCATGCTTTCTAGATATCTTCCCTCAGTAAAATTATTGAAGATGTAGTCATGCAGTTCATGGGGTGCTATTTCTGGCACAACCACAAACCTGCAGGCAAATCTTATTCATGTCATCTCACTGCTTGCTTTCACTTTTTCCATAGTGCTAGAAGTGTGTAGTGTTGTACTGAGCTCCTCTGTCCTCCAAGTGATTAAAAAAGGGATGTGAATAAGTGCAGTGCCATGTTCCCAGCTCTATCAGAAAATCCACCTTCGTGGGAAAGACATGAAAGAGGGACCAACAACTTCGTGAGGAATTGCTTAGATATTTAACGTCAGGAAGGCATCCGAATCCCTGAAGGAAGGACACATAAAGCTCCATTTTTTCTCTTGGTATTTCCTAAGACTGTCTCATTAAACATGCTGGATTTATTCTGGGCTCACAATAGGCAGCTGTGATGCCTAATTCAGCTCTACAGGTTCCAGGATGCAGCAAGACACAAGGAATTTACTATATAGAGGTCACTGAATATGGTTGAGTGTCCAGCATTTAAGAACTCTGTTCTTCTCAAATGTGGAAAAAGAACATTTGCAGGACAGCAATAAGTGCTAATATGAAGTTTGACTCTCACCTGGTCACCCCTGTCATGATGCAAATGAAGGCCTGATTGTTTTTAAATCACTGCAGACTTCCTTCCCAAATGGTCTAGTCATAGCCCTAATGAATTGAGTCAGAGCTTCTGCTTTAGTAATTTCATACAGCATGGTACTTGTATTAAAAAGGAAGGAGAATATCTAAATACAGGCAATAAGACCTGACAAAAATATTATTCCCTGGACATTTCTACGGTGCACTTGTGTTATTCCCCACATGTGGTGGGGGGGATGATTTTAAATCCTTGCACTACTGAGAGTGCACGTCTTGTCAGACAGCTGTTGATATTAGTGTGAGCCAACTTAGAAGAATCCAGCTTCACATTAACACGTCAAATCTCGTAATGGCCAATTTTCTGTTGGATTTTTCTGACAGCATATTGACAGTGTAATGGAAACCTGCTCAAGGATGAAAGTTAGACCAAAATCACCAGTGATGGAAATGTACCAGAATAAGTTGCTTTAAACCAAAATGTAAGCAGCGAAGTGTCAATGGGATGTACACAAAATAAGAGACTGAGGCAGTGAAAAGTTTGTGCAGAAGGGAAGAAATTAACAGAAGAACACCATATAAAATAGCTCACCTAAACTTATTAATATACTTGCTATGCAAAGCTTTTTTTTTCCTGCCCATCCACATTAACTCTTTGTTAAACTTTTCATTCTCAAATTGGAGGGGACCCACATGGATCATTGAGTCCAACTCACTGCTCCTCACAGGACTACTTAAAACTAAACCATATGACTAGGAGCATCATCCACATGAGAATTACTGTTTGATTGCTTATCCTTTCAAACATACAGTTACGTAACCAAATATTCTAGTGAAGCCAGTGGCAAGCTAGTGAGATTATAAGCAGGATTTTTGGTTTGTTGTGTTTTATTCAAGAACAGGCAGTTTACTATGTAAGTTTTAAATACTGGGAGGAAATGTTTCATCATTAATTCATTGAATCATCTATTTTAATTAGATCAAGAGTTAGAGATCTGGCATGCTTGTATTCATATCCATTAAGGAAAGGCACCATCAAATCTGTTATCTAGTAAGATTGTGCACTGTTTTATTATACAGGTGGTTGTGCTAGCAGGTTATCTAAAATCAAAGTTACAAAGTACTTCTGATCACTTATGTATCATTAAAATCATTAAACGTTCAATGCAGAATCATAGTTCAAAAATAAAGAATCCAGAGAGTCCATAATGGATACAAATTCAGTTCATTTTTAAGAAGACTCACTCTTAACAAATGTGACACAGTAAAGCAGGAGATTTAATGATGGTACTCTTGGAGTTGAGAACTCCCCATTTGTATTTATAATAGGTGGTGGTGAAGCCAGAAATATTCTTTCAAGTTGAGAGACACCAGCCTAGCTCATTTTTGTGAAATCAAGAACCTCTAACATCACACTATGTTCCGTAAATTCATGGGATTAATTGACACCCCAGGAGGCCTTGGGAAACAGCAGCAAGCTGTAATCAGCCACTTGAGTTGTTGTCTCAGGAAGCCTCAGGTCTCCGCGGCAGCACTGGAAGTGCTCGTTAAGTCTGGGTAATGTATTCCCAACCAAGGACTTGTGACAGAATTAGCTCTATGTTATATAGTTTATTCATTTGACAGGAAATGAGGATGGATCATCTTTTATTTGTTCAACAAAGTATCTATTTAAGATCTTTTGTGTCCCAGACACTGCCATATTTATTTTAAATTGCATGATGTATTCTACAGCGCTGTTCCTAATACCAACAATCACATACAGTGAATTCAAGAGCACAATACATGTTTGCTATCAATTTGGTATCAGTTTGTTACCCAAAAATATCACAGCAGAAAAAATGCAGTCTTTGATTATAAAAAAGTATACTTTTCCTTTTCCACATCTTTTTTCAAATCTACCTCTGGAAGAATATGCTTACTCTCCCTTTAAATAATTTTAATAATCTCAGGAGATCCCCCTGGATCTAAATTTTATCTTCTCTGTTGTTTGTTTTATTTTTCCACATATTATGCTTGTTATAGCTGGACCTTACGCTCCCATTTGAATCAGTAGCAAAACTTCCATGGACTCCAGCCACACTGGACTCTGCTAGATCCTGGACTGAACGTGGAGGTGGCTGCATCTCTGGTTTGTTTTTACCCAGTTTCTGGGGATGGACATCACCAAGAGGTGAAGCCCACCCTGGGTTTCACTGGGTAGAGCATTTTAAGCAAACATTTTTAGATAGCCCATCATGGTCTTTTGCAATATATCCTTACCCTGTGTGAGAGAACAGCAAGAGGAGTTGGTAAGTGGCACCAAGGTGTCCCAACCAATCATGAGCATGGGGGTTTCTCCACATTCTTAAGATGGCCAGGAATTTGCACCAATGATATCTTCTGCCTAAACTTTCTTTTCTATGAATAAGTAATCAAACACAGTGCAGACTCACAGCTGATTACTTAACATCACTATTGACTATGCTGGTAAACACAGAAACTGGCAGGTAGGACCAAAGTTCTGTCTCTGCCATGGGTTGTAAATTGAAGGAAAGGAAGGAAGTGAACAAAGCCACAAAGTCATGCAAGATCAGCTGTAAGTTGAGCAAGATACCATGGGCTGGAAAGATTCTGCTGCATGCCCCTGGAGTTGATGTACATTGAGCATGAAAACTGTGAAGAAAACCACTTGGCACTTGAGTCACATTCACCACCACCAGTGCTCAGCAGTGCTGCTGAGCCATCACTTCTTGTGTGTCTCCACTCATTTCACTAATGCATTCACTCCTCCCTGCTGAGGAGACCTCCTCATGCTGAGAATAAAAACTAGCAGTTTCTCTTGAAAAGTCTCTCCTAGAGGAAGGTTGGAACTGAAGATGTGATGCAAGAATGTAGACATTGCACAGAGTTTTTGGATTAGTTAATGTTAATTCAATTATAAGTCTGAAGGTGCTGGACAGAGACTGAATTGATGTCTTCAGTCAGTAATTGTTTCTACACTCAACAATCAAGTATTCATGTTAATTCTTTAGATTTGTCAGTAACTACTGTCTTTTGCTTGTGGACATGTTCCTAAGTCATCACACAGAAGTAATTCTGGAAAGTAGTTGTTTCCCTTCAGGTGCAGGGGATACTACTGGTCAATTTTCCTGCGTGATGGCTTTTGAGCATGGGATTGCAGAGGGTTTTACTTTGGAAACTGCCATAAGGGTGCCATCAATCTGCAAGTTGAATGTCCAGTTGTATTTAGAAATGAAATTACCTTTAATTGCCAGGTGTGCTGCAGGGTGGGCTTCAAGCCATAAGTATTTAGCTAAAGAAGAGCTAGGAGAAGTATTCCTTCCTTCCACCATTCTACCCTTCCTTCTATCCTTCCTTCCTTCCTTCCTTCCTTCCTTCCTTCCTTCCTTCCTTCCTTCCTTCCTTCCTTCCTTCCTTCCTTCCTTCCTTCCTTCCTTCCTTCCTTCCTTCCTTCCTTCCTTCCACTCTCTGTTCTACCCTTCCTTTTACCCTCCCTTCCTTCTATCTTCCTCCCTCTCTCCCTCCCATGCATTTTTTTTACAATCACAATGCAAATATGCTTTCATTTGGCAGACAAATGAAAGGAATTTTTTTTGCTTCGGTTCAGAATAGTGGAATTGTAGCATGTATAAAACTGCACAGTCAATAAAAAAAAAGTATATAGAATTTTGCAACTTGCATGAATGCATCTGGGGACAGAGGAAGAGGGGTATATCTGTGTGTAAATAACCTTCCTTTTTCCATCTGGACCTTATAGAGCAATTTAGAATGCTTTCTTTTTCACTTGGATAACCTCAAGTGCTGAGGAAAGCCAAAGCTTTGGTAAATCAATGTTTTGGGCTTCTGTTGAAAACAAAAATGCAAAAAGAGATGCATGAAAGGCTAATGTGCAGAAATACCTTGGTTTCTGGTTAAAAACATGTCATCAGATGCTACACAATGCAATGATAAGTCAGTATTTTATGGGGAAGTTTTAAGAGAAGGTGGACAGTATAGATAAAAATCAAATGTACGATTAATGCTTACCCTGTAAGTCTTTTTTCTGAAGTAGATTGCAAATATACATAATATAAGAAAATAAATTGTAAAATTTGAATTTACCTAAACTTTATTAATGTTTTATCATTAAAAAAATAACAATCAATCTCTGTTGCTATGAGCAATAGAAACCCACTGATATTAGACATCATATTGCATCATTTATTATATTGAATTAGTCTACATGAACTGGCTTTAATATTATGCTATCTGCAAAGAAAGAGCCAAACAATATTGAAAGAGAGAGGATGTAAATGTTTAATGTTACTGGTATTAAAGACTATAAAAAGCTATCTGATATGATTAGCCTGTATTTATGTAAAGGCACTTAATAAAAAAAAGGTTCTAACAGCCACGGTTGAGTTGTGTGATAACTATTCCTGTGCTCATAACAGATGGTGTATTTTCCTACACAGTTACTGCATGATCAATATCGTTATTGTAAAGTGCTTTTAGCTAATTCAAATATGAAAGACACTGCATATAAGTTAAATTCTGTTGTGATCTATAGAAGAAGGTTTTAGGTCAAAACATACAAAGATCTTAAATTATGTCAAGTAGGCTTCATCTGAAAAGAAGTGTCAGACAAAAAATACAACATCGCACAATCTATTAAATGCAGTGCTGGAACATGCATTGTACTCTAGAAATTGCAATTGGAAAAACAAGAATGGTAAGAGATAAACGGAGAAGTAACTGTTCAGATTAATTGATAGTACCTCACTCATCAGAAAAGAGGTAAAAGAAATGATCACTTGAGAGGAGGATAGAGAAAGTAGTATGAAATAGTGAATAAGTTGAAGGAATTGTCCTTAAATTGAAGGCAGACAATAATGTCATAATCAGATTCACTGAAGTACTCACGTTGTGCAGAGAAGCAGGACTATAAGGAAAAAGTGAGTGATGTATTTTTTTTCTTCTTCTGCACAACAGGAACAGTTCTTCTGTCCAACTTAATAAAAACATTTCCATTCTATCTACATTTTAAGATAGTCATATTGAAATATAATTTCACTGAAGCCTTAGTAGGGAGTCTAGGTTAACAGCAGTCACACTAGTAACCATATCTATCTTTTGAGTCATGAGTCTCTTAGAATTTGCTTTTAAATGCCTAGAATATAATCCTAACAGTTATAAAACCACATTCATTTCCACCGTTATCCCAGAAATCATTTCAGCCTCCACAACTGTGTCACAAACCTGACAGTTCTGATGCCCTTTGTGTTCTCAGGTTGTCCTTGAGTCACATTCCTTCATCTTTTTGGGGGTGTTGTTCTAGTTACAGAATGACAATTTTTACTTTTTTTTAATGGCAGTGTTAGTATTTGGAAATTGTTTTTTAATTACTTCGTACCTAGAAAATACTTCCAAATAAGTCAAATGCTAATCATAGCACTAATATAGGACAAAGATTAACAATGAAGCTCAGAGATAAAAATCAGACAGCATCACATATCATTAAGCAGATTTACTCTAACCTTAGATTTTCCTAAATCTTCAAACCAAATTTAGTTTTCTATTGGTATAGTCATCCAAACCACATCATATATTCCCCTTCATAAATGTATCATGCTCTGTCTTAAAATGACACCCCCTACTTCAGTCACAGAATCAATGTGAAGGTTGTTCTTAGGTCTGTTCTGGTGCTGCTGCGAAACCTTCTGGATTCCAGCCTAAATACAGTGAAGTCTTTATGTACCTTTTGGTCTTTATGCGTGAGTGTGTTTCCCTGTCTCTTTTAGAAATTCAGCATTTGCTGTATTCAAGGTTGGGTTTTGTTGGTTTTTTTTTTTTTTTTTCCATCTGCATCTCACTAGTTGGTTAATGCATGGGAGCAGAACCTTCATCATCTTCTGTTTCAACTGGGAGTTGCCCTGACCCATGTGCAGGACCTTGCACCTGGCCTTGTTGAACTTCATGAGATTCACACAAGCCCACTCTTGAGCTTGTCCAGGTCCCTCTGGATGGCATCCCTTCCCGCCAGTGTGTCGACTGCACCACAGCTTGGTGTCATCTGCAAATTTGCTGAGAATGCACTCAATCCCACTGTCTATGTCATTGATGAGGATATTAAACAGTACTGGTCCCAGTACAGACCCCTGAGGAACACCACTCATGACTGATCTCCGCTTTATCCTTTCATTTTATGAAATTGGTGATTAGCTTTCTTTCCTATTTATGCTAGTTTCATTCTAGTTCTAATATCCTCTTTGAACTGATTATTTATCCTAGAACTCTTGTCTCTGCACTGTATGTCAGTCCAGGCAGATTTGTTCACTTAAAGAAATTACATTTTGCTAACTACTTCCTTTAAGTTCTTTAAATATATCCCTTTGTAATGAAAAATGATCTAAAGTATCAATTTCACCTTATTCTATATATTTTTTTTAAATGAAACTGAACACATACAATTTTGTACATAACTTTCTGTTAGGTACCTAATTCCCTTTGCAGGTCAACTCTTGATCACATTTTCAGAAAATCTAATAGATGCAGCTGCTTAAATTCCACTGATTTCTGAAAATGAGGGGAAAAATATTGAATCACATTGAGGTGTTTGAAAAATGCGCTCTATATCCACAGCAAAGATTTTTAGTGGTTATATGCTCCATTTATAAAGTTGAAAAAGTGTTTAGAAAATCTCAAAGTACAAGTCCCTTATAAAGTTGCCAGAAGCAGCAGTGTGTCTTAGAATATAAAAGATGTGCTGAAGATCTGAATAGCCCTGCTGGTGTTTTTCTTTGAATACATATGTTCTATAAGGCTGATTCCAATCAGCACTGATGATTTTGATAGTAAATAAGTTAGGAAAAGGTTTATGACTCCTTTAAGTTCTCTATCTGTCCTATTAGTTCCAGCAGGTTTGTAATCTGAAATGCCTTTAGGACCTGCTAACAACATTGCTGTTCTCAGGTCTCAGCATTCTAGTAGCAAATAGAAGTGCATATAATTGAAAATGCTGCAGTAATTGGCTGAGTGTGAAAAATATGAAGATGTATTTATTTGCTGAAGTTAGGAGCTGCCCTCTGGAAGTCATCTGGAAATGACAGTATTTATTGGTTTTGAAGAAGAAGAAAAAATTCCTTTGCAATAGATAACTCCAATTCCTTACTGTAGAGGAAGCTGAGCATAGAGTTTTCAAGGTGGAGAATGGCAGAACACGTGTGAGGTAAATGAAAACATTCGGTATTGCTGGCTATTGCAGCTGAACAAAATTACTTGCTTTTTATACTACCTCCACAGGTAAACTTCCCTAGCAAATTCCTTTGGTAAGACAGCAGAATCTTCTTCAGGGAAAAAAGAGACCATTCAGGGAAAAGTTCATTAATTTGACCATCCTGATGTTCAGTTGCATATCCTAATATCAGGACATTTGTGTGGTTCTCAAGTTTCATACTGCACACAAGTATTTTGATTACTTCCTGCATTCTATCAGCTGCCTACTGAGTTTTAAAATCTTTTAAAATCTATTTTGCTGTTGCTGCAAAAGAAAAGATATAAAAACATAAAAGTTATGTGCAGTTATCCCAAGAACTGGTGAATGAGAAAGAAGTGGTGAATGAGCACTCAAAATGAAAGTTCTACAGTTGCTCTCTCCACCCATCCATGTGCAGGGCCTGACTACCCAGAGGTGTTTTGTATTAGCCCAGGCAGTTCTACAGATTTCCCTCAAAAAATGTTATTTACAAGTGCTCACATGAATGATCCAATGAAAATATGAATTACAGATTGAAATCTATTTTGCCTAATTTAAGCATGTAACTCAGTTTTAAACCTCTTATCCCTACTGTCCTGCTCAAGGATCCCCCAAGTACATCTGTATCTTTCTTAAACTATAGGGACCAAAACTGTCTCAGAGGCTACATCTACATTTTGACCTGCCCCAACAAGCAGGCCTAGTCTCTCAGGCCCACTGATGTAGAAAAAACTGTCAGCCGCACTGCATCCCAGGGGCAAATATTTTATATCCATACTTGGCCTAAGTCTCCTCAAGTCTGTGTAGTACCCTTAGGTATAATTGTTATATTTGTTTTATTTCAGTCTGTCTGAAAAAGTGTGAGGGCTATGTTAAAACACTGGCTGGGAAGTTCTTTTGTTGCAGGATGTTGCATGCATTTTTACGGCATGCAAGTGTTGCTTGCCTTGGGGAAGGCCATGAGATGGGAATGCCTGGGGGAATGCAGTTTGATGGTTGTTGGAAGACTATACATGGCATGGAGAGCCTAGTGAAGTCTCATCCTTGCTGCCTGTAAAGTGTGGTCCCTGAACTCAATGTTTTTCTAGAACTGCACTCATTTTTATCTCAAACGGAACTAGCAAGTTTACTCTGAAATGAAAGCCTGAGAATGAACTATCACACACGGAGTAGGGATGATGGAGGGCCGATTCCAGGAGCCAAGTTATTTGCTGGTGTAGATGTACCCAATAGTATTTTACAGCTGACATTTCACCAATACTGAATCAAGTGGAATCATTACCATCAGCATCTTACATATAACACTACTATTAACATGTCAGAATGTGATTTGCCTTGACTTTCATTGTTGACTTTCATTTAATTTCTTTTCCACTCTAACCTCCTGCACCTTTTCCTCTGCATTTGTGTTTACTCAGCTATTCACAATCTAGTATTGGTGAAAGTGGTTTCCCCCTCCAAAGTGCAGCACTTGACACACATCTTACTGAATTTTATCTTGCTGATTTCAGACCATATCTCAAGCTTATTACAGTAATTTTGAATCTTGATGCAGGTCCCTAAAGCATTTGTATGCCCCGTGCTGTTAATTAGTATCATTCATAGATTTCATATATAATCACAGTTCATTTTGTCATGTAGGTCACTAATGAAAATGTACTAAAAATTAGTAGATATAGAATATAATTCTGTAGCTTATTCATGTGCTTATATTTGTCCTACTCCTTTAACCTCTACTCTGAGAATCCCCAAGAGGCACCTCAGTAGTTGCATCAGTATTTAATACTTGCACTCATATCTAATCTGATTCACAGCATTATATTTAAGTTATCAAACTCTAACAACTCTGCTTATGTCCCCAAAGAGGGAGCAGTCTGTCACTTACTGAGCTCTGCATTAATGTTAGTTGTTTGTCACTAATCTTGCATTCCAATTCAGAAATAAGTGACCAAAAGTGGGCTATTGATGTTATATTTTTCTTATGTTATTTGCAAGCACTGTGCATTTACTCCACTATATTTGTAGAAATCCATGGGTTTGCAGGAAACTGCCTCGGAAAGTTTTACTGTATCAAGTGACCTACTTTTCACCTTAGTCCATTTGAACATAGCAGAAATATTTACTGTCAGTTACTGAGGCAGGCAATGTGGTATTGTTTTGTCTAGATCAGCATACTTCAATGGCCATGCAGTCTATTAAATATCTCTTACAGACTCTGGATTTAATAAATGATTTCTAATTGACTAGGTGTCAGTGGCGACATTCTAGAAAACTCAGTTACATGGGATTTTTCATTGATTTTCCCTATATTAGGAAATGAAATGTCAGATACCATTAATTGCATTTTCACAATAAGAAGCATACTGCAAAAGTAGCTGCTAAATGAAAGCATTTCCAGCCTAACGCACAAAAGAAGTATTCTTTTTAAATTAATCCAATATATAAACAATTATTACAGTTATGTGCCTCTGTGTGCCAAATTGATGTGAATGTAATTACAATCTATAATATGGAACCATTTTGCAGGCTTCTAGGAAAAAAACGCATTCAGGTATATTCTGCACTCATTTATCCTTATACGGTATGCTACCTGCATCCAGCAACATAGAAGGTGGTTAACCCATGGTTTCTAGGAGTTCTTACCTAGGATGACTCCATCATCCCTGACATCAGCTTGCACTTACTGTTTTACATGGCTCAAAGACAGAACTCTTATCTTATAAGTACACACATGTTTACCCAGGCTATATGTTGTTAGTAACTAGCATGTGATCCAGAATAAAGTTTATGAGACTGACACACATATTCATTACCATCAGTGGTCCCCTGTTCAAAATGCATTGGTGCATTTTTCCTGCTTTCCTGTGTCTGCATTGGTGTAATCAGGCATTTATGATCACATGTTTTCTACAGATGTAATTCTACAGCTTTTCTTTCACGTGATTACATTTATTATGCCAGAACTGACCACCGGTCTCTATAGTCCTAGGGAGATGATATTAGCAGCCTGGATGTGAAAATTCATTTGACTATGCACAATTTACTGTAGTGCTAGAAGTTCTTATGCCTTTGTAGAGAAAGAAAAATCCATGACCTTTCTAAAGCATGTGATGTAGCATTCAATTTCCCTGCATCTGATCGATAAGCAAGCAGGAAATTATATCTTTTGCCATGGTAGACAAGCATAATTAAGCAATAAGGCAATGGAGGTAGTTGTGATTATCTTAGGATGCACCTGGGAGCTGCCTTGTTGCTATTTTAAAACATCTTTATGCTAAGGGAACTGTATTAACTTCTGCTGAGAAAGATAAAGTTGGCTGTTTGGAATGCTCATGAGCAGCAGTTTCAGTTGTGCTTCACAGAGAGTCATGTGGAGTGTTCACACCAAACAGCTAGGCTTCTCCTTCAGCAGAAGCAAAGATCAAGCAGGCTGTAAACATTTAATTGACAGTTCAGACCTGGAAAAAAAACAAAAACTACAAAAAAAAAATGCTTTGGATGGCTGCCAATGAGTGTAAAACTTACATTTTTACCAGTTCACAACAAAAATATGTTACCTCCAACACTTGACTTCTAGGGAAGACATATCTGCATAATTAATGCTATTGCATCCACATTCTAATTTATGCATTTTAATTATACCAAAGGCCCAGTGAATAATTAATGCTATCAAAACAATGGGTCTGAAGCATAATCTGAAAAGTATCACTTTTTAATGGACTTTTGTAGATTTAAATAACTAATGAAAGCTATTTAACTATTTGATTGCAAAAGTATATCCCCCTGATAAAATCAAGTATTAACTACCATTGTTGAGCAGCCTCTCAAGTGGTAAATGTTAGCTCAGACTACCTGTTTTCACAATTGTCCAATCTGAGTATACCACAGTATACTAACCCACCTGAGCCATATGCATGCAGGAAAGAGATTTATTTGGATGTTTGCCCTGTGTGAGGGACTGACATGTCATTGGCATCATCTGTAAGATGTAAAATCAAAATTCCAGGCACAAAATTCGTCTTTGACCTAATGTCTTCAAGCAGGTCAGTTCATGTAAGTTTCATGGGGAGATTTAGAACTGAATATAAAGAAATACAATATAGAATTCATTATCTCTTGAGTTCAGCAATCTAAGAATTAAGGATGTAGTCCAGGTTAGTAATTTAGTGCCTTGCAGTGGTCGACAGAGAGAGATAGCACCTCTGAAGAGTTTCATCTCATCCTAAAATAGGTTTTTGAAATAGATGGAATTAATAACCATTTCGCAGCAGCTATCATTTTTCTGTTTCTTACAGAGGAAGCTTAGGATACTGCCTTAGACCATATACCTAACTTCTAGACAGTCTAGTTTAGGTGAGCTTAATCTCACTAGCAATGACAGCTTCTAAAGTACCATGTGAGAAAGAGCTACTCACACAGACCTGAGGGCGTAAAGACCAGAGCAGAGCAGAAGGACTTAGAGCACAGAGCTGTCCAAAGCTCCCTGTGTTACACTGACAACCAGCACCCCTGCTGCTTGGTCAAGTCTCAGACTTAAAACATGTCACACTGATTAAGAAAGTCCTTCCCCCTCTGAAAGTCTCAACATGTGCATTCATGTTGATCTGCTGTGCCCAAAGGCTTGCCTCCACCCTGGTGTGGTCCCTGGAACGATGCTGGGCAGTGTGATGTGCTAAGAGCAGGGTGTCCCAGATGTGCAGCATGTCCTAGGTTTGGTGTACTCTGAATTTGTCACTCAAAGGGTGGTGAAAGCATATAGACAGCAGACAGCACTGACTGCATAGCATGGAAAGCCTGATGGCAGCAAGTACCCATTTCTTTAGATGAGTAAAATGATACAGTAAATGATGAATTACTGTAATCTCCAACAATAAGTTACATACATTCAAGTAATATCAACTTGTCAATACGAATATAAAATGAATAGCTTTTACCAACCTTTTTATTCATGTTTTCTATGTCAGAAGTTTACTCTTTGACCTCTGATGTGAAACATTTAAGAAAGTGTTGTAATATTAACAGTATAATGAAGGACTTGTAAAAGAAATAAGTTTGGGAAAGGCTGCTGCCAATTTTGAATATCAGGACCCTTATTTAAGTGCATTATTTGGGGCTCAGTAACTTTTGGCTCCTTTGTTTTAAGTTTTCTCTTTCTACCTAATATTGTAGACTGAAATCAAAGTACTTGACTCTCCAGAGCACCCACCTGAGTCACTAGGGAGACATGGATGGGGACTATGTAGGAACTAATTGTGTTTTCCCTGTTTTCAGCTGTGTTTTCCCAAGCCTGGACATGAGCTAATTCTCTTGTCTTCTCTTGTGTTTGTGGTCTGTGCTGGGCAGGTGACAGTTACATTCAGTTTGGGTGGGCTGGATGGCAGGTCCCCTCATACAGATGTGGGGAAGGGACAGGGTGGCACAGAAAAGGCTCCTGCTGAAGTGGCTCGGCTCCAGGGAAGTCTCAGCCAGCCATAGCCAGCTGCTGCCTGGCCCTGCCGAATATTTCATAGAAGGTAGAAAGCAGAATAAAAAAGAAAATCTGCCTTATTATCAGACTAAAACTAGTTTCTTTCTTCTGAGGAATAGAACCTGAAAGAGCGGACTGGTGCAAACTGGGAATGCTGTAGCAGTTCACAGGCTAACCCTGGTTGTTTATGTGTTCTTCACTGCTCAGTTCTCCTGCCCAGGAGCTAGGCAGCATCTTGATGGTATTCCTCTGCACCCCACTCCTCTCTACTTTTCTTACTGCAGTACCTACAACAAGCAGTAAGAATAATTATTCAAGAAACACAACTATTTTATTAAATCCAATTTAAGACCAAAACCTCCTTACTGTGTACGCGATGGAAACCAATTATCTAGCAGTCCTAGTCAGTCTAGTGTTTTTAATGTGGATGACAAAAACAGCTGCTGAAGCATGAGCTCATGATCTCTAGCAAAGTGTCTCCCTTTGCTTCTGCCTTTGCAGGACTATGCTGAGAAGGAGAAAGCTGCAGCCAAGGCTCTGGAAGATGTGAAGGCTAACTTCTACTGTGAACTATGTGACAAGCAGTACCACAAACACCAGGAATTTGACAACCACATCAATTCTTATGACCACGCTCACAAGCAGGTATATCTGACAAATGTTTGTGCATGTTACAGCAGTCCATCTTCCTTCCTCATTGATTGAGGGAGGTTTCTAAATTTGCTCAAGTAGAAGACAACTTATTATTTGATGTTTTCAACTTTAACATGATAGTTTTCATTAAAATAAAATGTAAAATATTGTTTTAATCTTCACCACAATTTCTTTTAAGCCCCTCTGACTAAATGATCTTCATCTATAGTTTTACATAGGTGCTCAATACCAATATTCACACTTAATTTGATATATTTAAATGTGGAATTACTTATAAACTAGAGGGAGGGGGAAGGACCACTTCCTCAAATGTCCAGGTCCCTCTTTTGGATGCATGCTGTTTCAAGCGGTTTAGTTTTTTTTAAAAAGCATGTGTTTCTGAAGTTGAAGTCTATGTCTCATGATGTTTCTCAGGGTGGAATACATTTTGCCTTACATGCAGAACATAATATAAAATAATGGCTACTATTGAACAACAAGATACTGGATTCCTGGGAAAAGATAACAGATGCTAATTTTTTGTCATTGGTTTTGTATCAATTTTAACAGGTCTATATGTGGTAAGTGTATTCTACCCATATATGCCTATTATTCTTCTATCCTGCATCCTAATTTTCCTCCAATTTTAGCAAAATCCATACGTCAGTTGGAATTATGCAAAGAAAATGCAATTAATTCACATAAGCAGTTCAGATTTCAAAGAAAATTGTTTGCAAAGTTTGGGAATGAGCATTTCTGAACCTCTGATGTGACAGATCATATCTGCTAATCTAACACGTAAAGTTGGAATGTGTAACTAGGTTCCACAGAGGTATCTTTTTCTCCTGTGTTTCTACTAGTGCTTACATTACACAGTTCAAGTTCTCATTTATTGTGTGCATTCAAGTTGCCAGGTTATTAGTGTGGTAGTTCTGGGTGATCACACTTTTGGGTGCATGGGGAACAGGAGCTACCTTACAAATATGTGAATCATTTAGGACTTGCAGGTATTTCTGAGAGAGGACTAGAAATAAGTGTTGTGTAAAACAATCATGCTGAAGGAAGAATGCCTCACTCTCACTGCAAGCAATCTTACTGTCTTTTGCTGTATTATAAAGGATGTAAATCAGCGTGAAATTTTCTGTGTGCATCTACCACAGCACTGCATTAACAAACTGCTTAGCATCTGCCCACCCATCATGCTGAACCATTCTGCTGAATTCAAGCAGGCTGGAGTCGGCTATCCATGTGTGTTAATGGGATTCTTTTGGCCCATCACTCCAAAACTACCAATAGATTCACCTGATGTGTTTCTATATTAAATCAAAAGCAATTCCTCACATCACCATTCCATTAATTAATCCATAAAACCGGCTATAATAATACAAAACAAATGCTTTTCCAGATCCTAAACACATGACTCTAATCCCTATAAATCCCCATTTGCTGTACAAAGAATTTTTTCACCCTTCAGCTGATTTTTTAACTCAACATAAATGCATCTGAACTCAAATGAATCTATTTGTGCCCTTCCCTTTTTACACACTCTCCCTGCAAAGAGCAGCTTATGCAAAATAAAACAGCCTTCTTGAGGCACCATCTATGATTGGGTTGTTGGGCAGGGGAGGTTTTGGCAGCATTCTGTTATAAAAGGGAATGTTTAAGCAATAAAACTCTTTTTAGTTTTTAGGTAAATTTAGTGCTTTAAAAGCTGCCAGACACAGTACTGGGAACTAAGGTTCTCCATGGAAATGCATGACACATACAGAATATCATCTGGCAGTACAAGCTCACCCCATCCTGCCCTTTCAGATGTAGTTCAGAAGCTCAGTTAGTGCAGGATTAGCTAGCTACCCTCCTGATGTGACAGGGTAATTCAGTCCCTTCTCCCCTCTCACTTCTTGACTGCTCAGCCAAGTCTGGGAACAGCATTAATTTGCCTCTAGGAATAGTGTGGATGAGCCCTTTTCTCTGACTTTTATAGTTGGTCACAGAAAAGCCTTTATTCTTCTTACTTTTATCAGAGTAATCTTCAAAGAAAACAAGTACATTTATGGTTTCCTGTGGTTTTAGTTAGCTTAATTTCAAAATGTTTGTTCTGGGAGGGATAGTAACCACCAGAAAAGCTTCTTTCTCCTAAGGTATGTTTTTTGTTTCCCAGCAGAAATTTGAGGGTACCTTTAGTCATCCACACAAATATGTTCTAGGCATCATTCTTCTAATGGAGAGTAAATTAAAATAAACAGCTCTTTACATCTCAGTAACAATACAGTGTAGTCCTCCCATGTGATTTCGCATTTAAACGCTACTTCTTCAAAATTTGTATTAAAGTGGCAATGCTGTTTAGAGAAGATATAAAGGCAGAGTACTGAGTGCACTGAGTACTTTGTTATAAGTCTTTTGTTTCTCTTCCAGAGGAAACAGATTTTATTCAAAGAATTATGACTCTAATATCCCAATATTATGGTTTTATAAAATTAATTTTGTGATCCATTTTCTTATCTATGATTTCAGCCAGTTGTTAAAGCAGAAAGTACTGAGTCTTGGACTTAGCAGTCAGCATACCAGCCATTGCCTTCCCTGTCCTCAGAGGACTGCAAAATGTTATGATGACAATTTGGCCTTGTTTGCATAACTGCTCTTTCTGCTGTGTTAGGTTATTCTAAAGCAATATACTCACAGAGACTTTCTGTCTCTCTGCATGCTACATACATTCATACTTACATATATAAAAATATTACGTATGTATGTGTGCATATATACACACATATGCATACAAACAAAACTTTGACAGAACATCAAAGATCCCCCCCACCTAGATCTTCATTATCTTCTAACACTGTAATCACCCTGGAGGGGTCTAATATGATTTATATATTTTTAAGTAATATTGTCTGAGTATTAAGCAGTCTTTATTTCTTTGGTTTTCTTGATAGCATTAGTCTTAACTAATGTTGCCGACATCTTTCCTTACGCACTACTCTACAATAATTTTTCATTCATGTTACCTATTATTGGAAATTAATTTCTTTCAGTGCAAAGCTGGATAAAGTGAACTCAGAAAATCTGTTTGAGTGGAAGGCTGCGCTCCCACCCAGAATTACCTGAGCTCCCTGTTGTTAAGCCTGATACTTAACGAGGCTGGGGCTAGTGTGTGGTTGACTTTCCTGGGAGCATCTAAACTTTCATCTCCATACAGCCCTATGCATACATGTCTTATTGGCCCGGCACATACCAGCTAATACACTTGAAATCAACAGCTTTTTTCCTTTGTGTTTTTCATTTGCTATGGAATCTATGACTTTATGAAGTCCTGGGCAGCAGTCATGAGCAGTAGCACATTTGATAAATCTTTAATATCTCTCATCAGGCATCAAGGTGAACAATGTTTGCTATCACTTGCTTGCCGTGTTCTCGGCAACAAAAGTTATGCATCAGAACGGATTACCTTGGCTCTGTCAAAAGTATCTGAACACTGAAAAGGATAAGCGTCCTGGTGTGAATTCGTTCAAAAGTCACTAGTATATAGAAAAATCAATATAGGATGCTGCCTGAAAATGTAATATATGTGGATGTATGTTACATGCTAAGCTGAAAATAATATGGAAGTATAGATTTTTTAACAGGATTGTAAGTCACATGCATGTGTAAAAGGAAGCAAAACTTGAGCGGAGATGTCTATTTGTTAACGTTATTAAATGGAATCTTTTAATACCTCTGGGTCATGCATAGCATTACCCATTCATTTAATGTCAAAGTAGTTGGAGCTTTCAATTTTTGTATAAATAATCCTTAGCAATCAGCAAGGCTTTTAGATGTCAGCAAAGGAGAAAATCACAAATCTGTTCCATGCACTGCAATATAATAATTGTGATGATAATAATATAAATAAGCAGCAAAGAAAAACAAGACTGTATTGCCATCTTGGGGTTTCTAATGACAAAACAGGTCTTTTAGTTTTGTAGCCAAAATTTAGCCATACAGTTAAATACATCACATTCTTTTATATAGAAAACAAAAGTATCTCAATTTTAGTGTTCTTGAAGCAGGCAGCACTGTATAAGTAGGTGAACAGAACTTTCAGTCTACACTAGCTCACATGCAAGGACCTGTATCTTAGTATTTAAATACATGCATACTAGCACTTGGGTATATTTTTTACATGGAAGTCTGATTTAGTGTGTACAGCTGTGGGCACTTGCCATTAAGTCTTTATGGTGCTTGTGGATTTAAACTCTAATTCAGGCATAGATTTAGCTCCTGTTAAACATCAAAGCTAGCAAATATGCCTACATTTTAGCTAGCATTGCCTCTATCACCTAGAAAATGCACAGATAAGTGAATACAGGGAAAGCTTCAGGAATGAGTGTAAGGCTGAGACCTTGTTCATTCATCTTTAGGATTTTTTTCCCAGCATCTGCGTGTTTATTGGAAGAAAAGTAAGTCCTGTATTTTGGCTCTAAGGTACACCTTTCCTATTAACCATACAATTTTCATTTAGAGGAAAGGAAACTGGTTTGGCAGTATCTGAGAGACTGGGGACTGGGAAATTAGGCAAACACAGCAACACCAAGAAACCTTCTTCTGGACAAAGTATCATATATTTAGATGTAAGAACACACTTATCAAGCAGAAAGGGCTACATGAGCATGAAAGTCCACTACTATGTGTGCTTGTGTAGTCTCTGCTTTTTTCCCTTGATATATAGGTGGACCCACTGTCCCTCTTGTACTCCCATGTGAACAAGGCTAACATCCTTCCCTGCAGCCCTTGCTTCTGTTTCTCTGCATCAGGACACTGGCTGTTAAGAAGGGCCTGCTTTATTAGGGCCAGGTTTTGCACATGAGGTCTGTACTCTCTGTGGCCTCCTGAGAAAATAATCGGAATGGCAAAAGACCTCAGCATTTCTTGCTCCCCATTAGCAGCAGGTGCTGTCTGCAGTCATCAGCATTCTGCTCCTATAACCTCACAAAAATCAACTTTGTTTGATGCTTGTTAAGAAATACATGTATACTTTTAATAAAATTTTCATATTCATCATATACCTAGTCAGAAAGCCAGACCAGAACTGTATTAAAGATAAAAGCAAAGGAGTCAAGCAAGAGAAACAATAGTATGATATTAGATTCCCTCAGCTGGTTTATAAGTGGACTTGAAGTGATAAAGGAATTTTGTATGTGTGGTAGTTATTGTCCTCCTACTTTTAGTTACCAATAGATTGCTATGCTCAAAAGCAGCTATCATATACACAAATTGTTATGTGTGTGCAATTTGAAGGGTGTAAAATTAGGTCCAGTCCTGAAAACAATTGTGAACTTTCTAATGTGTATACCTATCAGCAGCCCCACAAAAATAAAGTATTCAAATGCATAAAATGAAAGATGGTCAGATGTTTTACAAGAGAACAGTTTTAGAGATGAAGGTTATTCCTTATTATTTTTTGCATCTTCAGAACATTTACCATAAGTATCTCTAGTCAGCTTAGATACTTCTGACACATAAATCAAAATACTGAAAGTGTGATTCAGTATGGTCAACAGTTTCCCAGATTTTTCCACAAATTATTCTTTAATTTCAGTGAAAGGCCCATTTACTTTTAGCTTTAGGCAAATCTATTACCAGTTTATGTTTTAACTATCACCATTAGACAATTATTTAGAATGATCATCTGTGCCTGTATACCCGTGTCAGACACTTCTGCTTCATGATGAATTTTTGGGGTTTTGATCCTGAAGAACTCTTAACTGTTATTTTATTTTTAACTTAAGTGTTATTTTATTCTTAACTGTTATTTTATTCTTTATTCTACAATAAACATACCAATTCAATTTTCCCTGGTCTTTTCTTTTAAGCACATCTTTCTCTTCCCTTGGAGAGAGTATACTCTTTATATTTCTGGCATAAGTCTTGATTTCTTTCATGTGAAAATGAAAGCTAAAAACAAAGAATTCTTTTCTATAGTCTATCCTATCATTTCAGTAGCTTTTTGTCTTAAAGACACACTGTTCTCTTCCTCATTCTGAAACCAGTGATTTTCTTATTGTTGCTTATGCCTATGCCATTTATTACATTCTCTAATTTCCGTTATAGCTTCACACTTCCTTAGCTTTTCATCATACATTGATTTTGCAGTGTGTGTTCTTGTTCATACTCCCAAAAATTACTTCCACTCTGTTTGTAACTGTTCCCAAAGAGCAGGTTTTTGATAATTTCTTGCTGAATAGTTTTCATTTTCTCACACTGCCTTTCCCATAATTAACTTAAAAAATTCTTCTCATTCTTTCAGAATTTGTTCTCGTGAATTAACTCCTTTTACTCATCCGTTTTGTACCTAAATTAGCTTTGATTACAAACTAGATTACCCTATGGTTTCTACTGGATGGTTAGATACAGCATTGACTGTGATGCTTATAATTAAGGTTTCCAAACACTTTGTATTTTAAGACACAGGTTTCTGTGGCTCTCAGGAATTGGGCTGAAATTTACGTTCTGCATCCCAAGCTTTAGTAAAATACAGTAAAAATATATAGTATTTGCAATGTCAAGAATAAGGAAGTGATAAGGCAACAGAATCAATACTGTTTGGACAACCTAATCTGATACTTTTATGTATCTGCTCTTTAGTAAAATCTTTACTCTCAGGTTGCATGTTGTTTTCCCTAAGGAAAACTCCTTGACACAGTACTGAAGATGGACCATACTTGAGGAATGAATCCATCTTGTGCAAGGGATGAAGCTGTTGGCTACAAAAGAACTGATGACGTGAAATGGGGAGGAAACAGAAGGAGAAGTGGGTTTAGGAAGTTAATATGGGAATAGGTGTAATGGACAGAGACAGAAATTGCAGGAATAGAAAGGCATGGAAGTATCACTCTGAAATTAGAAGACAACGAAAGGTGTGTACAAGAAAGGGAGAAAAAGGAGTTGCAAGAGGAAGGACCTGGAGAAATAATCCATAAATAAGGGAAAATACCAAGATAAAGCACAGGAGGAGACTGTCAGTATCAACCAGTAAGAGCCACCAATGTCTAAGCCATTTTACTTAGAGCTGAGGAACTGAGTGAATCAACCAGATAGGCTATATGAAAATCACATTTCACAACTCTGATTCGGTTAACAAGAATACCACAGATATTACATTGGCACAAAATGTTGTATTGAAAATAATACAAAGGACTTACACAACATAAAAAATGTCTGGGGTCTGAAAAAAAGCAAAGAATGAAATGTATAATGCTGTTGCTCATGTACGATTCCATCTTTTACCACTGATAGATAATATAAGACCAAAATTTTATTGTCCTGAACACTTCTTTCTGTTATTTAAAAATAGAAAAATCCTGCCTTTCTAAAAGCATGTGTGCATCAGAGCTGCTGTGCTTCAAACTACCAGCAGTCCAGCATCTTTGAAATGCTGAAGTAGCAGTGCAGTGAAACAATCAGGTTGTGTCACATCACAGAAACTAATGTAAATAAAGGTACCATAAAGCAATACAGGATGACATCAGCATTGAAGCCAAGGAGTAGTGTACAGCATATGAGCAAAAGCAGGATGTAAACGAGATGATAATTTTGTGGCATCACTGTACTAAGAACATTTATTTTGCCAGTTTGAAATGATCTTAAAGTGAATGCTTAGTTCACAGAATCACATAATCATCTAGGTTGGAAAGGACCTTGAAGATCATCTAGTCCAACCGTTAACTTAGCACTGACAGATCCCAACTACACCATATGCCCAAGTGCCATGTCAACCCGCCTCTTGAACACCTCCAGGGATGGGGACTCCACCACCTCCCTGGGCAGCCCATATAGTTTATAATATTGATGCAATATTTTCTTAATGTTATGTATTATTATTCTAATATTTTCTTAAATGTTATGTATTTATAGCTGTGCTACACAGAGATGCTTCAGTTGCACTCTACAGCAAGTGCATGTACCAGAGTAGCTCTGGAGCAGCAGAAGCAACATTATCAAATACCACTGAGCATGCTCCGGTGATTGGGTGTGACTCGAGGCAACAGATTCCAAAGAAGTGTCTTTATTTAAAATTTACCAATCTGTACAAATCAGTGGGCCTTATTAAGAACTGCTGAACCTGCTACCCTGCCAAAGCTCGCTGCTTTCTTATTACTCAGTGATAAAGTAAATAAATTGGCAGTATTCATCCTTTTTAAATTGCATGTTGCTTAGAATAATGAGATTCCTTTAATCATTAGCCCTCAAAAAAACTTCTTGCAAATAATGCAGAGCTTCTTTGAAATTTAATGTCTTGATAAGCTAAATTGTTAAATGTTAGATGCTATGGAATTACATTTGGTGTTCTTTAGAATGAATGTTAATTAACATGTAAATTAGCAATTTAACCCTCTTTAAATTGGAAAAAAACCCATGGGACACCTAATTTCATAGTTGTTAATGATGGTCCAATGGCTGTAAGATATTTCTTAAGCATTTCATTATATAAGGAATTACAGAAGTGTATTATCAGATTTTGGCATTTAAGACATAGCAATAACCAGAATGTCAGTTAGAGGAACTGCTCTTCATTAATGCCTGTGTTATTGTCCTTTCCATTCTTCTCAGAGGGTACACTTTTTAATTACTAAAGTTTTACAACCAATTTTTCAAGGAGGAGGAATGGTTGATGCAGTGTAGTGGATTCAAACAAGCAAGGAATCTGAAGGATTAGATTTGTAAAAAAAAGATGATGCCGAACTACAGACAAATATGAAATTCTGCCCCAAAATATCAGTTTAAGGTTTAATTTTGTACAATAATTCCCCACTCAAAACATGAAGAAACGTATTCTTATCTAATTATATCTAGACTAAACGTGGTAAATCTGGTTGAAACTCAACATCTCTGGTTCAAATAATTTCCCATTATTTCAAACATTGCTTCCATTTCAAATATGGATAAGGAAAAAATTCTCAAAACCAAATTAATTAAAACATTCCAATATGACTCATTTAACATGGTATTTACAATGTAAATTCAATAAATTTTGAAACAAAAGACTTTCTGAAATATTCTGTTCAAATAAGAAGTGGTTTTGAGCCAGTCATACTTCTTTTTCATACTGTGTAAAAAGGAGTGATTAAAATCAATATATTCCTCTTTGGTTCTCAGTTCTAAAATGATAATACATGCAGTACATGGGATATTACTTAAGAAAATGGGATAGATATGGAGAACCTAAATATTTATGTTTAAATTTTTATTCCCATTTTCATTTAACCTTTAGGGTACTCATGCTGGAGTTGCACCTGTATTGTTTAATGAATAAGATAGATAAATTATATTGGGTGTTGCTTTCCTTTTTTGAAGTGTCTGTATACAGATGTCTTTTCCATTATTTAAATGCCAGTATAGGGACAGAAGAAACAGAATATACAGCATGTTTTCTACCTACTTCTATGCAAAATGTTACTGTTCATGCAAAAATGTCTGTTCACCATGAACTACTAAGAACTGGGCAAGACTGAACACAGACATATATTATATTTCATGTGCCAGCTTCAAAAGACTGGCAAACATTAGGTAATATTGCTTATAGGCCACATACTTTGCACATTAATTTTTTTCATAAAATCAGTAGATCTGGAATAACTGATGTCATCTTAAGGTCAGGCTCTACACATCTTGCTTCAAATGAGGTGATAGAGAGCAAAGCTCTGCCAGATGCTATGTCTTTGATTACTGTCTGTTCACAAGTACTTTAATTCATATTTGTGGAATGGCTTGTAGAGTAAGGTACTATTCAACCAGATTAAGGAACCTGTTGTTACAAAACATCTGTACATATCTTACCTGGGACAATTCTGTGCCATAGTCAGCTTTTTGGAAATACTGGGCAATTAGGTTTGTTAGCAAAATGTTGTACCCTCAAATGTTCACAGAAAAAATGTTTCTGTTGGCTTCTGCATAACTTTTGAACAGTGCTCTCTTGCTCATATCTTTCCCTCCTCTGGAAAAATAATAATTCTTCTAGTCCCATTGGCATCCACAAAGTATACCTGGCGCTATGAACATCTGTCTGGAATCTGCATCTGTTATAGTTCTGTTCATTTTTTACTGTCTGCATCTTCCATGCAGTAATTACTGCACAAGACTGTAGCTGAGCAATTGATTCCTGTGGAGCTTTAAAGTCACGCTAATCAACTCTGTTTGTGTTTGAGGAACTGTACAATGTGCCTTGTACATCTTTAAGGGGCATTCATAGCAGAAACAAATATTTAAAAGAAAACCAGAAACATATCTGTGCATCACCAAGACAACAATAAAAATGCTGAGATTAGTCATTTATTATCCTTACTTAGTTAAAAGCATTAATTAACATCTTTTAACATGTCTCTAAGGGAAAAATAAAGAAGGTAACCCAGACTAATTATCATTTCACAGCTTTTGCAGTTTCATAATAATTAGGCTCCATCAGGAGCCATTAAAAAGATGAGGGCTCTTTGAGCACCTTCTCAGATTAAATTGTAAGGGAATATCTAGGGAAATGTGGATGACATTCATGTACACCGCCAAACAAATATATTATCACAGGTGATGGAACAGTAAAAACCCAAACATTTCCTGGACAAAAAAATTGACAGCTAAACACTTGTTTATCAGGAAATGCTATTATCATAGTACAATGGTTTTGCAGGAATGTGGGAAGATCAAAACCATTTTTCATTTGAAAGGGTTACATAATTTAGTTTCAGTCAGGTTGAAATGGTTCATAAAGATTGAAATACTTAGCTTCAACAGTGTTACTTTAAGAAAATACTTTAAAAATTATTGTAAAGTACTTAAAAATACTTTTAAAATATTAATTGTAAACATGTGCACACATATTTACTATTCTTGAGAAAAAGAAATTATGAAAATTATAACTTTAAGGCATTATGTTTCATCCCTGTTTAGATGCATTGACATCAAGTCACATGGAAACACTAGAAATTTTCATTTTTTTATTAAGTTTTCAAAATTTTACTTCTCCCAGTAAGACTAAAAAGTAAAGAAATCCCAAATGTCAAAATTTCCTGCAGAGCAGAAATTCTTGTTCTTTAAACAAGTCTGTAAGTACAGAGTTGTTGACAGAAACCCCCTGGAACTCTGTAGGATACTTTATGCTTGTAGTTAGTATTTCTCTGCTTGTTTTCAGCCCTTAGCATGTTGATGGATTCTTAGCACTGCTTTCTTCAAAACAGATGCTTAAATACTGATGTTTAAAAGTGCGAGTGCAGTCACATTCCATTGCTCTGTATTTACACTATCCATTTAGGATCTGTGGGATTTGGAAAGGTACTAAATCATATCCAGCAGAAGCGATATAACCTCTTGCTTGTATTCCGAACTGCCCTGGATCTTCAGTCTTAGATAAGGATCTGATTTTGTGAATATCAAATCATAATTAGTTGAGAAATTATTGGGTAAAGTAATATCATGTTTAGAGGTAAAACAGTACAATTTATTAAATCACATAGTTACCAATATTTGAATACAAAAATAATGCCTAAAAGGTACAATGTAATGTTTACCTTTTAAAAGGAACCCAGGATATTCAGATTAATCTCATCTTGTTCTTTACTACAAAGCAAAATTCAGACTTCTCATCAGCCCCTAATGACCATCTTTTCTGAGTTCTGTATTACTTTTATATCATTTCAGCCTGGGTTACACCAAACATTCAATTCATTGACATAACTATAGCTCTCAATAGCCCATGTCAGATTCTGATTTCCTTTCTATTTTGGAATTTAGCACAACTTAAAAAAGAAAATGAAGATTCTGGCCTGCAATTTGAAAATAATCATAAATTGGACCTGTACACATGCAAAACAGCAAGTCATAGCCTAATCTGAACGTGGAGCACATGAGAACTGTACAATAATTGTTATAGCAATTTTCTTTTATTTCAATGAAACTAACACAATTTTTTATATTATTCCTTATTTATTTTTGCACAAGGTCTTTCTAAAAGCTAAACTAATAATACCTGGAAAAACGATGGAATATTTTTTTAGAAATTAAAAATATAACTTATGATCCAGTTGCCCTACTTCTCCTTGTCTCCAGAATAATTTTCAGTATTGTTTTAACTCACCTAGTCCAAAGAATCTAAAGTCACTATCACTATATTGTACCCGTGTTGGTGCATATTTTAAGGGGATTGCTGTTCCGTTTGAGTACATAAACTCACAATCTTTCTTTTTTTGCAAGAAATAATTAAAATTCAAGGGTGTAGGAAAGTATGGATTACCAGAATAAGAAGTCACAGTATAAATAAAAGATCAACTTCAAATTTTACAAGAATAAAAGTTTCCTGGGAGGGAGTAGTAGAGTAAAGCTTGCTTAAAAGGTTGATTGTGTCAAGTGACAGGAAAGAATTTGACAAGTGACATAAAGTATTTCAGAAGCAGTGAGTGATAGATCAGCTTTATAATATTAAAAATTTCCATGTCTACATGAAAAACTAGATGTGTGTTTATAGCATCATTTGATGTAAGGGTGAATACAAACAGACATAGTCTGGAGCAGAGAGGGGGACATTGAATGTTACCTCCCATAGCTTCACAACATACAAGGGGATAAGAGAAGTAGTTAGGGATTATGGTTGTAAAAGTACATCATGCTCATTTCCACCCCCTTTCCAGGGAGAAGTTTCTAGCACAGTATTAACATTTTTAAATTATGGAATCACAACTGAAGGGTGCCAAGTTGCAGCTCCATGATATGGTACACACCAGTGGGCTGAACTGCATATCTTGACCATGTGCTTTCTTTCTTGGCTCCCTCTCTTCTCTTAGTAAAAGCCTCAGGCACTGCAGGTTGCAACAGCAGTATGTTCAAGGGGACCAAATACAAATAAGAAATTGCAAATAAATAATATTTTATGTATGTGGCAATAAAAAGGGTGCTAGATAGGCCAAAGTATCTTTGCCTTTATAAACTGGAAAATTAGGACATCATTCACTCTGCACAGTTTGGTCATCTTTTTCCATGACACACTGAATTTGCTTAGGAAGCACCTTATTGCTTTTGTTATTTCAGAGGGAAATGCTGCAGAGCTGTGAAGAGAGATGGATAAGTCAAGTAGAGGGAAAAAAGGACACCAAAGTTAAAGGAGACAACACATATTAATAACATGAGACAGATCTGGAAAAGAATTAAATAAAAGAAAAAAGATATAATCAAAATAACCTTTTTAATCAGTATAATTTACTGAGATGTATTCTCAGAAGATTGTCTCAGATAATCAAAGGCTAAACCAGGCTTTTGCAGGAGTGAATTACCCTGGAAAAAAATGGGACATCTGTTCATCTCCTTCTGTAAATAAACCACAGACTGGAACATAAACTGCTACTCCAATCCCATCCCATGCATGAAGAAATTAAAATTAACAGATTATCCATCTGAATTTGCTGCCTCCGTGGGCCTCCCTTCTGTCAAGAATAGCACAAAAATACTTCCTCCACATTATGGGTCTCTAAAAGGCTGATCTTTAATCTATACATTATTAACATTATGACAATCAACACAGGCATACAGGAAATTTAAAAAGCCAAGCGATTGTATTTAGTAAATGCAAATAAAATATTTGCATACATTTTATAAATAACAAACTGTAACATACACTTCTTTAAGGAATCTACTTTCATAAAGGTGAATAAGCTTGCCAAATGGACTGGGAGGAGGAATTGAAATGGAAAGATGTGAGAGAAACCTAGGAAGTTTTAAAAAGCACTTGGCAGATGGTTTAAGAACCCAAATCCCACAACTGGAAAAGACCAAATAGGTTATAAACAGTTTATCTCATTTAGAAGGAAAGTCGATTCTCTGTGGCTTAAATTTATAATAAAGGAGAGAAAGGAAAAATGGATGGTAAAGATCATAAATCAGAAGTGAAGAAATTGGAAAAAAATGATGGAGGAAGTAAAAAGGGCAAAAGGAAAATCTGCAGTCATCAGAGATGAGGGCAAGAAGATTTCTGAAAGTATATTGAGGACATAAAGAATCTTCTGCTCCAAATAGAAATGAATTACTTGTTAGCAATGATGTAAAAAGGACTATTCAATACAGATTTCCATTCTATACTTGGGGCAAAGCCAGATTACTTAGTCACATCTATGAAGTTTATGATGATTGTGAAGTACCACTCTACCAATAGCTAAGAAAGATATTAACCAACATAATCTAGAGCTAAATATTTTTGTATCAGCAGGTTCAGTGACCAACATTTAAGAATTAAGAAAGAGATGGCCATAAATTCTCCTAATCATTAATGTTAATTTTTAATAAGTCTCAGAGCACTAGAGGAAGATGCATCAAGTTAGAAGCTAGATAATGCCATGCTATGATTTAAAAAGAATAAACAAGAAAATCTGTCATCCTGACATTAGTGCCAGTGAAAATACTGGCATGACTGATACAGGACTCCATAAAGTATTAAAGAATGATAATGTAATTAATTTCTTTTAAAGTGGTTTATGTAAAATAGATCTTGTCAAAGTAACTTGATGTTATCAATTTATCTGTTAAAACATAGCAAATCAGGATGTCTTCTGTCTTGCGATATGGAAAAGTTTTGATCAGGTGATTACAGAAGTCCTTTGTGGCCTTTTCTTATTGATAAAAACTGCAAAGAAATGTCATTTATTAAACCTCCTTTACTTTGAGCAGGCATTTTGTTATAGTATTGCTGCTAGATTCCTGGATACCTTTAGCTCTCCCACTCCAGAAGAGATCAGTCTACTTTAAGCAAATACAAAAGAAAGAATATTTTGGTTTTGGCTAAATAAAAAACCCCAAACAACCTAAAATGCTTTTTATGGACTGCTATTACATCCTATTAGAAAAAGCAATATTTTACTTCCCTGAGATATTTGATGAGGTTTCTGCTTCTAGCTGCATTTAATATCCTTCATGCACATACTATTTTCCACTATTTGCCCTGACCCTACCTTTTCATCTAAAGTGCAGTGAACGGTGCCTATAAAGAACACTACATTTATCTCAAATACAAATTAAAATGACTCTTTTTGGTGATGAGCTTGTTCTCTGGTACAGCACTTCCAAGTCACTGTGTAGTGGTCTGCTGATTCAACTTTCCTTTATGTAAAACTATGGATGCAGCACGATAGGTTTGTAATAGGTTTACCCTTTATGCTTTATTGTTGTTCCCTCAGCATTACCATAGTTATCAAGAACCAACTGATTATACAGGTAAATCAAATTTAGGCTTAATTCAGATGTCTGGCATCTTTCCTCTTGTTTCAATAGGCTTACAAAAAGTTAGATGTGGTAATTAAACATATATTTGTAATTGCTTATTCAGCCTCCTCCCAGCTCTTTTCAGAAGTCACTCCATCTCTCTTTGCCTTCATTTCTTTATTTGTAAAATGACATCATGATAGAGATACATGTTTCATAAGAAGCCTGAGATTTGTCTGTGGAAAGTGCTATGTAAAATCTATGTACAGTCATTTCTACCATCATTTTTGTTACTCTGAAAGGCTGATGACGACATTGAAGAAAGTTTTAGTCCAGGCTTTGCACTCGCCTGTGGAATTCTTGAATAATTCAGACTCAGTTTTTTTCCTTAAAATGTAGGTGATTTTGTATTCTGCCTGTTCGAACAAATTAAAACAAAGTGGTGAGACAGGTTTCAAGAAGGTGTGGAAAAGGCTTAAATATTTTTTAAATAAGATTACAAGAAGTACTGAAATTTTTGAAAGGAACTAGTCTTGCACAGGGTCTGTAATAGCAGTTTCTTCTCTTTAAGCTGCTTAAATAGAAGGAAAAATAAATAAAATATATGAGATGATGTTTTTTCTCTGGCTAAGAAAGAGACCCCAACACCCCAATGAGTGAGGAAGTGTATGGACATGCAGTGAAGATACAGTCCCTGCCCCAAGTTTCCTATCATTCAAATTTGTTGCTTTTACCAGGTAAATTACTCTGTATTCCGAAGTGGCACCAAATGTATCTAACCAAGTTATGCAGTGTGCAGCCAGCTTGTTGGAGCATATGACAATAAGTTCATTGGAATTGATATAATCATGGGTGGTCAAGTGGAGCATATGATGGATCCACAAACAGCTCACACCTTCAGACAAGTGAGCTGCTGCCACAAAGTGCCTGTTCTGTCCTCTCCCCTATGGAAATGCCCCCCATGAAATCCATCTGTTTTAACTTTACTTGGGGGATTCTCATGAGCAGTACAAATGGATATACTTTCATCCACCAATGGATTAAATCAGTTTAGTTAGCAGGAATACTTGCAGATCTGGTTGAACAGTAAGAAGCTCCCACAGAAAAGGCACGGGCAAACACTAGCAGGTCTTGATGGTTTCTGACATGAAGACCCATTGCACTAGATCAGACCGTCTTTCTATACAGACTTAACAGGAGTTTCTATGAAGAAATGTGAAAACAAGCCCTGCAAACAGCCATCTGAAATTTACCCTTCTGGTTGGATCTGTGATAAACATCTTATTCACTGATAGAGGGATTCTTTACAGCATGTCTGAGGACTGACTTTTCCCCCCTCCTGCTGTCATCTCATTCCCTAACCCAGTCACACCAGGATATTTTCTGTCTTCCCATTCACTCCCACTAACAATATTGAATCTGTTATTGTCTATAACATAAGCTACTCCAAAAACTGATTACTATCACACACTTCAAAGTGATCTGTAGCTATTTATGGGTAAAACAAATGAAAATATATGAGCTAGTTTTTGAGCTTCATATGTCATGGTTAATTCCTATATATAATAGCCTTTCCAATTTATTTTTAGGATTTTATTTACCATAGTATAAACAAATTCCTTTGTTGCTATTTTCTCTTTTTCACTTAGAGAGTGAAATGCGTAAGCTTCAGACATGAAGTCTAATTATGTTCTCTAGTAACTATCATTCTCATTTGATGGTTTGCAATGTGACTTCATTTTACAAATAATGTAATTGGTTCCAATGTTAGGGTTACAGGCAAGAGAATAATTACCAAAATCCATGTTCCTTTTTTTCCTCATTTAACGCTTCTATGGTGGATTTGTTTAGAACTTAATTAAGGAGCTTTTCAGCAAAGTGAAAATCAATCTTTAAAGCCAATCAGACACTTGAACACTCATGTTGGTTCATGGACCTAGACTCAGAGAAGGCTCTCTAAATATGACAGGAGACATATACCTTATGCTGACTGAAGAAAGCAGTGGTATATACTACATTTTTACCTGGGGCTGCAATGCTTTACAGATTGATGAGTATTTTGGATAATGCATTGTGAATGATATTCTGGAAAAAAAGAAGTCTGAATATAAGTGGAAGAAGTTGCTTAATTCGTACTAACCTGACATTTTCTAACTTAATGCATGTAATTTATTTTTTCCCAGAGCTGCCTTCTATTTATATCAATGCAGTTACACTACTGTGAATAACAAAAGGATTTGCTTGTCAGTATACTTGCAGCAACAGTTATTTGCCCCAGCATCTGAAGTAGTTATACCAATATCTCCTGTTAGATCTATATAATGGGATGAGCATGGCCCCTGGCAGAATGCTCAAAAGGAGAAATAATGCTCTTCCAATGGTCTTCAAATTGAGAGAGAGTGAATGAGAGAGCAATATAGAAAAAATGGTTCCTAAAGCCAGAGATCCCCTGGAGAATGAGGGGTGGCAAATCTGGCAGGGAAATGCAGATTATGAAAACCTTCTCTGTGTTCTTGTCAACAATTTATAACAAAAAACCAGATGTCTTCCTCACTTTCTTTCTGTTACATGTGCCAGAACTACACTTTTATGCAACCTGTAGACGTGAATATTGTCTGTAACAATGAAAATGTACCAACATCACCAATTTCCTCTCTGTCAAAATTCTATGTCTGAGGTAGAATCATAGAATAGTTTGGGTTGGAAGGGACCTTTAAAGGTCATCTAGTCTAACAGCCCCTGCAATAAGCAGGGACATCTTCATCTAGATCAGGTTGCTGAGGGCCCTGTCCAACCTGACCTTGAATGTTTCCAGGGATGGGGCTTCTACCACCTCTCTGAGCAACCTGTTCCAGTGTCTCACCACCCTCATCATAAAAAATTTCTTTCTTATACCAAGTCTAGATCTACCGTCTTTTAGTTTAAAACCATTACCCCTTGTCCTATTGCAAAGGCACTGCTAAAAATTTTGTCCCCATCTTTCTTATAAGCCCCCTTTAAGTACTGAAAGACTGCAATAAGGTCTCCCTGGAGCCTTCTTCAGGCTTAAAAACCCCAGATCTCTCAGACTGTCCTCGCAGGGGAGGTGTTCCAGCATTCTGATCATTTTCATGGCCCTACTCTGGACCCGCTCAAACAGGTCCATGTCCCTTCTTGTATGGAGGACTCCAGAGCTGGATGCAGTACTCCAGGTGAGGTCTCACCAGAGTGGAGTAGAGGCACAGGGTCACCTCCCTCAACCTGCTGGCCACATTTCTCTTGATGCAGCCCAGGATACAGTTGGCTTTCTGGGCTGCAAGTGCACATTGTCAGCTCATGTCCCAATTTTCATCCACCAGTACCCCCAAGTCCTTCTCCTCAGGCATGCTCTCAATCCCTTCATCTCCCAGCCTGTATTGATGCCAGGGGTTGCCCTGACCCATGTACAGGACCTTGCACTTGGCCTTGTTGAACCTCATGAGGTTCAGATGTGTCCAATTCTTGAGCTTGTCTAGGTCCCTCTGGATGGCATCCTGTCCCTCAGGTGTGTCAACCGCACCACTCAGCTTGGTGTCACCTGCAAACTTGCTGAGGGCACACTCAATCCCACTGTCTATGTCACTGATGAAGACATTAAACAGTACTGGTCCCAGTACAGACCTCTGAGGGACACCATTTGTCAACGGATCCCTAAGGAACACCATTTGTCACTGATCTCCATCTGGACAGTGAGCCATTGACTACTACCCTCTGGATGTGACCATCCAGCCAATTCCTCATCCACCAAACAGTCCACCCATCAAATCCATATCTTTCAAATGTTGTGGGGGACCCTGTCAAAAGCCTTACAGAAGTCCAGATAGATGACATCTGTAGCTCTTCCCTCGTTCTCTGATGTAGTCACTCCATCACAGAAGGCCACTAGGTTGGTCACACACTTGCTCTTGGTGAAGCCGTGCTGGCTGTGTTGAATCACCTCCTTGTCCTCCATGTGCCTTAGCATAGCTTCTAGGAGGATCTCTTCCATGATCTTCACAGGCATAGAAGTGAGGCTGACAGGTCAGTAGTTCCCAGAGTCCTCCTTTTTACCCTTTTTAAAAATGAGTGCAATGTTTCCCTCTTTCCAGTCATGAGGGACTTCACCTGTCTGCCATGACTTTTCAAATATCGTGGAGAGTGGCTTGACAACTACATCAGCCAATTCCCTCAAGACTCTGCAATGCATCTCATCAGGTCCCATAGACTTATGTATGTTCAGGTTCCTCAGGTGGTCACGAACCTGATCTCTTGCAGTGTGAGGGACTTTGGTCCCCAGTCCCTGTCTTGTGGTTCATTCACTCGAGAGGTGTGGGAAGAGAGTTTGCCAGTGAAGACTGAGGCAAAAAAGTTGTTGAGTACCTCAGCTGCCTTCTCATTCATTGTTTCCAGTTTGCCAGTCTTGTTCATCAGGGGAATATGCTTTCTTTGACCTTGCTTTTCTGGCTGACATACCTGTAGAAGCCCTTGTTATTACTCTTTGCATCCCTTGCTAAGTTCAGCTCCAGCTGCATCTTGGCCTTCCTCACCCCATCCCTATACAACTGGTCAGTGTCCCTACACTCCAGAGGATACCTGTCCATGCTTCCTCTGCCTGTGCGTTTCCTTGTGCCCTTTAGTTTGACCAGCAGGTCTCATCTCAGCCATGTCTGTCTTTCCTTATTTCTTACATTTGGGGATCAAGAGCTCTTGTGCTCTATGGAATGTGTCCTTAAAGATCTGCCAGCTCTGTTTTGCTCTCTTGTCCCTGAGGGCAGTCTCCTAGGGGATCCTATTGACTAACTCCTTGAAGAGCTGGAACTTTGCTTTCCTAAAATTCAGGGTCCTGACTTTACTCTTTGCCTGACCCATATCCCTCAGGACTGCAAACTCCATCATTGCATGATCACTGCAGCCCAGGTTGCCTCCAAGCTTGACATCATTGATTGGTTCACTTGTGTTGGTGACCAACAGGTCAATCAAGTATTTCACCCCCTCTGGCAGGGCTGTCTGTTGCCTATTTCATCCCCTCTGGCAGGGCTGTCTATTGCCTAGCTTAAGAAGTTATCCTCAATGCATTCCAGGAGCCTCCTGGATTGCCTACAGCTCGCAATACTACTTTTCCAGCAGATGTTGGGGTGGTTGAAGTCCCCCAGCAGGAAGAGAGCCTGCGAGCACGAGACCTCCTGTAGCTGGAATAAGAAGGCTTCATCAACAGGCTCCCCTTGATCAGGCAGCCTGTAGTAAACACCAACCACAAAATTCCCTTTGTTGCCTTGGTCTCTAATTCTTACCCATAAGCTTTCAACCTGCTCGCGGCTATACTTCAGAGACAGCTCTTCACACTCTATCCATTTCTTGATGTAGAGGGCAACCCCTCCACCCCTCCTTCACTGCCTGTCCGTCTGAACAGCCTGTAGCTATAGATAGCCACACTCCAGTCATGGGATTCATCCCACCAAGTTTCAGTAATCACAACCAGGTCGTAACTTTCTAGCAGCATGGTGGCTTCCAGCTCCTCCTGTTTGTTGCCCATGCTGCATGCATTGGTGTAGAGGCACTTCAGCTGGGCTGTTGACCATGTGACCTTCTTCGAGGAACACCCCTTAGTAATTAAGATAGCCACCCTTAATACCCTCTGCATGCAATGAAAAGAAAGAGGTAGTTTTACATCTCACTTTATCCCTCTTGTTTTAGACAGCTGCTATAAGAAGTGTTGATTAGGTCCCTAAAAGTGCTTATTTCTTTCCAGTGGTTGTAAAGAAGATCTAACCAATTACTATAAGCATCTAAGTTTGATCAGATGAATAGCAATCCAGAGAAACATTCACATGCACAGGGAGTAATAGAAATCAGGATCATAACTCTGGAAAGAAAGTAATCTCAGTACTGCAAATGGAGCCAGTGGTGAGTATGCTACAAATGCTCATAGGTCAGTGAAAAGCAAGTACTGGCCACAGTAAAGTGACAATTTTAAAAAAACAATCCAACATTAAGAATGGACAGAAATGGCTAGAGCACAGGTCTTTGGCTGCTGTTATTTCATGTCTAGCAAAAGTAGGTAGTGAAGATGCAGCTCCATTAGCTCGTTTGGATCTCCTGGTGATTCATACCAGAGTTCAGAAGCAAAAGAAAAGATTCAGCAATTTTTGAGTGGGTCTTAGACAGATGAGCCAACATGACTCAGACCTGGTTGTATAAGTAAATCTTTCCATAACAATGAATATCATTTTTTAGTCTTTTAATATTCTGTGTGGGTGTTTATAAAAAAAGGGATGGGGTACTTTTAGATATGGCAATGTCCACACACATGGTTTTGTGCACATGTGCACAAAACCCAGAGAAATAATAGAACATGAGTTTAAAAATGAAATATAACTCCATGGCAATGATATTTGTAGGAGGTGAAGGACAGAACACAAGATTGCTATTAAATAAATCATAATTTATTACACATGCCTGTATTTGGATGCCCAGTTAAGTACCTAATTACATGAAAAATGCAATTGCCATGTAAAGTGATGTTAATTTTCAAGCACACCTGCTGAGTTTAGGGTTGTCATTTGGGTACCTGCTCAGTTGCATGCTGTTGTGCACCACCTGCAGAAAATATTTGTGTGCCTGTCAGGAGTTTGGCACAGGTTATTAGTGAAGAAAACCATTGCTTTGCAGGTTCAGAAGGCAGTCTCATGGTCTATCCAACATAGCTGACAAATTTCATTACAATTCCTAGCTGGAGCTCCAGCAGTGCAGCTTTTTTTGTTTTGATGAGGGGATGTGCAGAGAGAACCCTTTCTCTGCTCAGACTAGATGCTTTTGATTTCTTGGATTTCAGCTCCAGTTGATGAGTCCTCCGCTATGCTTACCTACAATTTTTTTATTCTTTTCTCTACTTCCTTGACACATGCTGTATGCCATTAGAGACCAAAAAATACTGCTAGAACTTCTATTTTTAGTGTTGGTCCATTTGCTCTGTTGATTATCATCCTAACTGTCAAAGAAGTGAAATGGCATTGCTTTGCAGTACCTGTGCTCCATAGTACTAGCTTTCACATTGTTCTTTGTTTCCTTGACAGATAGAAACTGTTTCTGTTTTTCCTCGTGAATGCTTTATGCGTGATACTGAACAGCTCACAGTGACAGCTAAAACATAGCCAAGTGGCACTAAAGGACATTTCTCAAATGTGTTTCTTTGCCCTTTCTTCACATTGAAGATGCTAATAAGACTACCTATGTTTTTCTATGGAGGATAGGTTCTTTACTGCTCAAATATCTCTACACTCTTGTAAATATTACTTAGGTGATAGAAACTGTGGATTCGTTCTGGGAAGAGTCTCTGATTTCTTTTACAGCTTTGGCTTTAACATATTATTATAAAAGATTCTTGGACCAAAAGCAACATTGTCTTACATATTCATCCATTTTACTCTAAATTGCAGGGATTGAGGTTGAGGAAATGAAGCATTATATGACTGTCCTGGCAAGAGGCAAGTGAACAGTGAGAGAGGGCATGTAAGGAGACAGGAAAAAGGTAAAAATGAGGTGGAGCAACAATTTATTTTCAAGGAACTGAAGCCTAAGACCTCTAAAGAGGGCTTTGCAGCTGTTCTGATTTAGAATATAGTTCAGTGAAGTACTAGATGTTGGAGCTGATAGAAACTTTCTGGAGAAACATACAGATTTGACAGACTGTAAATATTTCTGATGAAGATGGTTAAACTTTCAACAGGTGCCAGGCAGCAGGATGGTTCTTGCTGGTTGGTGGTGCACCAGTTCCCTGAACAACTGCCTTTCTGGCCTTCTCATCCTCATCCATGCATACATTTGCCAGTATAGAGATCTATAAAATATATTACACACACAAGCTCAGCTTTATTCCAGTATATGCCTATGGATTAAATTCCAACAGACTGAATTAAATAGGAAAATTGCAACTACATCAAATGGCATCTAGTTTTGTGTATGCATTTGTACACAACAGAAGATTTGTGTATTCATAAGAAACTGAAAAGCTATCATTCATATGTAGGTGTATATCAGCTAAATAGCAATGGCCCAATCATGTTGTTTTGTTAGGCAAAAATAGCATTTTCAATCTCTTCTTAGGATGATAGCATTTTAAGTGTATTTTTACTCTCCATTTACATACTAACTTCACCAAAAGTAAATAAATTGAGTAAGAGGAACTGCATCTGTGTACATATTTAATCCCTTCTCTTTTTGTTTTTTTTTTTTTTTTCCACACAGAGATTGAAAGATTTAAAACAAAGGGAATTTGCTCGAAATGTGGCTTCAAAGTCATGGAAAGATGAGAAGAAACAGGAAAAAGCACTCAAGCGGCTCCACCAGCTTGCAGAATTACGGAAGCAGTCAGAATGGCGAGTATTTAAAATTTATATTATGTTTTAATGCCCTCTTTCCTCAGTCCCAGAAGAAATCTCCATATTTTTACTCCTACACTCTGTAATGTGCAGAGATTGTGTATACTGTAACCAGTTTTCAGCTGTCCCCAACTCCAAATGTTCCTGTTCTGCAAACCATAAAATTGAAAGTCCCTGAATTAATTACTTGCTATTTGAAGGCCTGTGTTTTTCTCTCCTGTAGCTAGTTAATCTCATCTCTTCTGAACTGAGTGGTTTGAAGATGTTTTTATAATATCACCATTTTACCTTATTCAAACTGACCTGAATAGATTAGTATAACTGTCTTATCATTTGATAGTAAGTGAATGGGACAGGAAAAACACCTTTTAAAGCATCAGTACTTAGTCTGTGAATCATTTTCACTGCTTTTAGTATACTGAGATTACTCTCACAGTTTCTCTGTAGAGTAATGGAAGTATCATTATGTGAATGAAAAACAAGTAATTAACTGAGTTAAGTTTACCCAGTACTGTTATGTCTATTGATGAATATCAAGATACAATAGAAAGTTTGCACTAGTAAGCCTTTACATTTCAGAAATCTCCTTTAATGACACTGAATGCTTCACTAGAAAAGATTGCCACCAGACCAATTGTTTATGTTAATCTATGACCGTAATGAGTTAAGTAGATAATTAAACTGACATCCTTTTAAATTTGTATCAAGCTCTTACTGTACCCTGGAAATAATAACATTTGGAGTTTATTATGCACTCATTTTGGCCTATGTAATTGCTTTTGAGTAATCTGCTGAAATATAACAGTTTAGTGCTAATGTATCACTTTTATGGTTACAACTCCATTTTCATACAAATCTGAAAGAAATGTAACCACCTGGGGGAAGATGCCTTTATACCCAAGCACATGAAGATATAGTCTCAGATAGATAGACCGATAAGGTCGGTGATAATAGGAAAGCCAGAGCAAGACTGGGAGGGAAAAAGCAGGTTTGCTTTTAGAAAGAGCCATGAGTCCGTAATACTTAACAAAGAGCCTGGAAAGACAGTGCTCACTATTCCTGTTTGTAATGACTAATGTGTTCAGGGGTGGCTGTGATCTCGGTGGAGGGGTAGCATTCCTAGTTGCTCAGGCAAGACAGAAAGTCAGCCTTTCTAAGCAAAAGTCCACACACACACATACACACACATACACACACTTGTTATTGTCCCTGAGTACTGTGTCCCAGGTTCCAGCAGAGTTTCTTACAACAAGCTAATACAATTTGACAAAAAATTGCTGTTAATCTTGTGCACAGAAAATTTGAAAATGCAGCTTTATTTTGCTGTTCCAAGGAGACTTTGAAAAGGATCTCTTTACACGCCTTCTCCAAGAAATAATTTCTTCTTGATGTACAAATAAGGGTGAATTTGTTTCTCCTGATAGCAAATGCAAAGATATTCTCAGAAATGCATACATATTCTCATACTCCAAGTTGACCCTACTCCAGGGAGTCTTTATATCGTTCCCACTGCTGAAGATCAATGCATTTTTATAGTATTTATAAAACACGCTAGCTTATTTATAGATAGCTGTTACGCAGATCTGACAGTTGTAATTAATTTATATTTAATTAAAATATTTTCTAATTTTTAATCAAACTCTTTACTGAAGCTGTTTCCAAAATTTTTTCATGTAAGTGTACTGTAGTACTGCATTGATAGCAAATGTAGATAATTGGTCTAATGAAATGCATGTTTAAAATATTACTTGGAATAATATTTGTATGGTGGCTGTATATGTCTCATCTCTAATGGAAAATGGGAACAGTCATTCCAATCTCAGTTAATTATCTGTTGCAAGAAGTCAATGATTTACCATGTTTGTTAAGGCCTTCTTATAATAGGTTGATTTATGGGTTTTTTTTAAAGTACAAGAAAACTAAACCACAGATTTAAAATCTGACATGTTTTGGGAAGAGCAAAAATTTATGAAAATAGAATACAGAAAGAGAAAATATGGCAAAGTAAGTCAAATGTGGTTGATAATGAGAGCACTGAAGTTGCCATTAATATTGATGGAAATCCATCTTGTGTCCTTTTCCCCACCAATGTTTGGTGATAGTTTTAGCATTAATATCTCTTTGAATATTTCACAAAGTCATGTATTGTGGAATAATATAAAGATAAAATAAAAGTCTACTCTTAAAATAAATCATACATACACCCCCCCAAGCAAGTAGAATGATGCCTTTTCCCTTATAGAGTTTGATTCTGCAGATACTCCAGGTGCAAGTGTCATTTTGAACAAGGCACAATTTCCTTTGCAGTGGCCTCTCAGAAAACCGAGACTTAGAACAGACCAGATTGTCCTTGATATAAATTCAGAATAAAAACAATATTGTTTATTCTGGATGCACATGGGCATAACTCTGAAAAAGAGCATTCATGTGCTGACTTCAAATCATATAATTTCTTGTATGTAAAGATTCTCTTGCCCTTATAAAAGCCCAAGCTCAGGGATAGACTGCACATTTGCCCCTTAGAAACTTTAGAAACTTAGTTTTCCCTTGTAACAGCATGACCGATACCCTTCTTTACCAGACAGACTTCTTCAAATGTGAGTTTTGTCTTAACTTGGTTACTTAGTAGAGCTTTTCTTTTTTTTTTTTTTTTTTATTTATTACCTTACAGTATCACTGGAAGTGGACCATTGCTTAAAGCCCCCAGATTAGTCATGGAAAAGCAGCGATCACCAGATGGCATTTTCTTGTACAAGGGTAGCAAGTTCACAGCAAGTTCTCAAAGAACCGACACGAGTGAAGGACAAGGTTTCTCCAGCAGTGTACTAGAGAAACAGCAACTTATCATAAGTAGGCACCAGTCCCCTACTGAAAGAACCCATGCACTTGGAAATCAAGTCTCACATGTGTTCCCAGATAGCACGAATACTTCTCCAAGGGCAGGAGTGTCTTTCTCATTCTCTAAAAAAGTCCCTTTGAAGCTCGAGTCTTCAGCATCAGTCTTCAGTGAGACATCTGAAGAAGGAAATGATTGTGGTGAATCTCCAAACCATAAAACAAAACAAGGTCTTGAGGGCTGTCGTTCTGGCATGCTTTTGGAGGAGGATGTGAAAGCAAGCTTGGATAAAGGGCCATCTGTTACACAAGACCAAATGGATTTGGATAACAGTGCATCAAGTCATGTAGCTGCAAAACCTAAAATGCTAAAGGAGAGTGATAAAAGTAGTGATAGAGAATTAGAAGAAAAGGTCAATGCTCATCCTTCATTTTCCAAAGTCAAAATACAGCTTTCAGATTTGGATTTTTCTGGTTCACTTAGAGAAACAGAACAAGAGAGCCAATTGAATGAGTCTGAGCAAGTGTTAGAAACTCTCATTTCACCTTCATGTCAAGCTAGCAGTTTTTGTACACAGCTGAACACCTACAAGCGCAGCAATGCCCACCTTCCTGACCAGTTACCTGAGCTCCCACAACAGCCAGCACCTGAGCTGGCATGCGCAAGCAACATTAATGACAGTCCTGGGGTGGTAAAAAGAGAAAGATCTTTGGAGAGTTCAGAAACCACAAATGGGAATATGGAAACACTGCCAAGGCAGACCATCGTTAAAGAGGTTAAGCCCCAGTCATTGCCTTTCCTCCATGTAGTAAGCAAAGATGGCACCACTGCTCTGCAGTGGCCCACAGAATTACTTTTGTTTACAAAAACTGAACCCTGTATTTCATATGGCTGTAATCCATTGTATTTTGACTTCAGACTCTCTTTAAATCACAGAGATAGTAAACAGCATGAAACAAACAAAGAAAGCTATGAAGAGCACTCTATAAATAAGACTGCAGATGAAAATGAAGCCTCAGGTTTAATAAAACACAAGCAAATGTCAAATGAACAAGATAATCAGTTGTTGAAACCAAAGAAGATGAAAGGTTCCCTAAATCCAAGAAAGGCCAAGCAAAAAGCTGAGTCAGATATAGGCAAAGAAATTAATGAAAATGGTCAAAAATGCATTGAAGATTATTTGAATGAAAATATACCCAAAGTGCCTGGTTACCTTGATGTCTCACAAAAGGATTATGTGACAGAAAAAAGTCTTCATACAACACTGAGAAGACCTTTAAAGCATCATTTTCATAGCTGTGAAAGAAAAAAACAGAACATTAGAAATGAAAGCATTTCCTTTTCTGCTTTTATGTCTAGGATTAAAAAGTCTAAAGCTGCAAAATGTCATTTAGTTTATTCTGAGGAAAAACGTGAAAACCAAAATGACTGCAGATCCGTTCAAGATGTGGCCAGCTGCAGCAGTGACGTAAGTGACAGTGGAAAAGACTCTAGTGGAAGTTTCCTTAGTTACAAATCATGTTCAAACAGCAAGTATTCAGAAAATGAAGGATGTGGAAATTTAATGAGATGCTGGAGATTCCCATCTCCTCAAAAGTCCTCCTCTGACAGACATTCCAGCTATTCTGACACTTCAGTTAGCAGTACAAGTAGTTACATGAGCTACATGAGTCCCACATCAAACAATCACAGCAGAAATCATTTGCTTTTTTGTTGTAAAAGAAAAAGCAAGACAGCTGAAAGGCACAAATGTAAACACACAAAGCACAAGTGTATTTTCACTTCTGATGATACAGATGAGGATTATCTTTGTCATAGTAGAAATCACAGGACTAGAAACTGTACACAGAGGGGCACAATTAAATACCGAAGATGTTCAAGGCATAAAGTTTTACAACACAGAGACAGATCTAAACAGAGCAGACGAAGACACCAGCATTTTGGCAAAGTGCATAGTAGAAGTAGAAGTTACCATAGCTCCAAAAGTTGTTCCACCAGAGATTCAAGAAGCAGTGAAAGATCATCTGGTAGCAGAATATCAAGAGGCAGCAGTTCAGGATCCCTCTCAAAAGAGACTGACAACTGTGACAATACAGAAAGAGGTTCTAAAACTGAACCGGGAAAAGCTGAAACTGCACATTATGATTCTCTGAATGTGAATGGTCAGTCAAAAAACTTTTCCACCTGCTCTTCTGAAACCCTGGAAAAAGGTATATGTGGAAAAAGAAAGTCACTGACAGCCAGGTTACTTTTAGAAAGAGTGCAGTCCAAGAAAACCCAGGAACAAATGTGTGATTCAGAGAGATTTTCAAACATTTGTGGAGGAGAATTAAAGGATCACTCACCAAGTCACTTTGCTCTCCAGTTTTCAGCAGCAGCAGATGACATTGCAATGTTACCTGTGCAAGAGAAACTGCTAAGCATAGATGAAAATGACATGGGACATAATGAAAGCAGTTTGTTGGAAACCAGTGTGAAGAAAAACAACTTTGAAGCGTCAGAGATAACTAATGTTGCTCTTTCAACAGGCACTGATTATGATCATTGTCTTTTTAAAGACATCATTCAGATAGGAACAGGCTATCAGAGCCCGAGCATAAAAAGGAACACAGCAATAAAGGAACAATCCAATCTCTTCATTAGTGAAGTGCAACCCTTTATACAAAGCTGTGACCCAGTACCAAATGATTTCCCTGGTGCTTTTCCCTCTAATAGATATTCTGTTGTTGCTAATTCAACAGAGACCAAAGAAGAACTACATGATGTAAACATGGACTCAAACCAGGCAGAAGGCAGTTCAAACTCTCTTTGTGACAATGCTATGCAGAAGTATGATGACACAGTAAATGACCTAGAAGTGTACAGTAAATCCACCTCCTCTCCTTTAACGCAGCAGCCTATCACGTTTTCACCAGAGGAAGTAGATAAATACAGGTTGTTGCAGCTGCAAGCCCAGCAGCATATGCAGAAACAACTTCTGGCAAAACACCTGAAAGTTTTGCCTGCCCCAGGACCAGCTGCCTTGTCTGCAACACCAGCAGTTCCTGCCCTCCCTGTTCAGCAGCATGCTACTGTCACCACCATTCACCACACACTGCTGCAACGTTTTGCTGTCTCGGCATCTGTACATCCCCATGGCAGCCATCTCTCCCTGGCACACCTCCACCCCCTCTCTCAGGCACATTTTGCCCCCATATCACTTTCCCCATTAGCACCAGCCCTCATTCCCACCCACCCTGCTTTGCTGACAGGACACCCATTGCACTTGGTCTCCACCACCCCCCTCCCGCCTTCCCCACTGACCTTCCCTGTACTGCCACACACTGCATATATCCCAGCCTTATTTACACCACACCTGAATGCAGCCACACCTTCTGCTATACATCCAAATCCCTTAGTTCATCCATTATTCCAAGGGCAAGAGCCCCATCACCATTCTTGCTCTAGCCAGACCCAACAGTTACCCACAATAAAAGAAGTTTTCAGTGTTTCTAGCTATTTAAACTAGCCCCAAAAATTACACTATGGCTCCAAACCCAAATTTTAATAAAATAAATTATTCAGTGTTCAATCATGTGTCTGAGGGGAAATGTACTGCTTTGCTGAGAGCACAATGGCAAATATTTTTAAGTCCACATTCTGACTGACAGCATATGAATGTTGATTTAGTTCCCATATCACTGAGTAAAAGCTGGTTTAAAGCCTTTCATGATACTGTTACAAGGAGGATGGGGTCCAGCTAGTATCATTCGACAGAAGGTTTGGAAAAAACAGCCTGAAGTGAAGTTTGTGATTGTCAGTAGGACTGGGACCACAGCACTCAGACATCACGGGACCAAGAATATCAACACTGATGAGTGAATTAAAGTAGCGCAATTTAAGGTAGAGCAATCTCGACACACCTCCAAGGTTTGCTTTTCTGAGTGTGTATATGCAATGGCATAGTACTTGGTCTAGTTAAGGTATTTCAGACTGAGCAAAAAAGAAGGTATCTGGGACCACAAGTTCCTGGTTCTGTTTCCTGGCCAAAATAAATTGAGGAGCCTCAGAGTGAGGGGTGATAAGTTAACACTGGAAAAGGAGGTCACAATAACATCTCAAAGATACTTTAGTGATTTTATCCCTAGGCTATGCTGCTTGGATGGTGTAAAGGGACTGCAGTCTTGCCACAGGTACAGAACAAAATATTCCCTTAGTGTAAGGGAGCTCTGCATTGGCACAAGCAGGCTGCTATTTTTCTCCCTGAGCCAAGCATCCAAGAAAGCAAGGGAAAGAGGGGGATGAAGACAAGTTCTTTGGCATTGCCTGTCTATGGCTGTAGCATAGGGTATGTCAGGGGTGGGCTGCAGCAGCCCAGAGCTGCTAAGCAGCTAGTGCTGTCTTCGAACATCAGAGGTCCTTGGCTAAAACTGCAACACTTCTTTCCTACGAAACAGAGCCCTGATGTGTGGGAAAGTCTTGCCCAAAGAATATGTAAATATGTTTCATCCCTTTCGCAAACAACATGAACAATTGGCTGGTCCTATAAAATTATTCTGATATTCATAAAAATGCAGAAGTAAAATTCTGAGTGGAAACTGGCTCTCTAGGTCAAGTATCATAGAAAACCATGTCACAGTTCTCATCATATACATCAAGGTATATTGAATCTAAACAAATATGTCAAGATTCTCGCATGGCTTCCCAAACTCTCAACATACAAACTGAACTTCTGAATCCGCAATGTTTGAATGCATGTATCCAACCTTCAGGTTGGTTGAAATTGCTAGTAATAACTGTGTATCTGGAAATAGGTGAGGGCTTCAGCATCTCTTTGAATGGCACATTTTGACTATTTTTATAATGTTTCTAATTCAATGTGGGATATTTAGCATGAAATTAAGTTCATAATTATGGTTAGAGTGCAGGCATGATTCCCAATATAATTGGACAGTGAAGTGTCTGACAGACAGTACCTGTTTGTTTGGATTAGAAACATCTGAAATAATTTCAATTCTTTAGCAATAAAGTAGTGAACAATTAATAATGTATCTTTCAGAATTGATGTAAAACATATTTTAAAATTTTTGGAGGATTTTATTCCATTATATCTGGCTATCTGAGAAACTGAGAAATCTAATTGCAAATAAGTTGGATATTTAAAATACAGCTTAGGACCAATTTTCTAACTAGATTGATCCATTGCAATAGAATGGAATTGTTTTAATTTCTAAAAGCAGCTGCTTCAGCATAAACTGGTATTATGCCAAACTTTTCAATTGGCATTACACGTTGTGACTGCTTGTTTTGTATTTGCAAAGTTAAAGTTTCTTTGAATACTGAACATTTTATCCATCAAATAAAAACTGTCAACAAAAAATCTGGAGACTGAACAGAAGCAAAACATTTTTGTATTAAAAAAGGTTAGTAAAGCCAGCACCCTCAAATAACTTTTGGTTGGATTTCCAGCTGATTTATTAATTTCATTAACAAAATGGATCCATGCCATTTTGGAGTTACTTATCTTTATGGTTTAATTTTCTCATTTTAATTGTAGGGAACCTTCCTTTCATTTTTGGCTGAAAATCTTCCCAAATTTAGATATGAATTTACATATTATTTCCATACTTCTGAAAATTTATTTTATCAAAAATATTTCACTGAATGTGACTTAACACCTCTGAAAATTAATACTTGCTTGCTTGGAAGGAGATCCCTCACTCAGTGAACCACTTGGAAACATTACTTATATTCTGTAGAAAAACTCTGAATTGGACATTTTAAAGGAGCAGGTCAACCTGTGCCCTAGAAGAGGCTGACTGAACTGCGCAGCCATCACCACCAGTTCAGGGCTAATACCAGCCTAAAAGATGAATTTCCAGCCCTACAAACTTTTAAATTTATGGGCCCAGTTCCATTCCTATTCAAGAAAACACAGCTGTTCTCACTGTATGTAAGAGTTCATTTGAACCCTAAGTAGATAACACGAAGACAAAAACATGGAACAGAAGAAATGACAGACCAATCTCATCTTTAATGTGTGCACACACATTTTCTATCCTTGCTTCTTACAGTGTTAATATTGTTGAAATTCCTATGGCAAGAATCCTGACCAATTGAAACTTAGTATCCTACTACATAGATCATTTATGGAAAATATATGTGTTTCCCTTACTGTATGCACAATACAATGGGATTATAGGAAGGAACCAAATCATAGGATGTCCATGCACCATTGAATACCAACAAGGACGATCTGGTAAGGCAAATGAATAGACAATAAAGATTAAATTTAATTCTTGGAACAATGGGAATTAGGATTTTGAGAGGTATTGATGCAAAAAAGAGAGATTAAGAAGGAACAGAAACAGCACAATAGCAAAACAGCAATCGTTGACTACCAACAAAGGGAATGTCCAATATTGTTCTTAGTACACAGAAGGGATTTTCTTGGAGAAATGTAATAAAATTATTAGCACAGCTGAGATCATATATTTGCTCTACTTGCATTTGTTTTTCACCAGTAATGTACTTTAAATATGTATCATTACTATTAAAAGCCTGATGTATGGAGCCGTGCTACAATTTTGATTTTATTTAAACTGATTTTTAGAAGAGTTACAATATCCTGGTGGCAGTGATATATACACTCCAAGTTAATAATCTATTTTAGCTTGATTGTATATCCTTGATACATAATCCAAGGAAACAGGTTACCCACACTGTAAAATTCCAATAACAAAAGTTTCCTGAGTTAAACAATGATAAAATTTTTTGGGTTTTTTTGATTTTTTGATAACTGAGGCACTTCTGGAATACATTTAACATGTATATTTGTTGTGCAGATTTTCATAAAAATATCATTTGACCAGATTGATTTTAAAAGTGTTAAGTTTGTATTTAAAACTGGATAATACTCTGGCTAGTATAATATGTAAAGTAGTAATTTTGTTTTGTATTCTCTGTATAAAGTGTTTTATATTATACAGTAGCTAAGTGAATTGCACTATTGTACATGCAGCGCGGCTTTTTTTTTTAGGTTATTCAAGGAATTCCTGGGAATGTAGTTAATGCAATAATATTTTTTTTTCAATAAAAAGGCTTACTGGTATAAAGAGTGTCAGTCATGTATTTTTAATGTAAAGCATACCAAAAGACAGCAGCATAATAAAATGCAGAATGATGCAAACATATTCTGTATTTTAATTTGCAGAACTGAAATACATTTAATTCACCCCTGTGGCTATAATCCTGAAATTTCTTAGAATGTTTCCTAAAGATTTTAGTATGTGTTACAAAAGTGGGTTGTTTAAATGGAACTGAAAATAAATATTCCTTAAAAAAAATTATTCTATCTATGTGGTTTTTGAAAGTACTTTTAATAGATCAACATCCTCCTGGATATTTTTATGCACTAATCAGTTTATTTAGAATTACACTTATAACTCACTTGTCACGTTCTCCAAATAATGTCTCTGAGCTATGATTCCTAATGCTTATGTAGAAGATCCTTTGGTAAAGAAGCTAACAGTGGGATCCACAAATGTATTATTTATTCACTTTCTCACCATTCCTTGAAACTTACCTTAGTCATGGTAAGTATCTCTTTATCCCATGTTTTCCCTTTTACCTTATATTTTTCCAGTTTGTTCATTGTATCCTTTTCTATCTTTCATATATATTGTAAGCTTTCTGACACAAGGTATTGGATTTTGTCACATAGGTACTCAGTTTTGGAGGTCCCAGGTACTGCTGCTATACTAATAGTAATTGTAAGGCTTGTTATAGCCATCAGTAGACAGTTTCAGAAGTTTCATGTCTCCAGGTGATCACAAAGGCTTGAAGTAATGTAAAAACAAGTGTCTGCATAGGTGCATGTAAGAGAGAAAACTCCATCTTTTGAGGTGTGGTGTAACAGAGGACATATTCTATTAGGTACATCTGCATAGCTGGAAATACTTTGGCCAATCTCTGGGACCAAATTAATCTGTCACGCAGTGACATCTCATGACCCAAGCATTTTATAAAATCTTGAAATCACAGCAAATCAACAGAGTCATAATCAACACAGAGTATCTGATTCCATTAAATTGTGTTTCCTCATCAAGTTGTTTCATAATAAAAACAAAATTCAGAACTGGACAAGCTTAAAAAATGTGGCATGTCTGAAGGAAATCCCCTGTGAATTAATATCTATACCATTAACTGTTAACTACAGTAGACTTCCAGTTGAGATCAGATCTCACCTGTTGTTGAACAAACTGATATTGTTTTGACTAGCATGTAACATGTGAAGAAATTAAGTTGTCCACACCTTCCTATTCCTGGTAAAGCTAACTACTAATCACCCTTTCTTAAAGCTTAAATCCCAGATCTGTTTAACAGTTGAGCCTAAGATGTTTGGGTTTGGGTTTTTTTTTTTCTATTCCACAATTCATCTGTTCAGGCCAAACCTACATTTAGGACAGTAATTTCCTTGAGAATGAAAAACAAATGTTTTGCCAGACTTGAAAGGTCTCTTATCACCAGATGGAGATGTTTTTTGGAGGAAACACATACACATATACATTTTATTTAACTTAAAAATGGAAAACCAAATAAAGCAGATATTTAGAGACAGTATAAAAGAAGAGAAAAACATATTTGTAGCTACTTTTGTCTAAGTTTAGCTTCAAGACACTCTTTTTTCTTCCCTCAGTTAAAATACTGTCTCAATGTGTCCAGCCTTAGGAAGATCCAGATATTGCCTCTACTCCACAGGGTCTCAACTTGGGGATGGGGTTGTTCTTAGTGTTCCTCTTTCGCCCAGCGTCCACTTGGATGGGAAACCTCCCTGCCCTTGGAAGGCTTCTTGTAATTCCGAGGTGAGCTCTCAGGTCTTCTTCCATCACAGTACTGAGTACTGCGACTTAAATATTTCTGGCCCTTGGTCACAGGCTAGGCAGCATTGTCACCCAGCCAGGCACACTACAAAATTACTATGATTGCAAAACAGACTAGACTAGACTATTTCAGTTGGAAAGGACCTACAATGATCATCTAGTCCAACTGCCTCACCAATTCAGTGCTGACCAAGTTAAAGCATAGTATTAAGGGCATTGTCCAAATGCCTCTTAAACACTGACAGTCTTGGGGCATCAACCACCTCTCTAGGAAGCCTGTTCCACTGGACCAAGTCCAGTTCTTGGTAAAGAAATGTTTCCTAATGTCCAGTCTAAGCCTCCCCTTGCACAGCTTTGAATTATTCCCACGCATCCTATCACTGGATACCAGGGAGAAGAGATCAGCACCTCCCTCTCCACTTCCCCTCCTCAGTAAACTGTAGAGAGCAATGAGTTGCCCCTCAGCCTCCTTTTCTCCAACTAGACAAGCCCAAAGTTCCTAGCCGCTCCTCATAGGACATTCCTTCCAGCCCTTTCACCAGTTTTGTTGCCATCCTCTGGACACATTGAAGGATCTTCACATCCTTCTTAAATTGTGGGGCCCAGAACTGCACACAGTACCCCAGGTGAGGCTGCACCAATGCTGCATACAGTGGGACAATCGCCTCTTTTGGCCAGCTGGTTATGCTCTGATGCACCCCAGGATACAGTTTGTTCTTCTGGCTGCCAGGGCACACTGTTGACCCCTGTTGACCCCTGTTGAGCCTGATGTCGACCAGCACCCCCAGATCCCTTTCTGCAGGGCTGCTTAGCAGCCACTCCCCTCCCAATTTATACTTGTGCCCGGTGTTACACCATTCTAGGTGCGGAATCCAGTATTTGACTTATTAAATTTCATCCCAGTAATCATAGCCCAATGCTCCAATCTATCTAGATCCCTCTGCAAGGCCTCTTGTCCCTCAGAAGAGTCAACAGCACCTCCCAGTTATCATCGACAAACTTGCTAAAAGTGCATTCAACGCCTGCATCTGGAGATAATCTAATAGCTTATTTGGCTACAACCAATCCACTCAGGATCCAGGCACACAAGGCTGATTCAAAGATATTCCATCCTCTCCTCAACCACCAGGCACAGGTTTCAACCCCCACATTGCAGTGGGTTTTGCTTTTTCTTTTCTTTTCTTTTCTTTTCTTTTCTTTTCTTTTCTTTTCTTTTCTTTTCTTTTCTTTTCTTTTCTTTTCTTTTCTTTTCTTTTCTTTTCTTTTCTTTTCTTTTCTTTTCTTTTCTTTTCTTTTCTTTTCTTTTCTTTTCTTTTCTTTCCTTTCCTTTTCTTTCCTTTTCTTTTCTTTTCTTTTCTCAAAATGATTCCTCTCCTCTCCTCCCCTCCCCTCCCCCTCCCCCTCCCCTCCCCTTCCCCTTCCCCTCCCCCTCCCCCTTCCCCTTCCCCTTCCCTTTCCCTTCCCTTTCCCTTTCTTTCCCCTATTGTGCTTTGATTCACTGTTTAGTCCTGCAATCAATCATATCAGCAGAGCCAAAGAGGGAAATGAGACTGAGCCAGAACAGAAGAGAGAGAGAGAACAGTACAGGAAGGGATGCTGGAAACATATTAGGCCAATTTTCTTCAAAGATGACATTTGAGTGTCCCCATGCAACACCAGCAAAATCTTTCCTACACTCTGGTGTGTACTGGTGTGTAAGGTTTCACTTAACCTTATTATGCAAAGTAAGAATCTTAATATAAACTTTATGCAGAAATATAAAGAATCACTGGGAATGTGGCTCATTATCTCGCTCTTTCTAGACACTAGGCACAATGATAACAATGTGTGTGGGGATAAAAGGAATCTGCAAGCCAGTGAACTACACTGCTGCCTTCCTAAGATTGGGACACACTGTTGTGACGTGCTTGAACGTTTCTCTGCCCCAGGGCTGAGGGGAAATACTCTCACTGTCTTCAGGACCATCAGGCTGAGACTTAAGTCAACACCTTACTTTTCTATAAGGCATGCGGCACTTTTAAAATACTTTTTATTATTCGTCAATAAACACATTATTTTCTTTAACAGAAAACACAGAATAAGCCAAATAGCCAATTGCAGAAATTATAGACAGAAATAAATCTACAGTTACAGTAATGAGTATTTACTCTAAACATCTACTGTTTAACAGTGACCAATCTGTTTTGTGAATGTGCTTAGAAGTGCTCTTGACTGAGATGTCAAGCAGTAGATACATGACTGTCTTAAAAGAAGACTCAGCCCAAACTCATTTTTTATGACCTAGCTATAAACCCTTCAAAATAAAGATAAGGTTGAAAAGCTTGATAGACTTCCACCAAGCAGTGTAAGCAGTTCTGCTGCCTCTACTTAAGTGCACATCTAAAACTTATATTACACACAGAAATCAATATTTCATTCTTATGAACCAATAAACTTTTTAGACCAAATAAATTTGTCATTTGCAAATCAATAAATTAAATGTATTTATCAATTTTATGTATAAAACTGTTCTGTGTACTCCAAGCTGTGTATGTGTGCAAATCAGCAACATTAATAAATAAATCATTGTGAATGGAATGAACCAATTAGTCTCAGACAGCTATAAACCAACTATTTCTATAAAAAGCAATATGTTCTATACAAAAATAGTTGAATTATAATTTGCTTTCTTCTTTATTGCATGTAATTTATAGACTGTTTTCTTCCAGTCCCAGTGAGAAACCCTACAGAATTTAATAGAAATAGTTATGTGTGTGCATGTTGGGGAGGGAGCGTGTGTCTTCTTAAGGATGTACAGTTGCATCTAGTAGAAACTTATACCCCTGGCATTGAATTCTGCAAGAAAATCAAAGGGAAGATGTACAGGTAGGAAATACTTTTAATCAATTGTTGCATATCTTCACAGCTGAAATACTGCAGAGTTCCAGAAACAGAGTCTTTTTTCCTGTCCCTCATGATCAGAAGCTGTAATTTGCTGAGGAAATGCTTATCTGTCATCTGTCCACATTATTATGAAGTGAAAAGTCCTACCTTCATCAGAGAAGGTGAAAACACTAGAAATGTTTGCTCCTTGCTTATGCCAGGATTTCTCAGAAAAGATTCCAGTCTTCTTAAGAGTGTACTCCATTTTCAAGTGACTTTGCTTTCTCCAGAGGGCTGGAGCACCTAGGGTCACCAGATCTGAAGAATTTAAACATACTGAAAGAAAAGTTAATACTGCATGTTTTTTAAGATGTTAGTTGTCAATTGTGACAAGTTTTCTGCTCACACAGGACTGGATTTTTTCTGTCCTATCCATAGCATGCAACCAATACATGAAGCACACAGGAAAGTTTTCAGGACTATATTACTCTCTCTCTCCTTGAGGCACTTGAGAAACTGTCTGTGAAAAAAAATCCTGACAATTAAATGAGATGATCCTTGGTCTGCTTTTTAGTTACTAGTAATTTCTTGAAAGGTCTCCATAACTTAAAATATTAATGTTTTTATTAATATAATCTGTAATTACAGTACTGGTATCTACTGCTGACATTATATGTTTAATTCTTAGCAATGAGCTTTCTCCCCATGAATGTCCCTCTCAGTTCTGTTCTGTGACTGTATTTTTTCAAATGCTAAATTACCTGGCTTTATTTTTCTTAAATAGTGTGTTAGATAAACAGTTTTTATATTATTTTTATTGGATACTATATGGGTCAGGGTGAAGTGTAATAATTAATCTTATGAGTTGAAAATAATTTTGTCTTTCAACTCAGTGTTGTCAGCCCCCCCTAGCTTTTCACAAGAGAGATTGTCAGATGTTGAGGGCCAGTGAGGGTACCTGAATGGGAGAGCAAAACAAAGCAAATGATCACAAGGTCTGCCTGTGAATGATAAAGGTAAAAGAGAGGGCATGTACAAAGTCTGAAAAGCAATGTCAGATTTGTGACACCTGGAGAAAAGGTTATGTTAATTCCAGAAGGTGCAGAGAACACCAAGGAAAGGTTAGACTCATGATGGATAAAACTAGAGAGGCTTGCAAGCTCAAATGAAACCTCAGATGAGCAGCTGTGATTACTAATGTCAATAAAATTAATACAAAAATTCCAGATGGGATTTTTTACTCACAGTAGGCTGTAACTTTTGAAAAAATAGTAATTTTTTTCCCCATATCTGCTCCCAGTCAAATCTGAAGACAAACAGAGTCAGATAATGATGAAAAATAACAAATAACTATACAAGTGTTTCAAAAAGCACACAAAGATGTGTTTAGCTACTGAGTAAACGTTTGGTCAGTTCTTACTCTGTTTGATGTGATATGACCATTCCTACATCGGGGTCATTTGAAACAGCAGGTTACAGGCCAGTTTTGAGCAAGTATAAGCAAACAGCATGAAACATTTCAACCTGGTGAAGTTGGTTCATTTGGATTTAAGAATAGGGGAAATGAGTCACAGCTCCATCTGAATCTCAAGAAACTTGTATGCTTGGTGAAATGTAATCTAAATGATGAATTAAAAATCTGTTAAGTGGAAAAAATGTTAATGCATAACATTAGCATTTTTTCTAGAGAGTTACAGCAACATGTTTTCTAGGAAATAGCCAGGGAAATAATAACTACAAATAATAATTTAGGAAAATAGTGTTCATGATATTTGATAATGTTTGATGCACCAGTGTCCCAAGAAACTGTGGTGTCTTTCAAAAGGGACCTTTACCTGTTTCTTTTCACAAAGTTAACCTGATGCAGAACAATGTCTTTGCTGGAGAACTGACATCTGAGTGTAGTTATGAGGAATTAATTACAAAATTCTCCACAGAACAACATTTGAGGTGGCTGAGGCAGCAGTTCCACAGGACAAGCAGGTTCTTCTGCTTTGGTGGACCATATGTCTATAGAAGATGATATGGAGAATACACTGCAGAGCATCAGTCAACAATCTCCTAGCTTCAAGCCTAGATATGTTCTTCATATAATTACTGTAAAGACCACTGCTGAAATCTCTAGGCACGCAGATATGCCTCATATGGCATTTCAAGGCACTATAGACTGCTCATGACTCAGAATCAGCATATTTTTTTAGGGGGAAAAAAAAATATGAACCAAACCAAGCTACAATGAATTTAAATTTGAAAGTGTCTCCTTAAAAAAATTCTCAGCATGTCTCGGTACCACAAATACTTATTAATGCTAACTTTAAAATCCTTCCAGAACTGTAAAATACATAAACTCTTTAATCATGCTGTAAAATTCTATTGCCTGTGCAACACAAATCCTTTCTCTCTGCATGATTGGACCATCATGATGATGGTAAACCCTGTAAAATGAACACTGAGAACCACATAGTATTTCCCCCTGTTGTTAATTCAATAAATACCTGGATTAAAAATATTCTGATCCTTTCTTTCTGAGGTCACTCATCTGCAGTTGGAAGCAGAGAAAGACTATTGCTAAGGGTATATTTTCAAAGTACAACAGAGTTATTTAGCCACTTAATTTTCCTTATAGGCAATACATTATAAAGGCTTTGTGACCTTTAGGTTAGAATACATGGGTTAATGTGTAGCTTCATTTTTTTTCTAAAGATTTCTCAAGGATTTCTCAGGAAATTGGCTTTAAAAACTCGTAGTAAATAGAGACATAATCAGCATGATCAGACATGCTCAGACTGAGAAAGTCTCCTTGGCAGCTTGGAAAACTAAAAGTATTGCATAAAAATCATATCACAGTCCTGTCTGTCAGTTTCCGTTAGCAAAACATTTTAACTTTACCTTAGAATTTCTTTGGCCTTCACAAATTCAAGAATAAATCACTATGTAACATTCCTGCTGAACAGTTTTCAGGTCTAAGCATGTAAGTAGTCAGTACTTACCGAGAAACTTAACACTGAGTGAAATGCTGGCTTGAACTTTCTCTGCTTATGTGTTACTGACTTCTCATAAGCTTGGTCAGCAAGACTGATGGGCTCCAGAAGCTCAGTGACACATTATGGGAAACGTGCCACTGTGCATTTCAGTCTTTGCCCCAGTATTTGTGTCTGCTTCCCTCTATCTTCATAACCCAGGGCTTAGACCTTTCCAGACCAGAAACCAAGGCACACTCTTGCCTCCTGTATTTGTGACAGATACACCACAGTGCTCACATGACACATTGTGTTAACAGATCTGCCAGTGAAAACTCTCTGTGTTAGGGAAGTGACACAAGATGAACTCGTTGCATGTGACATGCAAGAATCCTCCCACCTAAATGGGACTGCATAAAATGTAGGTGTCTACTTCTCCTTGATCACCTGTGTTCCCTATATGCTGAAGAGCCCTTACAGTGGGCTCATCGCACTTTCCTCAGGATCACCAGAGCCACCCTTGCTAGGTGCTTACTTCTACCCACCGAGCTTAGGAGATGCCTACATGGCAGCTCAGGATAGATGCCTACATCTTAGTGTTCAAAGTAGATCAGCAGTGTAAGATACATATTGCTATGGTTTGGGCATCTGGAACTTTTTGAAACTCAAAACTGGAATCACTACAGCTAAGCCAATTCATCATGATAGAGGTACTACTCCTGCTTAAGGAGAAGAAGAGGAAAACAAGATGTAAATCACAACAAATCTTTATTTTCAGCTATGCATAAGTAGATGCCTATTAAATGCCTGCCCTGACTGAAGCCAAAAGGCGGCTAACATTTCAAATACAGGTAGGTTTAGCTCCAGTGCTTTACAAGGGTTTAGAATTATTCGCCAAAATATTTTGTGAATAATATATGATGAAAAGCATATTTTTAAGCAGCTCATGAGCAATTTATTAAATTAAAAAGGTTAAATTTAAGTGTTATTTGCGTCACGTTATTTGCCTGGCTCAAATGATAATTCAGTTAGGTACTTTTGCACACAGTGCCAGATTAATTCCTTGCTTCTAATTTTTTCATTTTTCTTCTTTCTCCCCATGCATATAAAGATACTTTCCTCATCTTCAGGTTGGTTGACTTTCAGTGCTAGTTTTCTTTAGCTGGTGTTAAACAGTAAGTCATTATTATTCTGTATGTCACAAACATTTGGTACAGTATCTGTTTTTCATCAACTTTAGCTGCTAGAAATGAATGAAAGATGCAGCAATGGAACATTTCAAAAGGTTTTGTCAAAGAAATGTGTGGGACTACTGTTTATGTGAGTCCAAGAAAGTCCACAGTAACAAGTTTAGATAAAATAATAACCACAGAAACAAAATGACAGGCAAAAAAGGGAGCCTTCAGAGACTCTTCTTTTGATAAGATACAATTACTACAGAAAATTATATTATTCAGATCATGGTCTTTACTCTCTGACACACCATTAAAGCATCTGCTACAAACCCTGAGCATAGGACATGCAAAAACATGATAGTCATAAATAGACCTAACATAATGATACATCATAGTCTTCTTCCATGAATCATCAATGCACAAGCAATCTAAAGCCCAGACAACACTGCAAAGGACATTTCTCAACCCAGGTTGGTCAGCTTGGTACTCTTCCTGATGTATTTCAAACCTGAGGGCATAAAGGGAAATAAGACCTGCTATGATGTCTCATAACCTTCACTGGGGAATGGATGGTTTTAACAAATGTGAAGGCACAGGTAGGCCCCAGGGGAGCAGAAGCCCTGGGAGCAAGCTTGCCCTGTGGCAGAGGAAGCTGGGGAAAGCTCCCAGGCTCTGTGGCCAACAAGAGGAAGGTACTAAGAGGGACAGTTGCACTGCTCCATTTGCATTGGAAAAGGCTCTAAAAGCTGAGCCTGGCCCAGCTGAAAAAAACACAGCATGGAGATAAACAAGCAGTCTACAAAAGCAAATAGCCCTTCAAAACAAAAATGGCTCATTTTAACCCTCTTTAGTTAATGATGTGAGCTGCTGTGCTTAAAAGAGCATGAAGACATAATCTAAGGGAAGGGCAGCTCTCACATCCACATAAATTCCCGTGGTGGAGGATGCATGCCATCAGGGCTGTTTGCCATAAAGTCTGCACTTTATGGGAGATGTTGTTCTTTCTATACAGACTTTCTACTACACGGACCCATTCAACCCCATTTTCTGACCTGAAAATTTTACTTTGAGAACTAAATAACTAGAGGTTTTATCTTTAAATTGTGACATTTAAGTATATAAAAAGCCATTTAAACAACCTGCAGAGCTGCTTATAAATTGAGTACATCTGCAGCAGATGACATTGATGCCAAGGTGGAGAGGATCTTCATATACTGTGCAGAGGACTCATTATGCTTGTCTTGGAAGAACAGAAATAGTGGTTGGATATGACAGTTAGTTATAGATATCTTCAAAGCATAAGATGCCAAGCCATTACAGTTAGTGCTTGAAGATTAAAATTTCTCAGGTAGCTCCCATTAGGACCCAACAATTCATTGCAATGTGCTCAGAGCTTATATTCCACCACATGAGTTGGCTGTAGCTCTCCAAATAAGGACATAAACTGCTGGAGATATGACAGAGGAAATGCAGGGCATTCATTGTACACAAAATTGCTCTTTCCCATTGTGGTCCTTAAAAACAATTATTTGACAGTCTAAGACCAGGTCCAAATTCTGCAGTTCTAGTTTAGTTCTATTCTTACTGTCTTGATTCATCTTAACCAGTTGAGATCTCTGTCCTCCTTTCTGAGTCCCTCAGGAGATCATGTTTTCCACCTGAACAGCCTTTCAACACAGACATCCTCTGGTGCCATCTCTCACTTCCCAGTGTAAGTTGTCATAATGCAAAAGTATACAGCATTTTAGATCTATGCTTAAAATATAAAATGCCAGCCTCTCTCACATCGAGGCCTCAAGGCTTTTTTAAGATCAAGCTACTGCTGCTAGAAATAGGATGCCGCAATTGAATCCGTGATTCTGTGAATCATTTAGAGTTTTATGTTTTCTTATTCTGCACTATACCAGGCCTCCGAGTTGGGCATGTGTACATGTACATTTGATGACATCTAATGTATGCATACAGCTAATATAAAATTTGCATGATGTTAATTGATCACATGCAGGCTCTGATGAGCTCCTTTCCTTCTGCTAAGCTCCACATATTTTAGTGAACTTCTGCACTGGTTCATGTCCTGGATCAGAGTGATGCATACATCATATATATCTGTGGGTAAGTACAAATATACACTTTCCTATGGCATCAACAATAAATCAGCTAATGTGTGACAGCTAAAATAGTTCTGGTTTATATAAGTTGCCAGATGAACAGAATGTTTTCCATTGCTTTTTTATTTCAATTTCAATCTCAATTAAATATAGATGAATCAAGTTCATCCATATTATGTCAGGGGTAAGAAGTATCCTAGCAATCATGTTGTTTCATACTTTTTGTTTGAGGGTATTTGTGCTAAAGAGAACAGCACAGATTGGCAGGGAAAACTAACTGACCTAATACTAATGCATTGTAAGGAAACTTTACTGTTCATTGACATTAAACAATATGTACAAGAAACCCTAGAATTAAGAATTCTTATTTAAAAGGAGGAAAACAAGTTTAACTTGTTCTCAGAGAGTCTAATTTATTTTCTTCCTACCTCTAGGCTATCATTTGAGGGGTTTGCCTATGTACAGGCACTTCAAACAAGCTCTGAACCTACTGCTGAAAACAGAGCAAACGATCTTCCTTTTACTCTGCAAAAGAATGAAGAATTAAGTGACACATTTCTGGTATGATAATCAAAACTCTAATGAATTTAAGGGACAGAATAGATTTTATCATCTTATGCAAGGTCTGCTGATGAGCATCTGGGTTTCACTGGCATACTGATTACTGATGATACCAAACATATTAAGCTTTTCAGTCTCTTTGTTCACGGAATTAAAACAGCACAGCAGAAGGAAGAAAAAATAATACTAAAATTATTTTCTATTATTTTACTGAAATGCTTTATGAATTCGTATATCTTAGGGACAGATGGAATAATTCAAAGGTCTTATTTTATAAATGTATCTCATTATTTCACTGCTTATGAAAACTCCCTACCTTTCACAACTAGTCAGCAAAATAAGGTTTTGTTATGTGCTGTGAACTACTGAGGATGATTCCCAAACAGCAGAGGAAGATAGAAATGTATACATTTCACAAAGGTAATGTCTTGATAGTACTTCTGACTTTCTTTCATAGTTTCAGAACTCACATGTCAGCTGAAGTTTCACTCAAGGTACTTCTAACAATTTTTTTAAACCTAACACATACAAATGCACTGAAAGTTAAAATTAACAGTCCATGTTCTTTTTAAGTAAGCAATTCTGTTCAAGGAAAGGTGTACTGGGTCTGGCTGAGCCAGAACTGGTTTTCCCCTATAGCAGCCCCCATGGTGCTGTGTTTTATGTTGGGAGCTGGCAGGGTGTTGATAGCACACTGGTGTTGTGGCTACTGCTGAGTAGTGCTTACACAGCACCAAGGCTCTTTCCAACATTTCCCCCCACAGTGGGACAGGGTGGGCAAGATCTTGGGAGGGGACACAACCAGGACAGCTGACCCGAACTGACCAAAGGGATATTCCATACCATATGACGTCTGCTCAAGTATAAAGCTGGGGAAAAGGAGGAAGGGGGTGGGGTCACCCTTGGTCCTCCGAGGCAACCACTACGTATTTTGGAGCCCGGCTTCCTGATAAGGCCCGACATTGCCTGTTAATGGGAAGTAGAGAATAAATCTGTTTGTTATTTTTTTTTTTGTTTCCGCGCGCAGACCTTTGCTTCACTTTGCTTATATTAAAACTGCTTTTGTTTTACCCACAAGGGTTGTTGTTTTGGTTTTTTTTTTTTTTTAACCTATCTTATTTTCTTTCCCCTCTTTGCCCTGTTAAGAAAAAAGGGGGAAGGAGGGGTAAGTGATAGAGTGACTTGGTGGGTACCTGGCATTTAGGCAAGGTCAAACCACCACAAAAGGCCAACAAGCTATTTCAAGAAATGCCCAAAATATATTTTCTCAAATATCTCACACTATTTTCTCATTTCTTGATTAGAATAAAAAGATTAATAACTGCCCATGACCATCTGAAAATCTTCATTTGTCTCTCTTGAAGTCATGGCTAAACCTTGATTTTTTTCTAATTTCCAGCAGATATCCTGCTTCAGCAGAAACCTTCCTGCTTAGGTGACAAAGACATGATGAACAATACACCTGAATGCAGCTGATTGAAGCATGGATTCCTGAAACATGAAAATTAATCATCCAAAGACATGGAGGAGCCTAGGAAAGTACACTGCAGGTGAGAAACAGCACTGAGACCCCATAGCAGTGAAAATTTTCTCTTATAGAAAAGGCTCCTAACCCAAAGAGATACCGCCTCTTCCCTTCCATTATTTCAGCTCTAAAACCTGATTTTATCCCATTTTCCTCATCTCAATGTCCCTCTTTTCTATTCTAAACTCTGAACCCTGTCTCCCTTGTTATTTCTGATTCTATTACTCTATTACATTTTGCTATATCTTTTCATTTACTTTACTTTTCTGCCAAAATAATATGACACCAGGCACAAGACCTCTCAAGGATTAAACTATCTTCTTTAGAGAGGTCTTCATGGCTGTAGCAACTGAGCAGGTGAACAGGTATTGCAAAAGCAGTGGTGTATATAAGCAAGAAGATCCCCGGCACAGTAGTAGGAAGATCATAGAAACCCATCTCAAGCACAGGAGTCCCATTTTGTTTCTTGCATCAGCAACCAACCCAGACATGCTGCCCTAGTTTGGGGCTTCTGCTTTTCTCATACTGGACTCCTGACTTGACAGATGAGAGGATAATCTTTCTGCATTCAGTTTATTCTGAACTATTCTACCATCTCCTAGAAAAAAATTCACTGGGTGAGGTATGTCCCTTAAAACAAAAGGATGAGAAGAGGGACAGAATGAAAGAATTTACTTCTTGAAAAAGAAGAGAGTAAGAAAAATATTTTTGCTGCTGCAATTTCTTTCCTACCAATGGCACATTGTATGAAATAAGTTATTTCTGTTTCCTTATTTATCTAGTATAGGAGTGCATTGAGCTGTTCTCTGTCACACTGGAGTGTGCTGCACCTGTAGGATGGCACCACATAATATGATTCAAAGTGGCATTTTTATCTAAGCTCACTGCTAGTGCTTCAGACAAGCATGCAGTAATCACAGAATATTTAAACTTTATGCATATGTAGTGCAGCCTTGAAAGCAGTGAGGAAAAGAGTAGTGAGAAAAACAGTGAAAAAATATCTCTTTAAGACACTACCAACAATCTGTCTTCTTTGAATTTGGATGGTCAGTTTGACAGCTTTCTATATGTTGGTGTTCACACAGTTTTCCAGTTTCCTAGAAAATAGCTTATTACAGAAAAAGATGCCACAGACCGAATCCACAGAAGTCTAACCAAAGCTGCAAAACTTTCTGAGATATTGCCATGATACACAGGCCAGAGCTGTGCCTCTTCTACTTGAGTGGACAGTGACAACACGGTTCCTACAACCCCTCTGTTCATACTGAAGAAAAATGGAAACGCTATCTCCTGATTTTCAAATCAGTTATTTCTCCATTTCAGACAGGTAGTTTAAAAGAACTGGACATTTACAGTAGATAATGATTCTATACAAGCATGAAAGCTGTACCAAGTCATTGGATACAGACTTAAACCTGTTAATTTCTCAGTTTATACCTCAGTGCTTGCAGTTTGCCCAGAAAAGTAGGGTTTAGGCACAGAATTCCTTTACTGACAATTCCATAATTCCCTGTTTATACCTTCCAGAACACTCTGTCATCCTTCTGCCCATAACTGGATAGAAATCGAGAAGACCTGTAGCAGTCTGCTTACTGATTCCCAGAAGGTGTCTCCCAAAGTACAATGTGGATGGCCTTGGTGGAGGTTATGATGTACATTATAATTTTGGCAGAATAGGAAAGTATGCAAGGTTGATCTTAAATGACAGTGGGGGCATATCTGGAGGTCTTGGTGGAGCAAAGCATCAAGGCACACATGGTTCTGTTGTTTCTGTCCAAGGAGTATAAAGGGACCAGAAGTGGAGCTTCACCACACCACAAGATGCATGTGGTCTTCAAGGCACAGCAGCTACTCACACCTCCAGTTAATTTCATACAGGTGCAAGAGAAAATGGGTGGACAAAGAGAATATGTCAAGTGAGCCTTTCTGCACTAAATGGCTAGAGATTGCCTGCCTGTATGCTCAAGGCTGGAATCTAAAATGCTGAAGTGTCTTCTTCTCAGAAGAGCTAATGTTTTAGGAAACAAGTAACAGTCTGTGTATTTTCTTGGTTTTATCAGAGCAATTCTACTTGTACTACTCACTGCTCAACATACAAGTGATTGTCAAACGCATTCTGACTTTTTTCTCTCTCTTTCTCCATGCAGTCATGTGGTAGGAGCTATTTACTTCATCTATCATTTATGTACTTCCTACAGTGCTTCCACCAAACACAGAGACTTTGAAAAGTTAATGAGAAAGTCCTAGGGAAGTTATATCAGGGAGCTGAGTGCATCAGGTGGAGTCACCAATTTTATTTCCTAACCCTTTCTGACAGTAAAGCCATGTGTCTTTAAATTAGTAAAAAGAGAAGTGTAAGCAGGGCAGAAAGCAGCAGGTAAGCAAACCACTGCCATTTGAACACAGCTCCAGATTTAGGTATACTTTGAGGTGGGATGTATTTCAGTACAGCACAATAAGCCTACCGCTACTCAGCAGCCCAGAGCCACCAGTTGAAAGAGATGCATTTCCATTATGTACATTACAGCAAATATTTCCTTATTTTCAAATCTGAATTCCCCATCCAAAGCCACATTTGTTATATTAAAATGTTAAACATTATAAACTGAAAACATCAATTTTCCCTTCAAAATCCCTTATGTCAGCCATTGAACTTTCCCCCTAGGAAGCCAAGGTTAGAGTCTCCCATCTGGTCTTCCTGGGGTGAATCATCCAGCATGTTCTGCAGCTTTCTGGAAAGCGCTAACACATCTAGTCACATTCTTGCTCTGAAAGCAAACATTTTTCACATATGAAAAATGCATAAATCATTCACAGGTTCACATATAAGAATAAACAAGCAATTAGAATACAAGTTCTGTTTGCAACCTAAAGGATTCATCCTGGGCAAGTCACTAATGCACCTGGCAGAGGTCCTGAAGCAGCCTCCAAGCAGGGGATCTCAGGGCTGCAGCACACCACAAAGCAGAGACACCACCTTGGATTCACAAGAGAACAGATCTCATTGCTCACTGCAGTTACTAAATGTGCTACATCCAACAGGACAGGCATGACAGGAGGGAAATAAGGCTCTATTTTTAACAAGCATTTTTAAATAAAGCAGTAGAAGCCCAGGTGATTGGTTAAACCCCTGACTTTTCTGTGCCTTAGGTTAGCTAGGTCATCTAACTCCTCTGGGCCAGTCCATGACACTATTCGTAGTAAGGAGTTTAGATATGATCATTTCAACTTGAAGAGACCAGACAAAAGCCTGTCTGTGATGGCAAATGTTAATTTACAGGAATATGTGAGGGATGTGGGTAGGTGATGTAATAAATACTCAAATTACTCAAATTATTACCTTTCTTTTCAGCTTGTCTTTTCAATCTTGAATGATCAACCCAGAATTCCTTTCCCTGGCTAAAGCTTTGGGTTTTTTTTAAATTACCTCTCATTACAGAGTGGATGCATACACTGCACCTGTTTTGTCAATCAATTTATTTGTCAGTGAATTATTATTGTTTTACATTTGTTAAATATATGATCAGCTGCCTCCTGCAGCAATCAAATTTGAGAACTGAAGCAAAATATTTCATACCTCTAACACACAGAAATAAAATCTGTACTACTTCATAATTAACATCCATGTAATTGTTGCATAAACTTATCCAACACCAGAAATCCAGTTGCAAACATAATGGGACTGGGATTTGGCTTAGAAAAAAATGTGAGAAAAATTCCAGAATGCAAAAAGAAAAGAATATATGTCCCTGTAGTGTATAGTTCCCCACTTGCCACTGAACATGGCTATTGTTTCAGCGTCTGAATGTCAGAAGAGGCAATGATCCTTGGCACACACCTGGAAGGCAGGCAGCCAAGCAACACAGGTGAATCAAACATGCACATGCTGCTATCATGCTGAAGCCATTTGCTTCTGACACCATTTCCGTGTCACGGTGACCCTCACAGAGGCTGGAAACTCAGGACATTCCCATACAGTCCCCTGCCACACTCCCTTTTTTCAACCTCCTCTGGACTCCAAACTCTGTATGGGAGCTTCTCCTTGAGAACCCATTCCCATTGCATTTTGGGAAGAAAGTTAAGTGCCCTGTTTGCATGCTTCAGCATGTGTTTTTATGGCTATAACAAATATCAGAGGCACATGGTGTTCTAGGGACAGTGGCTGCTCACACCTCCAGTTAATTTCACTCAGGGCTAGCTGCAGGAGTGGGTGGGAGTACAAAGACTAACTGTGCAGTGAGCCTTTAGGCACTAAATGGATAGAGCTTGGCTGCCTGCAAGCTTGAGACTAAATAAATTATATATACAGTCCTCTACCTGGAAATGAACATAAGTGGCATATTTGGTACATGCTGTTGCCTTCTAGATTTCCAAGCTGTTTTCTGAAGTTGCCAGGTAGAACACATTTCATGTATGACTAACTCTCATTCATTCAGTTTTAGATCAGTTTGGTTTCTGTGAAAACTTCCTCTTTCCTACTGCACTGATTCTTTGTCCTCTGGGCTGTGACAGATTGAACACTGTCATTTCAATGCTCACTGCCACCAGGGGTAACAGAGCAGGTTCTCATTTTTTCACTAAAACAGTCTGCTCAAGGGCCAGGTGTCTCATCTAGTGCTCTCAAGAGCTGAAGCACTCAAAGCACACAACATCTGAAGCTGGAATTAACTGGGCAACATGGAAGACACCTGACATCAAGTGGAAGCAAAAAAGGAAAATCTAATGACCACAGAGTCAGAAACTCAGTGAAATAATGGTATTCTCCAAGTGCTCAGCTTGTTACAGATGGGTAATTGCTATTATAATGACATGGATAACACTATTTTTCCTACAACAAGAAATAATTACTTTGATTCAAAACACTGGCTGTCTGACAATAGAATACCTACTGCAACACCTGCAGACCAGGAATGGACAGCTGTATTTTCCTGATAGCACTGCTGATCAGGTTCCTGCAACTGCCAGATCTTTGATTGAGGTTGAGGGGACAGGTTGCCATCATGTTTTTAAAGTATTTTTTCCTCTTTACCTGCTGCTTTAGACTCAGTTCCTCCCTCGCCTTTTCCTACTCCAAAACACGTTGGCAGTGACAGCAAATGCAGAGAAGAGAAACTGCCAGCTAGTCAACTGATATAATTGAATGTATTGTAGTCAGTAGAACTATATCGATATATGTGAGATGAAAATTAACCTCAAATCTGCTCAAATGCTAATTAGTATTTGATATTATCTGCAATGATTATGTGAGACACTAAACCCACAAGGGAAATCGTGGAGTAGGCAGACCTACTATCCTCAGGTTAGTAGTTGTCAGCGTTCCAATCTCCCTTCTCAGCTAAGATAGACATTTAAACATGTGCTTGTTTCTGATTGTGTTCACTTCATTTTCAAGAATAACAAAAATACAGGCCATTACCTGTTATAAACTAGATGGAAATGATGCAGGGAAAAAAAGTCACTTTCTTCCACAAACATGATCTGCTGTACTGAAGGATTTTATAATATAAAAAATTGGACCAACATCAAGGGCAAAAATAATCTCACAATCAATACAGTGACAAGCTAAATTCAATGGCAGTGCCTTCACAGAGCCTGTCCTCCAAATGAACAAGTTTCCTCTAAAGGCCTTGTGGAAGTATAGGGTTATTCAGTGTACATAATTGTTTCCCTAGAATAGAAATCTCCAGACATGTTTAGTTTTATCTACTGTACACACAGCTATATTGGCTTATGTCACGTTCTTCTACAGATTGATGGAGTGCTGTCTAAAGTCATGTAGTTTACTCCTATAGTATGATGCTGAATCATGCTTCTAAATAAGCATGAGAATTAGTAAGGACAGGCAATATGTATTTTGAGTTAATCCTAATTATACAAATGTTTCCCTTATAAAAGACTTGCCAACTTGAATGATTTTTATTGTTTTAAAATTCAGTATGGATCAAGATTAGAAGACAGCCAGCCAAATAATAATTTGTAGGGAACCGAAGAGGAACCTTGATGAGTCAGTTAAGATTTGCTGCAGAGTACAATAAAATTATGAATTTATTAAAGTTAAATGGCATTTCTCAACATCCTAGACATTGTAAAAAGACAGATACAACACTAGAAATGTGGTTTAACTAGGTGGCAATTACACTGCTTTAATACAACCAGGAAAGCACATTTTATAACTTGCTCTGTGCTCTACTATTCTGTCTTCTTTCTCACCCAGCTGCCTCCAAAACTTTGAGGCCATGGATCTCCAACATGTAAGGTCAAGGGTGAAGAACAGGTGGTTCTTCATTGTGGATCTAACGTGGTTGTCATCCAGTTTAGAGGACTTCCTTGCGTCATTCTCCTGTGAGGTCTAATCCAGTATGGAGCAAAATCCTCTGTTGCATGACACTGTGAATGGGGCATGCTTTAACCTAAATTAGCCCCTGGGATTATGTGGCAGAGAAAGAAAGAGACAAAGTTTAATTGTCCTCCCCATTACAAATCACTTTAAAATGAATGCATAGAGCACATTACCATCGTGTGAGCCTTGGATATTTTCCTTGTTTCTCATTTCCTTGTCATTATATTCTTTTATAATTACAGCAGGAAGTTCAATATCAGCTCTCCATAAGAAATGTGAGATGTGGCCCAGCCAGGGAGGAGAGCAACAAAGATTCAGACAGGTGTTCATGTACACATACTTTTAAAAGGCATGTTTTGTGGCACCCATGGGTATTCCAGTGTAGGGGTGTCGTGGTTTGAGCCCAGAGGACAACTGAGGACCACACAGACATTCACTCACCCCTTCCCCCCTCAGCACTGGGAAGGAGAAAAATGTATCAAAAGGCTCAGGAGCTGAGATAAGGACAGGGAGGGGTAGCTCGCCCATTATGGTCATAGTCAAAAGACAGGCTCCTTAGGGGAAGAAAAAGAACATCACTTTAATTAAAGACTAAGGACAACAACACTTAACAGACAGAATGAGACAGTGAGAAGTGTTATTATATGTTAAAAACACCTCCCCCACCCCTCCCTTCTTTCCCGGCTCAGTTTTGTTCCCAGTATCTCTACCTCCTCCCCCAGCAGCCCAGGGACAGGAGATGGGGGGTGCAGTCAGTCTGCTGCTTCTTCCTCCAAGGTGTGGGGAAGAAGCACTCTTCTGCATTCTTCCCCCTGCTCCACGTGGCGTCCCTCTCACGGGATACAGTCCTCCACAAACTCTCTCTGCTGTGAGTCCTCCCCACGGGATGTGTTCTTGTTGAGGTGCTCCGGCGTGGGTCACCTCCACATGTTGCAGTCCTCCAAGCGCTGAACTACAACAGCCGGGGCTGCTTCTTCCCACAGAGTCCTGGGGGTGCTCCACAGGCCGCAGGTGAATCTCTGCTCCTCCAGTGACCTCCATGGGTGTCGGGGGGGTCGGCCCTGCTGTCTCATCATGGGATACAGAGGGACTCTTTGTTCCAGTGCACCTCCCCTGCTTCCTCCTCCTCCCTCCTTCCACTGACCTCAGTGTTCACATTGGTGTCCTCCTCCTAACACCTCCTTATAAGTTCCCACCCACTCTCAGGTTTCCCTTCTTAAATACGTTATCACAGAGATGCAGCCACCATGAATAATTTGCTCGGCCTTGGCCAGAGGTGGATCTGACTTGGAGCCGGGAGAGCTTTCGAGAAGCTTCTCACAGGGGCCACTGCTGTAGCCCCCTCCCCCCTTACCAAAAGCCCCACCACTCACAAACCCAGCAGAAGGGGAAGGACTTGTGCAACAAACAGCAAGGCTATGACCTCATCCCTCTGTTTTCAGCAGCGTCTTCTGAAGACTGTCTGGCGTGTTCAGGTCCATCTCCCCATCCCCTACAGGGAGTCTGGAAGCATAGGGAAAAACCAGAGAGGGACACAGATAACATGAGGACAGCAAGCATATGGCTCACCTGGACATCCCTGTTAGGCTTTCCAGCTGAAATGTTTCAGTCACGACTCAAGTGGGAAAAGACAAAACTGCAGGAAACTCACAGAACCAAAAGACTGCAACATTTCCATTAGAAAACACTGATATAGAGTGAGTGAATGTATGGAATGTGTTTCAAAACGTGGGCTGCTAATGAGACTAAACCACCTAAATTTAGGACTCTTAAAGCAGGTGTTCTCTGTGAGTTAGGTGTCTAATCTTCCACTATGGCTGAGGCAGAGCATGATTCAGCTGATGAGCTGCTGGGGACTCAGCTGAGGTGTTGAAACATAGCTGCCTGGTGTGATGTTAAAACTGCCACTAAGCTGAGACCTTGTTGTCCACCTTGATGTCAGCTGCTCCCCAGGCTGTGCAGTCAGTCATCGCCAGAGATGCAATTTGGGTGTCTGATGCTATTTCAGATGCTCAAGGGAAATCCTCCTGATCTACAGCTACCGCTCAAAGGACACACAGCTGCTGTAGGTACTGCATTGTATCTGGCAGGGCTCTGCAGATGTCTTGGATAGCAAGAAAGTCTCAGCCAGAACAAGGCAACTAAATTTTGATAATTGAATCCTACTCTAGCACTCCCCAGTCCCTAACGTGAGTGTGGCTGCCTGAAACACAACCCTGCTCAAACTTCCTAAAGTCTAGGTAAGCAAAATATGATGCTTATCTTAGTCCTTGTTTTTCCACTACTGGCAGTAAGGAACGACACTAACAAAACCTGTTAATTTGAATCTGCTTTTCTGTGATAAGAAAAGACATGCTGGCAGTATGAACATGCTGAATGCTCCAGAAGTGAAGACCCCAGTGCTTCAAGACCCATTTGGTTCCTTGGGACTCAGGGACAAGTTCCCCAGATTGTGCTTGAGACAAGTCAGATGGCTGTAAGGAAAGGAGCCTGAAAACCATGCAATCCCTGTTCTGTGTCACTTCATTGCCACAGATCCAGAAGCTTAACCCTGAAAACATGATCTCAACCTTAAACTTTTGGGGGCTGATGCCTTGGGCACCATGTCTCAGGCTGTGGTAGCTGAACAGATGGGGAAATCAGTTGGTCTGGGCTTCCTCATCTAGGACTATTGTGCAGACTGGTTGTTCCAGACCGCAGAAACAAAGTGATTCAGAGGTGTTGTCCTCATAGTTGTGTAACTGCAGAGGCAGACATACATGTTGCACAAGCCTAGTCAGAATTGAAACCCTGCCTAGCTCACAAGGTGTTACGGAGGCTCCCAAATGAGCAACCAACCACCAAAATTAAAAAAAATTAATTATTAACACAGTTAACTAGCTCTCCGTAAATTACAGGTTCGAATGTCTGTGAGAGGAGAACAGAACAACTTTCTAGGGTTTAACGGCAACCCAAAACGCATAACAAAGAACTCTATGGGGTTTAACGGCAACCCAAAACGCAGAACAAAGCCCCACTCCCTAGGGTTTAACGGCAACCCAAAACGCTTTATCACTCACCTGATAAGTGAGGGCTCTCAACCTCGAGGACCTGCTCAGGGCAGCATCCCGACCCAAGGCACCTTGAGGAGTTTCCTTGGGCAGCGTCCTGACCCAAGGGGAGAGTCCTCGACTGCAGCGTGCTGCTCCAGGGGACAAGCTCAAAATGGCTCCCCCAGGGGACTCCATTTATACCCAGGCCGAATCTGACCTGTAGTCAATAGCGGCTCCCATTGACCAAAGGCCCCAATTACCGCGAAGCCCTGAGAACAAAGGCAGCCAGGAGCTGCTGCACTTCAGCAGCCAAGAAGCTCTGCTTTCATTGGGTGGATGCACCTGCCACACAAGGCACAGTTGTTCCCATTATATTTAAAAAAAACCCCAAACAACTCAAAACAAACTTCATGGAAATGCTTTGCTTTTTTTAGATCTCAGTCTCCCCATTAATAAATCCCATTTCTCTGTAAAAGGTCTATTGAGGCCCAGAGTAATACCCTGATCAGAGATCATGAGAGAAAAGAAAAACTCATCTCCACTTGCAAACAATGGAATGAATGGCACAGCTATCACAATATGTGGGTCAAAGTTACCCATGAGAAACATCAAGTTTAATTAATAGGATGTGTTACATGTAATGATGGAACCCAAAACCAGATTTACGAGTTGTTAACAAATACTTCATTATGCTTTTAAATTAACAATCAATCTTGCTTATAATACCTTTCCACAATATTTTGTTTCATTTACATAGAGATAGACACCTAGGAATGTATAAGCAGTGATTCAATTGCCACATTATTTAGTTATATAAGGATACTAACTTTGGGATTAGAACTACTGAAAAAAACATTAATTTATTGCAGAAAATGTAGGGTTTTAGGGAAATATGAAAACATCAGAAGACTAAAGCTAAGAAAGCAAGTATTTTGATTCAAAATGAAGCTGTGATTGTCTTGTCTTTCTCTTCTCCTCCACAGGCCAAGTTCTTCATTTCATACAGGTGATGATCAGAGATATTTATTCTTCCTCTGGCTAGAAACTTGAGGAAAGGATTTATACTTTTTAAGTGAGCATCCCTTTGGTTCTCCATACATCACTTCTTTATGAAACACAGAATCCACCAAGCTGTGATATGATAGAGGAAAATCATCAGATAATTTATGAGGTAGCCTTCAAAATTCATCAGATAAAGTACTTGAAAAGTAGACTCTTCTAAGATAAGGCTGATGTTAGCCAAATAATGCTTCTTCCACAGACAACTGGGTAACACAAGATACCAAACATTTTTCTGGGATGGTATAAATTATGCTATCTCACTTCAGCTTACATATATTATCATTGGAATGGGTAGACGTTTTGGTATGAGGATTTGAATAGCCTGCCTTTTGAATCACCAGTGATTTGAAATTCACAAATTCAGTCAGCATCAGGCAGCTTCTTCTCTCCTGCCAGCAGACAAGGAGATCTGAAGGAGGCCCAAAACTCTGGAAAGGCTGAGAAAGACAAACATTTTGCTCAAGTTGTCCACACAAAATCCCAATATGGAATGTGCTTAAAATAAGATTTTTTTAACCGCAGCACATTCAACTGATTGGTGTCCAATAAACCTCCTACTCCTGTCTATCTATACCACCAACCTTTTATGAAACAAATTCTCTGGTCCATGGTCTCTCAGTTTTCTCACTGACTATTTGTACAGATATTGTCTGAAAGGGTATGATTTAAGGTGTTTCAGTGCCATGTGGAGGTGCACAGAGAAATTTTCACCACTGAAAATCCAGTGCAGATATCTCACTGAGACCAGCGGGTACAAAGTGAAATCAAAATCATGTACCATAGCTGAGCCTGATCAGGATAAGGCCGCTAGGCGCTGTCAGTAAAAACACAAACAAATAACGTTTCTGAAGTAGCTAATGTATGCTGGGAGAGAATAGAATATATTTACTAAGACTCACAAAGCCCCTGCAATTATTTTTGCTACATATTGAAGAAGGCAAAGTTCAGGCACCAATGACACTGTCACTGGATCTGAAAATAGTAATTTTCTGGCCAATGATGCTCATGATTAGATGGAATGTCACAAAGGAAAGTTCTGAAACATTGAGTAATATTGAAGAATATGCGGAAAAATGCCAAGTATTCAAAACCGTTTTCTTTTGGTTTCATTGCTTTCTTTATTTTAACTTTGTAGTTACACATAAAACACATGCTCTAGAGTAGAGCTGCAGGAATAATGGTGGGTTTTGCTGTTTATAATTCCAATGATGTAAAATTCTACACTCAGAGCAGTCTGAAAAGTGAAAAGTTCAGCTTTTTTTTTTTTTCTTTGCCTTTTTTTTTTCTTTTAAAAATTGGGTATTGGTGGAGTACAAGGGGAAAGGACCACATTAATGCCATCCTTAACTTAAATTTCCTAGTTCTGCTGTCAGAGGTAGAGCACTATCAAGGGTGGGTCAAGGTCTACTCCAACAGGCTTATGGTCTTAAGTTTAGGATAGGTCTCATCTCATCCTTAATTCCTGTGCTGTTACAGTGGACAGACAGCAACCTGATTTTGCTTTTTTTCTTTGATTTGTGAGAATGTAGTGCGATATGGTCAGCTGGAGTATCCAGTGATGAAGGAAGTCAAATGCAAAATGAAAATGCTAATAAATCCCAAAGAACATTGTCATGCATAGTCCTATAGATCAAACTGCATTTTAAGAACCTTTATGATCTCTTCAAATACCAGCCTACCATATGTCAGAGAAGTTATTTTAAAAGGACTCTCTGTCTTTGATGTGCTAACAAAGGGAGAAATGACAGTAGATATGAAAAAAATGGTGGGTCAGCCAGGAATTCTAGAGCACTTCTCTGAAAGTGGTATAAAAGAATGGCTGAAAAGTTTAGCTGGGAAATTACAAATAATATGTTAATTTTACAATAACATGACCAGTAAGAAGGAAAAAAAAAAAAAAAGGAGGAAATCCCACAGCAGCAAATATCAGCTGAGCCACTGTGAAAATGAACAATTACTTGTGCTATGTACAAAAGGAAAATCACAGACTTGAAGTGTCCTCTAACCAGGAAGAACAAATGTCTTTCAGCTGAAAGACAATGAGAGAAACATTTGTGAGAAAATAATCAGGCAAAACAGAAAAGTCTGTTAAGGAGAAATCATGACTACCCTTATAAAGTTTTTAAGGTGGGAGAGGACAGAGGATTAAAAAAAATCCAGTTTTATGTCAGAAAAGACCCCTCTAGTCATAGGTCTGGAGTTCACTGGTAGGAAGGTATCCAGGTGAACTGAAGGGATTCCTACTACCTTAGGGAAATATGGGTAACATTAGCTCAAGTAGATTTTTCATCTGCTCTCTCTGCAAAGAGTGAGTGACAGGGCATGGAGGAAATCATATCCTGCCCAAACCTGACTTGCCAGAGGACTGCCTCTGGATGGGAGTGCACCATGGGACAGCTTCGAGCCTTCTCCACCTCTCCAGACTAACCAGGAAATCAGCCCTTGGAGTAAAGTGTATTCTGTACCCAAATCTTTACAGACAAAAACAAAACTATAAAGGAGGTTGTACTAATATCCCATGATTGGATAGTTCTAATCACCAATATAAAATGAAAAGCACTCATTCACCATTTAAAAATTATGGGGCCAAGATTCCAACATGGGGAAAGGTTGATAGTTGAGTTGTAAATCTTGGAAAATATGATTATGCTATCAAAAAAACTATAAAGGATCTTCAGCTATTGAAACACAAACATTTCTGCTATAATTACAAATATCAGGAACAATAAAAGACTGTGTCAAGTGAAGAATTAGGAGAACAGGTATTACAACACCTACTGTTTCTGCAAACATTTTTATTAGCTAAAGAAACAATGGAATTAGACCAAGGGGATTGAGTTTCTGGAAGCTATTTACAACTATAAACTAGCAAAGGAACAGGGAATTCTGGTTACATTGCAAGCTATTAAAGTTGTTTTTTCTTATTCCCTTTTTCCCCCAAACGGCTGTTCAATATGAAAAATCACTCTCTGTCAGCAGACTCTTCGTAACCCACCCTGATCAGCAATTTCCATTGTTTTATTGAGATAAACTGGCAGTATACAACCAAAACATTTTACATAAATAGAGTTAAAAACTCAGAAACAAGGTTTTGTCATGCAAGAATAGAAACTAAAGAACAAACTGGATCCACCCTGTCAAACAAATTAGCAATGAGCAGCCCATTCTGAACTATCTCTTGATTCAATTCCTCTCAGGTGAAGTTGTGCAAAATTATTTACTGACTAAAAACCTTTTCAATTGCTTTGGCTAGTATTTATTGTTATTACGAGCATTAACTATTCCTACAGTTCTCTAGTGTAAACACCATTTCTCAATTACATGTGATAAACAGAGAATGGTTATCACCTTTTTTTATGTTCCATTTTCCTCTCATGAAGCAAAGGCTCATTGTCTTCATTTAAGCCTTATTAAATAAACGTCCTGAAAACATTTTTGGTAGATTAATTTTTTTACTGGAAAATAAGATTTTGTTAAAACAAAAACATTTTACGACATAGCATCAAATGTTACAAAACATCTAAATCAAAATAATGTGAAATGTGATTTGTTCCAACTTTTTTCTGACTTTGCTTGATGTTTTCTAATTTAAACACAAAAAAGTCATACATTGCCCATGATATTTTGTTTCCTCAAAACAAGGACTATAGTAACTCATATCCTATTCAATTCCCGAATTAAAATTTGTTTGAATATCTTTTCGTGACATTTAAACAGTTTAATCTATCAGGGATAGCCAATAACTGTCTTCATTGTAAGTCTCTAAATCACTCAGAGCTCTGGGTTGAAAGAGGTCTCAACAAATTCCCAAACCTTCACTGTTCAAGATAGGACCCATTATACCTCTGACTTTCTATTTTTCTCCTTAATTTATCTAGTTCCTTTAAAAAGTATTAGAAACTAACAAATGTTTTGCTTAAGCCCTTGCTTTGAGCCAGTCAGAGTAACTCTGAACCTGAGTTCCCAGCTTCCAGCACAACGCTGTGATCTGCCCTATACTCGCTGAGCAGAGTCCTTCTCCACGCAGCTACAGGCAGCTGATCTGGATTCAGGTTTTCTCAGAGGCCCAAGACTTGTGGGTCTCCTATTTCTGGATGCTCTGGTTTAATCACTGAGACACTTAATAAATATACATCCTTCTACCCTTCCTATCATTTTTTAGCTCAAATCTTGATCACCATTGGTAGGCACTGTGAGGTCTAAGACTTTCCTTTTCTTTGTTGCCAACCATCCTACCTTTTGAATCTTGTTATTCCTTTTGGCTATTTTTGAATGCTCTTTTCTTCTCTCCCCATAATCAGTTAAAAATTTCATGTCAGATTAAATGCTTGGTGGGAGGGGTTGTTTCAGAAAAATCAGAGAGCTTTATAGTCTCTTTGAGTCTATTTTTTCCCCTCAAATGAACAGAAAAATCAATTATTAGATAGCATTATACAGCAATTCATGCTCTGTAATGATCCAGACTCTCCATAGACAAAGAAAAAATAACCTGCTAAGCTACAGACAGTAGAGCTAACCTGTAATCATTAGCTCCAGAAGCACTGAATCTTCCCAACTGGGCTAAATGGAGAATCTCCATTAGTTGTCACTGGGGAGGTATATATTCTCTTTGCGGGACAGCAAACACAAATGGAATAACCACAAAAACATGAGCAAGACTGAAACTGCATGCAGAGAAAAGTGACTGAGTCTGCTTTCCAGCCTTCTTATTTCCCATCTTCCCATTAGGGACTTTTGTTAAAGAATGTGTTCTGGATGGAAAAAAGTCCTTTTCACCCTGTGAGAAGATTGCAGCAGAAATGCTTCATGTCAGCTTGCTGTCAAAGTCTTCTTACCACAGCCCTTCTTCCACTAACTAGTTTCCCCACAGGCCAAAGATTTCCTGTCCCCGATTAACGGCAGGAGAGAATAGCCATGAACATTTGTGCCTACATGCAAATTCACTATTTCTAATGTCAGGCAGACAGAATTACATACAAATACACCTTTTTATCCCTTCAAAAAACAGTTCTGCACTGGATTAAAGGTTTTCCTTTATTAAGACCTTTTACTTAAGGAGATTTGCTGTGTCATAACCAGTGAAATAATACCGGTGTTGGTATGCCATAGAAAACCAAATACTACTCCTGCCCAGCAGAATCAGTGTGAAGATGAGAACAGCTAGCCCTCAGTACAACACATTTGGTGCCCTCAAATGGCACATTCATATCCCACGCAGGTGGGCACAGCCCACTGCACATCTCCCCACTCAGTGTCGCCCCTGCTGCCCTGTCCCTTCCTCTCCAGGTCCTGGCTCCAAGCTCTGCCCTGGCCCCTGCTGAGCCACCCCTGCCCCAGCGCTTCCCTTTGCCCCCTCCTCGTGCCACCACTTACCATCCAAACTCTTCTTCCCTGCCATGAGTTTCCTCCCTGACTCCATTTCTGATCCCCTAAATCTCAGGTTTCTTCTCGAGTCCCCCTCCATTCTCTTCCCCATATACAAACATGTGTTTTATATTTTTTGGCACACCAATAGCAAAAAACCCATTTTTTCACCAGAAATCCGTTTGTCACAGGCTATAAGTATAGAATCAGAGCACATTATTCAATAAAGCATACAATTTCTGGCTGCTTTCCAGTACAGAAAAATACAAATTTGCTGTGAATTATATACACTTGTATGAAAGTGACAAGACCCTGTTGGGAATCCAACATGGATTCTCTCTATATAATGTTTTTTTCCTGCCCACAATATATTTATGTGGAAAATAATATAGAGCTCTCAGGTATTTTTGTAAATAGCTGTCTGAAGAAAATTAATACACATCTGACAACATGTATACCAGCTGTATACAACTACAGACCTAATTCCATTTTAGAGTCAAAGAGCAAAGTTAAAAAGATTAAAACTGAGTGGTTACTTGCTAGTTAAGAATAGGAATGAGAAATTTAAATTACATTGGTAAAGAAACAGAGCACAACTTTAATTATATGCTTCCAGATTTATTTGTGTTTATTTATTTTGTAAGTAATATTTTCTGCAAGAAATGTAATATTTTGACAGATGCAAATGTTTGTGGGAGGGCCTGCATAAGTAAATTGGTGAAGGTTTTTGCTGATTTTAGTTTACACAGTTTCAGCCTTCACATTTTGCTGACCTTTATTTTTATCATCTACTGATGATGATGATAAGCAAATAACTTGCGTTACCTTTATTTTAATTCCAGCAACCAAATCCATTAAGAGTCACAAACATTGTCAGAAATGTAAGACTTCCAGAACAATTTCAGGTGTGGGAGTTAGCTAACCCCGAGTACTCTGTTAATAGAAGTCACTGCTTCTTTCTAGCTATAGTTTACATGTTTTCTGTCTTGTGTTTGATGGGGAAAAAAGACATGAAATTTGCTAGAAACAGCACCTGTTATTAATAGGAATGTCTTTCTGGAAGATGCTGGCACATTTACTGTCAGTATCTTCTCACACAGGTATCCCTGTGAAGGACTCTCTAGTACACTCTGCTGTTATGCACACTATAAATTGTTGCAGTTTTATTCTTGGAACCATTCTCAAATGTCAGGATTTTCCATAGCTTTATTGCAAACTTTGCAGTGATAATTTAGCCTAATTCACTGAACCTCATTGTCTTTAAAATCCTCTGGAATAAGGAATTAGACACAGCAGTTCTTCACAGTTTCCAGGTCTCTCCTCTCCCCCACTCCAACACAAACCTACCCTGCATTATTAAAGGCAGCTAACTATTGATAATCAACTATAATCAGTTGATTAAAACACCTTGGGCAAAAGGTCAGAGAAATGAGATCTTCACAGCTGTAGGATGACAAGCTGAAAGTGATGAAAAAGACGAAACCAGCATTTTTCCTAGTTCCTGATTCTTCCAACCTGACAAGATGGGGTATAAGGTCCACAGGACCATCTTCCACTCTTGTCTTGGGGAGCCACTGAACTGCCTGTCACTTCATTGGGAAAAAAAATGTGTCCTTCACCAATCTGTGATCCCTTGTGGTTAAATTGTTTGTTCAGCCTCACTCTTGCTCTTTCCTCAGCTAATATCTCAGAAATTGCTCTCAGTCAGAGTCACACAGGAACTCTCTATACACAGTGTGCATGAAACATTTAATCTTGCCCATGTGTACATAAGTAAGCTCCAACAATTAGTTAGGTGTACTGTTCCCCTAACAGGACTATGCTGGTTTCAGTAACAACTTCCACACAGTACTGCATTTTGCCATATAGATATACCCTCAGTGCTGGTGAAGGAGCACGTCCTTGTGGGAATTATTTTCCTTGAAAACATGAAATCATTTAAAAATGCTTTGACAACGCTCCATTGTAAGCACTTCATATCCCTCTCCTAATAATGCCAGTTGGGAAAGCAAGCCACAAATGTTCTGACACAGTTTCTCATCTTAGAAATGCCAGTTCCAGTCTGACCACTCATCCTGTATGCACTGGTCTGCTGTAGGTGAAGAAGAAGGTGCTGGTCTGACAGCATCTGTGGAGTCACGCCCTGTCTCGCCAAGTGGGTTCCTGCCATTTCCCCTACTTGCCAGGTGGCCTCTGAGGCAGCCATGTACCAAGCCCATCCCAGAAACCAGGCTGAGAAGCTCAGAGCTGCCAGGTGCTCTTCAGGGGCATCATAGCCAAGTGGACCCAAGCCCTCAGCCCCGTTGCAGCCCACCTGACATCAGAATTCCCAGGCACTCCCAGACAGAGGTTTTTCCCTGCCCAGAGAGGGGAACAGGTAGGACTTCTCACCACTCATTCAGCCAGCCTGGGAGTCTGGGCTTTTACTGGGGATTTGTCTTGTCCCTCCTAGGGGTGGGTCCTGACTAGGAGCAACCCCAGCAGACTGAAGACCTGGCAGAAACAGGAGACGCTGTATGTTCCTGAACCATGTTATTCCCTTTTGTGAAAAACAGCAATTACTCTGTTTTGAAATGAAACAGTATCTTGAATGCTTGGATATTCTTGCAGAAGAGAAGATGGTTTTCCACCATCATTTGAAATAAGAGAGCATAATAGCAAATTGAGGTCTATGATGGGCTGACTGAAAAGTGTTTTGACAAAATTACATTAAAGGGAAACACTTTTTCCTTTTCTTTCTAAATAAAATCGGTGTTTTCTCTAGAAAAATCAAACATCAAAAGTATTTCTAGTTTTTCCTCTGGGTTATTGGGATTCCTGGATCATGTGTTTCACCCTCCTGTCCTCTTCCCAAGCTGGGCATCCCCTTCCATGTCTTCCATGTTTTTGATCAAAGGTTAAGTACCTGAGGGGCCTGGCAGGTGCTCTCCATGCAGGAAAACCAGTACACTGCTGACACTTATTCACATGCCTCATGTCATCAACATTCATAATATGAAGTTATTATGCTGCATAATCACTTTTGATGCCATGGTTGCTGCCATGGTAAATGGAGCTGTTGGCCATATAATCATATGAACTCCTCTCCATAGGGGCTTGCCTGGGTCCATTATTACCACCAGACATCTTTAGTAGCTTTGTTTTATTAGCCTCTCATCAAGAAGGTGATGTTGATGCCGTCTTAGGAAATATTGTCAGGCTCATCATGGCTTGCTGTTCATTTACCATGGCAAGAGATAGCAGGGAAGGAAGGCCATCTGTGTCTACCTTGGCAAGATTTCCCGGTACCCAAGCACTTTGATTATTTAAATCTCAGCTTTTAGCTCCCTAAGACACTTAAATCTTTACCTCCTTTCCAAAGTTGCATTTCTTTTCCACTTCAAGCAATTGTCTCCTACATTTTGTCCTTCAGCCTTATAGCCAACTTACTTTGCTAACCACTACCAAATGCCAGATTGTCCTGTCACCTTTTATCATAAACATTTATTATTCAGGAAAAACAAAGCAAAACCTTTAGCATTTTGGGCTCTTTTTTTTTTTTTTCCATCTGGCCAAAACAATGGGATAGCCTCTTTCTGTGTACCCCTGTACTGGGTTTGTGTGGCAAAGTTTTGGTAGTCCGGGGAGCTACAGGGGTGGCTGCTGTGAGAAGCTGCTAGAAGCTTCCCCTATGTCTGACAGAGCCAATGACAGCCAGCTTCAAGACAGACCTGCAGCTGACCAAGGCCAAGCACATCAGCGATGATGGTAGCACCTCTGGGATAACATATTTAAGAAGGGGGAAAAGAAACTGCACTACTGCAGCTGAAGAGAGAACTGAGAATATATGAGAGAACCAACTCTGCAGACACCAAGGTCAGTGAAGAAGGAGGGGGAGGAGGTGCTTCAGGTGCGGGAGCAGAGATTCCCCGGCAGCCTGTGGTGCAGACCGTGGTGAGGTAGGCTGTCCCCTGCAGCCCATGGAGGTCCATGGCAAAGCAGATCTCCACCTGCAGTCAGTGGAGGATCCCACACCAGAGCAGGTGGATGCCTGAAGGAGGCTGTGACCCCGTGGGAAGCCCAGGCTGGAGCAGACTCCTGGCAGGACCTGTGGACCCACGGAGAGAGAAGCCCATGCTGGAGCAGGTTTGCTGGCAGCACTTGTGAGCCCATGGGGGACCCACACTGGAGCAGTCTGTTCCTGCAGGACTGTACCCTGTGGAAGGGACCCACGCTGGAGTAGATGAGGAGAATGAGTCCTCCTCTCCCTGAGGAGGAAGAAGCAGCAGAGGCAACATGTGATGAACTGACTACAACCCCCATTCCCCATCTCCATATGTCCACTGAGGGGGAGAAGATAGAGAAAATCAGGAGTAAAGTTGGCCTGGGAAGAAGGGAGGGGTGAGTGAAGGTGTTTTTAAGATTTGGTTTTATTTCTCATTCTCCTACTCTGATTTGATTGGTAATAAATTAATTTTCCCAAGTAGAGTCTGTTTTGCCCATGACAGTAATTGGTGAGTGATCTCCCTGTCCTTATCTTGATCCACAAACCTTTTGTTATATTTTGCCTCCCCCATCCATTTGAGGAGGGGGAGTGATAGAGCAGCTTTGGTGGGCACCTGGCATCCAGCCAGGGTCAGCCTACCACAACCCCTAACACTATAACTGAAATATGTATGAAGCCAATCTTCCCCCTGAATGAAGTCAGAACATGCAGTCTATAGTGAAGTATTATATTCAAAGAGGCCACACATGTTTTCCAGGATAAGCTTGGTACTGTCACAGGGTACTGAGAGAAAGCTGACAAAGAACAATATGAAACCCTTGAGGTTTTTTAAGTATTTTTAAAGACCTTTTCTTAGACATGCCCTGGTGTTGATGGCTCAGAGAAATATCGTTAAAAAAACAGCTGAAAAAGTTTTTGTTACAGTAAACATGAATTAAGTTTAATAGCCTTCTGCCCTCCATTTCAGGCCTCAAGTGCTCCCAAGAGGTCAATAAAACATTCCTGTTATTATAGTCTGTCAAATAATGCAGACAATGCAGGTGAAAGGTTCTCAAATAAGTGAAGAGAGATGTTGTGCTAAGTAAATAGATGAGAACAAACCAAAGGTACATGACCATATGTGCTCCTGAGAGTCTTTGCTTCCCAGGTACCGCACAGAGTTGCCATGGTTCCTCCTGCCCCGATGACAGAGTTGTCCTGTCAGACTGTTCCTCGTAACTACAAACTGCACAGATGGGCTCCCCATCACATTCACAGGCCAGTGGGAGCACTGCTGAGGTAACATCTGTGGGTATCGTATTGGCACTCAAAGGAATCCTTCAACTACCTGTGGTTGGGACAGTTTCACAGGATCACAGGATAATGCATGCTGGAAGGGGCCTCTAGTCCAACCTCCTGCTCAAAGCAGGGTCAGGTATGAGATTAGACCAGGCTGCTCCAGGTTTTATCCAGTCGAGTCTTAAAAACCTTCATAGACAGAGACAGTACAACCTCTCTCGGCAACTTCTTCCTTGCCCCAACTGTCTTCATGGGGAACAAGTTTCTCCATATATCCATTTCAAACATCTGTCATTTAAGCGTATGCCAATTGTAACCATATGACCTTGTAATATGGTAGCAAGCCATTGCCAGTAGCAAGCCATAAGCTCTGTACTGAATTTGCAAGGCCTCAGCACTGAGTTTGTCATGCTCGTTCTCGCTGAACTTTCCTTGACATGCTTGGCAGCTTTCTTTTACTTGGTTTAGCTGTTACAGTAGTTTTTCTCATTCATCTCTGGCTAATTTGTTTTATTTGTCTTTTTACAGTACACCATGGTTTTATGACGGAATGATTTAGAATAGGGAAATACAGGCCTGGTGTGACAGCAGAGGCCTTATGACACGGAGAGACTGAATGCAGCATAGAGGAGCACATGCATGGCATTACAACAAATGGGACACAGGCTGGCTCTGGAGACCCCACGGATGTAGACAGCACATCCACTGTCAGTTAAAGAAATGCAGACCTGGAGCTGCACATAACTAGTTTTAGGGGAAAGAGAGAGAATAAATAAATAGTATCTAGCATACATAAAAAGCATGATATATAACAAATTTTACTTTAACATGGAGCTACAGACCAATGAAGAATGGGTAAAGGTGTAGAAGCATGTTAGCAAACATGTAAGAAAGACACCAAGTTGATCCTAGAGTGAGGAAGAAGAAACTATCAACATGTACATCATATTCCTCCCAGGGAAGGACTCCACATGCTGATGACTCACAGTAATACCACCCCACAACCATCACCAAGGGGAAACCTCCATACATCAAACCAGCCTCAATACCCTGAGGAGCAGGGGAAGGGTGAGCATAACATGAGAAAAAGGGATAGAAACTAGGTAGTGTGTGCACAACAATTCTAACTGAATTATTATGATTATTGAAACCTGCTTAGGCTGTTCTTTATTTTTCTGTAATAAGAGATCTATACTAGTAATGGTTAGTCCATTAAGATTACAATTATACTAACACTAAATTCTTGGCTTTATATGTATAAAGTATTCTTTCTCTTTGCCTGTAAACAAGATTTTGAGCAAAATGCCATTGTCTGTCATCTTCCTACCGTGTAACACTGTGAAGAACCTCTCTCCATCTTTAGAGCAACCTCTTTGTAGGTTCTGGGTAGCTGCTGCTAGGTTTCCCTGAATATGTCCCTTCCACAGGCTGAGCAAACCTTGGAGTCTCAGCTCCTTCTCAGAGGCCAAGTGCTCCAGTCCCTACCCATCTTGGGTGCCCTTTGTTGAACTCCCAGGTTTATTGGTGCCTGCCTGGTACTGAAGGGTCCCAAACTGGTCTCAGTAATTGAGATGTGGTCTAATGAGTGCTGGTCAGAGGGGGGGTGATAACTTCCCTGGATGTAGTACCTGTGCTCCTGTTCACACAACCTTGCCGGTGCCAGGGTCATGGGGGGACTTGTGCAGCTGCTCCCTACTATGTCCTCCAGGGCTGTGCCTGCAGACCTGCCCCTGGGCAGTCATCCCCAACGTATAGCATCGTGGTGGGGATGGAAGACTTAATCCTGGCTGCTGGAGTCTGCGTTTGACCATGCCGAATTGCATCAAGCTTCCATCAAGCCATTCCTCCAAGTGCCCCTCTATCCCCTCACTCCAGGTTGTTGATAAAGGTGTTGAACAGGACAGGTCCCAGGATACACCCCTGTAGTACTTCACTTCTAACTGATCCATTAACTACTTAGCTCAATTACTTGGTAATTACAGTATTTTACCAAGCTAGTTTTCCACCCATTCAGACTGCAGTCTTAGTTGGGGTACAAAAAATACTGTCAAAGTCTGTTGGAAGACTTACTAAAGCCAAGGTCAATGACATTCTCTGTTCCCTTGTCCACAAATCCAATCACTTTACCATAGAAAGCCGTTGTGCTGATCAGGCAAGGTCTACATTTAGTACGTCTATGCAGACTGTTCCCAAGAAAAACTGCCTTCATGCACTCAGAAATGTGCTCCAGGAGGACACACTTCATGATTTTCCCAAGAATCAAAAGGAGGATGAGAAATTTGGATTGGACACTGGATTGTCTTTTTGGTCTGTTTCAAAGATGGGAATAATACTTGCCCAGTTCTCAGGGTCTTCTCCCCTTCTCAATCATGATTGAGAGGAGCTTTGCAATGGCACCTGACAGCACTCCCAGTGGCCTCACCCAATTTGGAGACGTGAGATGGACTTTTAGAGCTCTTGGTGAAGCTGACAGATGAAGTCTCAGTCTCCAATTCTAAGGGGCTCTCAGTGTCACCAGTCCTTATGTTCCTGCAGGTTTTATGAAAGCAATACAAAATTTTGATGCATTTGCCTCAGGAATCCCTCCTACAGGAGTTCTCTTTCAGAGATGAGCCACACTGAACCACATGAACAATAGCAGAGGAGTCATAAGATATGTAAAGGGGGCAAGAAAGGATGGAAACCACTGCAAGGGTCTCTGAACTCCTTCTGGGATGATTATGTGGAGAAAATACTGGTGTTGTACTTGAATGCCCAGAGGGTCATAACTGATTATATGCATACGATTGCTGGGCAAACATTGTTTGCTTGCAGGGAACAAATTTCACAGTAGAAAAAAGAAGTCTTATGAAGTAGAGCATGTCATAAAATCATGAATTTGAATGGCTTTGAAGGAATTAATAGACTTCGTCAACCCAAGCAGTGGTAGAATGATAAACAAGGAAAAAATCAAATAGTAGCTTTCAGAAAAAATTATATAACAATATTATGGTTTAAACGTACATAGGGTAATAAGTGTGCACTTGAAACCCCTGTGGAAATACAGCCTCTGCTTTATGACAGTATAGTATTTCCAAACATTCCCTTGCTTGTGAAAAGGAATTTTTCTGAATTACTGCATGAGTGACTCCTGGGGTATTTGTAAAAGCTTCTATGATTCAGCAGAAGTATTCAGGCAATACAAGAGTAAATGTAACAGAAAGCTGACTTTCATCCAGCGGGTCTTCTGCTTTGTTTTCGCCATAAACAGGAACTCTGTTCAAGTAGAAACACGCTCCTTCTGCCTCTACCTCTGATATTGTTGTCTGAGAGGGCAGGTTATCTGAGGACTTAGTCTCAAGGAATGATACTTTTAAAGGTTTTAGATTATCCGAGTTGTGGTTTTTATGCATGGAAACACAATCATTACTTCAAGGGAAATTAGTTCCTCCATATAGTGCTAGAGTAGTTATACTACATTGTCAGCTGGAGTGAGCTGTATGCTGATATACACCTGCTGAGTCCTTCATTTGCCAAAATACTCATCTCATCATGCCCAGAAGCCCTACAGACTTTTAAAAATCTGATGTAAACCAATCCCAAAATAGTTACTCTTCCTGACACAGTCCTCTCTGGGTGTCACCAACACAGTGCCCTTTACAACAGAAAGAGATCATCTGCAGGGCAAATTTTTCCCAGGAGCCCAGGCCTTTTCTCTGCTCAGTTGAGTAGTGCCATGCACACTTTGCAGATGCTTTTCACTATTTCCTCCTTCCATAACATCATTGTTCTTTGGCACATAAAATCTATTGAAAGAGTAATCAAAGATCATATGAAGGATGAAATGTGGAATCAAACTAAGAACAAAGGCAGAAATTATTTAATTATTATTTTCTGAATTAGCCAGGATAGGAAAAGCTCCTAGGCTTCTACCCTGTCAACTACTGTGAAATTTACCATTTTTATTAAGAGATTCCATCTGTACATTGGAAAAACATGTGAGGTTGTATAGCCAAAACTATGAGTATCCTTCAAGCCATTCTGTCAACAATTGTCAAAGCTGAGCTGTATAAATTCCTTTCTTGACTGGTCCTCTCTCCATATACAATGTACATTTCAAGCCACGTGCCCATATAAAACTAGGTAAGGCAACACATATATTAGGATGATCATGAAATGAAACACATGCATTTATTTGCCAGTCCCTCCTCTTAGTAATTTTCTACAGAAGAGAACAAAGACAGTTTGCATAATTTAAATTATTTGAAGTCAGGATGATGCTGGTGATCTGTCAGACTCCAAAGAGAGGTAAAATGAATTGGGTGATATCTCCAACTGAAGGGTCACCATAATGTAGTTCCAAGAAATCTCCCATATAAAGGTTTCTTCAACACAGTTAACACCAGACACTGTCAGGAAAGACTTCAAGGGAAAATACTTAATTTTATCCTAACCCATTGAATTATACTAGAGGCTCACAAAACACTAAACCACTTAACCTGGAAAACACTGAAAATCTACAGAGTCATTCACTTTCCTGAAAAAAAAAAAAAAAAAAGCATATTTGTACCAAAATACTAATTTCAAAGCTAGTTTTCTCAGGACTTTTTAAAAAATATGTTCTATAGAATCTAAAGATAACAGGGATGAAGACAATCAAATTGGAAATGCTACTAGGCAGAAACTTCTTTTTTTCTCCCCACAGAACACAACTGACCTATGCAAACAGTTGACCTGTCTGACTTCTTGTCATATATAGCATTAAGACTTTAGGGTTACCAAGATCTCCCAAAGTCTGGAATGTTTCCATAAATGGAAGGAAAATCCAGTTATACTGACCAAAAACACAACACAAAAGAACTGCATGGCTATATAAATTGTCCACTGTGAGACAAAGCCAATAAAAATTGTATAAGGTTAGGGAGAAATCTACTCAGCAAAAACATTTCTCTTCTTTGATTGTCCAATATGTTCATTCATCTGCTCTGAAGCATCTGGTGTTAGTCATTATTGGAGACAGAATGCCAGCCTAGATGGTCTATGTTCTCATCTGTACTTCAATTACTATGTACATTCAAACATTCTGTGACTTTTTTTTCTATAGGGACATTAAAACTTTACAGCAATTTTTATTAACAAAGCTTCTTGACAAGCTACTTGGTAATATAGGATGAAAAGTGAGAAATGTTTCCTACTAATGTCAGGACGACTTCATGTGATGCATCGAATGAATCAACACATTATACATATTTTAATCCTGTATTGCAAAAAAAAGCTTATTAATAAAAATTAGTTTATCATCTCAATAACAAACTAGAATAGCTCAATTAACTGGCTACTGCATTTCTCTAAATTAGTTCTGCCAATTGAAATATATCAAAACACTTGTAACTGGAAAATCCTTTTTTTACTGCTCACTGGGTGACTGCAATGGCAGAAGTAACACATGTCACTACATCTCAATCTGAAATCTCATCAGACAATCCATTGGCCATACCACTGGGAATAAAGCAGTACAGCTGGATTAATGTCATCAGATATTGCAGCTGTCTCTAGTATGTAAAGTCCTAAGTGACTGGAGCATAAATTCTCATACAGAAAGAGAAGCAAAATACATCTTTCACAAGAAAAAGTTCATAAGATTTTGACCTTGGTGCTGACAGGAAGTATTTCAGTAATGAAAAGATATGTTTTCCTCTGTGTGCTACAATCATCCATATGGTCTTCTCCTTGGTACTTGATTCTCAAAGTGAGATGATTGACTCAAAGGTGCCTATGCTCTGCATCCAAACTCAATTGATTCAGTCCCCTACTTTCACAAGACCCCTTTCATGTTCCCTATCTGAAAAAGATGTCAAGTTTATTCTTAAAAAGCAGTTTTAATTCCTCCTACTCTCATTAGATACGTCACCTAGAACCTGAGTGTAATAATAGGTAAAAGGATCCTATCAGTTCCCAGCCAAATTCTTTCATGCCCATTTGATATCATTCTAGCAAGGAACTGAAGGACACCCTAGAAGTGGTGATGGCAACAAGGGCTCTGTGTGTGCAACTGTGAGTACCACCAAAGCTATCAGAACAAGCAGGGGTAAGGAAAACAGCTTAGAAGCAGCACTCTATCTTCCAGATTTGCCCCATGTGTAATCATGAACATGATCTTCATGAAGATGAAATAACAGAATAAATGCTGCAAGGTTGATGATATTGTGTACAATGGATGCTTCTAATGACACTTGATTTCTATAACATTACCATCTTTTTTAAAAAGCGTGATTTTTTAAGAAAGCCTAAGACTAGTAAGAATGAGCCAATTAAGGACAAAAATATGAGTATTATTCAAAGAAACACTGAGGGAAGGGAAAATAAGAGTTCCACATAGCAGATAGAGAGGAGATACTCAGTACAAGAGACCAAGGTAGCATGTCAAAGAAGAAAGGAGGAAGGAGAAGGAGGAACTTTCTACCCTGTCAGATAAAACTCTCTTTCCCAGTCAGTCTTTTTTTTATCATTGTTGCGTTTTATATAATGACTGTTTAACACAGAAATGCAAACACTGATTTGTATATCTCACTTATAGAACTGCAGACTCTTGCCTCAGTATCTTGGACTCATAGTTCTTGCTCAGGCACTGTCTTTGGACCTGAAGAACTTTAGCAATTTCAAGCAAAGTGAGACTGATTTAAGATGATAGATTAGGAGCAGTCCTGTACTTTAATGTACTTCCTCTTTGAAATGGGGAATCTGGGTTCGACCTTCCTCTGGCAAGCAGAAAGTGATCATTTGTTACATTCTGAATCCTACAGGAAAGTGTAAAGAAACTACACTTCCATGGATAAACTGGGAAGGTCCTTTCATAGATTATTTTTAGCAGGAGAAGATAAGTGTAAATTAAGAGAAATTAGAACATGGATCTAGTCTGAAACCTGGACTGTATGAATTTATCATCAAACAGAGTCTATAAAGAGTTGTCTGAGTTTATCAGCAGATTTATTAACTGGTATCACCAGTGTAAAATAATCCTGTTTGCACAAGACTGCCCTCTAAATTAGCTATTACTAAGTAGGAAAGAAAAGCTAAAATTATGGTTTTCTGAAATCTACCCCCATTATCTACATGCTCACTGGCTGGTAAATAAAAGACTAATAATGATTAATAAATGAATAGAGAATGAAACAGAAAGCATCATTATGTTACTGCATAAATCCACAATGTGCCCACATCTTAAATGTTGCATGAAGTTCTTGGCAAACCTCTTCTAAAAACTTTATAGTGGAGTTAGAAAAGGACAGAGAAAGGCAATGAATACTATCAGATATGTGGAATACATTCCAGATTAGATGAGACTGTAAAGAAGAGGATTTTATAGTTTAAAAAAGCCAGTGAAGAGGATATGATGTTGCTTAATAAAATTAGGAATTCTAGGGAGAAGGACATTTATTGTTTCTCAGAGTACATGGAAGAAATGGAAATCAACCCTTGCAAAATCATCAGGTAGTGCATTTTCAATAAGAGCTACATTTTTCATATAAATCTATTTAAAATGGAAACTCATTGCCACAGAATTGCCACAGAATTTCATAGAGGTTAGTAGGATAAATGGTTTAAAAATTCATAAAACAAATTCACAGAAGTTAAGGTCATTAGTAGCTTTTGAAAACAATGTTCTAAACGCTAACTCAAGCTCAAGCAGGTCTTTAACTGCTGATTGCCATAAATACATTTTTAAAACATGTAAAGGTCACCTCATTATTATTAGAGTGGTCTAATCTGATACATATGTTATAAAAGTTCTTGTTTTATTGATCTTAGCGTTTCCAAAATACGTATTAATCACCAAGTCATGACAAGACTGAGTTACTTCTGAGCATACACGTGTACCTGAAGAACTTTAATGTGAAAAATTGAGACAGTTCCTCAATTAAACAAAATTTTATTTACTAAGCCTCACCATACACTCATTTTAAGTGTCCTAGTCATATATTAGGTATCACACGTCCTTTGAATAGTGAGGTTGAGGGAACTGATTTGAGTGTAAAAGAAATCTGTAAACTCTCCATGAAAAAAAAACCCAACAGCTCACTTCAAAGAGCACAGAGAAAAAGGTCACAATCTTAGATATTTCTGTGGATTAAGCTAACCATATACATAGTTTTATATTTTTTGTGCAGAGAGCACATTTTATATACCAAAATGTCAAGTACAGCAAGAGCCATTAATGCTAACTTTATAAGGGTTTTCTTTGCTCCACTTTTCATTGACCCCATCCCTGTATGAACTTCTTACAAAAATTTATTCCTTATGAAAATCGTAAACTTCCTCGTTGCTGGATATTTTCCCTCTTTATATGAATGAAATCCAGTCTTTGAAATCTTCCCACAGAAAAGGCATTGGAATGGGCTGCCCAGGGAGGTGGTGGAGTCCTCATCCCTGGAGGTGTTTAAGAGTAGAGTTGACATAGCACTGAGGGATATGGTGTAGTTGGGAACTGTCAATGTTAGGTTAATGGTTGGACTGGATGATCTTCAAGGTCTTTTCCAACCTAGACGATTCTGTGATTCTGTGAAAAACAATAAATCAAGTCACCAATCAAGGTTCATATACCCAGTCTGCAGCTGAAGGTGGCATTTATTTTTACACAGTGGAAGGACCCCTTCTCCAGACACATGATACAGCATCCTGAAAAACAACGTAAACACACACTCATCCAGAAAACCAAATGTTTGTTGGAAGAAAGCTTTGTGTATTTTATTAATAGAAAAGACAACACGGAATCACAGAATAATGGTTGAAGTTGGAAGGCATCTCTGGAGACTGGCTAGTACAACCCTCTGCTCAAGTAAGTTCAACTAGAGCTGGTTGCCCAGGACCATGTCCAGACAGGTTTTGTATATGTCCAAGGATGGAGACTCTACTGCCTCTCTTGGAAACGTGTGTCAGTGCTTGATCACCTTCACAGTAAAAAAAGTTTTGTCTTGTGTTTAACCATTCTCCTTTGTTTCAGTTTGTGCCCACTGCTTCTTGTCCTGTCACTGGGCACCACTGAGAAGAGCCTGTCTTTGTCTTCTGTACTCTCCTCCATCAGGTATTTATACGGTAATATATCGGGTATTATATGGTAAAGACCCCCCTGAGCCTTCTCTTCTTCACACTGAACAGTCCCTCTCTCTTACTCTCCCCTCATATGTCAGAGGCTCCAGTTCCTTGATCACCTTTGTGGCCCTTTGCTGAACTTCTTCCAGTGTGTCCATGTCTTTCTGGTGCTGGGGAGCCCAGAACTGGAGCCAGCACTCCAGGTGTGTTTCATCAGTGCTGAGTAGATGGCAAGGATCACCTGCCTTGCCTGCTAGTGATGTTCTTCCTAATGCAGCCTAGGAGGCTGTTGGCTTTCTTTGCTGCAAAGGCACATTCCTTGTTCATGTTCAACTTGGGGTCCACCAGGAACCCCAGAGCCTCTTCTGCAGAGCTGCTTTTCAGCTGGCTGGCCCCAGCCTCTACTGGGGGGGTGGGGGGTGGGGGGGTATTGGCATTTCCCTTTCTTGAAGTTCATGAGACTCATAAAGTTCACTTGGACCAGAAGCAGTTTAGCAAAATGCCTATCTATCATGCACAGAAAATATGTTTCTGATTATATTCTGTTGTATATCCCTGTGGTTAACAGGTTGATAGCAAATTTAAGAGGAATTTTTTGATTACTTTTATTTGAGATTATCAAGATTGGGGGTGCAGAGGGACAAAAAGAAAAATGTGAGTATCATAGATTGAAAATAAGTTCCTTTAATGGGCCTTGAGTTATCATTTCTTGATTATGGCAGTTGTAAAGCTTGAAAGATGTCTGTGAATATGTAATGATCAAATACCTTGTCAGTTAAAATTTTCAGCTTCCCTGTTCTAAAAGAAAGCACAACAGAATACTAATCATTCTCAAAATCTTTTCTTTTTTTTAAAGCCTAAACAGGTGGTGTTCAAAGTGCCCAAGGAGACAAATTATCTGCATCAAAAATTCCAATGTGGAAAGACATAACCCAGTCTTCAGTCTCAAAGGGAGGGAGAAATGCAGGAAAGATTTTCTGTTAAGGTGCCTTGATGAGATGTAATTGCTATTCTCTCACCAACAAAGAACTCATTTAGTATTCTGTATTTTAGAATGTTTTCATATTTGTTCCTAATCGGTAGAAAAAAGGAATTAAATTACTGTTGACAGTTCTCACATTAATACAGCCTTTTACCTTAAATGTGTTTGACGTATAAAGTTATACTTTTCAGTTGAAACTTCTTCTGTAGGACTGAGTTATTCAGTTGTCTTCAGAAGTCAGTATCCCACTCAACACTAAGTTTCTAAGTCTTCCAGTCTGAGGTTATATGATGTAGGGACTGTATTTTCATTGAATCACATGATAAGGTTGGCCTGAAAATGAAATTTCAAGAGAAAATGGAAAGAGGTAAGTAGAAATGGTAGAGCAGAGAGGAGGGAGAGAGGAAGGGAGGGAAGAAGGGAGGATAAATTCAACACAGTCTTGTTTGATTTCCCTTCTGAAATACAAAACACAAATTATTCTTCTTCCTGGATGTTCACCCTTTTTGATCTAACTGCATCTCACATGATTAATTTCTTATCAAATTCTGCTTTATACATCTATTTCTGGATGGTTTATTTTGTTTTCTCAAATCACGTCTGCTTGCTACTCATTCATTTCTCACTCACTATTTCTTCTTCCACTGCATTTCCCTGCTGGCTCCATTTTCCCCTCTGAGCTGCAGACTGAATTCTGTGATTTCCATCATCTCTAATAGTTTTCCTTCCTCTGCTTTTTTACCCTCATTGATTCTAACCTATAGTAGCACTTTTCTGTGCCTCTCTGTCCCCTTATGTGATGCCTTGGGAGTGCCTCTCTGTTTCCTTACGTGATGCCTTGGGAATGGACATTCCATGTCCAAAAATCTCCAATACAGATTATTTTGCTAAAATGCCTTTTTTTTTTTTTTTTTTTTTTGGGGGGGGGGGAGGGGGGAGGGCGAGGGTGTAAAGACAGCTAGGAAGAGGTTATTAATGTTCTATTGTTCTATTTCCATTTTTTTCTTTCTGTCTGTCTGACTGTAGGTAGCAATGACTATAAACTTCCCCAAAGCATTTGAGCCTCTCACAGTTTCCTCCAGCTGTATGTGTCCTTGTGTACCTTCAGCTCCTCTAATCATTTCCTCAATGCATTACTCCCAGGACTGCCCTTTTCACCATCCAGTTCTGTGAGGTGAAGGGAGGGGAGAAGAGTCTATTAGAGGTCTGCTTCATTGCTTCAGACCTGACCCCTGTGTCCACATCAGCTATCTCTCCTAACCATCCAGCTATCTGCTGACAAGCAATCCGAATGTTTAACTTTCTCTCCACTGGCCTTCTGGCCTTTCTCTTTCTTGATCACTTTTGACAGCACTTTCATCTTGCTATTGACAGATAACATGGCCATTTTCTTCTCTTGGCCCTTTCCTTACAACTTTACAATAAAACTTTTTCTAAATCTTAATGGCTCACTCTTTTAAAATACCTGTATCTGAAATATAGTTATAAAATAATATAAAATAATGTAGCAAAGAGCTCATTTTAACCCACTACCTTAGTTATGGTCCCCATCTTGCAGCCATCCTCTAATGACCTCCCTTCTACTTATTTGGCACTAAAAATAACTCACCTTTACTTAGCTTTATCTTATTCCGACTTCTCAGCTCCATCCCCCAATCACTGCAGTGTCAACCCCCATTGCCAGTCAGCCAGCTCTATCCTACATTTGTGAAGTTTTTAGGCAAACACCTTTGAGCTCCCCACAAAATGACCTTGTTGTTTTCTCCAATCATTACCTGAAACTATCCTTTGCCGTGATGCTTACAGGAAATACACTTGGCAACAGTTAGATGTCTGGTAAACAGAGAGTGCTGCCTGCCATCCTTTCTATATATTACCTGCTCCATACCTGCTCTTTTATATCCACCCAGTGTCTTAAACCAGAAGAGAATGCTTTTAGGAAAGAACCTTGTCTTTTGACTTTTGGTTAGTGAGCATCTAGCAGATAGTGATCTTTACTGTAACAGAAACTTCTAGACACTATCAGAGGACATACAGTACACAGGATATCACTGCATATAGAAATAAAATAGACATGTTCTGCCAACAATCTTGGGAAAACCTGATAGGACCTGGGCACGAAGTGTCTTGCAGTCAAACTGCAGATCATGTCTGCCGGTGAAAAGAATAAATTCCAAAAGCTTCCAACAAGTTTTACCACAAAACAGCTAAGCTTTGTTTCCATTTTACTCCTTTACATAATACAAGCATTCTGCAAAGTGTAATATTTCCAATATTATATAAAAAAAAAAAAGGTGGATTAATTAAGTTATAGTTTCATTGATACAAATCCTCATCTCCCTCGCTGAAAAAAGTCTAATGAAGGTGACCAGCTGTAAGACAGTCAGGGAGCCAGCACTCTGAGACAAAGAGGGCAGGAAATCATTTATCTAAGGCCACACAATAATTCTGTCAGAAGATGAATATATCCAGACACTAGCCTCTTAGAAGATCTTTCTTGATGTGAAAAATAACAAAATAAGCTGATATGAAATTCTTCAGTCATACAGACTTGTCTGTAATCTGAGTCGCATCCATATGAATAATTTAAATTTATATGAATCTTGTCAGCAAATGTTCAAACAAGCTAACACACTGGCTCTGATCACAATTGTGATGTAACCCCAGATTTTAATAGAGTGTCACATTTCTGCAGGAGATCCAGTTGTGTCAGAGAATAGTCCTGCAAATGCTACTGTATCCACAATATTACGTCTCTCTAATGTTTGAAAAAATATCTGTGGAGAACTTCTTAATCATGCACAGCTATATACTTTTTTTTTTTTTTCTAATCTGGTTTCTTCTTTTTTTTTTTTAATGGATTCAGGAATAGAAAATATACTTACTGAAAATTTGGGAGATAGAAGTACAAGGTTAGATACAATTCAGAATACAATGGATGAAGTGTTTGAAATCTCTCACTTAAGATTGTAAGCGGCTTATAGAGAAATTGAAAAAAATTGAGATAACGCTTGATGGACATGATGCTATCCATGTGATGGTTTTTAGATTGCTATCTAAGAAACTAAGCTGATGAGCTGGAAATAAGTTCATATTAGAAAATTTAATATTGGTTCTGGTTCCTGAAGGCAAAATAACCAGAGAGATTGAAATATAATCTTCTGTAAAAGATTGAGAATGGGCCAGCCATAGATAAGTTTGAAATGCATTTACAGTATTTCTTGGCTTGTCAGATTTTTTCTTATGAATGGCAATTATACAACATCTCAAACATTAGTGGAAAGTCTCCGTCTGAAGAGAAGTTTTGAGAGACATAAAAAATCAAAATCTAGTCTGCAAGGGTCATGAGTCATTTTGTTTTGATGATTTTGGTAATAAATATGGATTAGGTAAAGATTAAGCTTTGAGAAATTAGGATAGGGAGAATAATAATTATGTCTAATATTCTTTTAATTCTGAACTTTGTGTAAAACTGAGTAATCATATTAAATACTAAGCTTCTGCTGGGAACTCCTATGCCTATCACTAGTGCTCATTATTAACAGTACTTCTCTAAATCCTTCCAGTATTATTTGTCCTGTGACACTTCATCTCTCAGCTTTGAACAGTCCAAGAGAAATTATTTAATGCACACAGGCACATACACACACATTTGAAAAATCTGCAGAGAAACCACCAGGAAATCGTGAACTGGAGTGAGGTAGGACCGGCTCCTTGAATGGAGTCCAGCAGCGTTCTCTTGAGGTCTGAGTTGCTCTCATGTAGCTATAGCAATCTGCACCTGTCCCTTACTTTAGAAACAAGCATATATAACCCTGGTTATGCCCTGCCTCTCTTCTACATGCCACATTCAGTGTACTATGACTTGAATGTGGCACTATGCAGGTCAAAATGGATCATGTCTTCCTGGTCATCTATATGACTTCATACGAATGTCATTAGCACCGTGGGGTCCCAATTCCAGTCAGTGCATTTTGGGTCTCAAATATATTTACAGATTTTTGTCAAAGCACAAAGAATTTTAGAAAACTTTATTTACTAAGCTCCTTCTTGCCTCTCAGAACCCTGAAGCTAAAATAATTTATAACATTGACATTTCACCATCCATAATTTTGTAGCAAATTTCCATTTGCCCTTTGCATTGCATTTACGAATAGTTGTTGGATTAAGTTTCGTTCTTGCCTACTCCACTAACTGCGTGAGCAAAACTGTGTTGAGCTGTAATTTGACTCACTGTTAATTGCTGACATATGGGATATTGAATAAGGAAGGGAGGAGAAAGTACTCCTGGGGGGTAAGTGATTAGCAGTCTAAACATGAGAATTACTGACATTCAGTGATTTTATATTTTCTGACTGTTCATTCTAAAATGCTGGCTCTCAGAATGTGCTGCTTCTCTGTTTATTTGGAAAGGAAGATGCTATGGTGAATTATTTTATAAGAGAGAAGTCAAAAACCTCATAAATCCTGAAAGTAAAGCAATCTGCCAGAGACGATCATGCATATTTAAAACTATTTACAAATGGGGCAAAGCATGAGCAGCTGCATCCAGTACTTAAAGCTCTCAGATGGAGAACAGATCATTTACAAATACCAATGAGCATTGCCTGGGAAACTTGCTGTATGTACACAGCGGACACCTAAAGGAGAAACTCCTCATTTACCACTCACACTTCCTCTAATGGGGAGATTATTTGGAAATGAGAAAATAATATATCACCTACATTCTCATAATCAAAAAGATTATGTTTGAAATATCCACCCACTAGTAGTCAAATGAAGAGTGCAATAATGTGAAAAGCAGAAAAGCAATTCTTCACTTAATCAAGAGAGTCAGTAGCTAGAATGTATTAAGAAATGGCTATTTGCTCAGACATTGCTTATATTTTTTGGTGATACAGTTTAAATGCTAAAAAATAGCAGAAACCTTACAAACTACTGATATACCTTGAGCAAGACAGTCTTTAAGAGATGGGCTATATCAGTTCAGGAAGGATCAGATTTACCAGTGTTTAGGCAAGGATGGGTGTTTTATTGCTATATTCATCATCTGTAATTGTCTGAGTAGAAACCAAAATAGATTATTCTCTGACATAATAAAACTGTCCCAGAAATTAACAGTGCTAAAACATTATTAGATTTTTTTCTTTTAAATAAATTTATCCCCAGTGCTAAGAAAGGGGAATCTCCTCACCTCTGTAATGGCTTCTAATCTATGGCCCTCACTTTTGATTACTGCTACATGAATCTGTCCCTGTCCTGGGATATCATAATGCCTTATTGTGCTTTCTTTTTCATAGTCTGAAGAAAACAATGATCTGAGTATGTAGGAGAGGAAAAAGTGCATCTGCAGATGTGAAGAATAGACTTTCACATCTACAGGTAGGCTCAACTAAATTTCATTAGCTTTAGTTCAAAAGGGGTGATAAGAAGCAGTCAATTGTTTATCCAAAACCAAGAAGCCGGTCCTGCAGGTGTGTGGTAACAGGCAAAGCTCCTTGTCAGAGAGAGACTTCAGAAAACCTCAGGGTATGAAGAGAGGTTTTGATATTATATTAATCTGGACATATCAAGGAAATTTAAAACAAAGGGGGGAAAAAAAAGCAAAATAGGTATAAAAGGAGAAATACATGAAATTAATATAAGGCAGTCATGAAAGGCTCTTACAAAGTGACAATTTTTTGTCTTAGTTTAACTAAATCAGTATGACATGAACACAGGTAGCCTTCTGGGAACTCCACAGATCCTCGCAGAATGGGATTTCTAAAAACTGGCAAAAAAAAAGTATTTCCAGACTTGTCCCCGTCCAACTGTTCTATCAAAAAAGAATTGATGAAAGAACCTGTCCCCATTAAAATATATTGCTCGGTAACCTTCAGTCCCACAGCTTAAAGATGAGGACAGACACCACCATGATGTAAATGTAGGGGACCTGAAATCACTTTGCTGAAATCAGACCAGTAAGGGTTATTGGAAGATGAACTCACCTTTAGCCCAAATAATAAATCTGTGCTTATGAATGACTACAGAGCAGAACAGAGTTTACAGAGGAAATGCAAACATACACACACACGCACACACACACACATATATATATGTGCAATTCCTCAAATCTTAAGAGAAAAATCCACTTTGCCCCAGAAGATTTAAGAAGTTTTTGGAATTATTCTTACTTCCTGGACTCAAATTTATTTCTAACCAAAACATTCCTCAAATTTGTTGTTTTCTTATGGAAAATTTGAATTATTCCAAAGACTCCAAACACAAATTTGTAATACCTTAGTCTCACGAATACCGTTATTTAATTTCCAAAACACAATAATGTAAAAGCTATGCCTTCAACTTAAAAATCTCATTTGTTTGAAAGAATCTGCACATGATTGTAAATGTTTGGGTTTTGTTGCATCCTGTTCCAAGCGACAACATAGCATGCTGGTAGACTTGTCAAGAAAGCACCAGTCACCTGCGAGGCTTGTAGGCAAAGGTCATGCCCTGCTGGAGCTCAAGCATGGTATCACTAGTCAAGGCACAGAAGAGCTAGAGAAGGTGTATAGGCCCCAACCCATGTGAGCTAGCTGAGCATACTTCTGGGAAGGTATCTGGCAAGCCATGTGTTACGAGAACTTCACACTGGGTTTCATAAGACTTTTTGCCTCCTGGAGACAGCCTCTGTGCTTCACCAGTGTCAGCTATAGGAATATGGAGATAAACGGCTATGTTTTGCAAGATGTGGATCACCTTAGTCATGCCAAAAATATATTATTCAGTTAAAAGGACTCAGCATCAGTAAACCAGAATATGACCCTATTCTGATCAGAATTCAACTGGAAAAAACAAACCTACTCCTATCCATTTAACACAGCCTGAGCTGCATTTATTTCCTTCAGCTGAAAAGCTACATTCAACATATATAATCATATGACTATCCTTGTCTTGAACCTTCAGATGCAAAATGTGACTTTCTGCTCAGTGGCTGGCCTACATACACATGGAAAAAGGGAAGGTCTGCATCTAACACACTGTAGAGAAGAACCTGCCTCTTTCAGCCAGTGACATTTAGAATAAAATAGAAAGTAATATTGGGCAGAAGGGATAAAGCAAAACAGTCAAATAAATTTCTCTGATCTATTAAATAAGCAACTGAGAGAAAACAAATTATCTGAAAGGAGATAAAGGCAATGGTAACTCTGACAGCTCTGTCTAAGCCTGTGCCAGCTACACTCAGACTAAAACATCATTCCCATTCTTCTTGGATTGCAATAAAGGACCCAGATGTTGGGCTTTGAAAGATAGTTCTCTAGCAGCAGGATCTGACTTGCTGGCAGGCTTGTCAAACAGTTTAGCTGGCAACCTTGAAGCCACCTCTGTGCAGTAACATGCAGCTCGGGGCAGGCTTATTTCCCTATATGCCAATTCCTTGGACACTGGTTGTTCTTTCTGATGAAGATAAAGCATAAAACTCATTTACAGTTCTGTCTCTTTTCAACAAAGTATTCAACAAAGTTAAGGTATTTTTGCAGAAATAGACATGAATTTTTTTCCAGTTTCTGCACAACTCATCATATGTGCCATGTTGAGTTGTACACATAGTCAGCAACAAACCATGTACAGCAGTCTTGAACATAAAGAAATACTGCAAGGTGTTGTTCTTTAACATTATTTTGGTAACAATTAATAAAGATGCAAGTAAGCTTTGTGTCAGCTGCAAATTGCACATAGAGCAACTTCAAGCAAATCCCTTACTTTTTTACTTACTGGAAACAAGTACAAATGTGTATTATATCATGACAGGTGTCCCCAGATAGCACTGTAGGTCTAATTTACTTAGTTATTTTTCTAACATCGGAGCAAATATTTAGTCTTATGAAGACAAAGGATGCTGCTGATTTGAGTTTACTAGAGATGTGAGTTTGCAAAGAGAAAAACACGCAATCAGCAAAAAAAAATCCAGTCTTGTCTGTTCTTTCACTATGATCAGAGTTGAAGTTATTCCTTACCAAAAAAAAAATTGGCAATTCTTTTACACTTCTATTTACATAATGTAAGCAGAAAACAAATATAAAGAAAGTAAATTCCATTTTGAATATATCAGTGCTCTTTCTTGTGTCTCTTGTGTTACGAAGCTGCACTGTCAGACTCTAAACATTCTATACAGGATTAATTGCACAACATTATAGCTGGCTAAAAGCTAATTGTATAGATTAAGTTGGACAGTAAGCCTAGTTATCCCCGCCCCCATAGAGTTACCAGAGAAAGACAGCTACATACCTGAGTGCAATTCATCTGTCTGTCACATGATTAACATGGCGTGGAGTGCCTGGTTCTCACTGGTGACAGTAGATGAAGCCTATGTAACTTAGGACAGACACCTACATTTTATTTAGGCAATCCAAGAAGGCCACCAGCTTCTCTCCCATGTGGTGAGCTCACTGGGATGTTGATATCAGAGGTACCAGATACAAGACCCTCGTTCAATTACCAGGCCATGTAGCAGGCAAGAGAGTGCTTCTTTCCATGTGGTCAGACATTTCCCATCGCAAAATCCTGTCTCAGTTGCCTGCCATTTTATGAAGTGCTAAGCATTTGAAGTGACCAATACAAGGTTGCCTCAGACTGGTTGGTTAGGTGGTTTCAAAACCAAAAGACAACCGTAGTGCCTGTTTCTAAAAGCAGAGAAAAATCTGCATGCAGTTGGGACAGAAGGGAACTCATCCATGGGTTTGGGCAGGGATAAAGGCCTTCTCTTTTCTGATTTTAAGACCTGTAATTCACTCAGTACTAGTTAGTATACTCTTTCTTGTTGCACTTCTTCCAAACATCTCCCAATGGCTCAGCCGCAGTCCATGAGGCAGCTACGCCAAACAGCCCAGTGAGTTGGGCTGCCACAGAAAGCTTCCTATAGGGCTGGTAACCTAAGCAGAGGCTTCATAAGCCTGAGTACTGGTTGCTAACAGCCATGTAGGAGCAGGCTACAGGCATCATTATGTGCCCTAAGTTTTTATTTGCTTAATTGCCTTTGCATTTTGGGCTCAGGTCTGTTATCAGACTGTGAATTCCTTGCAAAAGCAAATTTTAGAGGAAAACTTCTACATAGCTGAAATCTGATTTTACATTGAGCTCTGGCTCCATTCCTAAAGCAATGCAATTACCACATGAAACAGTAGGGCATTCAACAAGAGTAGATTTCATAATGACATTCTTTGAATAATTTGGTTTCAGAAAAATAAATCAGGAAAGGATTCTGGAACAAAAGCCAAAGGTGAAGCAGCATCCTCCAACAAAAATAAGAAACAAGATGGTCTCAAGACCATGGCCAAAAGACAGACTGGAGAAAAAGAAATTAAAACAGGCAAGCAAACAGAGAATAAGAGTGAGAAAAACAATTTCCACCTATCTTTGCATTTTGTCCTGCAATAATTTTCTGCTGGACTGACACACCTGTCTAGAATCAGTGCATTAAGGTAATGGCTCCTCCACCAGATAAAGGGCAGCAGGAGAATTAATAGTTACTCCTGGTCTTGAACAAGAATCAACAGGGATTGTGGGAAATACCTCTAAGTAGTGAAGTACTTCTTCCAACTTCACAAAATCGTCAATAAAAAAGTAAGCATGAAGTCTAAACTGTAGTACTATCCTGGATGATTAACAACCTGAATAACCCAAACTAGTCCAGTAACAGGAATAAATGTCTTCAAAAGCATAGAATTAAAATGGATCAGTAGGATAAAGAAATACAGATTTTGAAAATGCCTCTCTGCTTTAGAGAAAATAGGCTATCCTGTAGTAGATTTCCTGGACAGAGAATGTATCTGTATTCAATGGCTTAAAGAACCTTCACTGCAAAAGACCATAAAATCTTGCTGCTTTGACAGGAAAACCTGCACAGTGCTTGGGAACTGTCCAGACTGTCACAGCATGGGAGATTTGCAATATATTATGCAGCATCTATGGAAGACGTTAATTTGAAATAGGTCACCCCCAAATATAAAAAGGAAAGCAAGAGCCTATGCAGCTGAATTTTCACTGAACACAGTACATGAACACAGTACACTTCTGGAGCTATTGCTACTCTTTAATTTTCTGAAACAGTCACTGTAAGTTATATTATATAAAATCTATAAGGTTTTTTATTTTTAATTTTTTTTTCAGTGCTCATGAACAGATTTGACCTTTAAAATCCATCTCAAACTAAATGCAGCCATGATTTTTATCCATCCTATGCAGCTGCTCTTACCACAAAAGCGTTTCTTCCCTGGGCAAAGTGCCCGTATCACTGTTCACCTGACACACACCCTGCACCTCACCTGGAACTGTCAAAAGGAAGCATTTAAAGCTAGCAATTACACAAAAATGCAAGTCAGGTTTGAAGGTATTATGAGATGTTCTTAAAAACACCAATAATTAAAACAACTACTGGGGGATCTTACCATCGGTCCGTCAGGATTCCCAATTTCAAGCTCTTTTCCTAGTCAAAAAGAATAAAAACATTGTGATGCTGAAAATTAAATCCAAGGTTGGCATGTTATCATTTGGCTCCAGAAGCCGTTAGAAGAGTGCTCAACACGGCAAAACTCTCGATAAAATCATGCGAGTTTGCAATATTGACAGTGAACCTGCTGTCCCCTGTATGTGAGGCTGCTCTTTGATAACAGGGTAAGTGACATGTCTCAAGCCTCTCTCTGGAGGAAAGAAATTATCAGCTTTGGCCCTTGCAGAGTAGAGACTCATTAGCTGCTGAGGAGCCTTGCAGTGACTTCAGTATGTTTTGATTTGAACAGGACTGCAGTAATAGTTTTCCTAACTCCCTTGTGAGGTTGCTTGTCCTGTCTTCCTACATCATCTTGCCACCCTCATACTCCAACTTTAGAGGGACAAAACAGAGAAATTCTTCTTGTTTCCAGGTTCAAATATTTGGTCACACTATAACAATTTTTCTCAAGGCAAACTGTATGTGTTGAGAATGTGAAATGAGTGTGAAGATCAGAAAAGAGTTTTAAGGGTGTTCTCCCTGTTTTAAAGCTGTGTCTTCCCCAGGCTTTGGACATGACATGAAATTTGGAGATGTGAGGCTCAATCCATTCCAGTGCTGCAGAATTAACTCCTTTGGTCTGTTTACATTTCCTGCTTGCTCAGCCATTCTGCAGAGCAGAATTAACCTACAGCCTGGCTAGTTTGTAGCTAGATGGTGAAGCAGCTTAGGTTTCTTTATTCACATAGCCAATAGATGTCAACCAATCCTAGGTTGTTGCAGAGGTTTGCTGCCATGCCAGAGGCATTCAGCTATTTTGTTAGTTTGCTTTTCTAGCTGGCAGGAACAGAACAAATTGGTAGGTGATACACTTTCTATCCAGACAGGGACGATTATGGTCATCAGTCATTGCTCTGTCAGACTGGCTCCTACCGAATCTTCTGCTGTGACAGCCACAGAGAAAAATCAGCTGACTGCTTTGTTGCAAGCAATGGATGCTGTGAAAGGAAGGTGCCAGGTGGCAAAGTCGTTTAATGCACAATGGCTGTTAATGGAGTCGAGCTGATATTGTGGCATTAGTAAAAGGAGTGGCAACATGCGAACTCAGCAAAAGTGAAAGAACACAACACACTCCCCAGTGACACTGCAATATGAGGAAGCATTTAAAAATAAAAATAAACAAAATCTCTCAGACCTCAAAGAACTGAGAGGAAAAAATCTCATTTCCTGTTCCTTCCAAAATAAACCCCATTGATAAAATAACTGTATTCTTTTTCTAGTTAGAGGTACCTCTTTATTTCTGTTTGATTCAAAGCAGTACAATGTTTCCCAAATCTCCAACAGGAAATTTTGTATAAAAAAATATCTCATCTTTACTGCGGCAAGAATCATCAGGCATCAGACACAGCACTTATCCTCACTTTGGAAAAGAGGGCTATTTTGTGCTACACCTGCCAATTATACATCCTCCACATTACCCCGAACACCAGCAATTAAATAGAAACATCACCACCTTTGTCTATAGATGTATGTACCTCTATACATCTAGTTATTTATTGAATCACAAATAAAACTTTTCTGCTCTTGGCCTCTTCAACCAGTGGGACTTGAGCTGAAAAATTGGTAAGCTGACTAAGAATTTTTGTTTCTAAAACACAGCCTATCAAAGCATATATACTTCTGCAGAGGTGGGGCAGAACAGGTAGTACTAATTGCACTGCTTGTTTATTTTAAGCCAATTGTTGGGATTCTGCTCATCCACACTTACCTACCTGCAGGTTAGGGTTATAGTTTAAGTGTCATTGTAGCAGTTGTATTGGACCAGCACTGCAAAAAATCGAGCCTTTTAAACATTTTTTTTTAATTATACCAACCTTTTCTTTCTACTTTACTTCTTTTTACTGATCCTAAAATCTAAACCTTGCCTAGTCCAAGTTGATCACCTTGACTCTTGACTGGAGATAGACTGTCCCTAACCCACCATACTGGTCTTAGACATCTGAGGAAGAGTGAGATAAACTGTCTCCTAAACCATCTTACTCTTGGCCTAAACTCTTCTACTGTTAGAGTTAGCTTAGACTGCAATCCACATTTCAATTTGTTAGAGGAGGCACAATACACCTTACTTGCTGTTTGCAACCTGCTTCATTCTGGTTTGAGTATCACAGAATCACAGAATCATCAAGGTTGGAAAAGACCTTGTAGATCATCCAGTCCAACCATTAACCTAACACTGACAGTTCCCAACTACACCATATCCCTCAGTGCTATGTCGACTCTACTTTTAAACACCTCCAGGGATGGGGACTCCATCACTGCCCTGGGCAGCCCATTCCAACACCTAACAACCCATTCTGTAAAGAAATGCTTCCTAATATCCAGTCTAAACCTTCCCTGGTGCAACTTGAGGCCATTCCCTCTTGTCCTATCACTTGTTACTTCATTAAAGAGACTCATCCCCAGCTCTCTGCAACCTCCTTTCAGGTCGTTGTAGAGGGCGATGAGGACTCCCCTCAGCCTCCTCTTCTCCAGACTAAACAACCCCAGTTCCCTCAGCGCTCCTCGTATGACATGTGCTCCAGACCCTTCACCAGCTTCGTTGCCCTTCTCTGGACACACTTGAGTAATTCAATGTCCTTTTTGTAGTGAGGGGCCCAAAACTGAACACAGTAATCGAGGTGCGGCCTCACCAGTGCCGAGAACAGGGGTAAGATCCCTTCCCTGTCCCTGCTGGCCATGCTATTTCTGATACAAGCCAGGATACCATTGGCCTTCTTGACCGCCTGGGCACACTGCTGGCTCATGTTCTAGCGGCTGTCAGTCAACACCCCCAGGTCCCTCTCTGACTGGCAGCTATCCAGCCACTCCTCCCCAAGCCTGTAGCGCTGCTGGGGGTTGTTGTGGCCCAAGTGCAGCACCTGGCATTTGGCCTTATTGAAACTCCTACAGTTGGCCTTAGCTCATCGCTCCAGCCTGTCCAGATCTCTCTGCAGAACCTTGTACCCTCGAGCCGATCAACACTCCCACCCAATTTGGTGCCCTCTGCAAATTTACTGAGGGTGCACTCGATCCCCTCGTCTAGATCATCAATAAAGATGTTAAACAGGAGTGGTCCCAAAACCGAGCCCTGGGGGACACCACTCGTGACCGGCCGCCAACCAGATTTAACTCCATTCACCACAACTCTTTGGGCCTGGCCATCCATCCAGTTTTTTCCCCAGCGAAACTTATGCCCATCCAAGCCATGAGCAGCCAGTGTCACCAGGAGAATGCTGTGGGAAACGGTGTCAAAGGCCTTATAAAGTCAAGGTAGACAACATCCACAGCCTTTCCCTCATCCAATAACCGGGTCGCCCTGTCGTAGAAGATCAGGTTTGTCAAGCAGGACCTGCCTTTCATAAACCCATGCTGACTGGGCCTGATCATCTGGTTGTCCCGCATGTGTTGTATGATGGTACTCAGGATGAGCTGCTCCATCAGCTTCCCGGGCACCGAAGTCAAGCTGACAGGCCTGTAATTTCCTGCATCATCCTTCCGACCCTTCTTATACATGGGCATCACATTGGCCAATTTTCAATCTGTCGGGACCTCCCCGGTCAGCCAGGACTGCTGGTAAATGATGGAAAGCGGCTTGGTGAGCACCCCAGCCAGCTCCTTCAGCACCCTTGGGTGTACCCCATCTGGTCCCATAGACTTGTGTATGTCTGTGTGATGCAGTAGGTCACTCACTATCTCCTCCTTGATTGTGGGGGGGTCGTTCTCCCAGTCTCTGCCTTCTGGCTGAGGAGGCTGGATTCCCTCAATACAACTAGTCTTGTTATTAAAGACTGAGGCAAAGAAGGCATTAAGCACCTCAGCCTTTTCCTCATCACTTGTTACCATGTTTCCTCTCACGTCTAGCAGGGGATGGAGGCTCTCCCTGGTCTTTCTTTTGCTGTTGACATACTTATAGAAACATTTCTTGTTGTCCTTGACTGCTGAAGCCAGATTAATTTCTAGCTGGGCTTTAGAACTCCTGATTTCCACCCTACATAGCCTCACAGCATCTTTGTAATCATTGTGAGTCGCTAGCCCCTTCTTCCAAAGGCTGTAAACTCTCCTTTTCTCCCTGAGTTGCAGCCAAAGCTCCCTGTTCAGCCAGGGTGGTCTTCTCTGTTGCCAGCTTCTCTTACAGCACCTGGGGACAGCCCGCTCCTGAGCCATTAAGACTTTCTTCTTAAAGAGTGCCCAGCCTTCCTGGACCCCTATACTCTTCAGGATCGTCTCCCAAGGGATCCTGTCAGCAGGTGCCTAAACAAGACAAAGTCAGTCCTTTAGAAATTCAGGATGTCAGTTCTGCTGCCCCCTCTCCTGGCCTCTCTAAGAATAGAGAACTCTATTATTTCATGATCGCTGTGCCCTAGTCGGCCTCCAACCGCCACATCCACCAGTCCTTCTCCGTTCACAAAGAGGAGATCCAGCAGGGCACCTTCACTCACCAGCTGTGTCAGGAAGTTATCTCCCACACATTCCAGGAATCTCCGTGACTGATCCTGCTCTGCTGTGTTTTATTTCCAGCAGATGTCTGGGAAGTTAAAGTCTCCCACAAAAACAAGGGCAAGCGATCGTGAGATTTCTCCTAAGTGCCTATAGAATATTTCATCCACGTCTCTGTCCTGGGTGGGTGGCCTATAGTAGACTCCTACTACAACATCTGCCCTGTTGGCCTTCCCCTTGATTCTAATGCAAAGGCACTCCACCCTGTCTTCACTACATTTGTGCTCGAAGCAATCGTAACAGTCCCTAACATACAGCACCACCCCACCACCTCTCCTTCCTTGTCTATCCCTCCTAAAGAGCTTGTAGCCATCAATTGGCACACTCCAGTCATGGCAGACATCCCACCGTGTTTCTGTAATAGCCACTACATGATAATTTTCCTGCTGCATCATGGCTTCAAGCTCCTCCTGTTTGTTACCCATGCTGTGTGCATTGGTATACATGCACTTCAGATGGGCTGATGTCCCCAGCACCTTTTTGCTTTTAGAGGTCCTAAGTCCGGCCTGACCTTTCACGGATGTTACCGCAGCTACTGATCCATCAATATCCCTTGCATCTTTGTTGTGCTTCATGTCTCCATCCCTTGCCTCCATTGCGATAGCAGGGTGAGGATCATCACTGGCACAACAGGCCACAGACTCTGGTAATCTACCCTGGGGCTTATGTCTGGGAGTTCCAGTTTTATCCCCTTCCCCCTTAAATCTAGTTTAAAGCTCTCTCAATGAGCCCAGCTAACTCCTGCCCCAAGATCCTTTACCCCCTCTGGGACAGGTGCATCCCATCTGATGCCAAAAGGTCTAACTTCCTGTATACTAACCCATGATTGAAAAATCCAAAGCCCTGGCAGTAACACCAGTCTCGGAGCCACAAGTTCATCTGTTGAGTTCTCTTGTAATCTTCTTCATACATCCCCGCAACTGAAGGGATGGAGGAGAACACTACTTGTGCCCCTGATCCATTAACAAGGTTCCCCAAAGCCCTGAAATCTCTCTTCATTGATTTAGGACTTCTCCTGGTAATGTCATCACTACCTACCTGAAAAACCAAGAGAAGGTAGTAGTCATTTGGTCTCACTAGAGTGGGGAGTTTTGCCATGAGGTCCTTCACCCGGGCCCCACGGAGGCAGCAGACTTCCTTATGAAGCTGGTCCGGTCTGCATATTGGGCCTTCGACACCCCTCAGAATAGAGTCACCCACTACAATGACTCTTCTGGTGTTCTTTTTAGAATTGGTAGTGACTTTAAAACTGAGAGGTATGTTGAGGGAGGGTGTAGGAACAGGGCTAGAAAGGAAGCAAAAAGCATCACTGATGAAGACTGATGAAGACTGGCTCCTGCGTCCACTGGGGCTAGCTTGAAGAAAAAAAAAAAAAAAACAACCTTCTCTGCTTCCCTCTGACCCCACCAGTCTTAAATTATTCATTAACAGTCTTGAACTAAGTTATTTAAAAACATGTCTATTGAGGAGAGCAGCATATGGTAACATAATTAAATACACCTGGAGTTCACCAGAGATGGTACATGCAAGAAGAATCATAGAATTATACAATGGTTTGGGTTCGAAGGGACCCTAAAGATCATCTCATTCCAACCCCCTGCCATGGGCAGGGACACCTTCCACTAGACCAGGTTGCTCAAAGCCCCGTCCAACCTGGCCTTGAACACTTCCAGGGAGGGGGCATCCACAATCTCTCTAGACAACCTGTTCCAGTGTCTCACCACCCTCACAGGAAAGAATTTCTTCCTTCTATCTAATCTAAATCTACCTTCTTTCAGTTTAAAACCATTACCCCTTGCCCTATCACTACGCTCCCTGATAAAGAGTCCCTCCCCACCTTTCCTGTAGGCCCCCTTCAAGTACTAAGGAGAATTACTTAGTACAGGAGATCCTCTGTTATATTATTTTTCATCTCAGAGCTACTCTCAACTGGCAAAATATTTATAGTTACAGCCTCCTCTCTGTTTCAGTAAATCTGAACCACTGTGTCAGGTGAGGATCTGACCCATGCTGAGTTATTTTCCTTAGCCAGTCAGTCAGACCACTTTACCATAATCACTTAAGGTGCAGTACTTTGTTATTTTGTATCAGACCCATTTAGCCTACTCTTTAGCTTGTACTTCATCTGAACAACCACACAAAAAACAGTGTGTTTGATGTTCTGTGGTGTACATCCTTGTACAACCAGAAACTTTGAGGAAACCCCCTTAAAAACACAAATCACACAGTTACTTTATTTCCAAAAAATATGCATCCTCTCGCATAGGTATGCCATTTCTTCTGCACTGCTTAATATGCCATGGCTAAAGTATCAGTCAGTATTAGAACAACATGGATATAATTGTCACAGACTGCCAACAATAATTTCCTACTTGGGTCTTAACTCTCGTTTGCCAGCACAGTCAATCTCACCGTAGATACCCTCACATAGGTTAGCTGAAGTCAGGAGTGTCAAGCATCTAATCTAAGTCTAGATTCCCTTGACAGCAAAGGGTGACTGACACCTCTAGTACTGTCTAAAATGGGTGGAAATTAAGTTACACAGGTGGCTGTGCATCTGCCTTTTGAGTGCAGAGGGAACACATTAGCAGACAGCAGTCTTTATGGCAGCTAATGGTAGGGTGATGGATTCCATGCATGGAAACCTATTAACAGACAGGTATTTGTCAGGAATATGGCATGTGAGGATTGATAATTTAGTTCTGACATCTCTCTTCCTGCTGCTACATGTAAATCCCATAGCTTTTCCTTGTAGTTCCCTGCTGCATTGTCAGCTGATAAGATGGAACATTCTTCTGGACTGCTGCCTCCGCAGTAAAAAATGCCTTCAAAACTTGTCTTCATTTATCCAGTATTTGAGTAAGAGTTAGCTATCATTTTATAACCATTTTCTCTTACCCTGACGCAAATTGTGCTATCCTTTTTCAACTCTCCTCCCACATTTCTTTCTTGTTTTCCTTGTGATCTTTTCATGATGTTCTTACAGAACTACAACTGCATAACATATCAGTGCAATTTAGCAGACTGAATATTCTGCATAAAACACAATTGGTGAGTCTGCCTAAGTAATAAAGATAACTGATTTATTTAAGATATAATTATAGCTTATATATTAATAAAAATAGCACTCTAATGTGTAAAATCAGCTTCAAGCACTTATATAACTGTCCTTTACAAAAGTATTTTACACGCAAGCCCAGCTATTGAAAAAAAAAAAAAAAACTGGCTCAGTCCCTGCCCTTTTTTAGAATGTGAAAGTCTTTTATTCCAAGCAGCCAGAGTTCACTATTTCCATAGAGGACAAATAATGTTTTTAAAAAATTAATATAAGAAGCAACAGTTTCTCTGCCGCTTATGAGCTTAAAAACTAGATGGCAGCAAGAGAGAGAAAGAGACTTTTGAAAAATAAGCTTGGTCAATTTGGCATCATCCTTCAAATTGCTGTTCTCACAACAAAGACTTAAACCATAGTTTGGGGATGTTACAGAGTGGAATGAAAAAGAGCTATTATCCACTCAATAAATCCAAGACAAGTCTCTTGAGTTCTCTACTGGCTCTGCTAAAACATTAATTTTAGTAATCTCTGACTCTGTTTAAAAGCTCACTGTTAGAAAGGCTGATGCATCTTGAGAGGTTTGATGAGATTATAAATTTGTGTGGTAGAATGAACAGTAATGATATCTAAGGCTTCTCTAGGGCACATGGTTTGGTATCATGTAAATATTTTGATCAAGAAATTAGGGGAACACAAAATCAACAGGCCAAACATTAAATGGATTAAAAACTGATGAATTGGTCTCAAAGTATAGTCGTGAATTATGATCAGGCATATGAAGGCTGTAGGAGACAACCTTGGTAATTTGTTCTTTTCTTCTGTTTACTAGGAAGAAAATCATACCATCACAGGATCATACAGGTTGGAAAGAACGACAGTAGGTCACCTACTACAATCCTCTGTTCAGAGCACTCTCAACTATGAAGTGAGAAATACTGCTACTGATGACGATTGGACAATTAAGCAGAAATTGAAGGCATGTAAAAAATGAAGGCAACAGCTTCCTTCTTAGATCTATTTAAATATGTCTGTCTGGATGAAAGAAAATCAAGTGGAATTTTATATCAGTAAGTATGAAGTGAGACTGCCTCCAGTCATCAAATGGGAGATTTTGTGCTCATAAATACAATTATGTGCTGGTATATAATAAAAACATTTTACTCTATAAAAGATTCAGCAGCGGATTATAGCTAGTTCTTTCATATTTATAATCTCTTACTCCAGTGTTTAAGAAACTAAGCTCTCATTAATTTTTAAATAAGTTAGCTAAGCAGGTATTGAAAACTGGTTTTGCAGATGATTTGGAGTCAGTTCTTTTGTTTCACAACAAATTCTGAAATTTCATATTGCACAGAAAAAAATTGAAAACTAATAAATGTCTGAGAAGAATTTGATTAATTAACAAAGGCAGAAATCTAGACAGGACCTGTAGCTGACACGGAGGCAACAGCCAAACTGAACTGCAAGTGCTCTCTGTGCAAGACTAGCCAAACAGGATGATCTTCACCTCACACGTGTAGACAGAAGAATATTGATTATTACAAAAGCTGTATTTGCTACCAAGATAGCAAGCGCTCTGCTGACTTCTGGTGTCTAATTCAGAAAAGGTTCGATGAAAGAATTCCAAGAATATCTTTTAGGAGAAAGCTGAACTTACCGATAACAAACGAGCCAAAGTTTAGTTTAACAAAGGGAAAGTTAAACAATGACATGATACCAGTACATAACGCTAAGATGAAGAACACCATTTTTTCAATCTATCTAACACAAAACCAGAACAGAACACAGTGGCTGGAGACTGAGGGAAACTAGATTTGGATTGTCAATGAGGCACAAATTCTCAACATTGAAAGCAATTAACCTTTGGGGCAATATAGTATAATTTATAGTGGTTTTGCCATATTAAAACACATTCTAAGCACTAGACTTTTGCTAAAACAGGAATTGCTTGAGTGACATTTTAAAGGACTCAGCTAAAGGACTCAGCTAGAGGACTGTAGCCAGCTCTTTCCGATTTATAGTCTATTACTCCGGTGTTTAAGAAACAGAGCTCTTATTAATTTTTAAATCAACTAGATAAGCAGGTATTAAAAAGTATTTCTCTACATGATTTGGAATCAGTTCTTTCATTCCACAAGGAATTCTGAAATTTCATATTGTTCAGTAAAAAACTGAAGACAAATAAATGTCTCAGAAGAATTCAATTAATTAACAAAACCTTTCATTTCGATATTATCAAAGTATCTCAGACTTCAGCATTCTGGTGCATTTCACTTAAACTCTTGTATTAAAATGTTAAAGAGAATATATTATCTTTACTAAGGAAGTCAAATCAAATTGATATAAATGTTTCAGCACTGTCAAAGCGAAACATTAGACACTCCCATTCTCCCATTACAGCAGTCTCATGAAACATTAGATTTCAACAGAACTGTATTGTTCCGAAGAAAGCTGTTCTTCAATCCTAACAATGCAGTTAGTTAACAGCTTCTTTATTCTTGCCTGGATAATACTTTCCAAACCTAATCATTGTTACTGCAGTAAGAGACACTAAGTACAAGAAGAAATTGCAACATCAACAGGACAACAGAAAAACAATACACTGAACCATGAATAAAGTGAATTGAGTAACTCTAATCTCACTTAGTCATTTTCCATATTTCCTCATTTTGTCTTCTTCCATTTTCTAATATTTTTCTTTAATCTGTAACTTTTTCTATTTGCCAATTCTCTATTCCCTAATTATACAGTCAGTCCAAATACATCCTATATTTTTGTCCTGCCTTCCTCTCTTCTCCAAACACCAACACCATTCCACATTTTTCCAATTCTTGCTAGTGTCCTGCCTTCCTCCAACCTTCCCCACTGTCATTCCAGCATTTTACTTAGTTGTCTTCATCTCCTACTGTCAACCCACAAGCAAAGATGGCATGCAATGGGTTTCCCCTCCTCCCTTCATGCCAGCTGGTTTCTCTTTTTCTTGCCAGTTTCTAGAAGAACAAGCTTGACTTTCGTGCTGGGCAGCAGCATATTAACAAAAGAAGATGCATATAACACAGCTGGTCAGTGACTAGGATAAATAAAGTGCTCCCGGAGCACAACTGCCTGCACTGATCTGGGACACATTTATAAGCTGCTGACCAGCACAGAGCAAAGAGACAAATGGTCTGTCTTCAGGAGCATTAGACACTTTTTTTTTTTTTTAATGCAGGGTTGAATGTGAGCACTGTCCTTGCTGTGTAATTGACACCTATATCCCCATACACAAGAACTTGCCCTAGACAGAAGGTTTGAAAGAGACTGATACAAAGAACTTCCTTCCTTTTTTTGTACCAGTCTTCGAAAGAGCACTATCACAGTCTGAATAGTGGTTTAGTGCAGATCTGACACTTAAATAATAGAGATTCATAAGCAGGTGCTAGGTATCACCGAAACCAGAAAGAAACTGTGGGAGCTGAACCACTGTCCTGCTGGTCCTCCCTCAAAGGCAGGGAGAGCAGGGCCAGTGCAGGAGCTATTGCAATTACATCAGTGCTAAGAGAAGCTAAAGATCAGGCAGCAGGTCAAATCAGAGCACACTGTTTCGGTGCCTTACAGTGCTCTTTGGAGAAAAAGATACAGTAAAATTTATTTATGTCTAGGAAGTATGAGTTTTAATCCAAAGCTTTGGATAAAGTTTCTTATCAATAAAGCAGAGGAATAAGGTGAGACTAGTGATAAATATCTCCTGGGGCTTTCCTTTCCTCTAGTTCATTCTCTGAACTTGCTACTGGGAATTGTCGCTTCCAGGAGCCTTTGGCATAAGGCTAGCCTGAAGACGTTATCAGAAAAAAAAAAAGAGAATAGTTGAATGTTAAAAGCAGAAGTAAAGATGATTTCATGACATGAGCTCAGGCCATTAAATCCAGACCTCAAATTCATTCACAGGTGTTCATGCCCTCCTTTCACAGCTGGAAAATAGAATCTGTCTTAGGAAATTTCTTCATTAATGGATTTCAATTATCATGTAAAGTTGCTGAATAGTTTCAGTTCTGAAAGCAAGACTCAAAACACAATATGTTTTTTAATGGAAGAGTTTCTTCCACCTCCTCCTCACCCCACATTACAGGCAACTAATGTTACTTATGAAAACTTTCACTACAAAGAAATTGAAAAAAAAAAAAAAAAGGGGACCACAGAGCATTGCATTGAATTCAAAATGTCAAGCCAGCATACCATTAATTATAAAATATCAGTTCTTTTAAACTTTTGCAATTTGTTCCTTTTTCTATGTAATATTATATCTAATGCAGCATACTCATATTTTAGGCAGAAATAACCACTGAAGAAAGCTGATAAATTATGTTCTGCAAAAAGATACTAATTTATAAGATCATAGAAATACTTTATTAGTGAAGGCAATAGATGCAAATACGATACCTTTATCTGTAGTTCCTGGCTGATTTTATTGCTTTCCCACAATTTAAGTAGCATCTTTTATTCAGCTTAGTTTCTTCTCTGTAAATAGTCAGATTATTACATACAAAATATCTTTATTAATCTCATTCTTTGCTATTAGATTCCTCTATTGCACTAATGTTTTAAGAGGTCAATTAAAATAAAATGGAAGATGAATCGACCTGCTGGAAAGAAATCTCAATACAGATACCTACAGCTTAAGGCATCTTTAGAAGACAAGGTCAAGCAAATTGCAGGCTATGCACCTCCTTGCCTTTTTGCAGTCTTGATCCAGATGCCTCTCAAGAAACTGAATTTCATGATAGAAAAGCTATTATTCATATTTCTGAAACAAATCACATATTGATGGATCCCAATAATCTGGAGTAGTGCTCCAGACTGTATTCATGGGCCCAGCTAAGGCCAAAAGACAGCACCATGTTCTGTGTGTACAGGCTGTAGAATTTTTTTGAAGAATCTGCATTAAAACATATACTTTAGAAAGCAGTGGAAGAAAACAAAGGCAAACCAACAAAGCAAAAAACCTCTTTCCTTCTTTTAATATTTAAACTCATCCCCCTGTTTTGGCTAAAATACTCCAATATTTAATTTTTAATGGCAAATCATATCATATTTTAAAATGTGATTAATCAAATCTAAATTTTCAGCCACTGCAATCACTTTGCTGTCCAGAGCTGAAAATTCTCTTTTTTACTTCATATTTCTTTTCTCTATGCAGCAACTATATGTAACCACCAGCCTTTGGTGGCTACATAGCTTCCAGTATCTTTTCAGCAAACTGAATAGACTGAACTTCAAACTGCACTAGTCATAACAAGGCTTGTTTTGCTGGTCTTGGATCCCTTTTTACCTGACTATTTACTGAGTGTTCTCCAGTATTTCTGTATCTTTCTGCAGTGCTGGTAAAACTTCTAGTCGTGGTCATATTAGAGTTGGGTACACAGACATGGGTCACTTCAGAATTAAATGCCACATTGCCTCCTGGGATTTTACAGGGCTGATATTGTAAGCTAATCTTTCTGGTTCAATACTATGTTTGATGATGAGTTTCCACCCCACTTTGATACAAGAGTGTGACACAGTCCAGTATTCACATTATCGTTGACCTACATTACTTGATTAAAGAAAAAGCATCCAGACATCCAGCCTCAAATCCCAGGAGACCATATTCAGGCATGGTGGCGTTTAAGTCTGACATTCAGTTGGCTCAGAACTAGGCTGTTTGATGATCTTCAGTCAAATGTAAAATTTCTGTTCTGGAATTTTTAAAAGCTGAATTTTAATGGCAACATTGTAAGCACAATGTACCATCAAACTTTTTAGGTCTTTTTTGATGCAATTCTAAAAGTTTTATAATTTTTTTTTTCTCAATAAAACAAGACAAATACCAGACATTTCCTTCTGAATGAAAATGCTGATTTCTGTTTATGTCTGGTTCCAACCAAATATAGTTTAAAGTGGCAGCCACAATGAATTGCGTGCCCTGCCCTTCACACAGACTATTCATTACAGCTCAGATGAAGTAGCGCTTCTTTGGACAACTGGTACAGGAAAGCCACAGTATCAATGGACACGGAGACTGAATTGCCATTCTGTCTTCAGAGGGCCCACAAGAAGTCAAGGCTGAAGCATATTGTAGATACTGTGCATAGATATTAATGTTCTCTGCTTGCTCTATAACTATTCCAATGGAAAAACAGAAGACCTCAGATTTCAGAACTCTCTGTATTTTATGTTCTTAAAATCACTCTTTGAAAGTGAATAAAAAGTGTAAAGAGGGTACAGTCTCTGTGCCAGCAATACAACACTAGTGGCATGCACTTCTTTACACATGGTCATACCTGCTACCACTTACACACCAAAGAGATTGTTTGAAGAGTAGGGTAGGAAAGCACCCAAGAAAGCATTTGAAGTGGGCACTGAAGTACAGCTAATGATTGTCTAGGAATTTTGTGAGAACACAGGTAACAAAAGCAGTATCAGGGTGTGTCAATAGTACAGTAATGTGTGTACAGGCAAACCTGCAATATCGTTAGCACACAAAAATAAAAATTGTACCTTTAACTTGACAATCATTTGTTTAATTGGAGAGTTAGACCAACAACTAGAGAAGTCACAATACAAAGCACTTGCCATTCAGTGTTGTTCCAGAACAAACAAAAATAGTGAAAGGCATCCAAAAGAGTGAGTGCACATAATCATTGCCTTTGTTTTTTTCTCGGTATGCTCCACTCCCACTCCCCAAAAGGGTTCAATTGAAGATGAAGCAAGTACTCCAAGGTGTCCAAACTCACTGGAAAGAAATGCTGTAGCTGTTCGTTAAGGTAAAGTTTAATCATGTGGTGTAATTGATCGACTATATTTGGATTATAGCACTGCCAACTGCATAATCTTTCTACTAGGGCTTAGATCTAGCAATAGTTTATGTCTACAACAAGACTAACTCAGTGGTGCCCACATTTCTCTCTTTTTTTCATTCCTTCTTTTAATATCTGGACAGACTCCAACTATTTGCGTATTGCAAGAAGAGGAGCACCCCATACACCCACTTCTCTGACACAAACAAACATACAGCAACCACAAGTTTACTGTTGTGTAAAACCATACAGACAACACTTTCAAATGCACCCAAGTCATTATATAACATTTATATGGCACTGCATAACTCATATTACTAGTATGCAAGCAGAATCCCCCATATAGAATAGATGCTATACACCTGATGCCAAGTATGAAGCTGCCAAGTTATTTGCAGGTACACAGCAGTGCAGTTCTCTGATGCCATCAAAGGGCATCCTGAGCACATGCTTGGTTGCATCAGATGAGGATGCTACAGTTAAAACAATTGATGGTATTGTCAGTCTGTTTCCAGATATCCTTGAGGTAGGGGTGTCTGATCAAAACTAGAACTCCTTCATCACCAGACTTAATGGCTTAAACTGATAATTCCATTAATGAATTTATTTTTGCTAACATAGCATCCTAATTTTCATTTCAAAAAAACCATATTCTATAATAAACCAAATAATAACACTGATATCATATCAACAAAACTGTAGCCCTCTGGCACCTGCTTGGTTTAAAAACAAAATACAAATTCTTCTATGTCTTTCTGGAGAAGTGTGGTGTAACCTCTATCTCATTTTTTAGGATTCTTATCTCAGCAGAATCTATCAAAACTGGAAAGCCACTTTCCATTTTTAAAGTAAGTTTTCCACAAGTCACAAGAATTGTTCAGAGCTTTTAGACTCAGGTTTCTCATCCAGCAGATAGATCAGCAGTCTTCATCAAGCTAAAACCAGAAACACTGATGCTTATTCTGCACAGATTGTTTCATTCCAGTAGTTTACTGTGTACAGCACAGAAATTATTCCATTAACATCAGGCAGGGCTGCAACTGATATTCTCCCACTCTATTAATAGCCCATTTCAGGGTGAAAATCAGACTACTTGCCTATTCAAAAGCAACATTAATATAACACAAAGTGAAGTTGCTTCTCCTATTTCAGCTTAGGCAGCAGTAGTGTTATTACCATTTGCTAAAAAATGTTCTTAGGTTTTATTTAAAGTTTCAGAGTTTGCATGATTTTCATGCGCTTTATCATTTTCTCACACCTTCTTATTCTCCTATTGCAAGCTTTGCCCAGTTGTGTTTTCCTTGGCCTATTTTCTATCACATCCCCCATCCTGGATCACAAACATCCAGGCTAAAATCCTTGAGGGGGTAGGGAAGGAGTGAGGAAGCTAGCTAGGGAAAAGAAGCTCCACAGCCTTCTGGGCACCAGCATTTCCAAATCCTTTCCACACATTTTCAATGGAAAGCATCATGTCCCTTTGTTATAAAAACCACAGGGAAGGGAAAAAGATAAATTAAGACCAGTCATCTTGTCTTAAGAGCATACTGGCATATCCATGTTCCCCAGCACTGGCTCTGAAATTGCACTGTGTTGTGCCAACCTACACATCTATCTTAATTTTACATCTGGTAATCTGGCCAGTGTTGCATATCTTCAGGTGAGAAAGGTTTTTCCACAGCAAAGACCTGGTCCTACCTCTGTTGTTCCTGTCTTACCTCCAGTCTGAAGAAAAAGTTCCCCTGGAAAATCCTTACCTATATCCCACTGGTTGTCCCAGTTTAAAGCAACCTTCAGGTTCTTGCCCTGTTCAGGAAAGCAATGGGATCAGAGGACTGAAGTCAAACAGTAACCATCTCCATACCTCTCCTCTCCACTGCGATGAGATTTGTCAAGTTCTCTGCTAAGCCCATTCCCTGTAACTGAATGACTGGAAGTGTGATGTCCACAAGTTTGCAAAGATCAGATCACAACCATGCACAGATCTGGAAGTGAGTGAGAAAATTAAGCCATACAGTCATACAAATCATTTGAGTGCAATCTGGAGAGCATCTTTACAGTTTAGAGGAAAAATGTATTCTGGATTTGATATCTCCTGTTCTCTGGCTCTCCTTTGAAGTTAAAGAAGATTTTCAAAAGGCTGTTACTTGAAAGTTAACCTCAAATGCTGTGTTCTGTGAAAAGGAATTTTATTCACTCAGGGGCATTTTATTTAATTTGTTCAACTAAAATTCTATTCACATATTAAAAATACAGTTTTATCAATATTTACAAATGAGAAACATTTTTATAGCAGTGAGGTTTCAGTGATTTAAAAGGAGGGAATTAATACAAGTTTTCATGTATGTATCATAGTATTTAATTCTACAACATTTCTTACCCTGATAAGCTTTTCCCAGCACTAATTGAAAAGAGAGGGGGAAAGGAAGATAAAACAGGTAAACTGAGTTTTAAAAAGACTACTAACTAGCCAGTGACACTCCAAAGTTCAAATGCTCATACAGCTATGCCATGTTTCCCCCTAAGCAGAGAGGGAAAGAGAGGAGCTGGGGTGACTTTGTTGCTGCCCTGTCCAGGTGTGGGGCAAGAGGTCAGGACACATCCCTGGGATCAGTTCACTCTTCTGTGGCAGGCAGACCCAGAACAGGGAATCACAGTGTTCAAAGTGGGCCACACTGTGGGTCCCAAACAAACAAATAAAAAGACAAATATCAACCTCTGGCCCACCACTTCACACAGCACAGAAACAGACACCAATTCATTTGGCAGTCTTTGACAGACCCAAACATGTCTTATGTGACCACAGCCATGCGGGGCTGCTGGGTCAGGCTGCTGGGCTTGGCGTGTTCTCAACCCTGGGGCTGGGCTACACACTATTATTGCAGCTTTTATCTGATGAGAAAAATAAAATATGGAGAACTCTCCACAGCACATTTTAAAAAATAGCAAGTAAAGGCAGCACTTCAATTTAGGATAGTATGTAAGCAGCTTTTTAATAACCTACTTTTCAGCCCACTGAGACACATAGAAGCTTTTGTTTTGTAAATAAGCAGCATAAAAAAAAAGGAGAGATTAACTCAAACTTCCATTTCAAAAAGAACTAAAAAACTGTTTCAAATGCGGTTTATATGCAAAGGAAGGTCTCATCCATTTACAGTTCTTGACCTTTAAGCTCAGCTACTATTTTGTTTTAAAAAATCTTATAATAATGATGATAAAATAGCTAGCAATTTCAAATAAATTATTCTGACACTGACAATGCAAAACCAGTTTTTTCATACAGAATTTTCAGAACACTGATGTTTCTCAATAAGCTTTATCTTATACATTATTATGCCATCCATCATGTTTGTTTTTCATTAGTTACCTTAGTCATTTATACTTAAGAACTAGCCTTGAATTGCTTGCAGTTTTATCTCTGGCATATTCAAAGTTACTCTGATTACTTATATACATGTTAAGCAGGCTCATAGAATCATAGGATAATGTAATGATTATAAACATTTTAATGGCTGTTAAAATGTGTTTTTCATGTACTAATTAAGGAAAAAATGATAGTGATTGATAGTCAACAGTGACCTGTTTATAAAATAAGGAAGGTGATATCACTGGAAAGCCACTATTGTTTCCCTATATGGCATTGATGTTGTATATAAACTCTACAGTGTCCTTCCTCATTGCAAAGAATGATGAAAAATAAAATCTCAGTACACATGCTCCCATTATTCCACCAAATACTCAGTTGCAAAACAAATGCCTTTATGGTTTACTGCAAGATTAAGGGCCCACTAGGGCAAGTTCTCCATACTCAGAACACCCATCAATTTCAATGGCAGCTCCACACACAAAGCATTTCCAGGATTAGCCCTTAATTATTTATCAAAACCATGCCCTGGAGCTTTGAATGCATTGCAAAGACAAATGGAAGGATTCAAGCGGTAGACAATGGAGTGTGTTTTTCTGCCTTCACAAAAAATGTGGATGCTTTTGTATAAGCAACTCCCTGACAGCCTGGTGAATAAGAAGATCTGGAACAAAACAACCACAGAGCCTAGTAGAGGCTAGGATCTGTGTGCCTGGGGAGCAGCCTTGCTGAAAGGGACCTGAGAGTCCTGGTGGACAACAAGCTGAACATGACTCAACAGTGCAGGGCTCCAGCAACAAAGGCAGATTGGATCCTGGGCTGCACCAACAGGGGTATTACTAGTAGGGATAGAGATGTGATCAACCCACTCTACCCAGTGCTTGTCAGGCTGCACCTGGAGCACTGTGTCCAGTTCAGGTCCCCACAATTCAAGAAAGATGTGGACAGACTGGAGAGGGTCCAAAAGAGGGCCACAAAGATCATCAAAGGGATGGAGAACCTGCCCTATGAGAAACACTGAAGGCATTAGGTCTTTTCTGGCTGCAGAAGAAAAGTCTCAGGGGGGAGCTCATCACAGTATTCCAGTACTTAAAGGGTGGCCTCAAAGAGGATGGAGGGTCTCTCTTCACAAGGAGCCACATGGAGAAGACAAGGGTCCAAGTTGCACCACAAGAGGTTTCATCTCAATACAACAAAGAATTTTTTTACAGTAGGAGCAAACATTCACTGGAACAACATCCCCAGGTATGTGGTAGAGTCCCCATCTTTCATGATGGCTTTCATGATGCAATTGGACAGGGTGCTAGATAATCTCATCTAGGCTCCTTTTCCACAAAAGGTTGGACCAGATGATCTTTCAAGGTCCTTTCCAGCCTGGGCTTCTCCATGATTCTATGAAGTTTATTGCTGAATATACAAAACACAATACTATGCCAGACACATGAAGATGTCAGTCAAGGTTCATACCTCCCTCCAAAGTGTTTGCAGTGATAAAACAGGTGCTATTAATATTTTTAAATTCCACAACTGTGTTTTTTAAATGCTCTGCTGGAACATCATTCAAAGTAACAAGACAGGCAAGAATTTTTTAAGTAGGTTTCAATGTTATCACACTATAAAAAAATTCATATCTATTCATTGGATATTTGGTGGTGTAGGGTAGAAGAAACCTAGGTTAGGATGCATTTGCTAAGTATCTACTCTCGTTTTTGACACTTGCCTCCAACTGATGCACCAGAAAAGAGCAGGTTTCTTGCAGACCCGATGTTGTACCTGTTGGCTCCACACAGGCATCTGGGATACTGTAGTGCATCGTAGTCTGAATCACATGCCCATAGCCCATAGCCCATGTTCCACTTACTCTGCTTCAGATTTCCTGTATCATCTTCAGCAAGTCTCTTAAGATACTTGTAAACTGGTAGACGTGGAATCTACTGCAGATCTCGCAGACTTAGGCTTTCATGCTGGCCACATCCCAAGCCTATACCAAGGTAAGAATTAAAGCACATCAGTTACTTCCCTTTTGTGGGAAGAAAACCCCATTGCACTGGCTGGACGGAAGGCATACTGCGCTCGAGCCAGGCTGCCGAGGTCTCAGGGGCCATGCTGTGGAGCAATGTGCCCCCTCAGCAGAGATGCAGCATGCCTCTTCCTCAGCCCTCCACCTCACAAACAGCATTACAACACTTCCCTCTTGCACAGCGGTGTGGTAAAGATAAACACTTTGAAGCCTGTAAAGTACTCAGATGCTCAGGTGGTATGGCAACCATATAAATTACCTGACAGACATTTCTCTGTGCAATTTTCCACACCTTTTTAATAACAACTGATGAGAAAATCCCAAAGCCAAGCAGTAAAAAGCCTACTGTAGAACAAGCTTCAAACCTGACCACCTAAGGGAACTGTGAACATATATAGAAGGTTTGCATGTGTGATTTGCCATATAACCGGGTATAAATTTATACACTGCTGCAAACTAAAAGAAGGTATTCTCCACAAAACTTTTGATGTGGCTATAAAGCACTGGTACAAATGGTTAGACAAAAAAAAAAAAAAGAAAACAAAAAAAGAAATCACTTATGAAGGGAAAAAACAGGCAATCTGCTGGCAACTACCATTTGAACAGCAAATGATACACACTATGGACAAGGCAATCTTCTCTGTAGGCAAGCTAGAGCTAAGGAACAAGACTTAATTTTACAAATTCCTATGACCACAACAAGGCCAGGACTTGAAGACACTGAAAGAAAAGCTGAATGGAAGAATACTTCATCCTTTTTCTCCTCTGAATTTTTACAGCAGGTATTGGTAATATTTTAGGCTTTGCTAAAATGGATCAAACTGATTCTCTAGCTAGTGTACTGGGTCTGGCTGAGCCGGAATTGGTTTTCCCCTATAGCAGCCCCCATGGTGCTGTGTTTTATGTTGGGAGCTGGCAGGGTGTTGATAGCACACTGGTGTTGTGGCTACTGCTGAGTAGTGCTTACACAGCACCAAGGCTCTTTCCGACATTTCCCCCCCACAGTGGGACAGGGTGGGCAAGATCTTGGGAGGAGACACAACCAGGACAGCTGACCCGAACTGACCAAAGGGATATTCCATACCATATGACGTCTGCTCAGTATAAAGCTGGGAGAAAGGAGGAAGGGGGTGAGGTCATCCTTGGTCCTCCGAGGCAACCACTACGCGTATTGGAGCCCTGCTTCCGGAGAAGGCCCGACATCGCCTGTTAATGGGAAGTAGAGAATAAATCTGTTTTCTTTTTTGTGCTTCCGCGCGCAGACCTTTGCTTCGCTTTGCTTATATTAAAACTGCTTTTGTTTTACCCACAAGGGTTGGGGGTTTTTTTTCCCCTATCTTATCTTCTTTCCCCTCTTTGCCCTGTTGAGAAAAAAAAAGGGGAAGGGGGGGGAAGTGATAGAGCGACTTGGTGGGTACCTGGCATTTAGCCAAGGTCAAACCACCACACTAGTAACTCACAAAATTATGCTACTACTAGTATATAAGGGAGGACTGGTAATCCTGCATCAACTATCAAACTTTTCTTTCGCTATTCAGCAACAGGAAAAATATCTCTGGTGGCAATTGACAGCTGAAGTCATGGTGCAGTGGGCAGTGCTTCATTTTTATTAATGAGGGTGTCAGTATAAAGCCAGGTCTTGGTGGGCAAGTAAGGACGTTCCCTCCCACCCATGGGGCTGACTCCTCTTCCACAGAGTGATTTCTTAGGAGTGAAAGAAGCTGGCACCTCTGATTCATGGGTCTTGTATTTGTTTCAGAAATTAATAGGCTTAGGTCCAAGAGCTGTCATTCCATGTCTTTTTGCAAGTGTTAAATTCACTTTTGAGATAGGAATATATCTAAAGGAACGTGCTAATTTATGGTAATTCCTCTAGGGGCACTGCTGAGGGAGAAGTTTCCTGAGGACACAGGTAATAAACTATGCTGACTGTAGAAGATCCAGGTTATACAGGGCAGCTTTTGTAGATTCTATTCCTCCCTCCACCTCCCAACAGTTTGTTACTATCCCTACTGTGCCAACAGCATCTTCCAAGCCTCAGGTCTCCTAGTATAATTTGCCATATGATTAGTCTCTATATTTTCTCCAAAACAGTTTCAGGTTGGACTGTTTTGGGGTTTTTTTAAAGAAAAAAAAAAAAAAACAATACTACAAAAGGCTTGTTGTAAAATGACTCAGGCTGTTTTACAGGAGGAAGCTAGAGAGTAGTAAGGTGACCCGTTAAACCAGATGATAAAGGGTAATACTATCTCTGGTAAGAGGCAAGGGCAGTATAATGTGGACAAAGAAAAATTTTCTCTACTCAGTTGAGCTGCAGTTCAAACAATTCATTAGCTACATCAGAGGCGGGAAAAGCAGCTGCAGATGCAACTTAGACAAACTTTGCCTTTCCAGAGTGTTTAAACAAGACATACAATGTTACCATAAGGTTTTCAATCAGGATTTGCATGAGCATGTACTATTGATATTTGTAATACAAGCTAAAAACTTCTTGGACTGAATAGGTGCATTCAGTTTAGTTTAAATAATGTCATTCCTTAATGAATACATGGAAATTTAAATTACATAGGTCTTAATATCTTTATTCTCTTTGGTTTCATAAAATCATAGAATGGATTGGGTTGGAAAAGACTTTAAAGATAATCTCATTCCAACCCCCCTGCCATGGGCAGGGACACCTTCCACTAGACCAGGTTGCTCAGAGCCCCGTCCAACCTGGCCTTGAGCACTTCCAGGGAGGGAGCAGCCACAACCTCTCTGGGCAACCTGTGCCAGTGTCTCACCACTCTCACAGTGAAGAACTTCTTCCTTATAGCTAATCTATATCTACCCTCTTTCAGTTTAAAATCATCACTCCTTGTCCTATCCCTACACTCTCTGATAAAAAGTCCTTCCCGACCTTTTCTGTAGGCCCCCTTTAGGTATTGTAAGTCCACTATAAGGTCTCCCCTGAGCCTTCTCTTCTTTAGGCTGAACAACCCCAAATCTCTCAGCCTGTCCACATAAGGGGAGGTGCTCCAGCCCCCTGATCATCTTCGTGGTCTCCTCTGGAGCTGCTCGAGCAGGTCCACGTCCTTCTTTTGTTGGGGGCTCCAGAGCTGGACACAGTACTGCAGGTGGGGTCTCACGAGAGTGGAGTAGAAGGGGACAATCACCTCCCTCGACCTGCTGATCACAATTCTCTTGATGCAGCTCAGGATACAGTTGGCTTTCTGGACTGCGAGTGTACATCGCTGGCTCATACTCCATCCACTAATACCCCCAAGTCCTTCATCGCAGGGCTGCTCTCAATCCACTCATCATCCAGCCTGTATTTGTGCTTGGGATTGCCCTGACACATGTGCAGGACCTTGCACTTGCCCTTGTTGAACTTCATGAGGTTTGCACGGGCCCACCTCTCAAGCCTTTCCAGGTCCCTCTGGATGTCACATCCCTTCCCTCCAGCGTGTTGACTGCACCACACAGCTTGGTGTTGTCGGCAAATTTGCTGAGGGTGCACTTGATCCCACTGTCCATGTCACCAACAAAGATGTTAAACAATGCCACTCCCAATACTGACCCCTGAGGAATGCTGCTTGTCACTGCTGTCCACTTGGACATCAAGCTGTTGACTGCAACTCTTTGAGTGCAACTGTCCAGCCAATTCCTTATCCACTAAGTGGTCCATCCTTGAAATACATGTCTCTGCAATTTAGAGACAAGGATGTTGTGAGGGACAGTGTCAGATGCTCTGCACAAGTCCAGGTAGATGACGTCAGTTTCTCTTCCCTTATCTACCAGCACTGTAACCCCATCATAGAAGGCCACCAGGATCTGCAGATGCATTTCATCAGGTCCCATGGACTTGTGCAACTTCTGGTTCTTTCAACGGTCTTGACCTTATCTTGTCCTATGGTCCCAGTCCCTGCCTTTGCCTTCTGTGTCTTGGGTGATCTGGCTGGAGCACTTGTCAGTGAAAACTGAGGCCTCAGCCTTCTCGATATCCTGTCTAACTAGGTCTCCCGTTTCCTTCTGGAGAGGGCCCACATTTTCCCTAGTCTTCCTTTTATCACTGATGCACCTATAGAAGCTTTTCTTGTTGCCCTTGATGTCCCTGGCCAGATTTAATTCTATCAGGGCTTTGGCCTTCCTAACCTGATCTTGGATGCATGGACAATTTCTCTGTATTCCTCCCTGCCTACCTGTCCTTGCTTCCACCCTCTATAGGCTTCTTTTTGTGTTTGAGCTTGTCCAGGAACTTCTTGTTCATCCATGCAGGCCTCCTGCTGTTCTTACCTGACTTTCTCTTTGTCAGGATTCATCAATACCTAGCTTGGAGGAGGTGATCTTTGAAGATTAACTAGCTTTCTGGAATACCTATGTAAGCTTGAAAAAAAGACTGTAGCCTCAAGGCAACATATGTTGGAAGGATACAGACATCCTCTTGCAAATAGGCTGCTGTGCTTTCAAATGTTCCTGTCCTTAGACACCTGCCTCACCTTTATCAGAAGCTGGTTCTTGATCCCAGAGCAGGCAGCAGACGGGATCTACATCTATTTGTGTTCGTCTATTCACTTACATTTCTTTTACAGGGCTTTTGTACCAATATGGGGAATGGTGCCAATATGGGAAATTATGAACTACAAAGGATGTCAGGCTGGACTAGGGAAGCTCTAAAGACAGAGACAGTTTGTTCCTGCTGAATTTGCTAGAGTAGCACTACTTTGGGCAGAGGGATCAGGTAGGCAGCTGCAGGGAATAAAGTGTTAAACAGCTTCACATACATTCCCCAGATTCCTTCTGTCACAGCTTATCCTCACCTGCTTTCTTGCCTGCTTTCTTGCCTGTTCGGTGGGCAACTGTGCTCCCTATGAGTAACCAGAATTGTTATTACTTTCCTGGCAAAAACCCTAATGAAAGCATACTTGGATCTTCAGCTGTGAGCAAACTTTAGGTGCAGTTTATTGGTGGCTAGTATAATACCAGTAAAAATACAGTAACCAGTCTCCTGGTGATCCAGTGTTTTGCAATTTTTTTCCTAACTACATAATGAAGCAGCCCTTTAAGTGCTTGCTGTGAGAATTGTCTATTTCGTGTTCCCAAAAGGAACAGGTGAGAAATACCATAGGACTTACAAGTATTCACCTGAAAAAAAGATGCAGCCATGAGCACTCAAATGAAATAGATACCATTTGGGATTGGGGGGGAGGGGAAAAGAGTGAAAGTGGGGGAAACATCAAGCAGCTGTCATTCTCTTTGTCTTGAAAGTAAAGATTAGTGACCAGAAAAGCAGAATGAGGAAAAAAACCTCTAAGAGAATTAATAGACCTTGGTCAGAACTGTGACAATTCTGTCTCTCTCTATTCAAACTAATTGAGAACTACCTAGAGACAATTGAATTCACCATACGCATGTATTCACAACCCCCAAAAACATAAATTCTTCTTTAGATTACAAAAGCAGGTAATGTAAAGATAACTACACCCCCAGCCCACCCCAAATTAGGGTTATCTGTGCAATGTTTTTTTCACTCTGCCTGCCTAGGAAAACTTCAGCCGCTATAATTAAAGATTGGCAAAACAAATCGCAGATGTGAACTAATCAAAATAACATTAAACTGAGGCAGGTTAACTGATCTCTCAGATTTAGAGTCAAGAAGATATTTTCTCCCAGTGCAGATGGACATGTTTCTTAAGGATTGTTCACCCCTCCCTGCAGCACAGGCTGTGAAGAAACTGCTACAAATCCTGTCATTTCAAGGTTTTGAACCCGTGTGATGCATACTCCATTACAACTGTTTAGCCTTCTGCTTAATCTAACCAGGTGACAAACAGATGAATGGATAAAGGCTGTGGGATGTATACAGGGCCTGATTATAGAGCCATGCTATGCCCTGTCTTAGAGATTTCACTGGGTGTATCTGAAACCGTCCATCCAAAAATGAGAGGTAACCTGTGGCAATCAGCAAAAGCTTCCATCAAGCACTAAAGCATAATTTCAAAATCACAATATTTTCTATTTTAATAGTAAACAGTTGTTTATTGGGATTGCCCTTTGTTTTCTTTCTCTTCCTCTGACAATTTCCTATTATCAGAAACAATTTTAGTAGAAGATATTTAACCAGTCTCTAGACTGACACTTTCATCAGTGAGAATTCTCTTTTCCCCAAGGCTTTCACATTTCACTTCTGCTTTCCAATATCTACTATTCAGCCATGAAAAGATGCTCAGGTCTTACTTCACACGGACAGAGCAGTTTCCTACCATAGTCAATGCACCCTGCTTATGAAAGGCTTAAAGTTTTAAATTTTAAGCTAGGTCATGCCATTTAGACATATATTTGTTGGTAGGGTTGAGAGCACTGTCATGTCCTGCTTCCTCAGAAAGCAAGAACCATTCAAAAAAGCTCCCAGAGCACCTCAAGACACTGAATGGTTGGACACTGAACCGTAACTTTTCATGGACATTTTTTGCCAGGCTTTCTGTATATTTTGCCTTGAGTAAATTATGAAACAGATTTTTCCCTCCCAGAATGGATGATTAGCTAGAAGCAAGGACACTCATGTAGAACTCAGAAGTCTCATGCCCATCTACACAGACCAAGCAGAGGCTCGAATTTGGCTCACCTACATCTCAGTGGCCCTTTAAGCACCAGAACATTTATCATCCCTAGGAAGGCTGTGTTATCCACAAGCAAGCTAATATTGTCCACTCATTATATTATTCAGCAAGTTTATATTATCCACAGATTAAAGAAAAGATTGTGGGTTTGTGCCATACTGGAACAGAAACTGATGATGAAATCTCAACATTTTGTGGAAAGCAGTAAAATGAGATGGTTCATAACATTGCAGGTCCCAGCTGCCCATCCAACCCCACCCTGAGCAGCCAAATCCACTGTTCAGCAGAGTTTCTGCTGCCTTTCAAGCTAGAATGAAGCCACATGCAGTTTGTTATAAAAGGTCCTACCACAGTGAGCCAACACAGCAGGTACAGACCTCTCCAAAACAGACATGGCTGCTCTATACCATTGCCTCTACAACCATCTTGGGATTTGAGCTGGCAGCTGGGACATTTTACTCTGGTTCAGACCTTCCTTTTTATTCACAGACCTTATTTCTAAAGACAGCATTTACCTTTCTTCCTTTTAGCATTTCTTTGTAAATCAGATTCAAGGCATGGGACTCCAATTTTTTGTCCACTTACTCCAAAACACTGAATGCTGCAGAGGAAGCTACATGGTTTCTCAGGCACTTCTGAGCACATTCTTCAAGACTGTAACATTTTAATTATAACACTAGAAAAAGCATCCATAAGAGGAAGCTGCTTTGCCAGCACAGTGAGGCAACAGAGGAACAATTTCTTTAAATGCCCTTCTCAATTCAAATTAGGAAAATTAAATTCCCTATATCAATTTTTTCCACATGTCAACACAGTTATGCATGCACACACATGCGCAAATGCACACACATATTTATGTGTACATATGTGTGTATGTATATACATCATTATAGATGTGCATTTATAAATGTTTTATGTGTATGCACTCATAATTATATGCATGCTTATAGCAAGCCTGTTAAAGATGGTATCTATTTCTGCCCGGCTCTCTCCTTCAGAAGAAGCTATAGAGCTGTGGGCTTCATTCCCTGAGATGTGCATATATTTTGTACCATGCAACAGGACAGGTCAGTCCCTCACATCCCATATGGGTTTTGTGCTGGGGATTCCACATCCAGTAACTGTCAAGTGCTGTTAGAGAGGGCAGGAAATCCATGCTGCATCTGACAGCACAGCAGTCTCCAGATAGCTGGAATCGCAATCGATAGCTAACAAATGGCCATTCCACTTATGGTATAATGAGCCCCGTCTGAGCCTGCTTTTCCCACAGAGATTCAGGCACTAATTCTAACACCATTAGCTCCTGTAGCTGGTCATAATGACAGTTAAAACATGTAATAACATTTTAAAAACAGACTGTAATTTCTTTTTCTCTGTTCAGAATTTGTACTTGGACAGCAAATGGCTTAATGAACTAGTTTTGGAGACTTTTCTAATTACCAGATGTCCCTGGAGGATTTTTTTTGTTTGATTTTATTATGCAAAAAGTCACTAGACTAGCATCTATTTTGGCTGCTCTCAGAAACATTCTTCCTTCTAGTTGAAAGAGACTGCATCTTGCACTAGGTACTAAGGCAGCACTCTAAACAGATTCAGAGTCACTCTCACTAGCTTTCTCATAAGTCTCTGCAGCTCTGTCAGAGTTGAGTTGAGTCAGTTCACTACGCTGAACTAATTGTTTTTCTTTGGTAGTATTTTAGTTCTGGGTCAGATAATGCACGCACAATCTCCAGTTTCTCTGGTTTTGGCTACAGACCTTTAAATTCAGGGAGGAGTAAGAAATGGTACATAATAGTACATTAGATCTATTTTAAACCTAACAACTCCCTTTCCAGGGCCAGGCTCAACCTTGGCTTTTAATCTGAGTGTGTTTTTTTGTCAACTTTGGTTGCTGTTTTTCATCACATATAAAATGTAAAAATTAAAATCCAAATTTTCCTGTAATTAGGTTCTAATCACTATCCTGTTATAAGAGACTCAACGATGTTTCTTTCTTTCCTGCAGCTGCACCCAAAACCCAAGGTGTACTGAAGAGAGGGACAGGCAGAACCTGTGCTTATCAGGTTGGGAAATGGAGACTTTTCTGATGGTGAAGGCTGGGAGCTTGTGACTTCTGGCACTAGAGGATGCATAGGGAATGAACAGGAGGATTTGGAGGTCTGCATGCAGTTACAGGTCTGTGATCACATTGGGATCACAGAGATGTAGTGGGATTGCTCACATGACCGGAGTGCCACCATGGATAGATATAGGCTCTTTAGGAAGGACAGGACAGTATGGTGAACAGGGTGAGTTGCTCTTTACATGATAAAGCAGAGGAGATGCATGGAGGTCTGCCTTGGGATGGGTGATGGGCCAGACAAGAGTGATGCCATTGTTGTGGGCATCTGCTACAGACCTCCCAATCAGGAATAAGTGGATAAGGCTTTCTTCAGACAGCTGGAGGAAGCCTCTTGCTCACAGGCCCTGGTTTTCATGGTAAACTTTAACCACTCCAATGTCAGCCGCAAGGGCAGCAGAACAGGGCACAGGCAACCCAGGACATCTCTGAAATGCATTGATAGTAACTTCCTGACACAGGTGATTATGAAGCTGATGAGGGGAGATGCTCTGCTAGATGCTCTACAAACAAGGAAGAACTAGTCAAAGAGGTGGAGGCTGGGAATGGCCTTCAATGGAGTTCAAGATCCTGAGAGCAGTGAACAGGGCAAAAAGCAGAATCATAGCTCTGGACTTCAGGAGAGCAGACTTCATGGATCTTCTTAGAAGAACACCATGACATACAGCCTCAGAAAGAAGTGGGGTTCAGGAGAGCTGCTTGCTTTTCACAGATGCCTTTTCCAGGCTCAGGAACAGTCTATCCCAATGAGCAGGAAATCAAGCAACAAATGCAGGATGCCTGTATGGATGAACAAGGAGGTCCTGACTAAAGTGAAACATTAAAAGCAAGCATACAAGATGTGGAAGCAGGGTCAGATCACCCAGGAGGAATATAGAGATATTACCTGAATGGGCAGGAAACCGTAATTGCTGCCAGCTAAGACTCAGTGAGGAGTCTGCTGCTTCTGCCTGGACCAAACAGTGTATCATGCTTAAAAGTATCCTTGCTTTTGTTCTGCAGTCTACTTTAGCCTTGGAACAGGATCCTGAAACTACTGCCTTGGCTGACACAGCTGACCTATGTTGTCTCAGGTAGCTAATTATGCTCAAACGTTGTGGCTGGAATATCCAGAGCATATCCACAGACTATGGTTTCAACTGCTCTCCTGCAAAGCAACAGTGGCTTTTTAATTTCACATTCCACCTAAAACCACCACCTTTTCCTATTGAGTTCAAATGCCTCATCAACTATTGTCACAAACAGTATCTAAGCAAATTATTTTGGAGGTAAGAAGAGAGATGCAAGTGCTGAAACTGTCATTAACACTAATTTCAAGGGGTGTGACAGATTGGAGAAATGTCTGTGTTAAACTGTGAATTTGTTTTGGTTATACCCTTCATGGTACTGTAATTCCTATGTTGGACTAGAATGTATAACTTCTGTTAGACTAATTGATATAGTTGGAAACATGACAAGCTTTGGAGCAGACAAGACTTGTTGTCTTCTGCTCCAGTAAATTCTGACATTATTTGGTACATCTTACTATGCAGGAAAACTAAACAGTTCCCTCCTCCCCATTTCACTAAGGAAGCAAAATTCCCATTGATTAAAATTGGGTAGCATCAATTAAACTACAAGTAATCATTCTCAACCTGTATTTAGTTATAAAGTGTGCTGCTTGTGTTTCAGACCTATAAAAGTATGCCTCAAACAGCCTGCTTTTTGCCAGTTGTATGTACTGATTTAATAAAAGATTAAATTTCTCCTTAGAAACCTGAAGTCAGTTATACATTCTTATAGAGTCATGGCTAGGAAGACCTCCTGGTTTTATCAAAGCAGCTGCATTCTTCATGCTACTCTGAATCCTCTTTACGTCTCAAATTAAACTCTTCTTACCTTCATGTATTAATTCTTTCCTGAATCCACTCATTGGAGAAAGGAGCTGTAAAAGGAGCTCTGCCAGAATGACTGGGCTTGGAAAGCGGGATCTCCATGAGGCAAGAAACAATGGCTTCCTCTTTACCAAGGGCTCTTCATAACTTCTGAACCTCCCAAACAGATTTGGTCAAAATTAAATTAAGGTGGAGATTGCAAATGTACTGAACTTTGCACATTTTGTGATAGCTGGTAGGGGAACTGAAGACCTCTGTGAGTGTCGTGCTGAGGGGCAGGCAGTTGTGAATCTCTCTTTCAAAAAGAAGCAGCCATCTGGCATGGGCTTCTGTTTGCAGGATTAAACATGCAGAGTGCACAAAAGGATCTAGGAGAACTGGAAGAAAGGCAATGGAAATGAGTCAGAGGTCTTGCAGCAAAAACCCATGAGAATTTGCCAGTCATGTGGGCAGAAGCTGCAGATTTTCATCACAGGATCTTTCTCCTGACTGCCAGTGGCTGCTTTGTGCAGCCACACTGGCACGTGTATATCCCAAGCAGTACAGCTGGCCCAGAAAGGCTTCTTTGGCCCTGCCCGTGGCAAGAAACATTGTGAAGCCAGTATTTTACAGTCTGATAAATCATTTATGACCAGATATGCCTTTTGTAGTTTTTTCAGCTTGCATTATGATTGACAAACCATTGTGTGAGCTTGGAAAATGGCTTGTATTAGCCAGTGTTAATAATTATACAAGAAGAATCAGAGCAGACAGCAATGGTCTTGTCTTCAGGCAATTGTCATATGATAACAAAGAAGAAAGATGTCAGGAAGGTTAAGAGAGATTCCCCAGACTCTGATACCTCCATATTATTTTCAATAGGACAATTTATTTATGCCTTTTGATCTTTGTTTGGAGGGCCAATTTTTTTAAAAGGTGTGGAATTTCCTTTTTATTCATGGTTTCTACTCTTCGGTGAAGCTAGAGCCGGATACCTGCAACCTAACCAGCATAAATTTAAAGACAGTATTTAGAAGTCTGTAAAAAGGTGACCCTGAGACTCTCTCATGACCCATGAATAACAAGTTAGTGTTTGCACCATATTTAATATGAAGACTGTGACCAAACTGTTAACCTTTAGTAGTGGCCACTGAGTAAATGTGTCACATAGTACAGAAGGAACAGTAAATCTGTGGAAACTGCACAGTATGTGGAGTGGCTTCTCAGCTGCAAACTAAGATAAATGAAAAATTATTTATCAGTGCTATCTCTAGTCCCTCTAAGTCTGGGACTTTATAAAGCACAACTTTTTAATCCTATCTCATATCTTTACCCTGATGATGTTTTTTCTCTTTTTTTTTTTTTTTTGATTGGCAACATTTTCTATCAAATGATGCACTGCTGTGGTTTTTAATTGTTGAATTTTAACTTTGTTTAATTTCTGCTAATTCCATATAATCATAATGGCTACCACTTAAACACTTACTGTTGTTGAAAAGCACTCTACAGTAGAGCTGAAAATTGAGAACATAATATGCAAATATCCGTTCTCACACCTTGGCCTAGGAAATCTGGTATATGATTTGATGTCCAACTCCCACAGTTTCTTCTCTCTCAGACTGTTATGTATATTTACAAACTTTTAATTTACACTTCTGTTTCTAAACTGAGGTTTGCAGGAAGCCTCAGGTCCAGTTTTCTTTTAAATGTATAGTGTACCAACTTCATTGACAAGAAGTACTGCACACTTCCATGTGACTTATCATTGTCCTTTGGTCAGACAGTGGAATAGACTGCCCAGGGAGGTGGTGGAGTCACCATCCCTGGATGTATTTAAGGGTCATTTAGATGAGATGTTGGGGGATATGGTGTAGGGGAGAACTTTGTAGAGTAGGGCTGATGGTTGGACTTGATGATCTCAAGGGTCTTTTCCAACCTGGATGATTCTGTGATTTAGGGAACATGTTCAAAAACATAACACTAAAATTCAGCTTAGTTACTCTGGGATTTAAATTTGCATCACAGAAAATGTAGCAAAAGTATCTTCTTGTAGTTTATAGACAGGTCTCAAACATTTCCATTTAAATTCCCTCCATGTCAACAGTTCAAATATTTTTCTTCTTCAAGATGGATTAACTCATGGATTTCATAAATGTATTAATTCACTTAAATAAGCAAGTTATAATGCTGAATTGCAGGGTTTATAATTTCCTATGTTACTGCAACATTGTATTTCTAATTCATCTACTACCAAGAAGCAGATTACAGCTCCTTCTTTTTTTGAATCTTTTGCTTACATTCCCCAAAGGCCATCTCTCACCACTCAGCAACATGGCATTTGTTAAACACAAAAGTCAGTTTCAACTGTGACTTTTATTCAAAAAAGGATGGAAAACCTTTTACAACTGTACTTAGTTATGGTAAACCTTGAACACATCATCATAGACAAGATACTTTAACTGGAAAAGATGAAGTCAGCATATTTGGAGAGAAATAAGTTATGTTCACATGTGGAAGGACACTCCTATGTTTATCAGCATTAAACAAAAAGATAACACTGGTCTGGCTCATTAAACATGTTCACTGCTTGCAACACTTTTCTGAAGGTGTCAGTCTGATTTAACAGACTTAAAGTTACAGAGCAGGCTTTTCTCTGATGTTTTTCCAGCTTCCAGGGTGACTCTCAGGAGATACATCTCTGGGTAGAAATAGGCAGTTTCTCCTGTTAGATGAGATCCTATGTACAACATCTTCTGCACACATACTTTCCTGTATTTCCTCCATTAGGTCACTCTAATCAAAACCTAGATCTTATATATTTCAAATCTGAGCTTTGGCTGTCACTATAGCTCATAAAATCCATAGCTCCAAACTAGGAGTTAAGCTTATATAGGACTTAAAACAGAATGCATAAAAGCACATACATGAACTAAGAGACATGTAAATTAATTATTAGGAAGAAAGATGTGGCTGAGGTGGCAAACAATCTTTGTGATTCATTCTTTGGTCTGCACTGCATGGAGATACCTTTGCAAAATCCACAGATCCAGCCAAATTCATCTCACAAAGATCTTTCCTTGCTCTCACCCAGAAAGCGACAGTGTCTTTCTAGCCCTTGCTCAAGTCAGTCTGATGTATTTCAAAGTTTACAGATCTAACTTTTTGTGCTAGAAATGCAAACCCCAGTTGCTGTGGTATGAAATTCAAATGATGCAATTCAGAACACTTGTGATGAATGATCAGAGGATGATTTAGGATCAGGTAATGGTCTGGCTTATCCCTTCTCTCAGGGGTTTCCAGCCTCAATGGAGAGGGTGTTCATGTAGCAGCAGTTGTGCTATCACAGTTTAAAGCTTGTTGCATTAAGAGAAACCCTCATCAGTGCACTGATTTATTTTAATATGGTAGGCTACATATTACAGAAATCTAAGAGTTTCCCTGCAAATGGGTGAGTTGCATTTGCAAAAGTGGCAAGCAGCCTAGTGATAGGCCTAGTAGCAAGACATGACAGCTACAAGCACATCCAAGACAAACCCATTCTTTCTGTAAGTCATAGTCCTCAAATTTTAGGCTCTAATTTGTCGTATGCTCATTATTTTTCAACTGTTCCTGAAGGAACCCAAATTTCCCAAATTCACAGACATGCTTACTACAAGGTTTTGCTGTGATTTTCCCTTATGGGACTGTTAGATTTTATATTTACCAGGGCTGAATAGCTGCTTAATTTATTTTCCTAGTCTCATTAAGGTGACAGAAATATTATGGATACAGGCATCTCCAATCATCCATAATAGTAATTGTATTATCTTCTCCATATCTCCCCAGGCAGACTTTCCTGTACATCTGTTCTGTACTAGTTTACCTTTATTTATAACTTACAAACTTCTCATGCTCAGGATTGATGGTTAAATAATCACCCTGAATGAGATTGGAATCAACAATGGTTTTAGACAGAATACACTAATGTATGTGTTAAAGTACAGTTGAGCAACCTTTCCATAGGTAATAGCTGAACTGTCACGTGAGGGATTTACCTATTTTGTAAGGTATTTGTTAACATATTTTTGTCCTTCCTAACATATGTTCATTACCACAAATTGTTCAAATGCATGTTGTTATATTTCAAGTTGTTTTTTAATTATTTTATTCTGTATTTAGCTATTTGGTATTTTGTAATCTTTATTATTTTCCATTCAAGCTAGTGGCAAATGATGGCCAGTTACCAAAGTCCTGCATACCAGGAGTTTTAGCATGAAATTTAGGTTCCATTTCCTACAAAGTAATTGGGAACCTGAGCCACATAAATCTATCTCATACAATAGGTCTATGCAAATCTGGGATTTGAATAGAATATTTTGTACCTAAAGTATGCTGCAAAGTCCACACCACCTCCTTTGAATCTCTTCTAAATTCACATCATATTATACAATTTGAAAACGCAAAAATAAAAATTCCATACCTCTCACCTAGAGTGAATGCTCAGCTGAGAATGCTTGTAAGAGAAAGCAATGTTAGAAGGTCAATTGTAATACAGAAAGATTTAAAAAAAAAAAAAAAAAAAAAAGATAAAACAGGCATATGGACTTTCTAAAGTGGTTCATTAAAACAATAGAAGGTAAACCAATGAAAGAAATGTCATGAGATATACTTGCCTAGATTTCACACTCTACTACTATTTGATATAATCTAAATGTCACATATTCATTTTGTGAGATCAAATTGAGTTGGCAGTGATCAGGAGAAAAAAATGACACTGATGAAGAGTCCCCACATTAAATGTAAATAATTAAGGAAGACCTTGACCTGAGGACAGATAGAACTTCACATAAAAATTTATACAAACTGGATCATAGCTTAAAAGGCACCTTTAATAGATATTCATCATAGGTAATTGTTATAGAGAGGAATATCACAATTATTCATAATGTCATGAAAGTGATTTCTTAAAATATGTTCCATCTTTTATCAAGACAAAATGCATTACCATTGTACAACCTAACTAGGCAAAAAATATCCACTGGGAAACAGTAGTCTAAAAATATAAAAATAGCCAGGTATAACATTCACTGACCAGAAACATAAGTTTACTAAAAAGTGGAAGTACTAGACAACCAGAAGCTGGAAATTCCCTGTATGTCATTCCACCATTCACCAAAGTATGGTTTCACATGTCCCCAATCCAAAGATTCAATCTGGATGCAATCTAGACATTTATTTTTAATTCTCTTTGATGGATTGGTATTTGTGAATTTGTTTCATTCCTTTCTGAGGTCATGTATATTTTCAGTATCCAAAACTTCGAGTTCATCTGCTTAATGATGATTTAAGTGGCAAAAGATTCCTTTTCTGCTTGTTTCTGATAAGCCTACTACCTGATAATTTCATACAGTGCCATCTTCTGAATACCTTCACCATCTCCATGATATGAGTAACTTTTTAGACTCTTCAAAGCTGAAAAATTTCAGTCTGTTTCATTTTTCTTTGCTCCATTTTTCTGATCATATTTTACTACTTTTTTTAATCTTTTCTGGACCAACAGTACACATGTTCAGGTGCTATGATTAAAACTACACAGACCACAATGTGGGTATTAGTATGCTAGCAGTTGTTTAATACAGTTTTCTGGGTTCTCCCTCCCATTATTTTCCCACTTCACTATTAAATCCCTTTTCCAGATAATTTGTGAATACAGTACAATGAAGGCTCCAAAAATGGATCTTGAAAGCACTTGCAATCTCCCTGCATTATGAATCTCACCACTTGTTTTGCTTTGTTCATTATCCAATTTTTAACCCAGAAGGGGACAATCTCTCTTGTCTCTTAATTTACATAAGTCTTTGGTGAGTAAAAAGATTATTTTAAATCCAGACCTCCTGAATTCTTCCCCTTTAACTAATTTTTACCTCAAATGCACAAAATCCTTCTCTCTAAAATGGAGAGACATGGATTTAAAGGATGGACCACTTAGTGGATAAGGAATTGGATCGATGGTCACACTCAAAGAATTGCGGTCAACAGCTCAATGTCGAAGTGCAGAGCAGTGATGAGTGGTGTTCCTCAAGGGTCTGTATTGGGACCGGCACTGTTTAACATCTTTGTTGGTGACATGGACAGTGGGATCAAGTGCACCCTCAGCAAGTTTGCCGACAACACGAGGCTGTGTGGTGCAGTCAACACGCTGGAGGGAAGGGATGTGCCATCCAGAGGGACCTGGACAGCCTTGAGAGGTGGGCCTGTGTGAACCTCATGAAGTTCAACAAGGGCAAGTGCAAGGTCCTGCACATGTGTCAGGGTAATCCCAAGCACAAATACAGGCTGGGTGATGAGTGGATTGAGAGCAGTCATGCAGAGAAGGACTTGGGGGTATTGGTGGATGGGAAACTGACTATGAACCAGCAATGTGTACTCGCAGACCAGCAAGCCAACCATATCCTGGACTGCATCAAGAGAAGTGTGGACAGTGGGTCAAGGAAGGTGATTGCCCCCTCTACTCCACTCTTGTGAGACCCCACCTGCAGTACTGTGTCCAGCTCTGGAGCCCCCAACAAAAGAAGGACGTGGACCTGCTCGAGCAGCTCCAGAGGAGGACCACGAAGATGATCAGGGGGCTGAAGAACCTCCCTTATGAAGACAGGCTGAGAGATTTGGCGTTGTTCAGCCTAGAGAAGAGAAGGCTCAGGGGAGACCTTATAGTGGACTTACAGTACCTAAAGGGGGCCTACAGAAAAGGTCGGGAAGGACTTTTTATCAGAGAGTGTAGGGATAGGATGAGGGGTAATGGTTTTAAACTGAAAGAGGGTAGATTTAGATTAGCTATAAGGAAGAAGTTCTTCACTGTGAGAGTGGTGAGACACGGGAACAGGTTGCCCAGAGAGGTTGTGGCTGCCCCCTCCCTGGAAGTGTTCAAGGCCAGGTTGGACGGGGCTTTGAGCAACCTGGTCTAGTGGAAGGTGTCCCTGCCCATGGCAGGGGGGTTGGAACTAGATGATCTTTGAGGTCCCTTCCAACCCAACCCATTCTATGATTCTATGAAACTAAGATTCATGAATAAGTGAATTCAGAAAAAAAAGTTCTCAATTATATAATTTCTGTGTGTTTTTTGTTCATTCTGGTTTCTGCTACAATTTGTTTTATAGCTTTTCCAGTGTGAAAACAGGTCTTATACAGAGTCAGAAGTATCTTATTTTTTTTTTTAAAAAAAAAAAAAAAAGCTATACCATAATGATAACATTGAAAAATTCCTATTTAAATTTCCTTAGAACTCTTCAGAAAAAACCATCTGGCCCTGCAGTCTATCATCCATTTTATCAGTTTACAGTTAAGTCTCTTCTACTGAAACTTCAGTTTGAAACAATTCCTTAAATTCAACCCCTGTGAAGATGAGCTTCAGTGTGGGAACCTCCCTTGAGCTCTTTTGTAGCAAATACTGGCACAAGGGATTAACTTAGCTTTTTTGCTATGGCCTTAATTTTGTGTTTCTTTATACCTCTATAACTAGGAATCAGCAAGTATAAGCTGGCAAAAGTCCTGCTTTTTTTTTTTTTTGTGAAACTTTTTAATATTTGTTAATGTTTTTAGCAAGTTCTACCTTCAAAGCATTTGTGGTCTGCCCTATTACAGCCTTGTGTTTAACTAGAGAGCATTTATGCTCCTTTCTAATTTTCTTATTTGGACAGTCTTCTTTTTTTTCCTTAAGCATGCCTTTTACTTCTAACAGTATCTGTGGTTAATAATGCTAGAATTTTGTCTATCATTTTGATTTTATGTGTTTCTTTCAGAATCTTTTCTTTTGATAAGTGATACATATTGAATCAGCACTTCCACCGTGATGTCTGAAAAAGTCTTCATGACACCTACAAGATTTTAATCCTTTTTCACACTCTTATTAAGTCCCTTTTAACCAAATAACCTTTTTTCTCTTCTTATAAGGCTATTGAATTTTATTATATTTTTATACTAATGTTAGAGAAACTTTTTTGTGATTATTCCTTGAAGTTTGCTCTACCTGTTGTTCAGGATTTAAACAAGAGTAGGTTTTCCTTTGTAGGTTTTTGAAATAATTGTTCAAGGAAACAGTTATTTATGGTGCCTAAAATTATTCTCTATGACACACTCAATTGTGATCAGTATACCACCTACACATGGCATAAATGAGACTTCCTGCTATTAGTGGGGTTTTTGCTCTCATAAGCACACAGCACACAGATTTCCTTCAGCATACCATAAGTATTGCCCCTATTATGTTAGAGTTATCGCAACTAATATATTGGCTAATACCATATTCATTCTCCTTATGTTTGGGAATTAAATCTGCAAGGACTACATTACTCAACTTTGTTTTCTCTAAGATATAACATCTCTCTATCATCAATATAATTTATTTTATCATTTAATCAAAAGATTCAAAACAACCAGCCAGATATAATGAGGAATTTCAATTGATAGAGCTCAGGATTAGAGTTGATCTGGAATTTTAAAGTATCATTTCTGGTATAAACTGCAGGGTTTTGACATTTAATTAGTTTACTAGCACATTTATGGACTGTTTATTGAAAGGAAGTTCTCAATTTCTAAACTTCTGTCTAGATCTAGGTGAAAAAAATAAAATACTTGTTCACAACGATCAAGACAAGCACATAAAACTGGCTACGCTAAGCCTTGCTGTATCTAATAAATCTCACTATACCTATTTCAGACCCAAGTCATACACTCTGGTGTCCTGTAACTCACATATGTGTCTTTATTTCACCTTTTGGCTGTTCTATTGCACCTCTCTATACAACAGGGAAAAAATGAAATGTCAGAAGATGGTAGTACTTGAAAATTGGTTTTTACTTTGGTCTTTCCAGGGCTTGATTCCAGCTATGTTACTGACTCCCTATACTACTTCCCCTTGTCTCTGACTCTACAGGGCTTTGAATTAGACCCTATATATATGAGGTAGTGAGAGCAGGAAATTGCCTAGATTGTTGTAGTGAATAATAAATAGCATGAGTCACATGAACTGTCATCTTAACACTCTACATTACTGGGGAGGTTTTTGGAGGTTGGCTTAATAGACTTAACTACCCATCACTGTAAAGAAAGGTGGTGTCAATATTTACTTGGGCAAAATTAAGTTCTGTTCTATTGCTTGTATATGACTCATATGGGTGTTAATAATATTAATTCCCTCATTTTTTGCAGGTGATCTGTTTTACAAAATATTTCAATGCCTTAATGTGCATTAAGAAAAATGTTTCTGTAATTTATTCCTCCCAGAAAAAACACAATCCTGCTTAGTCATTGTCCTAAATTTTCTCTAGACATTTTGAACAACTGCAAAGTGTAAAGTGTTCCTAAGTCAGAATTAACTCTACCTTGCATTCACCTGGTACTAAGGGCACCATCAATTTTGTTTCTTGACTAGTAACTCAGAGCAGCAAATGGAATTGGTATTGACTGATCTAGGAGGGTTTCATGAGTCAGGTTTGCTGAGTGGTACAAGGACACCATGGATAGAACCAGGAAAGGTCAGGATTGTCTGGATACTGACATCAGATTTTTGAAAGGCGACATGGTGATCAATGTGAATTGTGTGCTCCAACCACTGATTCTGCTGTGGGTGATCCTGGCAGTTAGATGCTACTTAAAATGTAATATTTAACACAGACACAGAAGAGGATCAAGACTTTTTTTACATATTTCTTTAGAATAGTTTGCAATGTCGTTGTTTCTGTAAGCTCTGCCTAAAATCTTTCTTACAATAATAAATCAAAATACATTTATAAGGTAGCATGAGGTTCATTTCAGCTAATAATATGACATTAATATGACACAATTCATTTTTTACATGAAATCTAAATCAGCAAATTGTGTAAGTGTGGTTCTGTTACATGCCCATTCAGGAAAATTCTTGAGCATATGCTTAGCCATAAATATGCAGTACAATCCCCCATATCAGTAGGAAGTGAATATATGCCATATGCTTTCCTGAAAAGGCTTGAATTTCCAAATTTGACTCTATAACATATTACTCAAGATAAATAAGCATCTGGTTCATAAATGGATACTTAAAAAATGTCAATGTTCACAAGTAATAATTGGGGAAGTGAAGGTCCCCTGCAAGTATGATTATTTTTAAAATGCATTGTTAGGAAAAAGAAAAGTTTATATTATCCACCTTCTATGAAGTGTTCAAAATCCTGTGATATATAATTTCCTCTTAAGGCCCATTAATCCAAATACAGAAGTTATGGAAATTAACTTTAACTTTTGCTCATCTTAAACCAAGAAATTAAATTCCTAATCCTTCTCTAGTGTAGCTGTAGTCATCAGTACCCTTCTGTACAGGGTTTTTGTGCTAGAGTCAACCAGGTGAGAATATTTTTTAAATCCTCAGGGTGAGGAGGCTGCTTTCTTGTGTGTGTATGTCCAGGCAGACCCCTTGTTGCCCAGCTTGGCCAGGTCCTGGTGGGTCTCTGAGTAGAAAGGTGTTGAAGGCTGCCTTCAGACTTGGCTCTCATCTGTAGGCAATCACAGATCTTGTTAAAGCTTTGGAAGATGTTTGGCACCTTTCATTCCGGCTAAATGGATGAAGACATTAGGCTCTTTTGTGGAGCAAGATAGCTGGAAATTGTGAGCAGGGAAGCCAACTACTGTTTTTCCTCCTGCCTTAAGAGAAGCCAGGCCTCTTGTGTACACTCTTTGTAAGTAATCAGCACCAAGAAAAATGTGCGGCTTGTGTTATCACTTTCTCCTCTCAAGACAAACAAGCTGGCAAGATCCCAGCTAGTGACTAGCTACTCAGGTCAGAGACATCAGTACACTAATATTACATCTTTTGAAAATGCTTAATGGGCTCTGCTTCTTCAGTTTCTAAATTACAATTCAACAAATTAAAGTGAGATTTTGATGATTCATGTTTATGTGCTAAAGTACAGCACAAAGAAAAGCTGGCTCCTTGGAGAAAGAAATCAGCCTTGATAGTAAAGAGCATATTCTCCATCTAATATTTAGCAGTTATGATGGAAAACGCAATAAACTGAGGGGATGGGAATGAGTACATGAGAGGCTATAGTTTTCCAAGATGAAGTTTTCTGGTGCCAATACTGGTTTAAAGTGTTCCTGCCATCAGTATCTCCCTTTCAGGTATATTGGCACTATGAACTTGATTCTAGAAATGGTACAGCCAAAACTAAACAGAAAAAAATTAATCTCTTTGCCTAAGAATTTTCGTGCCAGAAATTTTCTGTTCCTCAGTCCAGCTCAGAGAAAGAATCCAGTTTCTAGGTACCAGGGGTGCACAAATTTGTCATCTACAGTACATCAAGTGGAAATTGTAGAGGGATTTACACAAAAAAACCCCACCTATACCACACTCTAAACTGCTAGTGTAGGTGCACTCAGAATGGCTGAGCTTGATCCACTCTCAGATCTCTCCAATCTCATGCAAATCCAGATGGTTTCCAGTGAGCAGAGATCTCTTATCCCATATGTTATTTTGATCAATGAAGAAATTAATGCATGAAATATGTATTACTAAGTGGTTAAGAGGTATACTGACTGATACTGAGTGCAAAGCTCAGCATTATTCTATATATGCCTGATATCCCATGAGACAAAAACATCATGAGAACAAGAATTTGCATTACATATTAGGAATTATTTTCTGACAGTACAGGAAGCCTGTGTTAAAGTTGTATTCTCCTATATTTTAATGATTTATATATTCAATATGCATTTATCATAAATGCTTTATAACACAGAAACCCTGGGAAGAATGAGCTATGGCACTGCCAGCATTGTCATAATATACAGGATTTCAAGGCAGAAATGGTAAATCCCTCTATCTAAACAGGCATTGAGGCACTGCAGTGATTCTTTTTTATTTCAAACAATACACCTAGTCTTTATAATTTCAGGGAATGCAGTATCGAACAATGTCATGTAAAAGACACACCTGAATTTCGAGAATACTGCATGTGAAAAATCCATCAATGTCACTTCTGTGAAATTGCTGACTTGATTTGTTGGTCTGAATTTGGGACAGATCACAGTGTGAGTAAAAAGAGAACAGCTCCAGCAACAAATAAGTAGAAGAGGAATCAATGCTTAAAACTTTTAAGTTGAAAAAAAGATGTTTTAAAAGACACTTTGAAAATGTGATCCAGTTGAGTGTTTAAGGTGCATTCTGCTGAGTGACTGGAGAAGCAGGAGAGGAGACCAAAACAGTGATCTAGAGGATGGCATTTATGATCTATACTCCTCTGTGGTTCTAATAAATTCAAATAAAGTTTAGGAGACCCAGCTGCACTGGGAAATATAACCCAATTTTTGCAGTTTTACACTGGAAGCTGGCAAGCAATCTTACCACGGAAAGGTGGTAGGAAAATGTCAGCCTGTAAGGAGACCACCACCCGGCTCCCCTCCTGGCTCCAAGGAAACAAAAATCTTCTACATCCAGAAATTGAATTCAACTCTGCTGGTGACCTGAAAATGTTTTGTAACAGTTCTGTTAATATTATCGCTAAAAGCCCCTTAAAATGTTAAAGATTAGCAATTTTTAAGAACTTCAGAGTAGCAACAAGAACAGCATCACCTCTCAGTAAGATTATTCTGCCCTTTTGGATTTCATCTCTACAGTATCTGGGCTACTAGTGCTGCAGTGGGATGGCAGTGGGGTTTTCTGACTGAATTATGTTTAATGTCAACATCAAAATGTTTCTACACCAATCAGTTTTTATCTTTTCTCCTAAAAGAACATAAATTTGGAGGGCAAGATGTCTGAAACCAAGAAACTAAACAATACAGAGGATAGTCTTCACCAGGGACTCAATGGCTGAAAGTGGACATGAAGGGACTATTCTGTATCTTACAAATTAATGTAAGTTCATACTTAAGTTCATAAGCACCAGGATACAGGGTTTAGCTTTTAAGAAATGGAATATGACATGCTGTTGGAAAACAGGAATCACCTGTAAACAACTTGGCTTTTTGCCACAATTTGCCTTTTTCTGAATACCTTTGATAGTAAATGTCACTGTTCCAGAGAGCAAAAAATTACTTTTTGCAGAACAGTATTTTTATTAACTCAATTTTCTTACACTATTTTGTGTATGAACTCTGATCCAAACCAATGCATACACAAGCTCTTTCAGTGATTTCAAGAACATAAAGAAGTGGCTGATGAACAAGTCTGTCATGTGATGCCAAAAAATTGGAGTAAATGGAAGATGAGAAATATCATGATTTATGACTTGGAAATAATACAGTTTCACTTATTATTTTCTCTCTCAATGTGCAATAACCCTGAAATCAGAAATATTGATTGCATTTTGCAAGTTAGACTGAAAGATGAGTTTCTTTCTAAGTTGTTCAGGGCTATTATGGGTCCAGTCTACAGGAGTAAAATCCTTAATGGACATCCTAGAAGGATATGACCTCTCTGACCAGGGCACTGTACCTGAGCAAGGTGAGCAGAATGGGTCAGGTGATGGTGACAGACTCCACTAACAATCCAATGACCATCAAAGAAATGTGAAATGGCAGGTGAAGGATCCTCAGTCCCAGGCAGCAAGCCAGGTCCACCTACCATTGCTATAAGCAGGGCTCTGAGACCACATCTCTAGAACGAGATGTTCCTCAATCCTATCCTACCATCTCAGACCCACGCAATCAGCACCCCTTCCTGTGCAGCTAGGAGAAAACAGCAGGGCCTGTGGTGGTGAGTGGAGATTGTCTGAAGGCAATGCCTGGACCTGCTTCCAAACTGAAGAATGGATGGCACTCATAGTCTGAATGTTATTGCTGTAGGTCAAAAAGAAGTCTAAAGTACACCCATAAGACAAGTGTCAGTTGGTGCTGCCAATTCTTTATTATTTAGTCATAAAGCAATAGGGGAGGTTTGAAATCTGATCCTGGAAGGTGTCAGGAACCATTCACTGCCCTTAGCTCCCACTGGAAGCTAAAGGACCTTTACTATTTTTGAAGAAAATACTGCAGGAGCTTCTGTCTTTCACAGCACAAAGAACCATAGGAAGGCAAAAATGCATTTTCTGTCCAAAACTGGGCAGGGGGGAAAGAAGCTTCTGCTCATAGCAAGTTTTTTTTGTTAGACTTCGATTTTCTGAGTCTCTGAAGCACTGAAGAATGAATTAACCAGGATAATGCTGCTACAAGGGCACTCAGCTTCTCACTTAGCAAGTTCTCTGCTGAACCGCTGGGTATTTGATAGATGACTGGTGTAGCAGGTTGTGTGTCTGGGCTGAATATAAGTGTAACTATCTACCAAGAGCCCATAAATAAGCCCAGCTGGATACTGCAGGGTGGCTGAAGAATGTGCACTCTGCAGTAGCCTATCAGTGCCACAGACCAAGAAGAAAAGGTGGTAGAGGGAGCATTTTAAAAGGCCTCTACGTTCTTCCAGCTCCTGGGCCTGGCAATACCTGAATTCATTTTTAGTGCAAACTCAAATCTTCTTGAAATTTCTTTGACCTTTGTGAGGTTGCTCAAAAGTCACAGGCTAACAATTCAAATCATTATTTTTTTCTTTTTTTCCATCTGCCTTCTGTAGATGAATCTTTCTCACAGAACTTGGACCAGACCCAAACTATGTGTGACTGGAGCCATAGGTACTGTCTGCTTTGGTTTCCTTGGCAAATATTACATAGATCCAGAGCAAACAAACAGACAAGAGCAATTTTTTTAAAAAGTAGCCTGATCAAAAATGAAAGTACTCCTTTGTACTGCCTAGAATGGAAAAAAGGAAGATGAGTTGGAGGTAGGTAGAAAAGAGTGAACAGAGCCAAAACAGTGGTTTTGCAGTCCTTGCATGCAGTCCACAGGTAGAGATGCAAACAGTGCTATGTGACCCAGCTCTTTAGTCCCGGCTACTACTTATACCAGATTACACTGTTTACAAACAGAAGACAAACTCAGAACTATGTGGGAAATGAGGTTGCTACTTACACCCAGAAGAAATCACAAGCTTCTCACTGATAACTCAAGAGCAGAAATAGAAGCAAAATTTCCTATGAATTTGTCATTCGGCTCCAGTTAGCAATGTGACAGCATGTTAGTAATGGCTGCTTTGCTCATTCCTGCCAAGGGAATTCCACAATCTGTTCTACACGGGCCTCAGATTCCTCCAGGTTAATCTAATGCATGATCTCCAGCCTGAAAAGCTTAAATACTCACAGCTCTTCTCCCCAAGAAACAAACATATAATCAAATCTCATGCTTCAGGGAATAAACTGATGGCTGCAGGCTCTGCAAGGAATACTTCCCCTATTTTATGGCTTTGCACAAATTGTGGGCTCGCCTTTCCTCTGAAGCATGAGGCATTAGCTACTGCTGGATGCAGAATACCAGGCTTAATAAAGCAACATTCAGAGCTAGCAGAGGCTATATTTTTCTGGTTTTGTCAGCAGCACTCTGTTTTTCCCTCTAAATTCTGAGGCAAGGAAGAACTATTAATTGGCAGCACTGTTTGCAATGGTATGTCTGAAAGCAGTTGCACCAAAAATGGCATTACCTGTAAAGGAAACATGGCTAATTATCTGGGGATCATACCTATACCTGGAATCTCCTTCAGGATCAGAGGGTCTGCTGCATGCGAATAGAAACACAGGTTTTATGAATGTTTCTCAAACGAGCAGATCTCTCAGAAGATTTGCTACATCTCTCCAGTTATTATTTTATGGGCCAGTGACCAGGCTGTCCTTATAGCACAGAAAGGAATGCAGTTGCTGTTTGGTTTGCAGAGATCTGACACAGTACCACACGTGAATGCAAAAGGCTTTTCCATAGGAATAGGAATGCAGTTGCAAAAATACCTGTGGCACAGGTGGGCTTCTCTCACTGAGGCAGCCAACTCTCTGTCTCAAAACTGATACTCAAAAGATAGCAATTCCAACTCATTTTCACAAAATTATGTTTCATTCCACCATTACCCCTTCCCTATAAATTCTACAGTGTCAGGACAAAATGTGGAGCCCAGGAAAGACACTGCAGTTAAATTATCTCAAGCAAGGGAAAAGCCTTGAATATTTTACAGGACTGAGTGGTCCTGCATATTGTGTTAGTCATAAACAAGCACAATGCAAACTCACATCTGGGTTCTCAGCTTCTAAATATACTGAAACTGCCAAGGCAACAGGTGAGATTTTCCCATCAATAGCCATTGAGCAGACACTTACTCTGTGATCAGTTTTAGACCAAGAAGAAGTAACATGGCCTTGTCACAGGTAAAGTTTGTGATTAGAAATAAACAGCCTCCATTTTATGCCAATCTTCTTAAAGAAGCAAGGCCATTTATGCTGACAGCAACAACAAAAGAGCAGAGAAACAATTTGACCTGGAGGTTCATTTAATAGTTGAGTAAATGTATGTTGTTTGTTTGGTTGGTTTTTTCTAGAAAGACAGGTTTGTTAGAAGAAGACTGCAGCTGAGCAAATTCAAACTACCTTCAGCTGCCTTTACATTGTTTCTCCTTCTAAATTTTAAATGTTTGGTGCAGTTAATTAATCTTCTAGTTCCCTTTTGGTTGACATCTTTGGAGGTGGAGCTAGGAACACCTCCTGGAAACTACTGTGAGCCTCTCAGGAGATTATCTACTGATCTTTACTCCCTCTAGGTGATTACTGGACAACCTCCAAAACTGTGATATTTCAAAGGAGAGATAGAGTACATCTCTGCAACAGCCAGAACAGCCGCCAGGGACCTTAGCTCAGAGAGTGCTTAATCAGGAAGTGATTACCTTGTACTTCCCCTGTCTAGTTCTTTTATTCATCTGCAGCATCTCATCCCACACTTGACACTGGTAGTTGTACAGGACAGGTGAGGTCCCCATTGTAGATGTGAGTGGTGCGAGTCACCACTCTAACTCATGGGTGGAGGTCTGCAGTACACAGGTGAGAAATCATGAAAATAGCAAAGAGAAACAATGGAGTACATTATCAAAAGACACAGCTGAGATCAAAATGTACTGGTCAATCCAAAATGCCTCAAAATGTATAAGAATAGAAAAGTATGCTTTTTAATCTCCCAGTTAATGGCTAGGTGAAATTAAGACAGCAGCTCACAGAGGATGAAATGCAAGTACAATAGTAGGAACCAGGATGTGAAAAACAAAACCAAATGATTTATGACTCTGATTCCCAAGTGATAAGAATGAACATAATAAAAGTAGAATAGTAAAACTAGTTAGACAGGAGAACAAATCACCTTGATACCAATTTATAAAATAAATAACTTTTCAATAAAAATTGGAACTGGAAAAAAAGTGCATTTTCACACATAGCTCAGAGATCACATAAATGCCAAGTGACATGACAGTTGCTGAAATAAATGCTCTTTTTATGAGCAGCAGAGTAGTAAAGCAAGCAAAATAGATGCATAAAATGGGTAAATTTCCAGTGTATTAGTTATTGCTGCCTCTGAGCTGCAGTAAATAACAAACTCATTTTTACCTTTTTTTGTGTTCATGAATACATTTTTAGGACTGTTTTTCCACCCCCTTCTTTCATGACTCCATTTTTTAGAGATTTATGTTCTTCTTTAAAGTTTATAAAAAAGAAGTATCCAGGTCTTTTCTGTATGAGGCAAGAGGGCTGAAAACTCAGAAGAAACTATTTATTATGGATTTCTGAACTTTCTTTGCATAAATTGTGTTGTCTGTGAACACACCGCTTCCATAAAACTTGTTTTTGTCTGGATATCTTTCCCCTTATAAATGAAATCCAAAGTAAGTTTTCCTCCAAAAATCGTGGACCTACCCACCCTGCATTTTTCTCCTTTATTTTTCTTTTCCTGTTTATAGTACAAAATCACAGTATGTTCTCTTTATTTACTGCTTACTATACCTATAAATAAAGGATGTAAGATTATCAAGACAGAGTGGACTGGAGTCAAAAAGATGAAAGATTTATTTGAAATACAAGTTGACCGTTCCCAGCTGAAAATATGAAACTAGTCAGTGATTGTGAAAGTGAATAGACTTAGTAAGTGCCACAGAGAAAATGTTCATCTCTGACTCTGATTACATCCTGTACCACCCACCCCGCCAAAAAAACAAGAAACCTACACCCTGAAAGAAGAAGTAAAATTAAAGTTAAGGACCTTTATGTTCAGATGTGTCTTTGTTTTCATCACCTGTGTAGTCATTCATATTGGTGCAAAAGACTATCCTGCTTTGCATCCATGTGCTTCACTTTTTTGCACTGAGATAAATGAGCATGCAGAGAGGAGGGCAAACAGGAACCATAGCCAGAGTTTTTCCTTGCATTTATGAGTTCATGTGTACAAATACAAGAGGGTTTAATTACTTACTGTGCTTGAAGATAAGATATTCCTTAAAATAGCAACACAGGAAGATAAAGATGATAGCTAATCTCTAAGTGTGAAATCACTTAGGTGTAACCCAAAAACCCATGCCAATATCCACTCTTACTTTCAAGTCAAGGTGAGGGACCTGAATCCTGTGACCCTCCATTAATGGCAGAAGAGCAGATGTCCATTTAACACCCACCTGTACCTGTTTTCCAGAGCAGATTCCTGGTACAGATTCCTTCAATTCTCATGAGTTCTGTGGCTTCACAGAGATCAAGACGTATTACCCAAACTGGATAAATCTTTTTTAAATTTAATTTCTCAATCACACCATCCAAGGTTTATCCAGAACAGATTAATGCACTATAACTCAAGCCCCATTTAATCTAGCTGCCTGATTAATGTGTAGTTCTGGGACTTCTGCATGAAATTCAAAACAGGCATTCCAAATTATTCAGCGAGAGAAAATAAGCCCAGCAAAGAGAAAAAAACCTGCTAACTTTCATTAAAAATCTTATTCACATTGGCACAAAATTAATCAAGTAAAATAAGAAATGTGTCAAACCTTAAGGACTAGTTTTTCTCCCTTCCCAAGCACCCCCCAGTCTTTACCTTTACTGATCATTAAAGCTGCTAAATGTACTGACAGCCCTCTACCCACAGAGCTGCTAGAGTCAAGGAGAATAGCAAAGTATAACAACATTTTTAATCAAGGAGTCACTAGGAACTCTTTGATGGGTTCTGCAGTGAACACACGTGTCCAAGGGCATCCCAGTCCTGATGGTCAGTTAAGGACATCTGCTTATTTTCTTTTTCTTTTCCCAGGCTGTAGAATAGAAACACAGCTGAGACTTGACATTAGAGTCACAGGTGGTATCAGTTTTCACTGTTGATTCAGGCTGACATACATATCTATACCCTATTAAGCGCAAACACTGTGCTCTGTTACCCGCATCATTTTAGTGCTTATCAGCTTGAGTTTTTGTTACTCGCTTGTTCCTCCAATCTTCATTCTAATTTGTTATGAATTACTAATCTTATAATTGCAAATAAGAAAGCCCATCCAGGAAATTAGGGGCTTTGTTTTGTTGTCATTTGGACTGGGCTTTCAGACTTTACAGGTATGTTTCTGTCCTTCTAAATAGGAAATAAACAGCATCTCTGACTGAAATTAATGGCAATGAGACAAAAACAATTTTTTTCTTTGTTGTATGACTCAAAAAAGTTATGTTTTATTTCATCCTGACAGCTGGCTATCAATCATGCATGAGTCATGAAATCTTTTCATCAGTATGAGTGTCAATCACCAGATAAGCTAGATGCAGGAATCTACAGATCCAGCAAAGTTGATTCCCAGAAGTATTAAATTCATCAAAGGCTTCAAGCACCATTACAATATATTTTTTTAAAACCTTTCTTTTTTTCCTTTTTTTTCTTTTTTTTCCCCCCAGACCAGATGTTGCCTCCTATGTTGTGTAAATAAAATTTATGAGAAATTAAAACTTTCTTCAACCTCCTTGCTTTTAATTATTTTTTTACATGTTTTAGAGAGTTTGATGGTCTTTGAATTAGCTGTCTTTAGTCACATCATGCAGTTCATTCCTCCTCTCTCAAATCCTGAAGCTGTATAGCAAAGCAGCTACTTGATGGGTAGCTTTGTAAAATTCATAATCTGGAATATACTAATAATGTCTCTCAGGTCATCATTATCAAGATTTACAAGCATCATAAGGTCTTAGAGGTAACTTCACTAGCAAAAAATACAGTTATGTTAGGGTATGTTTGTATGTAAGATGGCATCTCCACTCACACTGAAATTCCTGGGCATTAGACAATGTAAAATAATGGCATATGTGTGAAATTCATAGGCTCTGTCTCTGTTATGTATTTCACCATATTTAAAATAATTAAATGACTTAGATATTTCATCTACAGTGGCAGAAAAAGAAAGAAAGAAAGAAGAAACTTTCCAAGTAACAGACTCTACTTCAAGGATGCATAATGAAACTCCAGATTATCTAAGATTTATGGATCTATAATATCAGCAAGATATTCAAAATATAGTTCCTTTAAAAGTTTCAAGCTTTATTAATTCAGTATTGAGTGATAATAGATGAACAGAACGTAAGAGCTATTTATGGCAATTGCAAGAGATCAGTTGTGAATAGTATATATTGTTCAGCAATTGGACATTCTTTAGGAGAGAAGGCATCTTCAGGCATAATTCTATCTTGTACTGTGAAGCCTTTTAAACCAAAGTTTGAAATTGAATAAAAATGGCAAGATAGAGCAATTTCAGTAATTCTAGAATAATCTTTTCAAAACCATGTTCTATTTGGTGTGGTGCTGTCTATTTAAAAAAAAAAAAAAAAAAAAAGAAAGAGGAAAAGGAGTAAGTGAGAAAAGAATGTGGGTGAAGTGAAGAAAAATAATTTTGTTCAATTTCCAGAATCTGATTCAATGAAAATAGCAAATTAGATCATCCCATCTCAGTGTGGTTCCTTATTAGGTGGAACTGCAGTGTCACTGTGAACACTATAAAGGGAAGAAGAGAAAGACTATCCATAAGTAACAGTAAAGAAAGACTGTGATAGTCATTCAACAGCAAAATACCCAATTCCTATGCATTGCACATAATTGGAAGTCACTCCCTTTTAATTTTCTTCTATTAGAACCTAGAGACCTGTGGCTATCTCAAATTAGCTCTTGTTTTATACTTTTAAGATCATGTTCTTCTGTGACCTCCAAAAGTAAACTAGAAAAGTATACTTCAGATTTGGTTTGGAACCTGAGCCCACATATAACCAGAACTTTGTTCACACTGATTTGTTGCAGTGTATTTTATGCTGGGATGAAGGTTGTTCAGGCAGTGTGTGAAGGAACGGAAATAATTTTGTTTCCTCCTCATTCCTTTTGTACACATGCAAGTGTCAATCACAAAAGCTGATGTAAAGGATGACCAACTAAAGAAAAATAAATGAGCTTTACTCAGCTTTACTCAGCCTTTACTTTTTTTTACTTATTTGTAAAGTTAGTATGAACTTCAGAAGTAATTTCCCCTTGTTTTAATTTAGAAATTCAGATCTGGAATTTTAAAGGCTAGACAACTGGGAAAATGAGATCATAAGAAATGAGAGAAAGAGAAATTAGACCTTCGTTAGCCAAATGGTTACATTTCCTTTTTTGCCTTGACTTTGTCAGCAACTAATGATCTTCAATTACAGCTTTCTGAAAAAATATTAAAGAGTTAATGCCATCTACTAGGAGACACTGGAAATCATAAAATACATTCTTTAGGCCCTTCCACAGACATGACAATAAAGGCACATAATGCAATAATTGATAGCCTTTATTTGCAGAAAAAAAAATGCGGCATTTTCTTCTTCTACTGCTTTATTTGTTAAAGAAATCCAAAACCTGAAAGCAAATATTATACAAATCATAAGTAAATGAGATAAGAAAAGAGAGGAAAAAAAAAAAAAGAGTCTGAAAATAAGAGTCAGGTTTTCATGTCTAAGACAATGAGAAATCTAAACCAGAATGATTTTGGCGGCATCAGCTCTGATAAGAGTCTTGTGTAACAGTCATGGCTTCTCATTGATGGTGGAAGGAAGGAGGCCAGTTGTTACATGTGCTCTCCAAGGAAGATATGACAGGCTAATTTAGGAATAGCGTTAAGAGAAAATAAAAACAGGTGACAGCCATTGATAGTTACCAAAAGAGAAACTAAATTAGACACTCTGAAGAGCAGAAGATGAAGACCAAGAGCAAGAGTATCAGGAGACTGACAAGTTGCTTCAGGAAGAACTTGATTTGACTTATGCCAGTTTTCAGATGAGGGTAACAAGTGTAGTCAGGTAAGCAAGCAGTCTCTGCAGAGTTTCTGAATGACAAACCTTGACCACTGGAAGATCTTCAGTTCAGCTTGTCCCAGGGATGCTGATATGACAGTATGAGAGATCCTTTATTTATGCATAAACACATGGCCATGCTCATTTGAAAGTGCGTGGCTACAGATTGCTGTTGGCACTTTGGTACTGATAGGTTACCCACAGAGACAGATGAACTGTTGTTAGCCTCAGCTGGCAGCCAAACACCCACCCAGCTGCTCACTCATTCCCCCCAACAGGACAGGGAAGCTAAAAATAGGATTAATAAGAGAGCAGGAAGACTTGTGGGATGAAATAAAAACAAGGAGATCACTTCCCAATTACTGTCACGGGAAAAAGAGACTCAGCTTGGGAATTTAACTTAATCTATTGCGAATTTATGTAAATATTGGAGTACTTATTCAGGTATCGGGAGAAAAAAGAAGCCACACAAAAAAGAAACAAACTAAAACATGTAGGGAAAATACACCCCTCCTCCTTTCCCAGGTTCAGCTTGATTTCAGACTCCTCTCCTCCCTCTTGTTATTGCTGCAGGTTACACTCCATTTATCCATTTATCTCCCTTGCTCCTTCCTTCCCTTTTCCTCTGCTCCATTGCTGGTCCTCCATGGGCTGCAGTCCCTTCAAGAATACCTGCTTTGCCACGGAGCACCTCCTCCTTCTCCACCTCTTATCTTGGTGTTCCTTCTGCTGTTTCTCACTCCTTTTTGTTCCCTCCTCATCTTCCCCTCCTCGTCTCCCCCTCCAGAATTTTCATCCCTTTCTTAAATATGCTTTCACAGAGGTACCACCAGCATCGTTGATGGGCTCAGTTGTGTCTTGTGCTGGGTTCACTGCGGAGCCTGGAATGGGCTGTGTCCAACCTGGAGCCATCCCCTGGATTCTTCTCACAGAGGCCATCTCTGCAGCTCCCCCCTACCAAAACCTCACCACCTTCACTCAATAAAACCAGTAAGGGTGAACTGATAGACATGACAAAAAAAGACAGTGCTATAAACATTACCCATAACCTGGAGGTTATTGGTGGCTCTGGGCTCTGAGATTATTGGCAGACAGATCTCTTTCACCTCAGGATCCATCAATGGGAAATGCTACTTCTTTATAACCTGAAGCCCTTTATTGCACATCATGGCCATAGAAAAGAATTCTTTAATTATGATTTACCTGGGGTTAGGCTGACAGTGCCATGACCTTTCAGGACACTGGAAGGTGGACAGAAGATGATGCAAAAGAAATCAGTGGAAGGCTACAGGTAACAGAGCAGTAATTATGTCACACAAGTGTGTGTAGCATTTTGCATGGTCTTGGTGAGAGCAAGGAGGAAACAGAGCATCACCAAGGAGCTGGTGGAGGCAATTCAGAGATCTGAATGGCTTTTGCTCAGAAAGCAGAAAATGGAGCTTTGTAATTCATAGACAACAATAATCAAACATAAGGACTGATTCTTCACTTTGTGCACCCAAATCTTAAGTAAATCGTTGGGCAAAAGAGATGCTCAGCAATGTCAAACTATTTGCACCTGGTAGATTAGCCAGAATAAAAGCATAAGATCCTTGCACTTTGTGAATATAGCAATATTTTATTTAAAAATTTTAATTACTTTTAAAAAGAGATGAAAATCACTTGAATCTCGCTACACTTCAAAAGCTTCATCTGCAATGCAATAAGTTCTGTTTTGTTTTTACATTACACTGTGGAAAAATCTACTAGGAATGCCAGTATTGGATCACGATTAGTTCCAGAGGAAACTGGTTGCAACTCAATAGGCCATATGAAAAACCAGGATATTTCTCCAAGACCTTTTTTTCTTGTCTGGATGTTCTTTTTTGATGCAAGTTTTTCTTTAAGAACAGAAAAGTCTCTGCTTACTTAGGCTTCATGGAGTAGGTCATGCTATGGTTCACTTTAAAGCTGCATAATACATATGGCATATTATTAACTCCTTTACTATCATCACCCTCATCATCATCCTTGAAACTATAAAAATGCAAAAATAAGACATTTCAAGGACAGGGCACTTTTAAAAATGTCCAGGATTGTCCAACCATTATAGTGGGTTGTCAAGGCCCTTAATTCACAAATAACAAGTGATGAAAATTACAGAATTGCCTGTTTCTTCAATTAAAAGAAGTTAAATTGGAAATAATTTCTGGAAATCGAATGCTACTAATGCATGTGGGTGAAAACAAATGACAAGAAATTCTGCTTTTCTTGGCATTTTTAAGGTCTTGAGAACAAAGATCAAGGCTTTGAATGCAAATAATTTGTGCTTAAAGTATTTTAAACCACTCAGAAACAATTAGTGTTGAATCTTTATTCTACTCACAGTTGGAGAAAGCTGCAGAAAAAAAAGGTTTTGTGGAGACAAAGAAATAATACAAGTTTGATACCAAATACATAGACTTTTTAAAGGATTTCAAATCTGTTGTTGAATTTTTCACTAAATATTTTTGCATGAAGAAACATGGATTTCTGTGTGAAATCTGTGCAGATGGCCTGGTCTCCCATTTGCACACATAGTGCTAAGCCATAAGGGTGCAAATATCCACCCAGGAATACCTATAAACAAAGTTAGTGAACATTTAAGTTCAACCTTTACAGTATTTGTAATATTAACTGCAAGGTATAGAAGTGTTCAGAAGTTTTGCTGGGTTCATCAGTGAATATGTATTTCAGATCCACTCAATACCTGCTTTTCTCTGAGAACAAAATAATAAATTAATCCCAAATAGAGATTTGAAGACATTCTTAAGAGCACAGTTTAATTTATGTTGTCCAAGTAACATCCTATTTCTAGAATGTTTTAGAAAAGTTTGCCTAGTCCATTGGACATTACTACCTTTCAATACCTGATCGAGAATTGGAGTGCATGGAAGTAATTAGAAAGAGAGAACATTTTGTGAGCCACTTCCTCGTATTGTGTTTGATGCAGCAGCAGAAATAGAGCACTTCGTGAATATTTTTGGCACTTTTCACTGCAGCACTTACTGAATGTTCTCTCTTGCAGGAAAATACTAAGGAAAGAGAATGAATCAAGAGGAAGCAGTATTAGGGAGGGACACAGGAGAAATGGAAAGGGTTTATATCAAGCTCTAATTGTTTTTGAAGAACATTGTCCTCATCCATACATCTCAGAAAGTCTTATTCTCATATCTCTGCCTTCCTGACTCCCAGTTTTTCCTTCTTTATTTGATAATTGCAGAAATGATTCTTAAGGACATAAAGATTGAGAGTGAAATTATAGATCCTTTCAAATTCATGACAGAACTCCCACAGATGTAACACAACCAGAATTTCAACCACAGGATATTTTACTAAGGCTGCATGCATAACAGAGAACATCATATAAGTAAAGTCGTGAGAGTCATGAATGTTTCCTATCTGCACCCTACCAGTCCTCCTAATCTTTTCTCCTTCACTACTTTACATCATCCTCAAAGAATTTATGTTTTATAGTTTTGTTTCATTTCCTTTTAAAAATTCAATTTCATAGAAGATAAAGTCATTCTCAAATTGAAAATGTTTCAAAATGAAAAGTTAAATTGTTTAATTTAGAAAACTTGCAAGCAAAATATTTTTCACTTTTTTTTTCCCAATCTTCTTATCTACTTTATTCATTTTAAGGTCATCTCTTCACCAGCTTTGCCCAAATGCATAGGTAGTTTTATTCTTTCACTAAGCTGCATTTTTAATAAACTTACTATCTGCAAAAGCAATTCATCCACCTCTAGCATTTTTTTTCTTTCTCAGACTATTACCTCACAAATAAAAATATTGTCTTCTATGACTTCAAGTGTGCAAATACATCTAGAGGTATATTACGCAGTAGTGAAGATTTTTTATATTCTAAATTAAAATTGAGAAAGTTCTGATGCAGATTTCAACGGCAGCTAACAATTTACACTTTAAGGCACAACCTCTCCCCTGTCATATCTTTCACTTATGGTCTTGTTTGTGATTTTCTATTTCTATGGTCAAGTTCATAGAAACATACTTTTAACACCCATATCAACAGATCTTCTAAAAACATGTTTATTATATATGTTCACAAGTGACATATGTACATATGTAGAACAGAACTACTACTATTTTAAGATATAGCCAGTCAGAAACAGTTTTCCTCAAAGTACACCAGCTAGTAATATCTGAGAAAGTTCAAATTTCCCAAGCCAGGAAATTTTTGATTTGTATGAAAACAATGATTTGCTGCAATGACTCATGAAGCTTTATGAAAAATTATACTGTATCCTATAAACATCCAATATGCCATAAAAATACAGCAGAAAGTTCTCATTAGGATTCTAAATTTCTTTCTGTGATATTTTGCTGTATAAAGTGATGCATTTGTCCATTGATAAAACGTAATATTTATGTAAAGTAGAGCTAATAGTTGTGTAGGACCATAACTCTCCTGCACACATTGATTACACAGCTATATAAACAAGCAAATTTATCTAGATTAAACATCAAGGTTTCACAAACTGGCAAGCTTTAGGTTGTTAAGTCATTAGCGTCCTTCTGTGACAGGATGATTTTTTAAAACAGCACACAAGTGTCAGGGTATAATATAACACACTTAGCAAATGTTTTTTTAACAATCTTTATTACTGATCAGCAAAACTGTATGAAGTGTTCTGAAAGACACTGAAAACATGTATAAAACTGACTGTAATTAATTAAAGTAGCTTAATTCACTGAAATTAATGGTACCTATTCAAACAGAATGATTTGTATAAGGAGAAACTTTATTTTAGCCAGCACATTTTTTTATAATCTCCTTTGTCTATTTACTCTCTCCTGCAGTAGAATCAGTTTGTCCTCCCTCCTCCCTTCCTTGCCTTCTATTTTCCCCAAAATAAAATATTTATTTACTACAGAAGAGTAAGTCATCAGGAATCGTCAAGCTCTTTTTACCCTTCTGCTGTCTGCAGGATGAGATTAACTGAAGGGTTGTTGGGGCCAGACTCTTTTTGTTCATTTCATGGGGCATCAGTTTGAGCCCATTTCTTGTATTGCACAGTCACAGTGGCCTAGCACCAATTTGTTTATGCAATTCAGCTATGACAGGAGAAAGAAACTTAACTTTTTATCATTTTTTTTTTTAACCTCTGCATGCCCTGTGTAGTTTTATAACCAGGGCCAAGTAATTTGTCATGCATAAGGTAGTTTACAGAAATAAAATGAAGGGAAGATGGGTTAGTTGTGTCTAATTTAGAGACATTCAGAACTATCACAAGATACTGAAGTGTTATTGACTGAAGAAGAAAGACCTCTGTCAAGCATGACCCTTCGGTAAGACACAGAAATGGCCAGTCAGGCACCTGCAATACACAAAATGAGCCAGAAAGTGGTGGTGCTTATCTCCCAGCCCAGCTCATCTGTGTGATGCCATTCAGCATCAGTCCAAACTGGATATTCACTGAAGTTTGACAAGGTGATACAGACTAACAAACCAAAAGAGACACTGCTCACAGTAGCCAGTTCCCTGGCAGTAAAATGTTCATCAGGATCTTCTTAATCAGTTGCCTAAGTATGCCCAAAATTAGTTTATCTGGCTAACTATTTAAACCAACTAAAACCTTTTTCCTGATGAGATAAATGGCATCTGTATTCTCTTCTAGACTATCCAGGTCTGTAACATTATAGCTTAGTACAATCCACTCTCTAGCATGATACTTCTGTCTGGAGATTAGTGGAACCTATATACTGTGACTGTACTCCCAAGTCCTCTGATTCTACAGCAGAGCCACAGTAGTCTCCCGTACTCAGCTTGTCCAACCTATTTAACATTCAGTTGGCACAGTCTCCTACCTATGTAAGGGCTTTCAAAGTATCACATCACCAAATATGTGCCTAGCCCCCCCCATTCCTAAAGAAAAAAACAACAAACAAGCAAACTTATTCTACTGAAAAGATTGGGAGTGAGGTGACGTGAATCTGTAGCTGTCATGTAGAATATAACAAAAAGCAATGATGACCATGTGTGGGTGTGCAAGGAGAAAACATCATGGACTGGGAAGACAGCAGTGGATTGTGTTGAGAAATAGGCAAGTAGGAAAACATCCAATCTTTCTGACACAGAATTACTTTAATTACAGTTTCATAAACAATGACTCATTTTAACAAGGCAGGCATTGTCAGCAGCAGTCTCAGAAATGATAGCTGTTAATTAAAACTTTATTTTCAACTTTAGCTTATATTTTATCGAGTAACATGGGCCTCAGAAAAAGTTTAAGAGATCAGAACCTGCTGTTGCATTCACATGGCTCCTATAGAAACCTGCAGGTTTATGCACCAGAAAAATTATTCCTAATCTCACACACACACAAAATGGATGCATCTCTCTTTCCTCTATCTGGAACAGAATACCCCTAAATGATTATAGCAGTAGGTTAGACTTGCATAGTAGATTTGTATAACTTTATGTTTGTAAATAGTATGATGAGAGGCATTAACAAGCAGATAAGAAATTGCCTTATTAAAATGGTACACCTTTTACTCTCTTTCTGAGACAATGTTACTTAGCTCTGGAAGGTCTTGCAGCACCAAATTATGGGCAAACTTTACACAATAGGTACAAATGATACTATGGGTGTAGCTCTTTTAAGTTCACTTCATTGTAGCTTGAATCCAGTCAATGCACAAACACACTGCTCAGTTTGTTCATATTCAGAATCCTGTTAAAAATAACATTAGCTCATACTTGCATGAGGTCTCCTCTTCACCCTTCCTATCTACATGTTCCTTTTGGCTCTATTAGGGAATAAGATAGCTACCAGAGATGAATATCCCCTTTAACATCCACAAAAGCTTCTGACTAACCCCTGCCTCTGAGATTTTGCTAACAGGCACCCAAATGTAAATGCAGTAAGCCACAGTGCAACATCAAAATGCAAGATCATAAAAAATTCTCATCTGCCCAGTTCTGCAGACTGGTTTTTAGTCAGTTCTTTGCCTACTTTGGGCAGAGTACAGACACATACAGATCATGAAAGAAACATGCCTTTGGTCCCAGAAGACCAAGATTTAAGTTAGTGTGATGTGTTCAAAATTAGACCCAGAAGTGCTCATGGGACATCATTTCAAACACAGGAACAGTCTTAATTCCCATATGAGATAGCATCCTTCCAAATAGAAAATTCACACCCCATGGATTAGGAAGAAATACCACAAATTGTACATGACTCCTGAGTTTGTGTGTCCCCAGACATGTCCTCTTTTTCCACCTAGAAATCTTTTGGAAAAATCTGAGAACTCAGTTTGTTTACAGACCTTCTGTAGCAGATAGCACAAGGCAGCAGGATGTCAGGAAATCTCAAGCATGACCAGCATAGACTGTCAAACCAGGACAGGTACAACAAGCTTTGAATTTGGGGCCACTGTTAACAAATATGGTAAATAAAAAATGCCAGGGAGCAGAATTTTGGCCAGAAATAAAGATATAACCAAGGAATATGGCATAAGAGATGCTTTCACAGGGAGTATTTTGGGTAAAATAAATAACATTCAACTCAGCTGAGATGCAGGTACTCTTAAATTGAGTGCAGCCAAACACTGTAAGGGTATGTTTTATTACCATCAGTACTGTCTAGATTTTTTAATTGATTACTTGTCAGTAGGATGATTTGTATCAATTTTAGGCTTTTTTATGAGTAATATTACTATTATTATAACACTTTGGTTGTACAGATGGATTGTATAAGCTGTCAACATTTAGAATTCTATGTAGATGATGGACAAAACTGAGCTGGAGGAATTTTTCTGAAAGACACTAATGGCTATCAGCAAGTGAGCCATTGATCTTGAATGAACACAGGTATTCTTCAACATGATAGGTGTCTATGTATGATCTCTAGAAGCACTGGGGAAGGAGGGGCAGTCCCTTTATATAGCATTAAGTAAAAACAGTGGGAAGAAGCCACTAAAGTCATCAAATTCCATCCTAACCTAAGCCACACTAACTGAAGTGAGCTGGGAATCTGGCTTAACAGTTTGGTGATGCCCAATGTAAAAGATGGCAACACACCAGTTCCTGAGCTGTTTCTAAGATCTATGCCAAGTGTTTCAGCAGTCCACTGATTTGATAACAACCCTGACCTGAAAGTGGCTACCAACACTGGGATTAAGGGATTACTTGGTTACAGCAGTGTGCTGCTGTGCTTGGCAGAAAAAAAACAGTAGAGAGTGAAAGAGCAGTCATGAGGCTGACAGTGATAAGGCAAGGGCAGATGCAGCCATACTGGGAATGTGGGAACAGGGCAATCACTACAGCGTCACAGGATGGGAACACTCCCACTGCAGCAGTCTGGAAAACGAGGGGGCTATCACCTGCTTAGCTCCCTGATAACTGCAAGCAGCAGAAGCAGAATATACAAAAGACAGCCTTTGAAAATGTACACAGAAAAAACAGCTTCAATTTCATTCAGAAATCCATGCATAGCCTTTTAAACATAAAAAGATTAGGTCAGAGAATTACCTGACCCAGAATAGCTGTTTCCCTTTCAGCAGAAATAATTCACTGTGATCCTGTATATTGGCCAAAAGGTAAAGATTTAATGACAGTTACAGACAGAGGAAAAAATGAAATTGCTGCTGAAAGTGTTCTGGTTTCGATAGTATAGAAAAGAGCAGACCAGAAAAACAGACATCCAGCCCCATAGTTTTGCTAATTAAGAAAGCAAGCACAGAGTGAATACTTTATGCAAGGCAGTATTGAAAACCATAAAAAAATCTTTGAAGGCTCTTGAAAGTAAAATTACCCCAATTCCAGGAAAGGGTTATAATAGTGATGCCATTGTATTAAACAAGAAGAAATAAAAAAAGCTACAAAGATATGTTTAATAGCCACAGGAGAACATATCAAATACTGGAAAGGGATATAATATATTCTTCTAAAGATACTATACTATAACTGGCAAATGCTACTCTAGAGGGGTTTAGTTTAGCGCTGAAGTCACTGGAGATGGAAGCAGTGTTTGAGTGGTGTAAGGTGTTTGCCCTGAGCAGAGGTGGGTAGGTACTGCCTCTTGGGAAATAACTAGCTTGTCAGAATCTAAATTCGCATGAGAAAGTGTCTCATTGAAAACACTGCTCAGGTTCAGGATTACTTTTGAGGTAAATGAGAGCAAGAAGGAAACTTTCCAGACTATCCTACTGGTTTGGACACTTAACTGAGACAGATTTAGGAGCAAATCCTTTAACTAGGCACAACAGCAGCTAGTATCTGATCCTCCACATGCTTAGTATTCAGGTCATCCACATCCAGGGCAGATGCTGTAGCTTATGAACCAGGAACAGTTCTGGGAAAGGATTAAAAAAACCTTAGAGATATTGCCAGATAAAACCATCTCACCCTGGACCCCCTTAGACTTCACTGTACATAGATGTAGATTTATTGAAGGCCAAGGAAAAAATTGTATTGAGAACTCCAAATGAGAACCACATGGCATTTCAGTCGCCTGGTAGCCATGGCATCGTCACATTTGGCTACCATGCCCCTCTGCTCGCCGCCCCCGCCCCCCCCACCCCAGTTTTATTCCAGAGAACTGAAGACAAAGCCTGGAAGGTGACCACTAGAGTGTTCTGACAAGCACAAATACAGTCCTTAATTCCCTGTGCTTTGGAAATAATCATATGCTGTACAAGGCCCATGTAACACAATTCCCAGTAGCAAACGTGGTCCACTCCACTGTCTAACATATGGCAATGCCTACATTAGCAAGTATTTTGCACAAACTCCTACATTTACTCTGCAAGTAGTTCAGAAATTTTTCTTCAAACTACATTTAGTTTGATCCCTGTATGGTGCTTTCTCTAGTTTATAGATGTTCAAGGGACATATGTACTACATATATTCAGGAAAGGATGGAGGGCATTTGGGCCCTCACCTGCAGTGGAGCTCTAGTTTAGTTTTTCACAGAAAGGATTCTAGTTCATGCACAACAAAATCTCTCTGTGAATCAAGATGAGACACAGCAGGAGATCTGAAGTAAAACACCAATATAGATGTAGCCAGTGCTCTCTCAATTGGATTTATCTAAGGTCAACAGATCTTATGCTTCCTGTGGTTCCTGACACAGACCTGTCTGTCAGGAGGTTTGCACATGGGGTGTTCAAAGCTGCTGCTTCTCACCTTGGCATAGGTGGGGTTAAGACCAAAACCAGCCTGGCGCAAGTAAAATAGTGATGGAAAAAGAAATTTTTCTTAAACACGGGAGTCCAGACTGTGAATCAGGAATCATCAGCAGTGGTTCAGATGATAGCTCAACTAACTGACCAACAGACAAGCATTATATGAGCCAGACTTACCACCCAGAAAGCCTCTCACGCTGAAGTGCTGTAGTAGCTCTTCAAGATAGTCAGCAAATGTTTGACTGAAAACAGCCCTTCTGTTGTGAGATATGTAGACAAAAACACACATAGAGAGAGAACTACTTTTGTGAGCTCCAGGAAAAACCACTCTGCACCCGAAGCCAGCAGCCAAACTCCCTCCCAAATTGCTTTAAAATTTGTTGTGTGTTCTTGTCTTAGCATTTCCTTCATGCATTGTCTTTCGGCTTCCATCATCTTCATCTTTTATCCAGGAAGGAAAATGTCAGTCTAAACCATTTGGACTCAAAGTCACTGCCAATATTTCTGGTTTTAACAAGTACAATCATTTTCATTATGTTTAAGTCAAGCTTCCTGGGAAAGAAATGGGGAATCTCACCACAGGCACATGGCACATTCAAATTGTACCACCTGTACTTACTAGGGTTATAACTCACAGAGAGGGAGAAGTATATTTCTCTGGAGAGGAGAGGACACATTTTCAATACTGTTGCCCTTGGGGCTCTACCAAGCATCCGCTGCCACGGTCAGGCTGCTTGCTGTCTGTGTTTCCTTCGTTAGCCAGGGTTTTCCAGATGGGAAATGGAGTGGAGATACCACTCTATCCTGCTTAAATGCTGTAGAAGAAGCAGAGACTTCAAATTACCACCCTCAGATGGTAAAAAAGAAAAAAAAATGTTTTCTAAATCTCAAATATGTTCTTTCACCTAAAACCTCTTCATTTGGTGACTTTCTACCTAAAAAAACTTCTGTGGATCCAAAGTCCTGATTCAATGGCTTTTTCATCAGCAGTCTTATTTTAGGAACCTACTTTTCCAGAATAGTCATCCTTCAAGAAGTTTTCAGTGAATCCCAGCAACTGAACACCCACATATCTTCTTTATGACACCAATTCTTCACCTTTTCAGATTTTACCTAGAAACTGTGACTGTTCTGAGGATCACATATCCATCCTTTTTTATAAAAAAAGTCTTTTGCCTTTCTCATTCTGCCATGTCATCCTGGACTCATCCCAGCAAAAATGTGACATCTGGATCCCTCCCTCTGGATCCATTTCAACCCCAATTGCTGTGGTTGTGACTAGCAGACAGCATGACACTCTATTTTCTGGGGCTCGTCTGAAGACAGGTTTGTCAGTTTTTCTTAACAAGGAGTCCCCAGTCACACAGATCTGCCTCTTTCTGATCGTGGTGTGTATCTTCAGTCCTATCCCTTCTACTCTGCCTTCTGTCTGCAGATCTTTCTCTCTTCTGTTCCCATTCTCTCACACAGTTTTCTGCACACTGGCCTCATTTCTCCTCAGACTCCTTTCTACTCTGTCTTGTGTTTTGGGCTTTTTGATGTTATTGTTGGGGAATTTATCTTTTTTTTTTTTTACATAAGTGTTCTTCACTTCTTCCTTTCCACTATAATTTTTCTCTTCATTCTTCAGCAAATCTTTCAATTGGCTGTTTCTTTACCTTTTTTTTCCTTATCACGAGTTTTTTCCCACCTCCCCAGGACTCTCCTCCCACCCAGGAACCTGCCTCCCACAGAAAAGTTCCAACTTTTGATGGCACTCTCAGAGTTACTATTTAGATACCCCAGGCACTGTTATTTATTTTATAGTGCATTTCAACAAATCCTGTTTAATAGCTGTTGGATTAGGGATAATCATTAGCCGCTGACATATATCTGTTAAATTTACAGTGATATACATTAGAATATTTTAATTTCTGGTGTCCCAGAACAATACTAGTTTATAGATTGAATCATTCTCACACAGTACTATAGCAACACATCATCGATCTGTTTTGGAGGTATTTTCATGCCTCATTACTGAGCTTCATTCCATAATGGGCCAAATCTTGCTTGCCTTGCTCTCTTGGTACATGCATTTCACTATCTGCAGGAAGAGCACTGCAAATTCCAGCAAAACAGTTAAGCATTTGACTCTGTGATATACATCAATAAACTCTGAAAGTAGCATGGACTTCTCCACTTATCCTTTCCATATTGTAACAGTGAAGTTGTATCTTCTGTTTCAAAAGAAAAATCACAGCAGAAAGTTTGTCCAAAATAGCAAGCTGTCAGATCGAATATGATGCTGCATTGTGCCTAAATTCAGTGCAAATAGGTTTATGCCAAGTTTGAGTGAAAAACATAAAATTTGAAATGTTTCTCTATTTCATTTTGAACATAAGATAACAATCTAGTTTCACTTACAAATCACCAAAATGCTACTACCTTTTAGATTAAAAGCTTATTTTTTTATATAAAGAAAACATATCAATATTTACTCATAAACCACTCTAATTTTGAACAAAATCCCTAAAATAATTCTACAATGCATGAGGAAAAGGACAAAATCATCTTCAGCAAGAAAAAAGGTATTCTTGACTACTGTTTCAATCCAGAAACCAGGAGCAGCTGAGCATGCATAAGACCCTCCTGCAGACCTCTTTAAAAATCAGACATAGGCCTCCACATCTAGGAGCAAACAGCACCCACTGTACCTTCTCCAGCTTCTCATCCAGACAGTGCACCTTCACCTGCCTGCACTAAACTACCAACAGTTTAGCTTTACCCCTGCTTCAGCTCTTGCTTTGCATTAAGATTGCAGTGGTCATGCTGTCCAGATTCTCTAATAAGCTGATTCATTTCTACCAACTTCATCAACTCTTAGGTGAGCTATCTTCAGACATCTTAAGACCCCTGTGTTGCCTAAGTGACTTTCTCATAGATATGCAACACAGCTGTCACTGATAACCGAGACACTTAATGCATGAACATGTCTTGGTGCAGTTTCCTAATTATTTGGAGTTTTAATTTTGCCTCATTAGCCATTACAGAAGCCTTGTTCTTGGGGGAATCCACTCCTGGCAGCCTGTAAATGAAGCTCCTGAAGTAAGAATCAGATTTCACCATTGAAAGTGTCTGCTGCTCTGCACTCATTTTGGCTTTTCAGTGCAAAGGAAAAGAAACAGAAAAAGGGAGGGAAGGAATTTCAGACATGGAACAGGATAGATTAGATAGGGCCAAGAAAGAGACATGAGGCTTAATGGGGTGAGCCCTGAGAGCTGTGTGGATGGCCATAGCATGGGAAGAGACTGGGTTGAGCCTGGATGAAGGATAAAGGAAAGATGGTGAGAGACCTGATTACAAATGGAAACAAAATACAAATGGAAAATCAAATACAGTACTCAGTAAAAAGCATGTCCTAACTTCATTTCCTAGAACTTAATATATTAAACAATGTGACAGATTCTTATCAGCTTCATAATTCTGTCTTGTGGTGTTCACTCTAGTACTTATAATGCAATTGTTATTGCAGATTCATCTTGTATTTCCTCACTAACCAAAGCAATTCTAGGTAACAATCTATCCATTCTAAAATAATAAAATATCAAGTCTCCATTTTCTTTTCTAAACAACAAACCAGATCATTGTTCCTATTCTGCATAATAGGCCAGCTTCTTTACAGTAACATATCAACAATGCAATTCACTTTAGGCTTTTTTTGCATTCCTCTGTACCTTTTGCAAAGCTGAAACGTCTAGCAGAGTCAACAGAGTATGTATAAAATACTTGTATAGTCCTTCATATGGAAGGAGAAATGATGCTCAGGCCTCACAGTTCAGGTACCCCAAAACAGAGCACTTGGATTTCAATGTTAGACTCAGTAGTATCTTTACAATTAATATAATCCATAAGATAAGGGCATCCCACATCGGAATACCAAATGTTCTAATGACTTGGGAACTTCCAAGGAAAAGTAAACTTTTGAGCAGCTTCTCCCTACACAGAGGTGAGACGTAAACCCCTATAGGTCTGGTGAGTCCTGTAAATATTCTGCTATGTCGTTAATTAATTAAGCACTAAAAAATGAAATCTGCAGCTATTCAATTTCAGTCAAAATGGGGTAGGTAGTTTCAAGATGATCAAAAATCACAATTGACTTCCTATCTACTTGGCTTTACCCTGCTGCAGTTCTGATACAGATATGCTGCTGAAAAGGTAACCAAACTTTGTCTTGCTTTCCATGTAGAAACAAGTTATGACAAAGTTTTTAGCTCAGTTCCTGAGCACTGACAGTTTCACCACACTGAATGTTCTCTAGAAAAGAACAATTTCTCAAGAATGAGGACTCTGTTATTGCATGAAGTAGAAAAAATTACTTTTCCTGAATGAAAGCAATGATAAAAGATTTAGAAAGTCCTGATGCTCTCAGCAGTCACATCCATGGAATAAATTTGGCTAAGAGAACTAACCTAGTTCATTTTTCTGTGATTATCTGATTGTGGAGAGGACAAACTCTTCAAAGAGGACTTCAAAGGTCAAATTATCTGAGTTCATACATAAATGAAAGAGGGAATTCTCTTCATATAAAACACTTTTGCAAGAAAACCACTAACAAATCTAACTTCAGTTGGTATCAGATATGTACCATCTCAGCAATTTCGAAGAGAGAATGATGTTGTTACTGAGGCTTTTTGAGTTACTCCAGAAGATTCAAGCAGCAGTGATGTAGCTTTTATAGTTTCGTTTATTTTCATTTCTAATGACAATAAAGTCATGATTTATCTTAACATCAAAAATGTTTAAAAAGCAACAAGAAAATAGAACAATTACTTTTGGAAGACATGTTAGAGTTCAGGATGTATCCAGTGAGAATAGAAAGATTTTTAAAAATGCTGAATTATGGTAATTGTATCTTATTACCTGGTGTGTACTGTGCATGGTGAATAATCTATGATTAAAAATGTGGATTGCCTGAAGCAGCCCTCATTACAAGAGTAAAACTAATCATGAATGTACTGGTATAAATCACAGAAGTGACATACATAGAGTCTCAAGAGTCTGAAAAATTGTGAGGTGCCCTTCTTTATTATTATTTTAAATGAAACAGACATTTTCTACAATGATAGCTTTCTAAATTGGATACTGTGAAGTTCACTCCAGTTATGCAGTAAGTTCAGTGAGATCAGCCCAGCTTCACAGGATGGACTCCCTTGGATCTTAAAAGAAGAACTGACAAGCCTGAAGACTGTTCCCTCCCCTGTTAACCCTCCCCTGAAGAGACAGACAAGTGCATATTGCAGGCAACCATAGATCCCCAGCTATGCTTTCACCTGGTGAGACATGACCCTATGTTGATATAAAAACCATGTGACAGTGTTGTAAGATCATCAGGTCAGAGCTAACATATTTTGTCCCTCAGCAGAATTTATTATCTCAGCCTGAATACAACCACAGTTCTGCAAATTTTGCTCTTCTGGGAGTGCAGCAGAACAAGCTTGTATCTGTGTTTCTGGCCATATACACAATGATGCATTTCACACTGGCCATCCAAGGATGTCGCACCTTCTAGCCACAAAGGTATGAGCCCAAGTTCACTAAGAGTAAAAGATTACAATTCCTTTTTCCCATTGCCTCCTTTTGTTTACTGTAATTCCACTACTGCAGTTTCCCTATAGCTGCTGATTGCCTATATCTGTCATCTTTTTCCAAAAGGAAAACTACCATAGAAATCTTCATTTTTGCTTCAATAGATTCCCCTCTTACTTCTTGCAAATGTTTATTTCTAATGTTTAAAATGACATCCCACACTCACCATAACTGCAGAACGTGTTCCTCAGCCTTTTGAGGTACTCTCTTGGGCCATCTCAGAAACTTTTTCCCAAGAATGAGGAAAAGATCCCTCAGTCTTTTCCACTATATCAGGTTCTTTGGACATATCAAACCATTCTGTTGGGATGTTAACCACTGTCACGCAGAATACTAAATATCAGAGAGATGACTTCTACCATCACCTATTCTGTTGATATTCTAATCTCACTACAAGCTGGTTTTAGTTTTCTACAAAACATATAATTGTACTGATTTGTTTCAGAAATTTCCCTTGGGATTCTCTAAGTAGCATGTATTCACAGAGGAAAAAAATTATTTTTCATTTCTTTGCATTGATTGATGCACATTTATCATCTGTTGCAACCGGTAACTGAATAAGCAGAATGTTTTTGAAGTCTCTGTGCTCTTTCAGATCCTTTCACCAACATTAGTGGTGTTAAATGCTCTGTGTGACTTCTGATCCTGATTCATCTCATCTACAGGGGTGGAATAGGGCAGAGGAACTTGTTACAGCTTGCAGACTCTGAGATCTTCACCTGTGAAACTGTTCCCTGTTTGGTCAATCGGCCACCTGCCAGTGGAGAATAGCCAGAGCACTTTCAGAAGCAAAGCACACTGTCACCTTAGTGTGCCCTGCTGTGGAGAAATGCCCAGCTAGTGGTCATACAGAACACCATAAAAGAACAGAAAAGAGAACGTGCCTTTTATTTTCAGTTGACTGATACAAATTGGGCAAATACATGCAAGTATCTAAAGGTATATATTCATTTTGCACATGCGTGCATGTCAGAAAATAAAAATGTGTTGAGATGTTCACATGTACTCTGAAAGTAAGGCAGAGAAAAAGGGACTTAATAGGACTAACTGCTAATCAGCAATGCAAGTCCTCCTCAAAGTGATTCCTCTCCTCCCCTCCCCTCCCCTCCCCTCCCCTCCCCTCCCCTCCCCTCTCCTCTCCTCTCCTCTCCTCTCCTCTCCTCTCCTCTCCTCTCCTCTCCTCTCCTCTCCTCTCCTCTCCTCTCCTCTCCTCTCCTCTCCTCTCCTCTCCTCTCCTCCTGCCAACTTACTACACTTAAGCTACCAACAGTGTGTTAAGAGAAACTCTGAAAAATGCATTCTGAGGTTTTAAACTGAGCACTGTTGTGAAAGTTCATTTCCATGAGGCTTTGCTCTGTGTGAGTCTCCAGTTCCCAGGGAGTCAGTCCTCAGGGACTGCTCTTCTGTATTTCTTCCACAAGAAAAGTTCTCTCTCTGGCTGTTCTAAGCACTGGTATTTGGTAATGTGTGAAGCTTCTTTGACAATATGAAACTTGTTCTCAGGCATGTTTTCTAAACAGCTGCTCTCTTACTGATCTACAGTATCCTTCACTCCATCATGTGTTTTGTTTCTCTCTGGATTTTCTTCTGAAATCCTGTAAATAATACCAGGTTTACAAGTAATTCCCATGCTCCTACATAAGCAGCAAATCATAGATGTGAAGTAATGAAGTTCTTGCTATTTACCAGAATCTAGAATTCTGCAGTAAACTAATAAAGTTACAAAAATAAACTAAAAATGTGTAAGATCATAAGTCAAATTAATACTCTTATTTCCACAGGCAAATGGAAAAGAAATCTACAAAGTCACCCATAGCATGTGGAGTTAGACAAAATCACAAAGACCAAGGGAAACGTTTTCATTTTCCATTTTGTAGAAACATTTTAATGGTATAAATTCTATTAATCCAATAGATATAAATGTGAAGGTTCTTTACAAAGAAAAAAACCTTTCACGAGATTTTTCCTCTCTTCTACTATTATCGTGAATACCCTAAAATATAGTCCATCTGTAGTTATAGAAAATCACAAACAAGCAGGCCTTTAAATAGAATGCTAATTTCCACAAGAAAATGACATTTGTAATTTAAATATAAACTTTTCACATGAGGCTTATTAGCTGTGTTTTAATCTGCATTAGTCTGGTTAAATACCCAATTTCCCTTTTTTCTCCTGTGATTCTACCAGATTCTACTTTCTTTAGCTATTAGCAACAGTAATAGCAATTCCAGCACACAGTCATTTCAGGCTTAGCCATGTTTCAGGCTTCATGTTTAACGAATCCAAACATAACTAGGAAGGCATGAAATAGAAAATATAATAATCACAGAGGAATGGCAGCCCTCAAATAATGGTCCACAGTAAATCTTACATGTCCAGGTCCTGGACTGTTTCAAATCTACTTGGCCCATAACTGTAATTGTGAGGAAAACTAGCATTTGTTTTGCTGTGCTTTTGTTTAACCCTGGGAGAAGCAGAGAATTTCTCTGTGGCCTTCACCCTGACTTGCCAGCATCAACTGCTCCCAGTCAGTCCCTCAAACAGGTCACCATCACTGGTGCCTGCTGTTTCATCCTATTATCTGTGTACACATGTCTATTGGGTGAAGATGTCCAAGTTTTGGTAGCAGGGCGTTGCAGAGGTGTGATCCATGAGAAGAGGCCAGGGACTGCCCCATGCGAGACATAGCCAGTTCCAGCCAGCTCCAACAGACTGACCACAGTGTACAGCCAAAACCATCAGCCAAGCTGGCAGTGCCTCTTTGAATACATGTTAAGACAGGGCAGTCAGAGAAAGGAGAAGGAAACAAAAAGAGTGAGAAGCAGCAGAGGGAACACCAAGGTGAGAGAAGGAGAAGGAGGTACTCCATGATGGAGCAGATGTTCCTAGAAGGACTGCAGCCCATGAAGGCTGCATGCCAGAGCAGAGGAAAAGAGAAGGAAGGAGTGTCAGAATTAAACCACTGTGTTTTGACTGAAACCCACCCTCCACCACTCATTGCCTCACTGAAGAAACTGAGTGTGACCTGCAGCCTGTACCTGACCTCCTTGTTTTCATTTTGACCCACGACTCTTCTTGCTCACCCATTCTTCCTATTTTCTCCCCCAGTACAGCTGGGGGATGGAGGGTGGCAGTGAGCAGCTGGGTGGGAGGTTGGCAGCCAGATGGGGCCAACCCACCACAGTGTGTCATTGTTTGTGCCATGGTGAGTAACCACAAGGGCTACTTTTGATTTGTAAAATATTTTACTTCATTTTTTTCTTAAGGTAATTCCCATGTCACATTCTGTAACCCCCATTCTGCATCAATTCCTTATGTGCTCTGGCATTATCCTAATGAAAAGTACTGCTTGCTTTTTTGCTTGAAATTTTGAAGTAACAAAAAGTAGCCTTAAAAATACTCATATCATGTATGCCCAAAACTAGAGAGAACATAATCACAATTCCTTTATGTAAATTCTGTTGTGCCACCCTAGAACTCTGTCGGAAGGTGGAGACAGATGTGAAATCAGCATATAAATGCTTAGAATTTGGCCTTTGATCCTTGATCGTTCTTCTTTCTCCATGGGGAAACAGCACTTGATTGTTTTGATCCCCTGTTGTGAGCAATGAAAAGGAAAAGCCAGAAGATAAAATACAAAATTTAAGTAAAATATTTTAAATACTTTCCTTCCTACATACATCATCATTTCTAGGTAGGGAAGATGGCTCAAAGACAGCAGTAATGTTATGATATTTGTTGGCTGTGGCCCAAGACCTTCAAGAAATAGGCTCCAGAAGAGCCTTCTGAAGTCCCAGAGCATGGAATCAATCAAGAAACAGTTACAAATATTTTTTGTTACCACCTCTCTTTCCAAGAAAACATGGAAGGAAGGTTTTGTACTGAAGGGGCAGAATGTGCTCTTTCAAGATGTGAACCAATACAGCCAAGCTGTTCACTTTTTTCTTTTCTCCCCCTTTTTCCTTTCTAAGACTGCTACAGAAAAAGAGTTATACAAAACTAATCTATTTTTCCAGACAATAACATAACACCAAATAGGTATACAATATCTAGGCCATATCAGTATTAAGAAACAATGCTTAACAAAATAGAAAATAGCATAAAGAACATTTTAACCACAAATTGAATAACAAATAGAGAAAACTAGTGGTAAAGGTTGACTATTACAGGAATTAAAATTTCAGGAATAAACTCTCAACAAATGATCACATATAATACTGAAATCATATGAACACAAACCCTAAAGATGTAATGGTGTGGATGAATCTAGTGATATTAGATATCATAAGATCTGCAATACATGTGTGGGAAAGGAAAGTGATGACAATAGGAATTTGTCATGTTGCTAAACAAGGGAAATGAATGTAAAAGAAATGGTAATAGTGGTGATAACTCAGAAGAAGCCCTCAAGACTGTATGTAACAAGTGCTACCATTTCTTGCCTGCTTGGTTCTCCCCAGAGTAGACTGTGTAGTAATGCAGACACTAGTTGCTCACATGGTTTATTGCTTGTATGCATCTTTCTCCTCTCTCCAATCAGAAGTGTGCTCTGACTGGCAGAGGTTTTTAACCAGTTTATTTAATAAAATGGGTGTCTCTAGGACTTGGACCCTAAACTTCACCTTAGCTTCACAGTGAAACTTCTTCAGAATAATAAATCTCACCAAATCACAACTTACTAAATGGTAAGAGCCTGTTTCATTGCTATGTTGGACATAAACAATGTAGTATATTAAAGAAACTAAAGTATGCATAAGAAGTAGACTGTATATTGTCCTCAGGATACCAATAAAACAAACCATTATGTTGTCAGAAATATCAGTCACGTATGTGGTACACCTAGAGTTATAACTGGTTGATAGAAAAACATCTTGAGCAAGATCTGATAGGTATAACGTTTCTACAGGATAACATGGAGGCATATGTTTAAGTGTATGCAATAGAAAAAATGAAAATAGATCTCTTCACAAAGAAAATTCTGACCTCAAATTCTAAATAGATTCCTAACTACTTCTTCCAAAGAGTTTTCCATGTGCTGTTCTCCAAGAGCCATTCTGAGTAGTTTTGTTATAGCTACCTTTGCAGACATCATCAAAGTCCTAGATAATATTTAAAATACTTTCCTTCAGAAAAGATATTATCAAATATAAAGATTGCTTTAAATTCTTTGGTGCAGCATCTTAGAGTATTTTAGATCTATGAACAAATCAGTACCTGTCTAAGGAATCTGAAGGTGCACAAGTTCATGAGACCTGATGAAATGCATCCACAGGTCCTGAGTTAATTGGCAGATGGAGTAGCTAAGCCACTATCCATCATATTCGAGAAGTCATAGCAGTCCAGTGAAGTTCCCGCTGACTGGAAAAGGGGAAACATAACCTCCATTTTTAAAAAGGGAAAAAAAGAGACCCGGGGAACTACAGGCCAGGCAGTCTCACCTCTGTGCCTGGCAAGATCATGGAGCAGATCCTCCTGGAAACTATGTTAGGGCACATGGAAAAATAAGGAGGTCATTGGTGACAGCCAACATGGCTTCACTAAGGGCAAATCATGCCTAACAAATCTGGTGGCCTTCTACAGTGGGGTTACAGCATTGGTGGATAAGGGAAGAGCAACTGATGTCATCTACCTGGATTTGTGCAAAGCATTTGACACTGTCCCACACAACATCCTTGTCTCTAAATTGGAGAGACATAGATTTGAAGGATGGACCACTCAGTGGATAAGGAATTGGCTGGATGGTCACACTCAAAGAATTGCGGTCAACAGCTCAATGTCCAAGTGGAGAACAGTGACAAGTGGTGTTCCTCAAGGGTCAGTATTGGGACCGGCGCTGTTTAACACCTTTGTTGGTGACATGGACAGTGGGATCGAGTGCACCCTCAGCAAGTTTGATGACAACACCAATCTGTGTGGTGCAGTCGACATGCTGGAGGGAAGGGATGCCGTCCAGAGGGACCTGGACAGCCTTGAGAGGTGACTCTGTGCAAACCTCATGAAGTTCAACAAGGGCAAGTGCAAGGTCCTGCACATGTGTCAGGGCAATCCCAAGCACAAATACAGGCTGGGTGATGAGTGGATTGAGAGCAGCCCTGCGGAGAATGACTTGTGGGTATTGATGGATGGAAAACTGGCTATGAACCAGCAATGTGCACTCTCAGCTCAGAAATCCAACCATATCCTGGGCTGCATCAAGACAAGTGTGGTCAGCAGGTCGAGGGAGGTGATTCTCCCCTTACACTCCTCTCTCATGAAACCCCACCTGGAGTACTGTGTTCAGCTCTGAGGCCCCTACCATAAGAATGACATGGACCTGCTCAAGAAGGTCCAAAGGAGGGCCATGAAGATGATCAGGGCACAAGAGCACCTTCCCTATGAGGCCAGACTGAGAGAGTTGGGGTTGTTCAGCATGGAGAAGAGAAGGCTCAAGGGAGAACTTATAAAGGCCTTCCAGTACTTAAAGGGGGCCTACAGGAAAGATGGGGAGGGACTTTTTACACGGGCATGTAGTGATAGGATGAGGGGTAATGGTTTTAAACTGAAAGAGGGTAGACTTAGATTAGATATAAGGAAGAAATTCTTTCCTATTGTTACGGTTTGAACTCAGCCAGCAGCCAGTCGCCACGTGGCCAGCCATTCACCTCTCCCCTCCCCCCTCCCCAGTGAAATAGGGGAGGGATAAAAAGAAAATTCGTAGGTTGAATATAAGAAAAAGAATTTACTAATAGTAACAAGGAAAAACTGACAAGTGTGAATCCAAAATGGGTAAAATGCAGCAGTGGCTTACCGAGCGCGGCGACAGGTACGCAGCCCGCCCCCCCACTGCTGCAATCGGATCCCACCAGAAAATCCCACCAAAACTGCACAACAGAGAGAGCCTGGGTCCGCCTATATACACTGAGCATGATGTCACATGGTATGAAATACTCCAATGATTGATCGGACCCAGCCCTCTAGCTGTGCTCCCTCTCAGCCCAGGGAAAGTTAACTCTATCCTGGCCGAAACCAGGATTCCTATGAGGGTGGTGAGACACTGGAACAGGTTGCCCAAAGAAGTTGTGGATGCCCCCTCCCTGGAAGTGTTCAAGGCCAGGTTGGACAGGGCTTGGAGCAACCTGGTCTAGTGGAAGGTGTCCCTGCCCATGGCTGGGGGGTTGGAACAAGATGATCTTTAAGGTCCCTTTGAACCCAAACCATTCTATGAGTATATGAAGTGACCCTTTGCTTGACTATACTACAATATCTTATCTATCTGGCCACCACTGCCACAGCAGCAGGGACCATTATTGGAGATGTCATGCATGCTAACAAAGCTTTTTGTTACAGTAGCTCTAAGCTGTCCATAAACTGCTTTTAAGAAAAGGTTTTTCCATTTTATAAGTAAAATCAGTTATTTACAGAACATGGTTTTCTTCTCCATATTCCCAGAACTTCATAGTGTAGACTCAGTCACTATGGCACTGTTTGAAGCTGTACAAATGGGCTGAGCTCTACAGATTGAGATGTCTTAGTCTGTGCTCCTAAATCCATCATTAGGTATAAGGTGTGAGACTCTACCCCCTACTACCACCATGTTAGGCTTTTCAGCCTAGCCAGGTTTAATGAAATGCACAGTTTCACAGCACTTTTAAATATCAGATTGTTTAAGTCTTTAGATACAGAGTAGATAAACCTCAGGAATATCATTCAGCAAACACCTGTGATTTTAGTTTTTTACTTCCTTTCGCAAAGCAATGCTAGAAGTGAGGTAGTATACAATAGTTCCTCTATCTCAACCCTGTTTACAATAGCCAGCACTTCAGTGCTGTCATAAGCAAAAGAAATACAGTCAGAATGCCAGGAGCAGCTGCCATGTTGGGAACAGATAAGGTAGAGTTGATCAGTGAAGTTCTTCTCACTGAAATCTTGCAGAAGCTGTGGATCAAGCTGGGTCCTGAGCCACTGCCTTCCCAAGAACAAGGGTCCTTCCCCGAGCAATGGGAAAACTTGCTTCACAGCAGCTGGAGGAACTGAGCAGAAGCAACTTGGTGCTGACTGGCCTCATGCTGTGTGGGGCACAGGCTTCCAGCAAATTTCTGTAGGCATGGGAGCTGCCATCTCCTATGCAAGAGGACTCTGTATGCTCCCTCCTCTAGGAGAACATGGGTAAGACACCTCTCCTCATCTCTTACATCCAGGGTATTACTCATAGGTAGGAGCCTAGACACGGTGTCGTGGTTTCAGCTGGAATAAAGTTAATTTTTTCCTAGTAGCTGGTATAAGTGCTGTGGTTTGGATTTAGTATGAGACTAATGTTGATAACACACTGATGTTTTAGTTGTTGCTAAGCAGTGTTAATACTGTCAAGGACTTTTCAGCCTCTCAAACTGCCCTGACGGTGAGCAGGCAAGGGGTGCACAAGGAGTTGGGAGGGCACACAGCAAGGACAGCTGACCCCAACTGACCAAAGGGATATTCCATACCATATGACATCATGCCCAGCATATAAACTGGGGGGAGTTGGCTGTGGGACATCACAGCTTGGGCATTGGCTGGGCATTGGTCAGCAGGTGGTGAGCAATTGTATTGTGCATCACCTGTTTTGTATATTCTATTATTATTGTTATTATTTTCCCTTCCTTTTCTGTCTTATTAAACTGTCTTTATCCTGTCTTTATCTCAACCCACAAGGTTTACTTTTTTTTCCAATTCTCTCCCTCATCCCAATGTTGGGGGGGGGGGAGCAGCTGTGTGGTGGTTTGTTGCTGGCTGGGGTTAAACCACGACACACTGACATAGTTCTCTATTGATCACAATCCTTGGCCTATGTCAGACACAGCAAAGCAATGAACATCAAAATATTCACTGAGCTGGGTTTACAAGATGCTCTTCCTTCACTGGACGGTAGAAGGAGCAATGAGAGCTCCAGCTCCCAGAAACTAAACAGAAAGAAACTTATTCTTTATAATGCCAGGAATAAAGAAAATTTCTTCCCAGTTCTAGTCTAGAGGGGACTAGAGCAAAGTTGGTTCAGCATAATTGTTGTGTACATTATATAAAGAAAGCACTGTAACTTTGTAGGAAAAAGTGTATGTTTGGTTGGGGTTTTGTTCATCCAGTAATGGCAGCACTTCCTTCAAGGGAACGGGGGTACCATTGGCTAACAATTATTGAAAGCATCAGCTGCAATAGAACAGGAACAGCTCCTAATAAACATCCATCAAAAAGCAATCATCTGCATTATTGAAGTGAAAGCTACATAGGATGTTTGGTAGTAATTATTAATTTTTGATATAACAAAACATATATTAACAAACTGAGATTTTATTTCATTAAAAATATGTTCCATCCTTTTCTCTGTCCCCTCCCTCTAACACATTTAGTGATGGGAAGGATATTTAAATACCAAAACTAATCTTAGATCACTGAAAAGCAGGACTCAGGCTGGAAGTGTCCAAATGTTATGATATTTTGATGGATGCCCTCTACAAGAAAATCCCACCAAACAAAAACCAAAACCCAACAAAATGACCAACAAACAAAACACAAACAAATCACCACCTTCTATTCACTAACAATGTGATAAATAGTCTCAATACAGGATTTGAGGATTGGCCGACCCCCAGGATTCAAACTGGTCCTCATTTCTCCTGTCCCATAGTCCTGTTACTCAGGAATGTCAGTGGTGGGGCCAGGCAATGTAACTTAAACAATCATTTCCCATGTCTCTTGTAAATAAGAATCATTCTCCAGCACTGCTGACATTCTGTCTTTAAAAAATTTTCCTTTACATGAGAAATTTTTTTGAGAATTTGAACTTCATGCAATTCTCTCTTTACTAGTCATGTTATCACGTAGGATTTCAGTAAGTATATCAGAGAAATCAACAAGAAAATCAGATTATGAGTTCAGAGACTTCCCACAAGGTTTTGCATTAATCCCTACACTGAGAACAGTAACTCCTTTGAAAGCAAAAGGAAACAACTGCAGACTTCGTTCCACAAGTGAGTATGGGTTCAAATCCACCCTCAGGAGCACTTCTGAATCCCATAAATATTAGAAGAATGGCTCAAGTTTGCATACAGAAAATGACCCTGCTGCTTTTTAAAGTATTCAGTAGGGAAGTAGAGCCAACAAGAATGGAAATGGCATTCTTTTAACAAGCTGATTATTTAATACAAAGCCTCTTTGGGGAAAATAAGCAAAGGCACTGCCAAACTTACTGAAATTTCACAAGGGTTTAATGCCATATAAGCTGTTTTTCTTGGGGATTTTGGTTTTTTGGGTGTTTTTTTTTTAATCTATAAGAGAGTCGTCTCAAAGTTGGATAAATGTTGCAAAAGAAGCATTCACTCAGACTCCAAATGACTATTGAAATTTAGTATTTTTAACCCCCTGATATTTATGAGTTTCTATCAATGCCTATAAACTCTCACATATTCTCATCTCTCACATATACTTTTCACATAATGCCTGTACTGATAAATGAGAAAGGGAACATGAGGTCCCTGAGAAGGAACTGGGGAAATGAGAAGAGGTATGAGAACAAGATATTTCACTATTTGTCACATGATCATTTATGCCCTCTTTGAAGGTCTCATTCCTCTAAACAAGAAGCAAGGCCAATGTAAGATATTGATATGCAGCTCTACAACACATAAAAAAGCATCCTTCATAAAGTTCGTATTTATGAAATAGTTTTAGTTTTGTACAAAGCAATAAATATTCACAGAAGTAGACGTGCCTTTGCCTGACAATTTGGGCATAAGTAATAATGAGTCCTAATTATGGTAAAATTTCTAATTGCTACAAATGCTAAGCAGGTGGCCATGGATATCACACACTGACTCCCAGTTTGAAAATATTTAAGATGTTTTCTAATCAAAATCTTCCTCAACTCTCTCCTCAGTTCCTAGTTGAAAAGCAAGTCCTGTTAAAAGAATTTTTTAAAAATTTGGCACAAATAGCATATAAACAATAGCAGATTTTTGCCCACATTGGAGACTTACACTGATGTTGGTTTATGTTATCAGATGTAAACATTTGTTCTCTCTAGAAAGCTTAGGAAACAATAAATTCAATACCTGAGCACAGATTCTCTTTATGCCAGTGGCATGGTAATTAACACTTTTTTTCCAGTAATGCACACATGTGTGCACACACATGCACGCAAACACACATGCAGAGTAAGAAGCAGATTTTTGCCTTGCCAAGTCTGCTTTGTATCATTCTCACACCACAAAGTAGACTGACACCAAATCAAACAAAGAGCACCAGTAGAAAAACAGGAGAATTTCCTGAGGAAATAGGACTGAAATAATGGTTAGCAGAGGGGTCTGGCTGAGGAAATAAGGACTGTCAAGCTCCATGTGACTGTTGTCTTATAAAGTATCCTAAAGAACACTTCCTTCCATTGAAACATAATTTAGATAAACACTGCTTTTGTCTGTCAGCCACAGTCTGGGCTGGGCTGTGCATCACTGAGGATGGAGCCTTTGAGAATCAGCTCTTTGGAGGGCAGCTGGTGTGTGCCAACATTTGAAATGTTAGCAAATTCTAAGAACAATTTGGTGGTGGAGTCTCTCAACATCAGGCAACCACAGAATGTTTACAGTCTTCTCAGCCATTCCCACCCTAGATCTGTTCCTGAAACAAGTGTTTGCACCAGTTTCCGCAGAGTATAAAAGCACAAACATTATAGATGACTTGTTTCTCATAAGCCAGAAGAAATTATTTTTCCACAAAATGAAGTCTACAAATATTTTTTCTTCTAAGTCTAAAGATTATTTCCTAGGGTTGAGACTGATTCATGGCAATGTTGACCATGTTGGTAAGCTGAGGATCACGTTCACTGATCTTGTGTGCAACGTAGAGATCAAAGTAATCCAAAATCTATCACAATGGGTCTTTTTTTTCCCCCTCCTCAAAACTGTGAAGGAACTGCTGACCATTAACTAAAAAATTACTGAAAACATTATTTCTAAGATATCAGCTGAGAGGCTGGTGTTGCTTGCCCAAAGAAAACCACAGTTTCTCTTTTGTTTCATAGGAAAAACAATAAATCACTGTAAGAAGTGGCAGGCAAGTCATCTGTGTTGACCATTAACATAGGCTATGCTGCAGTCTGAACAAAACAGATCACAGGAAATACACAGAAAGCCACTTGTGGCAGCAGCAATTGACCTGACATTACAAGTGAGATAGAAGAACAGAACTCTAGTTTATGCCTTAGTTATAATTGTGGTTTAGCTGGATATCAGGACTGTCCCTGTGTGCACACTCAGTGTCCAGGAGAGTGTCCAGGAACTCCACAGCACATCCCTGCATAGACAAGACACTCAACTGGCTTGAGACAATGGACTGGGCTGAAACAATGTGACAGACCCAGCTCATCACCACCTTCATCACAAGGCATTCGACTAACTCTTGTAGGACATCTTCAGGTGGTGATTTCAGACAGTCCTGAAGATTCCCCCTAGGCAACTCCTGCTGTACCAAGATGAATTTTTTATTTACAACAACCTGGGTGAAGAATCTGGCCCTTCCAGGTGGTTCTTGTGGCAGAGCAGGCATACATTAGATACTTGTAAATAGTCAGTAGAAATGGTTCCTGCAAATGTAGAAACAGTTTTGTAAATGGGAGTTGGAGATAATTCAGTTCTGTGATTCTGTGATAACCTCTAGCAATGGATGATACATGTGCTGGAGCTGTCATGTAGGACCACAGTCCAGCTAGGTTATAAGAAGTGAGCAGAACAGCGCTTTGGGTAATATCATCTGTGACTCTCACAACAGATTCTGATTGCCACCCAGACAGCAATGACCATCCTGTTCAAGAGATTTGATTTCCCATGCAAGTATTACTTTATGCCAAGATAGATTACAGTTTTTAGCAAACACTCTGCCCATGGGTGTCTGTGCAGCACTAGTTTTGGTGTAACCTAGACCAGGTGTGATAGATGAAAACATTCCCAAAGAGACAAATGGCATAGTGGAACAGAAGTTGGCTCAAGCAGGACAGAGAGCAGAGTAAGCAGAAACACTACTTCAGAGAAGTAACATGTGCTGACATTTGAGCAATAAATTGCAAAAGTATCGGGTCTTTCATGTTTTTTTTCACTTAGTTGATTTGTTCATAGCATATTTGGATCCATTAGGAGAGAAATTTATCCTTCTGAAGATGACGTTGAAAGGTCTTGGACAAACCTTAAGCATTGAGAATGACTTCCCCCCACAATCAAGATATTTAGCACTGTCACCATCTACTAGTTTCTTCTGGACACTAGTGACTGGGATTTTTTCTTTCTATTCCTACTTTTTGCTTTTCTTCCCAAAACCTCTGTAGGAATTCAATTTCTATAGAAGCTTTAATTTTTGTTTAACAAGATCATTGTTAATGTTTCATGATAATTGCTAGTTACTTTTTGTGTTACAAATTAACTTCAGTGAACACAAGGCACATAATTCATGAAGGTCTTTTTTGGGAGATGGAAAAAATAACTGACTGATATGGTCAGTTCTTGAGAATGTTGCAAAAAGCATCAGGGTAAGGACAAAGCAAGGCCTGCCCTTTCCGCTTTTAATTATTCTCTATCATTTTTGGTGGATGATGACTTTCTCGTCTAAACTACCAATAAATAAAGGCTTTTCTGCTAGTTATGCAGGGAATCAACTCCTGATCTCCTCATCTACACGCTTTCATACATGAGCTTTCAAACCCTGTGGGAATACTGTCACTTTGTACTATGGTAAGAGACAAAACCCTCACTGATTTTTTTTCCTAATTTGGCAGGGAATTGGTAATTACGTTGTATACACTATAAACTAGCTAATCTGTTCCTAAATTTTTGTCATATAAAGCTGCAGCTGCTAATCTGCAAAGAAAGACATTTCTTCCAATTTTCAGATCAGTGAGTAGTCTCTACACCATAGAAACAAATTCACACTACTGTAACAAATGCTGTTTATCTGTTTGCCCATGTAAAATCTTAAGCATCAATGTATGGAGGCTTCTCAAGCACAGAAGCTGCGATAAGATTTCGTTGAAATAAGTGCCACTGGCCTTTTAGCTTCTATGAAATACTCAGGTTCAATCGCTGTTAAATACTAAAGCAATTTCCCTTCCACACAAAGAAGATGCAGAACTTCTGGCACTTTTTACTAACGTTTCTGTTCTCACATATCAATGTATGATCCTAAATGATTTAATGTAATAAAGAATTCTTTGCACAATGGAGAGAACTGTTTTTGACTAACATAATGAAAAACTGTCTAAATATATTAGGAAACAAAGGAAGAGGGAACCAAGGGGGTTTTGCTGCAAATATTTCATACCTGCATCTAGATATATAGTATGTGTGCATATATATATACACACACATAAGATAGATTTATACACTTTTTGAACATTGGCAACATACTTGTTCATCCTTAATTGTAAGTTATCTTCTCAGGGACTAAACAGATTTACATATGTTTGAAAGTTTCACCCCAGGCCAAAAGGAAATTTATTGTAAGAAACTGATCCACTTTAAGAAGCATGTACAATTTAACATGATTGTATCACTGGATTTCATTATGTAAGAGAACGTACTGACAGGTACCATAATGGGAATAGGAATAAAAGAAATCTTCCATTAAAGCCGTCTTAGAAGGCTGAAGTTTATTCAGCCTACAGCTGTGCTGTACTAGGATAATAGCCAGAATGAAGCAGGCAAGGAAATTCTGACAAAGATTTCAGAAAGAACAAGTCATTTTTGACAAAACCAGGCAAGAGAAAGAGAACATTTATGTTCTTTAAAGAGCCAGAAGTTTGTAATACCATAGAGCAATAGAAATTTTACAGTGTCATCCATCTGTTGCAGGAGCCTGTGATATCATAACTACCAAAAGTTTCAGGACATACTTTCAATATACAGTTACTTTCCCTCTGAGTTATTACCGACAAGAGTAATTGTTGAATCTAGGTGCAGAAAATTTAATTTGGCCTCTTGGTAGAATTTTATCAGAGTGGGGACCTCTTCCATAGTTCTACCAAAAAGACAGAAAAATAAAGGAAAAGTTTTCTGGTACCACTCACAGGCACACACACAGGCCACACTATCACTTTCATACAATTTTAGTGCAGTGGCTGGACTGTAATAGCTTTTAGATACCTGTACATTGTAGTGCAAGATGTAGTACATTATTGTTTGTGACACCCTCAAACACCAATTTACTAGGCTACAGATTGCTCTGAGCCCAATAAATCTTTACAAACCCATCTAGAGCGGCTGAAGAACACTTTCCTCCCCCTCTTTCTCCCTTCCCTTTGGTAGAGCTGGGTGGGTTTTTTTTGCAAGTGTTCTCCCTCAGATTCTGTCAGCCTGGGGTATTGAATTTTTCTGTTGTGTAATGATGGAGAAAGGCCTAGAAAGCTGTTCCAGCTTTGTAATGCAATTCACATTGAGAAGAGTCAGTTATTTATGTAGTTAAAAGGAAGAAAGAGGAAACAGTTATCTCACCAGCTAGGTATATTATTACTATCTTATTTTAAATGCTATGAAAGCCGTAAAATAAAGCCAGTTCCTAGGGAGAAATGGCTTTTACTCTCACTTCCTCAGTTTCTACATGCAAAAGACTATTGCAAGCAGCTGGAGCTCCACCTATCTCTAAGTGGGAGCTACATGCACTCTACAGTGTGTTATCTTTAAAGTCAGGTAAGATCAAGAGAGATGTTCTGGCTGTGTCTACACAGATACTCCCATCAAACAGCTCTCCAGCTAAATTTCAGTTTTCAGGCATTCTAAATTTGCATCTGCACTGCTGAGTTTATTGCACATTAAGCTCATCCATGCAGCAGGCAATTTTTTAGGCCTAACAACAGTTTTCTGCTGTCGATATGTACAATTCTATACTAACCAAAGCTATCAATCCTGGTTTTATGGGGGGGAGGGGGAAAGAAAAAAAGAAAAAAAAAAAGTCTCCATTGCGATGAGATTCTCTGCATTTCCTAATCACTTCAAGCAATTACTTTTGCACATTTTTGGCTCACAGGTGCAGAAACTGTACCATTCCCCCTCTGCCTCACTGTGTATGTTTGATTATTTTTGTACTGCTTTCCCAGAAGTTATTGACAACATGCTGACAGTGGGGAATACACAACATCTCACAGAGACACTCTGGGAGTGCATGTACAAGAACACATTTTCCACGTCACTCTCATTGAATTTACAGCCCAATGTACTGAGAACAAACAGCAATCTGCTGCTCACCATCAGAGACCTCAACATCCATCCTTGAGAGAAATGTCTTAAAAGCAGATAACTTCTGTAATTTTAGGTTCTGCTTCAAGCAAGCAAATGATGAGAACAAGCTGCCAATAGCTGTGCAGAGACAGAAAGAATCAGTTAAACTACAGAAACCCTCTAGAGGGGAAGTTGGTAGTCTGCTTTATTTACAAGGCTGGGGAGGAAGGCAAGAGGTTGATTTTTTTTTTAGTCTGTTTAGGTAAGTATGGTTTTCAGGACTGACTGGTACATCAGTGAAATAAAACTAATACATTTTTTAAAAAGCTAAACTGAAAGCTGATTCAGTTGTCCAGGAAGGCAAAACCTCTCTGAGAATGCTAGAAAGCTGTCTCCTCACTGAACTTCGGACTAGTGGTTCTAACAAAAGAATAGTTACTGTTCAAACTCAGCATGACTCAGGGCAATCCCAAGCACAAATACAGGCTGGGCAATGAGTGGATTGAGAGCAGCCCTGCAGAGAAGGACTTGGGGGTATTAGTGGATGGAAAACTGACTATGAGCCAGCAATGTGAGCTTGCTTTATTCAACTCTTTCCAGTTCTAATCTCCCAAAATCAACATATCTCACCTGCTAAAATTAACCTCTCTCCTTTCTATGAGCACATTAGTTGTGTTCACACGAGTTAGTCAGCTGTAATTAGCCCACAGGCACCTCTAGCCACATAATGACACTTGATTTCTCTTTAATGACAGAAAAAAGTCAAATCCAATAGGCTAAATTTTAAAGGTGAGTTCAAGTGATCACCTGTGTTGAGGTAGGAGGCATTGGTGGAATTCTTCTTGTCACTATTTGGTTGAGTTCCACCCAAATGTGAACAGCCAGTTCCAAATTCAACTATAGCTAATTGTTCCTCTTCAGGGAACTCCTTTCAAAGACACTAGTCCCAACTCCCCATTTGTTTACAGTAAGTAATTTGTCCACATGGCACAAGGAAGGACAGATATATAGTGAGAGGTAGTGAAATGTTTCTTATTTCTGCATCCTAAAGAGAGAAAAATGCTAAATGACCTCTTCCTTAGCATCTGATTATCTTCTTTCCTTATGAGCAATGAGACAGAAAAAAATAAAATTAAAAAGGTTTAAGAGACATAACATAACCAAGAATGTTTATCTGAAGTGCAATGGAAGGCTAAAAGCTTCATAAATATTTTCAGGAAAGGATGCTTCCATATGCAGAGGAGTCCCTTGTTAAAGGCTTAGAGAATTTTGGAGCCCAAATTGGGGATGTTTTAACTGACTTCCAAAGTAAGTAATGCCAGGGACTAGAGAATCTGAATTGTTCTTTAAGTCGGTGACACTTAAAATCACTTAATCTGGGAACTGGCTGAACATCAGGCAGCATGAACCTACCTTTAAGTCCTCTTTAAGATCAAGCATAAGACATTAGTCTCTTGGCCAACACAGCTGAGGGTTTTTGCAACACATAGAATAAAATCTGTTGCCAACATTGTGAAACAGCAGTTGTTGGGAGAGGGTGGTATCTCATCTGTCTTGTTTTACAAGCACAAAAGAAAACGAAGAAAGGAAAGAAAAGTCAGTTATGAAATTACAAAGACTTTTTTTTAAAAGGAGGGAGACATCAATGTCTTTTTATTTTCTTTTTTCTGCTGTGATTTTCCAACTCTTTCCCACTGCTGAACTCAGGTATCAATTTGCAACTAACTCAAGCCCTGTGGGCTGCGTGATGGGTGCTCTGAAACCCTTCAGGCTAGGGCCAGCAACAGATCTCTGTTCAGATTGTTCAAATTGATTTTTCTGAACACACAAGCAGACTAGGGAAAGAAGGCATATACTATACAGGGTAATCTAAGCAGAATGTACTGAGGGAAAAAAGATAATTCCTAACATGTATAAAATTCTGACATTTAAGTGTTTGTTTTTGCCCCAGATCTGAATGCAAAAGTTTAAATATAGAGATTTGTGGGAGATGCAAATTCCTTACGTCCCCTCAAAGAATCATTTCAAAAAAGAATCAGAGCATTTTCTTTCAAAACTGTCAGAACATTCTGAAGTGATATATATGTATGCCTAGAGTTTATGATATAAAAGAGCTTTAAACATTATCAAAACAAAAACACTTGAAGGTTTATTCACTGAAAATTGTTAAAATGAAAAATCTTCCTATTTCAAAGAAACTGTCTTTTTGGATAAAAACTTTTTCCATTGAAAAATCTTTGTCTAGTTCTACCTACAAGTCAGTGAGGGAGATTTGCTTTCTACTGTGAGCCAAATCTGCAATTAGGCAGAGGTGAATTATCACTCTTTGGGAAGCCTTGGTTTTGTAATACATTCCGTGTGTACAGCACTTCTTATCTGGCAATCTCAAAATATTTTGCACAGGTTACAAACAGGAGCACACTGCACCTGTACCAACATGAAGTTTGTTCCTGGCTGTTCCAAATCTGGAGCCTCAATCCCCCCTCAGATGCATGACGTACATGATGTTTCATATCCAGTCTTCTCTCCAGAGTCAATTCAACAGTTCTCTTGTCAGGAAATCCAGCCTAGTGCTTGCTGTAGTTCTGCCCATACATATAGGATGGACACAACCGTGGTGATCTTCTCTGCAATTTGAACCAAGCTGGGTCTAAGGGGAGTCGCCCAGGTGGCAAAATTGGTAGAGGCAGTTTGCTGTCAACCTACTTCCTACTTACTTGTACCCTATTCGTTATTTACACAAGGCAGTGCCAGAGCTACAGTTTCACAGAAACTCTGCACTAATTTGAACAACAAAAGACGTGAGAAATAGTGGAAACATCGTATTTCAGAAATCTTGAGGGTTGGGTAAGAGAGAATTCAGAAGGTCTCCTGTCACCTTCGAGATTTTCCATGTCTGCCTGTCCAGGACGTCAGGCCCACAGGATGACACTGAAATATTTCTGAAGAAATATGCCTTCATTCTCTCCCTTTCTGTGGGGGAGAGTTAGAAAGGAAAGGAACCAAGGAGCTATTTTTCCCACCCTTTTCTCGGAGAAGGTTTTGTCTTGACTGCCCTGTGGACTTCTTTTTTCCTCTCACAGTTCAATCATTACTCTTTAATAAGCTTTTGACATTAAAATAACATTCAGGATCATTACTCTTTCTTGCTTCTATCTAGAGCTGAAAGCCCTCATCAAAAGGATGCACTCGTTGCGACAAGGGGAAGTCATTCTTCCGCTGTGGAATGACATTCTATATATTCCATAAAATACGTTAATTATAGTTTAATATCTGTCCCGATAAACATGCTACTGACTCTCCCCAAAATCCATTGTCTTAGACCAGCTGAAAGAATCCCTGCCTTTGCCTTCTGAGATCTGTAGCATAGATCTTGTGCAGTATCTCCTTATGAGATCATCAGGTTTCATCCAGATACTAGTCTACTGAATTGAAATCAAAACAGACCACTCTCAATTTCATGGTAGGCTTATATTAGGGCAATATACAATATTGGAGTGATATTAGGGAGGTACAGAAGAGACTCACTGTTGGAAATGAGTATTCCTTTCTTAGGTAGACCACGGCAGCCACAGGAAAAATGCAGATTGCTCCTGCACTAGAAAATTTCATCATGACTAGTCTAAACTTAATCATGAAATTAAAACCCATCACTTTCTTCTTTTATAATCCTCTTCCACTTTCACATTCATGTGATTTTCCAAAACGACAAAGTTTGACTATAAGGCTGACAGAAAATTCATTGCAATTGAAGGTGTTTGGACCTGCTGTTTATCTAGCAAAAAATCCTTGCCAGTCCCACCTGCCAAGCTTTTGTCAAGTCTATTGCAGACATGGTGTTTCCTCCACTCTATGGCCGTAACTCTGAGCATGCCAGCTACTTTTACACAGTCAGCTGAATCCTCATCTGGGCAGAAATATTGGCCATGCTGAAGCTGATGTCATTGACTCTGAGGATTTTGGTCCAGTCAGTGTTTCACCCCAGGTTTCTGTCACTCCCATTAGCACCTATCACCTTTTTGTCACAGCTGCTGCAAGCAACTGCTATGTGCTTGTCTAGCTGGGCTTTATATTGTCACTCACCAAGAAGCTATATGCAGTGTTAGTTGTTACTTTTTGATGTCTTCTACCAAAAATAAAAGTAGTTTCTGTATGGATTAATTGGTGATAAATAATCTTCAGTCAGTGTATTTAATTGTCTGGAGGATGCAAATCAATCTCTCTCACAAAAAGCTGCTTGAAACCAAATCAGCCTGAAAAGATCTTTTCCTTTAAATTACAGTGGTGCTCAGTCTTTCTCAGATATTGTAGCTCAAGTGAATTACTGGAAAGAATGGATACTGAGAACAAAAGAAAAATGATTGGCGAGAATAGAGGCTGATAGGATTGAAATAAAAACCTTCCAGTGGGGAGGCCTGAGCATAACTGCACGTCTTTGCATATTTCCCCAAGGAAAAAGGTAACAAATGGTTTTGGCAGGAGGGAGGCATTTTAAGGTAGCAAAATAAAAGGGTCATGTATCAAACCAAATTGTGTTGGCTTTGAGATGTATTAAATCTTTACATGATCTTGTTTTTCTTTGCAAAGCTTTTTTTTCTCTTTAAAGAAGCTGAAGACTCAACACTTGAGTTTCTTTGATAATAATTACGCACTGCGTATTTCTGCATTTCTGCCTGTATGCATTGTATGTAAGGTTATAACATCCCCACAAAAGCAAACTTCAATTTAAGAAAACAATAAGGTTGCAAAGACTGTAAAATCAAGCAAAATTATGAGATGCCAAAATTCTGATTGTTTGTACTTCCTTAATTGAATCTCCCCAAATAAAGCATGGGAAATAGCTTCTCATTGCATACTCACACATACCCACAAACCTATAGTTTCTTTGTCTCATACACTGAGCAAAATATTTTCCATGAATGAGTAGCTTTAGCATTTGGCTAAAATAACACAGAACGGGAATTACATTGAAGAGGCATCTAGTATCAGGCCCACTGTGTGAGTCAAACAAACAGATTTAAAAATGCAAAATTCATAAGAGGAGACAAAAGGAACAACCACACGAAGAATGCAGGAAAGAAGTGAAGTGAAACCAAGAAAGAATAGAGAATAAGGACGGAAAGGGGAGGAAACGAAGCCTGTGGTAGAATGTGTTACAGAGAGAACTACTTGTTCACTCGTGGGAATTGAGTGGGATTCAAAAAGCTGAAAAATGGTCAACTGCTTAAGGACTGGAGAGAATCCTGGAACTGGCAAAAAAAGACATAGATTCTCTCAAAAAATAGTTTTTATACATCTGCAATTTTCACTAGTCCATGTTTTGTCAATGCAACATCAGTCGGCTACCCATTATAAATCCTGAAGCATTTCCCTCATGCTTAAATTCTTCAGTTTAGACAAACAACCTAGCGATCATGCAGTTCCCTATCTTGCCCCTTTTAAAATCTGCTGACAGTGTATATTAAGGCAGCAACATTTCACTGCTCTTAAACAAATCTGTGACACTTTTTCATTCATTGTTTAAACTCCAGTATCCTACAGTCATGCAGAGAAATGTAAATCTCCTCTTGCCGGCTCATTTAAGAAAGCTCTGGAGGGGACAAAAACTTATTCCTTCACAAAAAGTAATATTCCATAAGGATTCCAAACAGAAGGAGAAAACCAACCAAAAAAAAAAAAAAAAAGAAAAACCCCACACAAACAATTTTGTATCCTGAGGCCCAGTTTTCCTGGAACATATATAAAGACTTTTTTGCACCTCTTGACAGATGATTCAGGACCCTTATATTCCAGTCTTATTCAAATAAAGGAACAACATACCCATCAACGTTCAAAATGTCACCCAGACCTTGATACATGTGAGCAGCATACAGTCTGCTTTATGTGTTTAAAGCATTTTCTTCTACCAGAGTTCATTATTCTCAATGAATATAAGACTCCAACAGTCAGTGATGGGAAAACCACAGGGAATGAAATACTTTTAGGCATGTACAGAGCAACTGTGTCTAATACCCTCATCAGACTTTCACACTGGAAGAGAACAACAGCTACCATATGGACAAATAAGGACCAATCTTCAAGTCACCCTCTGTTCAACGGAAAATAATTTGCAGTAGGAAAGGCCCCCTCAGGATATCAGAAGGCTAAGCTGGCACTGTGTACATACGTCCAATTCAGCCATGCACAAAGGAATTATTCTGACAACTAGCATGAAAAACCCAGCAAAACAAAACAATTAAGCTCTACAGTTGGGATCTCTCCACAATGAGCAATAGCTGTAAGACTGTTGCCGGCTCAGCTGCAAGCCTTTGGCCCCTCCAGCCCACTGCCTTCTGCTTTCCTTTTTTACACACTTCCAGAAAGTGTTCCCATCCTCAGTCCCCTCTGGGGCACAGCAGTCTCTTCATAGGAAGCTCTTGCCAGGACTTTCCAGAAGATTGGAATGGTTTACATTCATGTGCAAGATGGGGAAAGCAGATTAGTGCTGGAATGTTACGTGCAGATAAACTGGGGGCAGTGTTGAAACCAAAAGATGAGCTGAGTTAGCTGCTTGATACTGTTTTCTGTCTTCCCTTGTATTTGGAAAAAAAAACAAAGAGAGAGCATGAGGCAAAATTTTTCATTTTAAACAAAGACTGATTTGAATCTGCCATTCCTAACCAGGCACTCCCATTACTGGTTATTTCCTAACTGAGGGTGATCTTGGATCAAAACTTTCCTTTAGCCAAAAAAATAAACCTCTTATCACTCAGTTAAGTATTTTCATTCTATAGTGAGGCTCTCACAATCCTTCCCCTGAATGGTGCTTCATCTTACACAGAATAATTACCATGCTTTGCATAAGCAACAGAGAGAGTCCTAGTTGTTAGTCCACTCACCCAGGAAGGAGAAGATCAGTTATACTTAATATTCTCAAGAGATACAGCACTTAATATTATAATTTTTAAAAGATAGAGAGCAAATCATTGCTAGGACCACCATTCCAATTAATCTAAATACAGGGTTGTCCCACGATATTCAACCACCAAGTGATGGAAAAGAACACCTTTCAAGGGGATCCCTTAAAGATATTTCTCAGCTCTCTTTTATTTAGCTATGCCTTAGTTCCACAGCACAGCATAACTCATGCCACATATTCATTTAACTTTTATTTTATTCAGGGAGCAACATATTATGGTCTTTTAATCATTTTTGTACAGCTTGGATGAAGGTATTCAATAAATACCATTCAACCCTTAAACAGATGTACAACATCCTTCTACTATTTCTGCAAAATAAACTATAATACATTTATCTGGATACAGTCTATTCATTATCCACAGCTAACAGCCTTTCCCCTCCCACCTTCCCACTTCAAAGGATGGATGCAGTGATCCTGTTTCTCTTCACATCTTAATTTCCCATCCATCCAGGATCTCTTTCTACACTAACAACTGTTGTGCCAGTTCCTACATATAGAGATGATGACAGAAACACCCAGGCTTTTCAAAACATATCAGCACCTACTCTTTAGGCCTTCAGACATGCAGTCATTGAGCAGTCTCCAACCATCTAAATAGTTCCCTTTCTCTCCAAAAATCCACAGAAAACCTCAGAAGCCAGGGAGACAGAATTAACCTCCCAGAATAGCAAATGAAATCACAGTTCAATTATAATTTTTAACAGGTAGAAACATCAGTGACTATAAAGCAAAAGCAGAAAGCAACTATGGCCCAAATCCTGACTAGTGCTGCTACCCATACTATATTATTAGTAGTATCTGTAATGGATTGCTCTTGAAAAAAAGGCATTAGGTGTCTTGATATTTGGGTAGGAAGACAATGGTGTCTAGCAGTACACAAACTTGTTGTACAACGATGATCTGGGATTGCTGATGGTGTTTGGGCAGGACAACAGCAAACTCTTCAGATAGCCAGGAATCAGACAGGTCACGGTGACCCTAGCTATTTGTTAATACGGAATACATCAGAATTGTATCAACAGAGTAAGATAGCCCAAATATAGTGTGAGAGTATAGATATGTAACCATGTATGTGTGTGTATGTGTATACATATCTCTTGTATTTTTTTCAATTTAGGAAATGAAACTAGAAACAGTAACAAGGATTAAGTAGGATTAAGCAGACCTGACTCAATGTCAGCTTAATCTGACAGTGAGAACTGTGGTCACAGGTCTGGAGGAAGAGACTGTTCCAGTGCCCACAGCAGTCATGGGATTGCAGCCCTGTAATGCTATGTTGCATTTGGCTATGTGTGCTGACAACACGGCTGTTGCCAGACCATCCTATGGCACAACTCCCCCAAGATCAAACCCATGTTCTAGGGAAAAATCCTCTTGGCTGAGAAAGTCTGCAGTGTAGTGTGGTAACCTGATCATCTTTACAATATGTGGAAATCCTAAACCATCACTAGCTGCTGTGCATTCCCTTGTGACCTGTCACAGTACCCTTTTTCTTGTAGCACTGCAGCAAGTACAGATGTGACAACCACATCTGAAGCACCAGCAGCCTGATGCTGACATAGGGAATGGAAGCAGCAAAATAAAGACACCTTTTTGATGGTGATGGCAGCAAGTTGCAGGTTCTTTTCTGTTGGTATTCTGATACCACAGGCTGGAACTCTACACAGATTTCCTTGAAAAGAGGCTGAAATTATACTGATGTTCTTCCCCTTCTGACAATCCGTTCATTTTTTCACAACGAATTGGATAGGTGTCATGCCTAGACATGGCCTAGGAAATGTACTCTGGGCTAAGAGTGCATAGGAAAATGTGGAACAACAAGCCCATATTCAAAACCTTGCTCAAGATCATTTCGGAAGGCAGGGCTGAGCTTTGACTTGGCCATGGTACTGGTATGGGATATATCCTGATCATCCTCTTCCTGTCATATGAAAGATTTGTACAGTTTAGTCCTTGCATGCTTCCTGAGATTAAAAACAAGAGTGACAAATTAAGCGCTAATGCCCGCGGATGTAACTCCATTTGTGCCAGTGAAGTTTTAGTCACTTCCCCTACAGCTACACTTGATACAATGAAGCTCTGGGAGCTGTGGGAGCTATGGGAGCTGTCTGCAAAACATCATTTCACTCAGATAATACTTTTTTAGTGGAAGTCTAAGAATAACTATAGTCAGACTGGAAGAGGCACAGAAGAGATTTCAGGGTTTGGGTTATTTACATAGCTTTAGAACACTGGATTTGGCTAAAATCATGAGAAGTTTTATGATCCATATCATTTATGTTGAAACAACCCTTTAAATACTGCAGTTGGGAATATTCCTATGACCTAACTCCATCATGTAGTTCTTAGTGGTATGCTTGTGCTGGACTCTATTCAATCCTATTAAACGGGTCTTACTGCAGCAACTTTTTGTTTAACAACTACAGTTAATGTGATGAAGGAGCCGATTTTTCACTGTTTTCCTTATCTTTGTACCAGTCAAGGACTTTGCTTAGGGGGAAAAAAACAAAACAAAACAAAACAAAAAAACACCACACACACACACACACACAAAAGGGGTTTAGAGTTTAGCTGAAAGAGAAGGAAGCCCTGGGGAACCAATTTAATACTTTTAGTTTATCTTCTCACCCTGATATTCTGTGGAAGGTGTTATACTGTCACTGCACTTTGACTAAGCACAGTGCATGAGAGCGTGCACTGGCCAGAGGAGGAATAAACCTTTTGCACAGATATGGTTAACACGCAAGCTAATCGTAATACATCAGTCAGCAACCTTGTGCTATTGGCACTTGATTTGGAAGTCTTCTTCTTACTGAAAACAAACAAGACATCAGCAAAGCTACAGAATAACATTTTTCCCTATTACCCTGGCACTTTGATTGCAATCTTCATTTCACAGCTGGCCAAAATAATGTTTTAATTTACATTGCTACATTCGAGCTAGCAAATACTTTTTCTGACACACAAACAAAAGAAGTTATTAATGATTTTTCAGCAGTAACAAGATGCTTCCAAATTTTCAATGCAATTGTTTTCTCACAGGTACTGAATTTATTTGTCACAGACAAGAAACACCTCTTCTGCCAAAAGGAAATACTGTTTTAAGAAATTGTCTTTTTGCTACTCCAGTGCTTATTTTGTCTTTTTCTGCAGTATAGTTCTTGTCTCACTTTTTATGAACAGCTGGGAAAAATAATCTACTTATTTTCTTACCATTGCAGGGACATATATATAGTATAAGTGACACATTTGCTTTCTTCTGTTTTTTTCCAGGGGCTTATTATGGTTTGAGCTTTTGGTCTTCTGCTATCATATGAAAAATAGTTACTGAGTAGTTTGTGACCTGTGCGAATAGTGGAAGGTGGAATGGATGTTCTGCATGTCTTTCTGAATGCAGTTTCTATTATGTATTGCCTGTAATAACAGGGCAATTGACTTAATAACCCATCTGGCCAGCTGATCTTTTCCAGTACTATGCACCTACAACAAAAAAAGCAAAGACTTAGGGTATAAGTTAAGATTATACAATCTAACAAGAATTTGTATTACAAACAAACAAAGAAACAAAAGAAAACTCATAGAGGAAAGCTCCAGAGAAATCTAAAAGAAAACCTGCTTGAGCGAGAACACATGTTGCAGTACTTATTAGCTTGAAGACAGCATTGTTATAAAGTGGGTATATGGCTCCCGGTTCAGAACTGCCAGCCAGCTGACAGCATAGTATAATATGAAAGAGATCAAGAAAATCAAATGTTAAAGCAAAAGATTTTTTTTTCTTTAGCTTGGAAAACAAAATCTGAGTGAAAATATAATCATCCCTATAAATACACTTGTTGAGATAATACTATAAGGGCATAAGACACATCTAAAAGTAAAGGGCAAGGCTAGCATAAGAATAAATGACCAGTAAAGAGGTGTTTTCTGACCATTAGACCAGTGAGATTTTGAAGTAATAACTGTACACTGAGGACAAATACCTAAACGAATTTTAAGACAGAGCCTATCAGTTTATGAAAGATATTATATTACCTTATTGTCTCTAACAGCAAGAAACAGGACTTGATTAATGATGCAGTTCCCTTTCTATCCTGGATCCTGTTCACTTCATCAAGCCTTCATGTTTTAGTTGAGTATTATTTTTACAACAGTTCTGAATCATCTTTCCTGAAAATTTCGATTTATCCAGTCATCAGAAGGAAAAGACTTGAAATCACTGCTGACCTGTGATTTACCCTTTGAATGAAAGACTTCAGATCCTGACAGGGAACTCCTTGATCTCAAGATTCTCTCTTTTGAATGCATCACTTTCTTTTCATCCCCTTTCATCTTTTCATCTTAAACAACTACACTTTATTCATCCATATTTCAAAACCATCCTCATTCATTCTTTCTGCTGCACTAACAAGACAATAACTCCTAATTTTTAAGTTGCCAACATTGCATATGCAGTACTCACCTTCCAACAAAAAATTACAAATTATGTGTAGGGATGATTAAAACATGAACGGAATGTAGTGCATGTCAGAGCATCCTCTCTAACAACCCATCTAACATCTCTTTAAGGAATGTAGCTAGTTTCCAGAGGTCTAAAGTCAAATACATTGCTTTAGAAAGTAGCTTTAGAGCAAACCACAGAGCTCTCTACTTGGTAATTTAAATGACTGACCATTCAATTTATGAGCATTCTCAGCAATAAAATTCAGCCTGAACTTAATAGCACATTTTATGTGACAACGATGACAATTACAATCTATAGTTACTGCAGTCGCCCTTTGGTCTAGGGAAAGATGACAGTATTAATTACACACATTTGCCATTTGTCAGACTTAACTTGGCAGGCGATTGAGCTCTGAACCATCTTCAGCTTGACTTCTACATTTTACATTTTCTAATCCACTGGAACGAAGATAATTAGAACAGAGAAAAATGAGAGGCTTTCTTTTTCCTGACTTGTTTAAAGATGTACCAAACCTCTACCACATGTTAGTGGTATATTCAGTAACACCACAGTCACATTAAGGCTGTGCCACTCCAGTTAAGAATCTGTCGACATTTACTTCACAAAAACTATGCTGCAGAGGTACTGCATATCTCATTCATTTTAATTTGCGTTGGATGAAATGTGACATGAAAAGTCTCTCAGCCCATATGTAACTTTCACATAATTCTAACATTTCATACTATTTCTGTCTGGAATTCTATTTTCCATGCTTGTTGACATTTCTAGCCTTCTGGAGGAATTAAAATATGCTGACTTTCTTTAAAAATTGTAAGAAGCATTTCTCTAAATTCTTTGTCAACTGAAAAGAAAATAATTGATTCCAATTTAGGAAAATATCTCTATTTCAGAGAATAGCTAAGTACTTCCTTGTTCTGTACTTAAGGGTGCAATTCCAAGGATTCAAGGTTAAGTTCTAAAGTAGATATGAATTTAAGTACATCCATTAACATTTTGTTGAGCTGGTATAAACAATCCTTCCAAAAAATCAGTTTCCCCATTATTTACCTACCTGTGGAAAAGGAAAAAAAAAAAAACAAAACAGACATTTGTTGTTTTCTCCAATCAAGCCAACTCTTCCCAAGTAGACATTTAAAAGGAAGAACTTCAAAGCACGGGACTTAAGTCAACAAATTTAGAACATTTGGGGCTCACAATAAATGGTTAAAACAGAGAAATGAGAAGGAAATAACACATTTCAAAGTTGAAAGACCTTCTTAAAGAAATGGCTGTTCTTTGTCTTTCTTTCATAAAGATCCTGTGTTGCTCACAGTCACAGCAATAAGTCTCAGGTAGGAAACCCACTATTAAGGCCACAGCTCTACAAGTGTTTGAGCTCCTCCGAAGCATGGACCAACTCCTTCCTTCTCCCCAGACATGTGTTCCTGTGTTGTCTATTGCACTAGCACTGATGTTCATCTGGCCTCACAGAAAGCAGGTTCAGAGGGAGGAATTCTAGTAAAACATTCATACCTTATTCCCAGCCAACTTTGCTGCATGAAAAAGTTCATCAGCAGATGAGATATCTGCCAACACTGTCATGAGAGAAGTGCATCCAAAGAGAAGAGAAGATGACCTAAGACCTCTTTAGGCTCCTGTGGAAACAAATAAACTTGAAGTTTGGGGTGTTTCATAAGTAAAAATCCACACTTAAAACTCTTCCCAGTAGTATTCAGCCACATAAAATTCTTTGGCACATCTTCATGCAAGGTATCCCACATGCAAATGTTTGCTCTTCAGTTCTACATACTGACTGACAATTCAAACATCAGTGCTAGAGTTTTTGCCTGGTCATCATCTAAGCTTCTAATATTGCTGTTTTGCAATTTCATGTGTAACAGCTTTAAAAAATAAAAGCCCAATTTTAGAGATGGTAATGGTTTCACAGCTGTTCTCCGTACTTAAAGGTGAAAATATGGTTTGAAATAGTAACTTTTAAAGAAATATTGTTTATGCTGAATAGACTGTTTTAAGTGCATACATCAGTTTTAAGCATTCTATCATGAGCACTCTTTATTGTGGATTACATCTTCTTTCTGAATTTGAAGATAAAGGATTGCAATACTGGATGCCATTTAAAAATATCTCGAGGCCTTAATATTTCATCCATGATATATGTCTAAAAAGAAAATTAAGTAATTGTGTTAGGGGAATTGTTGAGAGGTAATAAACCAAAAAGTCATCATTAAAAGTGAATAAATCCAATACTTGAGGCAGAACACTTTCAGAGCAGTCAGATCCATAATCTCAAATACTCCTCAAATACCCATACTCAAAGATCTACACTTAGCAATCAGACTGAGTGGCAGAGCATTTTAAAGTACTTAATAACAGTTGTGGCTGTAAATCAAATACACCAAAAATATTTCCTCCTATTTAAATTAAATTCCCAGTTACTGATGCTGCAGTCTTCCACTTGAGACCATTCCTCTCAGTTTTGGTCATGAACTAGCATTGTTCCACAGAGACACACCAAAAAAAGCCATGCCCATATAAACACTGCACAAAAATTCCCAGTAGGACAGACTGTGGCAAGAAAAGATTGCTGAAACATGCCTTTTCCTGCACAGCCAAGAAAATCATAAAGCCACAAAGTTATTGGCTTAGTGGTTATGCATGTACTAACTAACAACGCTTCAGCATCCTCTGCAAGCAACACTTCCACGACGATTTTGTGGAGTATTTAAGGGTTCTGGAAAAGATCTTGTTAAAGTTGTGTCAAAAAGCAAAATGGATCTATGGGGATGTTTTCTTTCTCAGGGTGTATTTACACTTTTATTAGCATACTTTTGTGGGGATAAAAATGTAAGATACATAAATATACATAAACATATACAGGCAAACACACACACACACAAACACTTCTTTGTACCATGCCACTAACAGTAACAGCAGCAATAATAATTACAATGGATTTAGAGTGAAGATTTACTACCATTTGAACAATTCCCAGTGTTGCTTTACTGTCAACAGAAACTTCCTTTCAAGCTAGCAAAAGTTACGCCTTATTGAAGAACATAGACAATATTTTGAAGCCTGGGTGTTGTGTTTTGTGTCCCTCAGAAAAGTGATCATATTCAGCTGCTAGCTGGAAAGGGTTTTTCAGGTACAAGCAGCTGTCCAGTGTGTGTGGCTGCCCTGTGCTGCAGCTGCCTGTGGACAACTTCTGTCCCCTGGGCTCAGGCTGCCTCAGACCACATCTGCCTGCTGAGATCTCAGAGAGGCAATGTGATATTCACACACTTCCCTCTCCCTGAAACAGAAGATTGTGCAATGAGGCAGTTTACATCCCTCCATGATTCTTATGAATAACAACTTTACCTGTATTATATGTATTTAGAGGGGTTTTCAGGAGCTCTAGGTGTTCGGATTGCTGTGCAGAGAACTATCCCAATTTTGATCTACTTGCAGCTTCAATCCTGTCCATTAGTGGCTCAGCAAAACCCTTCATTTCCAATTTACTTTCAGATGCTTTGAATCTTTCTCTTCCTCCTTCATTTTCCTCTTTCCTAAGAAATAAATTGCAGCTGTTCCCTCTTGTTCTATAGCCAATTGCTCAAAAGACAGGAGCTCACATAAGAACGAGGAGAAATCTTCCTGCCAGCTGCAGCCTTGTTGGCCCATGCAATGCCCTCATATACAAACTGCATCACAAAGCCCTGTATCCATAGTAAGATGCATCTTCTATATGTGGGATATCCTGATCTCTTCTACTTTATCCTCCTAAGCTTTATTTTCTGTTGCACTTTTGGCTAGAATGAAAAGTCTTTTTCTTATCTTTCTCTTTAGTGAGTGTTCAGTCAGTACCAGTTCACTTTGTAAGAAAATCTGCTGTCAAGTCCAGCACTACTGGATTTGTTTCAGACTTCTTAACCTGCATTTAGCAGTCTTTGTAGTGATGTTAGCATTTTCTACCAGACATTCCATTGAGGAGACTTGAGACTTGATATATGTTGAAATCTAGAATCTCATACAGATCCTTTGAACGACATCAGATAAAATTTATGGGATTCTAAATTCAGCAAATACAAATTTAACACACACCATACTGTGTTTAAAATGGGATGTTCAATCTCAGAGAAAATTGAATAAGTCAACATTTAAATGTACTCCTTGCAAGCATGTACACTGTCTCCCTACCTCCTCTGACATCCTGATTTATTCAACATTTCCTTTACATCTGTTCATGCCCAACTGACCTTTAGGTACTCTCTTAAGCAAACTGAGGATTTCTCATTTTTTAGACTCATTATTGGCTTATTGTTCACAGTAAATGAACAGGCTCACTTTTTTTTTACAGGTTTCAGTACAAGTTCATGTAATACTTGAGCAGAAATTAGGTCTTTCCTGTGAGCCCTCAGTTGTAGAGGTTCTTGTTCTATGTATTTATGTTTCTTATTCCAATATTCTACAATATTTTCAGATGGAATATTTACCCAAGCATTAGCTCCCAGTTAATAATTCACAACAGTTCTACCAATCTCCCCTGAAGGAGTACATTTTCCTCTATCAACTTCTTCACTTCACCTCTACATGGAGTTGTTCTTCATTCCTGTTTGTATTACTATCCTGATAAACATACATCAGGCACTGTCAATGTTCATTTTAATTTTGCTGATTCTGATTGCATACTCCTCTAGAACACTAATATACCTTGCAATTGTTTTAATGTTTTCCAGTTGTAGACATATGTTTGGATCCATGCACCTTTCCCATTTCATGCTCTTGTTACAACTTTACAGCCATGTAGGCATTTGCTCTATAGTGTTTCTCTGATATATTTAGCTTCCTCACATCTTTCCAGTTTCATGTTCCCTTAGTCAATGTCTAAGGTATCTACCTCTTGCTTTCTAGCATTTTTAAGTGTTTTTTAAATATTTTAATTTTCCCAGGTTCAATCCATTGTTTTAGATCTTTGATTCCAATCAAAATCAAATCTCTGATAATGAAATCTGCCTAGATAGCATGATTTCATGACTGACTTGCTAAGTTAATGTCAGTCAAAATCCTTCTAAAGGACTTTCCTTCCTTTTGTGGTTTCATTTGGAACCTGTATGTTTCAATTGCTTTGCTTTTCTTGAGAACAGAGTATTCTTCATTCTAATTCATCCTAGCTCAGATGCAGACTGTTAAAAACTCCTGTAGTTTCAGGTCCAGCAATAATTGAAGAAACACTGTTCTAAATCTCTTTTCTCAAAGAGTCCATCTCCCCACATTTAGATGTCACATCCTTACCTTACTCTTTTCCAGGACTCTGCTACATTGTTTCAGCTGAAGGGTTTTTTTTTTAATGTTTCTATATGTCTTATAGTTTGATTTCTCTCCGTTTTGGTCTTCATTTTGGATACTTACTCTTTCCAAAGCATCACCTCTGGTACTATGCAGGATTTATGATTTTTTAGGAGACTTTAGCTTGACATGCAGTGTAAAAAGCTATATACAACTCTCTGCCACATGCTACTGATTCCAGCAGGCTGCTTGAGCGACCCTGATACACATCACCACAGCCTGCTCTGCTCTTAAAACACAGTGATCCATTTCCTTACACTGACAGTCTAAAGTTAGTCTCTTCAGGATGTGATGGTTACCAAGAAACCTTGCTGAAGTCAACAAAGCATGATTCAACAACACACTGAAGCTGTTGGTTAAGTGTCTGAGCGTGAGGACTCCCCAAAAAAAGTTTTAGGAGATATTGGTTGATCAAGCTAAGGAAACCAGGCCAAGAATGTTGAGAGTTTCTTGTTAGGATCATTAAAAAAAGCCCACAGGTTACTTCCTTCTCTGCTTCCACTGTAGAAAAAGTCCTCAGCTATGAATTGATATCCTAAGGAAGAAAAGACAACATCTATCTTCTCAAGTTATATTGTTTAAGGGATACTGCAGTTCTTGGGACAACTTGTTGAGAAGATGTGACAAAAAAAAAGAAGTAAAATTTGCCATAGAGGACTTTTAATTTCTATTTTATGTTTGCATCTATAGTGTTTTATATTGTTGACAAGTCAAAAATTAGCATATTTAGGCAATGATGACTGGTCTGTGACTGTTTTCTTCATAAACAAAGTGATAAAGACATGGAACAGCAGGTACTTTCACTAAAATATTTTTTCTCTCCAAGTTATCTAGCAGATTTGAAAAACACAAAGAAGAAGAAAATCTGTAAACATTATTTCACTCTAGGGAAACACTTGTGGTAAAAGCCTGGTGAAGAAGCCATATAATTTTTCCTTAATTCTTATTTGCATCTTGTAGAGAAAGAGTAGGGAAGTGAAGGGAGTCAACATTTATATATATTATTGACGGTAGACTTCAGAACAGCTGGATCTAAAATAATGTAAGGTCTAATTTGATTGCAAGATACACATTGCCAGTCAAAGCAGATGATGTTCAGACTTTAAGCTTTCTCTGAAGTGAAAAGAGGACATGGTTAAGTGGGTGAAGGTGATGTCCCAGAGGTGACTCGTAGCTGCCCAATTTTCATATGCTCTTTTCATATGTATGGTTAACTTCAAATTCTGCTTCTTTCATACAGTTTCTCTTGAACATCTCTGAGCCAACTCCACAATTTCATGAGCATTGAAACCACACTTGTAGCTCTACAGTTACTACATCTTGCTCCACAACTGTACTGACCATAGCCACTTTCGTGCCTTTTATCTTCTTTATTTAAAGAAGCATTGTCCTAAAAGGATCCCAAGGTTCATCATTTTTGTCTTGGTGGTTAAAGATTGTTTTATGGGAATCAGATGCCTAAATATACTTTCAGACTACAGTAGCCTCCTACCAAAGATAATTTTAGATCTCTGAACTTTTTCTAACTTCGTATTGTTCAGCAGCTTGTCATATGTTCACTTAGAAATATACAGCAGCATATTATTTATTCAAAAAGGTCAATAAGGACTTTATTCAAAACTCACTGAATTCAAATGAAAGATTCCCACTTCTTTCAGTTGTGCATTGGATCAGATACTGATCTGCTTTGTTAGGTCTCACCAAACACACACCCCCCCCCCCCCCCCCATTACATTTATTTAAAATAGCAAAAGCATTGATTAGCAAGTACAACACAGTGAAGATCCAACAGCTTGCTGTTGCCAAAAGGGATTGTCCTGCCATTTGTAGCCAGGGCCCTTGAGAGCACAAGCATCAGATGACAAAAGAAGGATTGACAATACAGGCACAGGATGTTTCAGGATGACCTGGGGCTGTAAACACAAAGCACCGATGTCACTAGATGGTCACTAAGGGAATTCAACCTTGAGAGCTGGGCAGGGCCAAGTGCAGTAGGTAACCACATCCACGACGTGTGAAACCTCCCATAACTGGTGAGAATAGAGAATGGAGAACAGGAAGGTGAAGTCACAGCCCCAACAAGCCCAGGGATGATGGAAGAATAAAGAGAGGAGTCACTCGCACTCCGGCTCTTCCTGTTAAGGATGCCAAGCCTGATCTGCACTTCTGTACTACCAGAACAACTGCCTCTTCCCCTTCCTCCTTTGCCATCCCCCCCATTTTTTCTGCTGCAGCAATTGTATCTAAAGTGCTTTCTTTTCCTATATAGTTGGATCAAGTAAATTGGAATTGTAAAGAATAACATGTGCCTGTCTTTTCTGCTCCAGTCTTCCCACACAGAAAAGTGACTGACACCCCAGCAGTGAGCCAGGGTAAACTCAGATGCAACATCTTCCTACCCACTCCTGCTTCCCTCCCTGCCCTCTCCTGTTCCCACTCCCCACCACAACACCTTGGTCCCCCACCCTGTGTCAGCCCTGCCCTTACTTTGACTCTCTTGGGAGCATATTTCAGCTTGCTACCTCAGCAAGACAAGGACCAGGTTAATGAACTGAATTAGCTCATCAAGGGCCAGGTCCATACCTTCAGGAGTGCAAGCAAGCTGAAAACCTGCCTGAGCAGGGATGGACTGAAGGGGGAAAGTGATGAGGTGGGGAGGAGCAGGATCAAAACTCTCCTTTGCAAGCAGCTGTTAGATCAGCTCAGCACTTTTCAGCCATCCCACTTCAGAGACCATTCTCAGCACTGAATACTCCTGACAGCTTCCCAGCACTAAAAATATCATTCTTAGTCATTTTGTTGTACCAATAAGTATTTAGCAGATTTGATATCTAATAAGAAGCCTATTTCTGTGACAGCAAACTTTTAGACATCCAGAAAGGAAGAATAATTTTCACCAAGCTTTTAACCCAGTTATGATAAGAAATTTTCAATTAGAAAGCTTTGATAAATTATTTAACAGATGACACAAAGACAAATTAAGAGTTAAACTACTTTGAAGTTGTATTTTTTGTTAATTTTTTTCCTTTCAAAATAATATATTGCTATTAGAGTTGCTCCTGTCATACCTCAAAGATACAAGCTATTTCAGCTCTATCTGTAACAATAGTCTCACACTGCAGAACCTATAACACTCACTTAAAGGGGTTTTTTTTAAGTTTTTCATAAGAGCTACCCAATATACTGATTAAATTTTGACCTGTGCATTGTCATAAGCCTTGATCATTCAAACAGTCTTTATTATCAAGGCAAATCCTAACTTTTCTCCTCACCTTCCCTTTGGAGTCAATAGTACTAAACTGCCATTGACTACAAAGGGAACTGATTTTAAATATATATATGCACAAGCAACATTACTGGCATTACAAAACACTAGGCAGAGTACACTTGGCCTCATTAAATGTTTCTAAGTCAGATCTTGACTATAACTACAATGCTCAGTTTCTCTAGCAAAACTCTCCATTCACTTGAGAACTGTAATCAGGCTCTCTGTAATCAGCCTCTGTCAGACTTCACTCTTAGAGGCTCTCCTGGAACAATATTAATTTTGATCTTTCTTAGTTGGGGGTTTTGCTTCAACATCTATAGACTGCACCACACATAAAGATTTTTTGTTCCTTTTAGAATGGTGGTGATAAACACACCTACTGTCATAACATATAAAAATAATTATTTTACATTCTTGCCTGTGCCAACAGGTATTGTATTGAATGACCCGGGATTTCTCTTTTCATCCAGTGATTACAACAGTAGTCTGAGAAAGACTCTCAAATGTATAGATGTATAGATGGATATTACTAAAGGAATAAAGTTATTTAAAAGGGACATTTCAATAAATCAGATTACATAGAATTGTGTTAATAGGTTGTATCTGTAAAAAGTAGATCTAGAAATCCATTTTTAAAAGTATGGGTCCCCTAAGGATAGAGATCTATATATCTCTACAGACTAGCCACTAACAATTAAGAAGCGCTGAGTCTTTTACCTGGAGGAGAATATATCCTATGGATAGTATATACTGCAGAATAATTCCATTAATCTTAATGGGTGATTTAGGTCCTAGTAGTGTCTTAAGCATGTCTTTTCTGGGGCAGACATGTTAATACATGTGCTACAGACTTGGTATTAACTTGTACGTTGCTTATAAGGGAAAACAAAATGGTGACATCTTATCCTGAACTGATGGGCAGATGTGAGCTGTTTTCAAGATGGTGTTTGCTAGGATTTTGAAAAAACATAGGAAATATAATGAGTCATTGCATTGGAATAGTAAATGCATAGTGGTTGAAAACAGCTTAAACCTCAAGGACCACAGACCTGCCTGAAGCAATACTATATGAGAGAAAAGGGTCTCAAACAAGAGGTTCCAACAACATTCCACTACAAGAACAGATAAAATTTTTGCTAGAATTGATCTGGCCAGTCTGACTCATAGACTTCATCTTTCTGTAATATGTTACTAGTAAATTTGGGTATACTTTCATAAAGGTAGCTACTTGTAACTTTTTCATCTGCTGCCCAACTGCCTAGTCAGCATTCAGAATTAACAGAAGAGTCCCTATAATAGCCAGGAAAAAAACTAAACAATTAATGACCTGGACAATTGGGTGGAGTGTGCCCTCAGTAAGTTTGCAGATGACACAAAACTGAAGGAGTGGCTGATACACCAGAGGGTTGTGCTACCTTCCAGAGGGACCTCAACAGGCTTGAGAAATGGGCCAACAGGAACCTCATAAAGTACAACAACTGTAAGTGCAAGTCCTGCACCTGTGGAGAAACAACCCCAGGCACCAATATATGCTGGAGGCCACTCTAAGGAACTGAAGGAAGTAATGCCTCAAATATTCAACACAGAAAACCTCAAGGACAAATTGTGGCCTTTGTGGTTAGTCTAAGGAATGACTTATCTACCTAGGGAAACGTAGTGTATCAAAGGGTACACGGCTCTTCTCCCTTGCAGTTGCATAGCCAAATTCCTTAGATAAGCCTTGAAGGGAGGAGACATAGACTGAGTAAAACCATATGTTCAGGTTAATGCCTACACCTTAATTTATGACTATAGCCTCGAAGAAGATCTAAAAGATTGATAAGAGAGATAAACAACTGACACCAGATGGAGCTAATGACTGGGTAATTGCCCAAGAAACAAAAACTGACAGAAAAGTAAAGGTGGTAGGGAGAGATCATGACCACTGACATAACTGGACAAAAGCGTTCATGTACCCCATTCCCTCTCAATGCATGCGCAGAACGCATGCTCCACCTTTTCCTCGTCTCTCAGGGAAATGAGTTCATGAAATACCTGCCTCTCTTTGTCTAGTATGCAAATCAGCCAATAAGATGAACTTAGAAAGGTGACAGAAAACTTCGCTGGTGTGAACCCATCACCCAGGACTACTGGACCTGGGACAACACTGGATCCTTGGGTGGTGATCCAGATTTCTTTGACTCTCGTTCTCTGCTTTCTTTTTCTTTTCTTCCCTTTCTTTTCTTTCATATAGATTTATAAGAGACCACATTGTTTATTATCCTTTTCCAAGTGTAAGCCATTTCTACCACAAGTAAAACATTTTAACTGACCTTAATTTAGCCCAAGGGGATCACAGAACATTTACGACTCTCTGGGCTCTCAGTCTGGGTCATAACAGACATGCAGCTGGGAAGGAGCTTGGCAGAAAAGGAGCTGCTGGTCCTGGTAGACACCAAGTTGAACATGAGCCAAGAAATGTGGCTATGCAGTAATGAAGGTGAATGGTACCCTGAGCTTCATTAGGAGGTGTGTTGCCAGCAGTTTGAGAGAAGAGATCCTTCCCCTCTACTCAGCACTGGTGTCTCCAGTTCTAGTGTCCCCAGTACAAGAGAGACATGGACATACTGGAGAGAGTCCAGCAAAGGAACTGGAGCATTTATCAAATGAGGAAAGGCTCAGAGAGCTGGAGCTGTTTAGACTAGAGAAAAGTCTCAGGGGGTATCTCATCAATGTGTGTAAATGCCTGAAGGGAGGGTGCAAAGAGGATGGAGCCAACTCTTTTCAGTGTGCCCAGTGACAGGACCAGAGACAACAGGCACAAACTGAAATAGAGCAGGTTCCCTATGAACATCAGAAAACACTTTTTTACTGTGAGGGTGTCCAAGCACTGGCATAGTTTGCCCAGAGAGGCTGTGGAGTCTCCATCCTTGGACATATTCAAAAGCCATCTGGACATGATCCTGAGCCACTGTCTAGAGGTGGGCCTACTTGAGCAGCCATGTTGTACTAAATGACCTCCAGAGGTTACTTCCAATCACAACCCTTCTGTGATTCTGTGTGATCTAGGAACTAATTCAGAGATTAGGGAGGTTTCTTTCTCATGCAAAAATACTTTAATACAGTGTTTAGGGACTGTAATGACCGACAGGAACTACCAGCAATCAATCTCATGGGTGAAGGTAGTAAAGACTAACTGGAAGTTGTGTTACTAAAAAATAGAGTAAATCAAACATTGCTTTTGCATGAGATTTCATGTAGTGCCATGCCTTGTCTATTTTCTCTTTCTTGCTGTTTAATATCTTTAGCTGCGCTGCTCTGAGATACTTTTTGTTTTACTTAGTTTTATTGCCATACCCCATGTCCTGCCGTGCATCAAGCACAGCATAGGTAACCACTCAAGGGAGATGATTGTCCCACTCTACACTGCACTGGTGTGTCCCCACTTCGAGTACTGTGTGCAGTTTTGGGTGTCTCAATGTAAGGATATCAAACTATTAGAGTGTGTCCATAAGAGGGTGAGTAAGGGCAGGATTTATGAGGAGTGGCTGAGGTCACTTGGCTTGTTCAGCTTGGAGAATAGAAGGTTGAGGTGTGATCTCATCACAGTCTACAACTTCCTCAAGGAGGACAGCAGAGGGTGAGGTGCTGATCTCCTCTCTCTGGTGACCAGTGACAAGCACAAGGAAATGGAATGAAGCTGCATCAGGGAAGTTCAGATTGGACATGAGGAAAAGGTTCTTCACCAAGAGGGTGGTCACTCACTGGAACAGGTTCCCCAAGGATGTGGTCACAGCACCAAGCCTGTCAGAGTTCAAGAATCATCTAGATGATGCTTTTAGTCATATGGTTTCATTTTAGGTAGTCCTGAGAGGAGCAGGGAATTGGACTCGATCCTTATGTGTCCCTTCAAACGCGAGATATTCTATGATTCTATAAGTTTATACATCACAATGTTCAACGGCAGAATAAATTAGGGAGTTAACTATTCCTTCTTGCACAAGTTGCCACCTTGTCAGCTGGCATGTGGCCATCATGCCAAGACACTTCTTCCTCCACACATGAGACAAGTGCTTTGTTGAGACAGGTGATGAGATGGTATCTGGTACATTGGGTCAGAAAAGAGGAGAAGCTATGGGGCCAGACTGAGGCAGAGGTGCTTTCCCACTAGGAAAGAGGTCACCTGGTACCTAGCCCCCTCTGTGGGGTGGATAGTATGTATCTGGATTTTGGTTTTTACAGACTTGGACATAATAATATGGAGGATACAGATGCTCAGTAACTAAGCTTATTACATTATGATGTGTTTGGAATAATCTTCTAAAATCAAGGATTCACACCTTTGTAACTGAAAGATATTTGGCTCTGTGTTTTGGAAACCCAAGTAATGGATTTAAACTGTGGTAATTTATAGCCATTAGGTAGCAGAAACAGATAGTCTCATAAATGATTTAACTTCTGTACTGGGAAGTTGGCTCAACAGACTGTCCCCATTATAGCTCCCTATGCTGCTTTTAAAATAATTGGAAGGTCTCGTGTATGGTGGGACATCTTACGTAAATAAGTGCTGGTTTTTCAATCCCTTTCTGGCACTACTTGGAAGTGATTTCTGTTTTAAGTCAGTGAAAAAAATATGATAAGGCTGTTGGCTCTGGGAATTGAATTGCCTTCATGGAGGATTGAACATACTGCATGAAGCTGATTAAAATATAAAAATGCAGGAGGAAAGCTGCTCTGTGTCTAAAAGAACATGTGGCTTTGGAAGTCTTTGGGCTTTTTTTTTTTTATCTTAGCTGGAATGCATTTGATGGATCAAATTTTGAAAGTCTGATAATGGCTAGATCAGTTTAGTTTTAATTTTTGGCTAATAGTTCTGTGGGGCATTCACTAGACATAAACATGCAACTTGTTATTCTTGAATGTGTATATTGTGAATGAAAGCTTGCGAACTGCAGCTTTTGAACTTTTGAGTGATAGGTATACATATTTTATCCTCATTGTTGGCAGAAGACAAAATTCTGACAGATTTGCCTGCAACTTGCAAAGAGGATGTAGTCTGTAAAAAGGTCCTTCAACATTCATATTTAAAGGTATTTGAAGTTGCCTGTAAATTTAGGGTGCTGGTAGGAGGACATGTGGGAGGAATGTCATTCTGGATATGAAAAGCTTAACCAAAGTCTTTGGACTCTCTTATTGCTGTGAATAAGAAATGTTTAGAAGTTCAGGGTGTTCTTTAGGCTTTCATTAATGACACATTTGGTTAAATGTTTTCCTTTCATTTGAAATAGAAATACAGAGCTACAAAATGAACCCTATTCCCTGCCCTCCCCCACCCAACACACATACACAGAAGTTAGTTTAGTAAATGGATGCTGAACTGGAATATTTGGTAATTTCCATTCACTTCAGGTTAAGAATTCTTCTATCTGGGCTGAGATATATTCACAGATGCCTTAGCACAGATTAGAAATCAAATAAAAATAGCTAGGAGAGCAGAAAACTCTCTTTGTGAATGGGGAATCACATTCTGCTTCATACACCAATGTAACCATTGGTTATGCAGCAAGAGTCCCTTAACATATTTTTAAATAAATAGAGGATCCGTAATAAATACAGAAGAGGGAACAATTTGGTTTTATCTATTTCAATACAGCACAAACAATTTCACATACAGCCTTTGAGACTATGAACTGAAAGAGAATCATTTCTAGAATATAGCCCTTCAAGTTACCTCAGCGATGTGTTTTACAGAGAAGACTGCAATAGATAAAGAAGCTGTTTTCTACTTTTCAAGGACAAAGAAAAGCAGAGCTTGGGCTATACCACACCACCACATTTTTTTCTTTTTTGGGAAAAGGCGCCATTTGGGTTGGCTGAACCCCTATGAGCACCCCAATCAGCCTGGCTAATCTTATATTAGAACAAGTTTAATCCTTGTCCTGTGTATAAAAGCAAGAGTTTCTCCTCCCACTGAACTCACCAGGAAGGCAAAACAGTGCTGATCACATCTGATCCTGGGATGCATTGGGGTCCTGGTTTCCATATGAGTGGACTGACACTAGAAGGCTATAGACAGAAGCTGCAGACCTCAGGATGATGAAAGGAGACAACAACTGAAGTACAGCACAGCCAGGGAGTACTGAGAAGCTGCGTGGGGTGGGGCAGGTTTTGCTGGGGCCTCATTTGCAGAGCCCTACAACCCTGCAGGCTCTTTGGCCACGGGAAGGGAGGGTCTCAAGAAATTAAAGGCTGAGTCTTGCCAGATGTCTTCATTGTCCTGTCCATCCACAAGGGAGTTACACCAGCTGGTGAGTGATCCTTTCACAGCACTGGGAAATATCTTATGTTTTGTACAGTAACCCTACACAGGTTACTGTGAAAGTATTGCTTATTGTGAATAACCTTTTCAAAGGTCCACTGGGTTTTGGCTCCTAACGCCCTTGCACCTCCACTATTTTTGTAACACCATAACAAAATATGACCCGGAACACATAGTTTTCAGCAGCATTCAATGTACTGTATTGATCACTGGACAGTGATCAATTGCAGCTTGCAATAGTGCTAATGCACAACCTGTTCAATTATTTTCACTTTTAAAAGCCATTATATCCCCACTGGTCAGAGGGACTAACAGGATTCAACGTCCCTGCTAAATTCAAGGAACCTACATCTAAAGAAAATCTATTTAGAGGGTTCAAATGCCCAGTTTCCTCAAAATGAAACAATATTTCTATACAAATCATACATCTAAGACAGGATTTTGCTCCTTCAAGGGGCAACAAACACCTTTTCAAAAATATAACGACTTATTCTGGGGATTAGCCTGGCAGCGTAAATAACTGGACAGGATTTCTTTCTTACTTTGAGTAGAAAGAGCTTAAAAGAATCAAGAGCTAAGCACCCACAGCAATCCAGAAGTAATAAATAATCACTTATTTTTATCCACAGCATGTAACATTTAAAAATCAACATTTCTCAGCATATTATAAATTATCTCCTTTTTCAAGCATGTGTGTGGGAGTAAGGGAAAGTGGTCTTTCATCTGCCACATGTATCTGTTAAGTGCTGACTTTTTAATAGCAACCAATGGAACCACCTCTAGCATGGTTTGAGCTTCACTCCTCCAACCTTGGAAATGCAGCAAACCATATGTTTTTTCTTAGGAGGCGCTGATGTGTATGCACATATGTATGTGTATCAGTGTGACTGAGAGTAGGTGCATGTGCGTGTGTACATATGCGTGTGTGTGTATATCACTTTTTAACTGTGTAATTTTTTCTTTCTCAGGATGACTAATCTCTAGCCCAATTAAAGCAACAAAGTTCTTATTGGTAATATGTATGAATTTATTTCAGAGGTTTCAAGGTTGAATTTCTTGACTCCCAGCATGCATAGTTGCTTGACTAGGGATGTTAGAGGGCACATCCCTGATGTGTTCTTTTAGTATCTGCTTAGGGACCTGTTATCCATGAATTTGTCTAATTCCTTTTTGACAGAAAGCTTAGGGATCTGCTGATACTTGTCTACCTCCAGAGTCTCCTGCAAACAGCACAATGTCCAGTTGGAGGCCAGACACCAGCTATGTATCCCAGGGATCAATACTAGGGCCAATACATTTTAATATCTTCATTAGTGACCTGGATAGTGGATAAAGGTGCACTCTCAACAATTTTGCAGATGATAAAGCTGGGAGAAGTGGATGATACACTAGATGGTCATGCTGCCATTTAAAAGCACCTTGACAGGCAGGAAATGCAAAGTCCTGTGTCTGGAGAGAAATAGCCCCACGTACCAGTATATGTTGGGGGCCACCCAGCTGGAAAACAGTTTGGCAGAAAAAGACGTGGGGATCCTAGTGACACCAAATTGAACACAAGCCAGCAATGTGCCCTTGCAGCAACAGCTTCCAGGGCTTCATTAAGAATACCATTGCCAGCAATTTGAGGGTGGTGGTCCTTCCCCTCAGCACTGGTGAAACACACCTGGATTACTATGTCCAGTTCTGGGCTCCTGTCACATCCCGCTCAGACGAGGGAGACAAGTGACTCAGATTTGTAAATCGCCAACGGAGCGGACAATGATGAGACAAGTCTCAGAGTCACATTTATTAACTTTTCACAATGTACTAGTTGGATACATGATAATTGGCTAAGTACATAACGAGTTGTGGCAAGCAATACAGTACGCCTTGCATTTCTTAATGGTAGTTAAGGAAAAGGGGAAAAAGGAAAGGAGGGAGATGGAGGGAGTAGAGGAATAGAGATCACCGGTCTGGGTTCCTGCATCAATCCCACCAGCGAGGGTTCCAGGAGGCATCCGCCTTCTTCATTTCACTTCATGCTCTGGGCCTCCCCACCCCTTTTGCCCCCCCTCAATTTATACACCCTTTCCTTGGGTCTGTCCCCTAGGTCAACCCACATACCTACATATCGCATGTATGGGGAGGGGTAAGGTGTTTCATGGGATGATGTAATTAGTATGATCATGTTAGCCTTCGTTAGCATATGCAGGGGTGTTAACTTTAATATGCATTTCATGCATAATGAAGCAAAGGTCATTCACCGGACAGATGGCCCTTGAAATTTGTCCAGGTGCACCAGAGCAGAGCCGTCCTGTCTCCACAGGGCTCCCCCCTCCAGCTGCATCCTGTGTTATTCGGGCAGCCTTATCAGCTTCGACCTCCACACTATCCACCCTGTGACTATAGTTTCGTTACTTGCGAGTGTTTGAGACATTCCTTAGCTCGGAGGGCCTCCACTCCCCCTGCTAACTTTTATCTCTTTCTCAGGCTGTTTTTCTCAGTGTTTGTTTCTTGCAGGCCTATTTCTACAAGTCGTCTCTCACAGCTCCCCAGTGCAAGAGAGACATACTGGAACAAGTCCAGGAAAGGGCCATGAAGATGATTAAGAGACTGGAGCATTTCTTATACAAGGAGAGGATGAGAGAGCTGGGTCTCTTCAGCCTGTTGAAGAGAATGCTCAAGGGGGATCTTAGCCATCTGTATAAATACCTGATGATGGTAAGCAAAGAAGATGGAACCAGACTCTTCTCAGTGGTAACCAGTGACAGGACAAGAGGCAATGGGCACAAACTGAAATATGGGAAATTCCATTTAATCATAAGAAAAAACTTTTTTATTACAAAAGCAATCAAGCACTAGTACACGTTGCCCAGAGACTTTGTGGAGTCTCAGTACATGGAAATATTCAACCCTGAACACAGCCCTGAGCATCCAGGTCTAGTTGCTCCTGCTCTGAGCTTAAGGGTTGGACTAGATGATCTCCAGAGGCTCCTTCCAACCTCAGCAATTTGGTGAGATGTCGTTCTGTGAAGTTCATAAAGTCCACAACCCAGTGGGTGGAGAAATACTTTGTTTGTTTTTAAACTGATCTACTAGTTTCATTGTATCCAGTCTAATTCTGGTCATGTGGGGTTTCGTGAATAATATTCTGTATTCCCTATATCCATTCCCTTCATGGAAACTCCCAGACTTTTCAGTCTCTCTGCATAAAGCACTGCCCCACCACCCTTGTAATTTTATTTGCCCTTCTCTGTAGCTTTTCTAACTCCACCACATCTTTCCTGAGATCTTGAAACTAGAACCGCACATAGCACTGAAGATGGGTGTACGCTAAGGTTTTGTACCATGTCAAAATACTGATGTCTTGTTCTCAATACCTTTTCTGCTGATGTCCAGTATTTTGTTGGCTTTTTTAGCGGCTTCTGCACATAGAGACAATGATTTCAGAGATCTGTCAATGATGATTCCAAGATCTCTTTCCTGAACGGTAGCTGCAAAAAGGAACATAATTCTCCATCTGTCCATTTTACTGAGGATACAACAGTAAAGCCTGAGAGAAGTTGAAGGATGAATGGAAGGGAAAAAACAGGTCTGGTTGAATGTGTAGCAGTTTTCTTGCACTTTCTATCTACTAGCACACATCTGTCTGTGCTGAGACCTTCTGAGGGGTAAGCATGACTACAGCTACACATCTCTGCTGGGACACATTGCTGGAGGAACACCTCTGTGAGTAGAGTCTGCCACACCATCTCCCAATCTCTCTGCCACTTCTGCTTGAAGTTCACTTGCAGCTGCCCCTATGAAACAGCACTACCAAGGAAGACAACCTGATTTCTTCATGTTGTCTCAGTGCTACCTCGGTTCATCTGGTATTACCACAGTCTGCCCCTGTGTTTTATTATTCTTAAAGTTGCAGTTCAACCTCTTATGATAATTATAAGTCAAATATTCTCCAAGGCTTGCATATGGCAATTGCATTATTAGCTTTCCATTACTGCCAAGGAAAGTATCTTAATTTAGCAACTGTCTGTTACTGAGAGTGCTACTTGACATAAATATTTATTGATCTTGCGGGGGGGGGGGGGGGGGCAGAATCTACCAAGTAGGATGGAGTATTCATTCATGGGGGAAAATTAACAGCTGTTTCACTAACCTGCTTCTCCTATTGACTGCATTACGGGGAGTACATGTTCAGGAAATGAGTATACTAAAATGATTGCCACTAGTGCCATAGGGTGAAACCACAGCTAAACAAAAATAATACTGTACTCAAAAGTCCAGCACTGCATTACAGGGATTCTTATCTAACTACCTTGGAAATGGCCAAATTACAAGGTGCAAGGAACTTCAGCTTTTGCACTTTATGTAATCGCTGTGTTTGCTACTCCTGCTATCCAATCTTTTCTAAATTTTAAACTTGTGCTGTCAAAAGGCAGAATAAACACCAGACAGGCCATCTTTAAAGCAAAAGAAGTGCTGAGTGGGCTAGCATCCAAAGAACTGAGATTATAGGAATCTGTACAGCAGGAAAAAATAAATGAGCAGAGTTGGACTTTTCCCAGGGTGAAAGAAAAGCATCCACTAAATCCTCCTCTGTGCTTCACGGTAACATTCACAACAAGTCACATCTCCCCTTTCCCCTGTTAGACATTTAATGTAGGAATATTCAAAAAGAGCATCTTCATTAGTTGTTTCAGTCCTCAGCAGTGTCATTTTCCATAGCAAAATGTCTGTATACCTGAATCAAGGGACTAAATCCTTCCCTACAGGCTGCAAAGGCTTGTGACATCTGATGAACCAACACCAATAGGGGCTCCTCCCTATTAAGCTGAATTGTTTTCAGTCCACAGAATACCCCTTCGGGTCCATAGTCATTAACCCTATGGATATCTGTTATATCTGATCTGAAAAATTACATATACTAGAGCAATCCACCAAAAGTGAGACTATGCCCAGACAGTGCCCGAGTACAAACCTAAGGCTAAAAATTTAATCCTCAAAAGCCCTGGATGATTCCCCAAGCAATTGATATTTTCTTCCAGTGAAATTTTAAAAGTCTGTTTCTACATGAAGACAGAACTATTATCACTTAATAATCCTCTGCTCATGTCACAGACAGTGCCTGAGCAGCCTGCTCTTGGTGACCTTGCTTGAGCAGGAGGGTTGGACAAAAAGTCCCTTCCAACATTAACCTTTCCGTGATTCTGTGGTAACAGAGCCCAAGAAGGATCTTCAAGGTTATCGCTTCTATGAGGCAGATTTCTAAATGATATTTAGTAGGTTTTCTCAGAGCAGGCTTAAGAGCTGCCAATGACACAATACTGTATGCAAAATAGAGCTTCTTAAGAAACGCAGGGAAGGATGCTGAACAAGTTTTATCAAGCAGCTCAGTGGTTTATGGGACTTCTTAGAATATGATAGATTTGATCTTCCTTCAGCTAAAGGTTCATACCCTCCTGTTTAAACAGATCTGAATCACTAAGGCAGCAGAAATGCACTTTCTACCCTGTCCTGTGGCATGGAACCATGCTGTGGAAAGAAAGACAAAGGTCATTGCATGAAAAAAAGAAAGTACAGGAAATCACCTAGCCCAAGTGAATAGACCCCCGGTTTCTAAGAAAGAGACATCTGGTTCTGCTTCCTGTTCCTAGCATTCCCTACACATTGTGCCTAAACAGTCATAAGATATAATGCATAAACAGTCCTGGCAATGCATGTGGAAATAAAGGCTTTATTTCAAAAACAGAGCTTCTCCAGCTGCCAATTTTTCAAACAGAAATGAGGCCTCTTCTCCTTTTTGAAGAGGCAGGTTCAGAAAATAGTTCCAGACACAAATCTTCATTTGAACTCCATACAACAACCTCACATTCATGTGATTATGTCCCCAAGAGGATTTCAAACCTACTCCTACAGCTGCTCAGTCACACCCTCCATTTTATGTCATGAGTCTGATACTGTCTTGATTCTCCCAATGCCTTGCAGGGAGCAGAGCTACTTCATCTGCAGCTACATGTTCCAAAATGACAGCATGCAACTGAGCATCACAACACAATATCCTGCTGCAGATCCACAAAAAAATTCCAGGCTCAAAGTTCTAATCTTCACAATTTTCCAGATGCATCACTATCAGAGTTAACTATTGTTTTATGGATTTTGTAAAAAAATATAATAGAAATAAAATAATTAAGGATTACAGTATTTAAATTAGTTATCAAAGGCAGGAGCTTCAAAATACTCTAGAATTACATTGGGGCATTTCTGCATTTTATAGGTTGTTATTGATGTCTGGATTTAAGCATGATAATGGGGGACACACCTCCTCCAAAACTACAGCAGCAGTAGTTTCTGTAGCAACATAAGCTCGATTTATTTTTAACTGTAAAAGGTGTATGATTTACACTGCAAGCCACAGCCATTATAAAGTACTTAAGGAATTTTCATCCAGTTATTCCATCTGATCACTGGTTTGGATAAACATGCCTAACACTATAATTCTGAAGACACTGAATCTTTCTGAGTATGTAACTGACTGCCCTTAGACTACTCATTTTTAATGCATTTTAAAGACTGCATAATATTATAGTCAAGTCACAATTTTCAAAGCCCACAAAGACCTACAATGATTTCCACATTATCTCTCCTTGCTAGCACCATAATCTCCATGTGAGCTCACTTGCATACAGCTGAGTATAATACTAAAGACTTTTTAAAGTCTTACTGTAAAAGGAACCAGTTCCTGTTTTATCATTCACTGCAAGAATTGTGACTTCTCAATAGAAGACCTGGTAACAAAGATGGATCTGGCTGAGATGTAAAAGATAGGCAACAATACTGTGCAGCTGCTCTCCAGTTCCCTGGGTAATCTGGGGAAAGGGACTACAGCCTCCTATGTTCTCTCCACGTTGTATTACACCCGTACAATGAAAGGTCAGATGCTGAGGTGTTTGTGAAATACAGATGTATTTATTAAAGCATCAAATGTCCTTTAAATAATGGGAAAATTTCAACACAAGTAGTAAGGTCTTTCTGCTGGAACTAGAGAGAATAGAAAGCACTGATGCTTCTACAGGATGACACACCTCTAACCTCACTGAACTGTACAGACACATATATATAAACTTCTGCTATAAAAATAGGCAGCAGTAAAATCCACATCCTAAATCAAATTCTCTGAGGTTGCTGAATGGAGTATGAGCTCTTTCACAGACAAGGAGCATACAGGCTTCTAGGTAAGGCAGGCAAAACAGAAGTTGATGTCATTAGAAAAAAAAAAATAGGATTTATTGGACTTACATTCATCATTTTAATTTAAGGATGGATTTGATTGCCTCTGAGCCCTCAGGGAGCTTGGAAATAGGCTGAACTTTGTGCTCAGAGCCCATTCATAAATGAAAGGTTGACTAAATTAGGAGGCTGTGTTAGAGGCAAGAGAGAAAAGAAGCTCACACATAGGCTTTGTGAAACAGGTGAGAAGAAAAGGTGCTATTTTTGCTGCAGTTATTACAGTATGATTTTTTACCATGGAAAGATACATTTTGCAAAGCCTGTCTGTACACACATTTTTGCTTCTCCTTTCTTTTAAAAAGAAACCAGTCAGAGATACTTGTCTCAGGATCGCAAGCTACTTTCTACTGAATTTGGCTTCAAGGGCTGATATATATATATGAGTAAAGACTGTAAGAAAAAAAAAGGTTAAAATACCCATAATTTGAAAGCACTGTGCATGTTTAATTTCTGCGTCTCAAATATTTCAACTTGCTACTTGCTAAAGTTAATCATGGGACTATTGATTTTATCAGCCTCCTGCCATGGAAGGCATTTTTCTGTCTCTCCACACATTGGAATATACACAGACTATCATCTGAGTTAAGCGAAAGTTTGGGGTTTTTTGCCTCTTTCTCAATATGAAATCTGAAGCCAAGGTACAGAGATTTGATTTCCTCAAAAAGGTGATAATTTCCAGAGTTTCCTATTCCTAACACAGACTGGACACAATTGCTTCATAAATCCTGCTAATCTAATTTCTACTTAAAGCCAATAGGACTTTCTCCATTGTCTCAAATGGGAATTGAAGCAAATCTAGTGAGACTGGTACATCTATTGATTGGCTCCATTAGGACTAAAATTGCCTTTTAAAATATTGTGGAGGTTTTTGGACACTTTTATTTCAACTCACAAGTACAAAATTATATTTTCAGTAACTTTCCTAAACACATTGAGAACATGGCAACTCTTGGATTTGGAAAGCAGGGAGAGTGCAGGGGTATACACCATTCCCACTCAGCTGCTTTGCCATGAATTCTGGCCACCTAAACTGTTTAACAGAAATTTTCATGATGAAGCTCAGAGAGGTTGTTCTGAAAAAAAGTGCATAATCCAAGCTCTGAATTTACTTAGGTACATAAACAAATCCACCCTATCACTAGATGTACTACAGCTATCATGATGAGAAACTGAAATACGGCACATAGCCCACCACCAGGAAGGACCATATAATTACAGTTTACGCACCCAGTGTTCTGTAAGCATGAAACAGATATTTCTAAACAATAGAAATTAAATAGTAGTTATTATTTAATAATTATTTTAATCACTTAAGATAAATAAGTGATTAAATAATAAATAATTCTGAGTGATTTTGAATAATTTTGTTATTTACTGTTCAGAAATCAATTTGAACAGAAAAATGAAACTTCATCAACTACTTTTTATTCGTATTTTCTGCCATTTGAATAGTGATATGCAAAACTGCCTGGACTAGTTCACTGAGTGTGTAAGAAGGTAAGATACCATGGGCTGAGTATCTGTTCTCTGAATTGTTTCTCTGTAAGTCCTGTAGCAAAACACGGTTTTATTTTTAATTGGATGAGGACATTTTATCATATTTCTTTACTTGTGCAAAACATACTTTGGGTTATTTGATTAGACAAATAAATTCATACACAGTTTATATTTCAGTCATTTTAACATTGCCTGTCTTTTGTGCCTAAATGGCAAAGGTACTACTGTCCCCTATTCTGAAATGCCATCAGAACTCTGTGTGAAATATTTGACATTACTAGCATCCAGTACATTACACAGTTATTGACCACAAGATTTAGAGCTACCATAGAAAAATGTCTAAAAACTTAAAGTTTCAGTCCAAATAAGCCCCTACAAATCTGTATTATTATCCTGATCATATCTAAGCTTTTCCAAACAATTTAGGCTGCAATTCAGGCAATGAAACAAGAGTGGAGATGGTATTAGTGTACACATAACTGCCCTAGACAGCCACCCTTAGCAAAGAGATCCAAATTTAGATTTTGCATTGGGACCTTCTTTGATTTTGAAAGATTTGTTATTTTGTGTATCAGGTTGTCCTGGGAATATGGTTGCATAATAATTTTCCTAAGTATTATGTTTCAATTCTCATCTTGATGCCCAGAAATAATGGGAACAAACTGAAAATGAAGAAACCAAATCTACTGGGGAGAAGAAGATAATGTTTCTCAAACCTCAAAGAAAATTCAATTCTGGTTTCTTTCAATAATTTCATAGTAAAACTGTTAATTCAAAAATATTATTTTCTCTGAGAGAGACATTTTTAGGGCAACTGAAGAATTATCTGTTCAACAGACTTCAAGTACTGTTAGGTATGAACTCTCTACTTGAATATTAACAGTCTTCTAATGTGAAAGTCAGTGCACCGTCCAAAACTCCTGAACTCAGGTTTGAAAATGTGACCAATAAATGCTGACATCCAAAGGTAACTCTAAACTATAGTACTGGTCAGCAGCCCGGCTTCCAGCTTTAGGTGACAATAGATGTCATCAAGTGAGTACCTGCAAAAATCACAGCTAGCATAGGGAGGTTTTTTTCACAGTCTGTTACTCTTTACATCCACAGGACCGCAATTAGGTTTTGTAGGAAGGACAAATTTGGGGAGCCATGTCACATTTGAGCTATACCAATTGTGGGGCCAGTCTCAGACTTTAGGACTGCAGAAAACCCTGGATAACTAAGGTTTCCAAAAACATTTGGTGGACTTTGTCAAACGTAGGAGATTGCAAGTCTTATTCCAGCATGTTTGGTTCATCTATAAGCTTGAGACAACAAAGAAGAGCACTAAGTAATTCACACCGAATCCACTTCATCCATGATCTTGAGCTGTGATCAGCTCAGGGGGATCTGATCTGACACAGTCTTGCAGTACACTAAAAAGTGGTATTCTTACTAAAGCTTCTGCTGGCATCAAGACAAGAAAGGCGATGCATATTCCAAACCAATAATTCTTTCAGGTTATAGGATATTTACTCAGAAATCACCTTTGTAGGAATGGGACTCACCTGATTAAAGCAGCATTTTCTGAAGCCTTTTTGCTGGCTTCCAGGATTAGCAATCTCATTCTTCAGGCAGCAGAAGAGCAGCTCCAGGCATGCACTGGAATGACTGAATGGGTAATTTACGCAAGAAGCAGTGTCACTGAAATTCATGTGTTCACAAACGAACCAGTGGAGAAAGAGGGTCGGGGACACACTGAAGGAATATAGCCATGGGCACGTTTGTCTTCTGAAAGCTGACAAGACCTTTTTAGGTACGTGATCCTGGATGACAGGATTGGTAATCACATATAAGGTTAGAATCAGTTTGACAGGGCACGATGACACTATCCATCTCAGCTGCCCCTCTTGCATTTTGCTATGGATTCTTGTAAGACTGCTTCAGAGGCAGCCGAGATGTTTGGCCCCTGGAAGGCCTTGAGTTTGAGTTTGAGTTCTTGGGTTCTGGCAGCCACATTCCACTAGGATCTAAGCCTGTCTTGCCAGTGGGTCAGGGTTCAAGCCAAGCAGATCTCTTAGGATTGCTGTAAATACAAAGATAAAAATTCATTTCTGAATATGCAGGCACTTTGGATCTGCAGCTGGCCCAGCCAAATTACACTGAACTGGAAGACCTGGGCAGACTGCTTCTGATGCATCAGAGAGCACACCATGGATTATTTGCTTCTGAAGCCACCAAGGAATGACCCTCTGTGAGTAATTGCCCCTTGGATTTAAAAACATGGGAAGGGTTGCACAATCATGCATAGTGGAAGGAATTTATGAGGCTATACGGCACAGACATCATATATGGAAGCAGATTGTCAAAAAGTATTCATACACCTTTCCACTTGATTACAATTATGATATACCTATCTCTATTCACTTGCCTTCTATCCTTAGTCCTCCTATCCTCATCAATGGGATGTGGGGAATGACTGTAGCAGAGAATGTGACATGGGCTAGACACTTCTGTTTCAATCTTTCACCAAAAACCAGGTTGGCTCATTGGCTGGAGCAGATTAGGTCTGAGACAAGATAAATTCTAGTCTTTACCCTGAGACACTCTTTCAGTCCTTAGCAGCAGAAGCTGCTTTGAGGATCTTTGGGGATCTGAAAGTTATTTCTGTCACTCTCTGACTTTCATTTCTTTTTCCCCTCCCTATAACATAAGCACAGTGAGATATGGAATTTCCATATTCAGAACAGTAAGACAAATTTGTCTAGAATCTCTCATTCTTTTCTCAAGGGTAAACAAGATAGGCTTAGCCAGTGGACCATAGTTAGATTCAATCAGTTTAATTTTAGACATCTAATTGAAGTGCCTAGCTTAGGCTACCGGTTGCTCCAAACTCCTATATAGTCAGTTGAGAACAGGAACCTCTTGAGGGTATTTCCAATCCCTCTTTGATTTCTTACATTTTCCTCCAAATTGGGCAACTCAGTGAGATATCTACAGTTAGGCTGGTTGAATTCAGACCCATCTAGCAGCAGAGAAAGGCGACACTTTAGGAGAATTCTCTCTTGATAACCTCTACACCAGCTCACATGGGAAAAAGGATATGTCCTCGTACAGGTTGAAGAGGGAGTTCCACCACAAATCACTGATTTTATGGCTGGACTGTTGTAACCATGCACTGACTTCTAACTGCCAACTATGTAAGTGTGATTTAGTCATTTATTGCCCAGCTGATTTGTTAAAGCCGTAAAGCTGAAGTTCATCACTTAGAACCATTCCTCAGTCTGTCATTTATTCTCCTGCATGTTCTGATCAATACCTCAGAGCTCTTCCATACCATGTCACTGTATATAATAGTTTGAAATTACATCCACATTTTTGCTGTCAAGCTGTAAAATACAATCTCATACTCAGGAAGCATAATACTTTACAGAAAATTATCAAGACCAATAATACAGAAAATTCCTGGACATTCCAAGATGTGTGGCAGCTTTTTCCAATTTCCCAGTACCTTATACTGCTGAATACACTTACTGACATTATCAGTAACTGAGTGTGCTCAAAACCCACGCAAGTAATCAGTGTTCAAATTTGCAAACTTGTATTCTTGTTTAAGACAGATTTGCAAGAAACTTAACAGTTTAGTCATTCTTGGACAAAATGGGTTCAGTCTGGATAATAGATAGAAGTTGGTTTTCTTCTGTTAGTCTCTCACTCCATTTCTAGAGGTGTTTAAACATGAGATCTTCAAGCAATTCATTATGCATCTTCATTATCCATGCATGTTATGGCTGTTCTTTTTTAGAGAACCCTTAATTTGTTCCTTCTTTTTCCTGCTTTATTTTAGGATTCTTTGAAAAGGCATTGAGTATACCTTTCATTTGCTTGAGTTGTAGTTCTCAAAAATATTTTCTCCTAAAATCTAAAAAGGTCATATCTTTCCACACACTCTAACAAGCCCCTTTGATCCATGTTTAGCCATATGGATACCTATGAAAAACACAGCTATGAGCTGTCTGTTTTATTTGGTGCATGTAGAGAACAAGCAACAAGAATAGGGGGAGACACTTCTTTACCTCACTCCTTCTCTTTGCTTTCTGAGAGTCTATGACAAACTTCCACACTAATTTATTTTAAAAGAACCCTAAGAGTGAAGAACACATATGCCTATTAGATGTCACAATGGCACACTTTAGAAAACTACTTCTAGTGAAAATTAAGGATCTGTTAAAACTCCCTTTTGAGACCAACGTTAAAAAGTTCTAAAATAAAACAGAAATAAATTACAACCAACTAAAATTCTTCTGAAAAGATTAATTTTAAACTGTTTTCCTAGAACACATGACTTATGCAAGTACTCTCTGTTTCTGTGTCTCCTCCCTTCCCTCCCATTCAGTAATTTTCATTCCTATTGCTTGACTAAAACAAATGGGCAAAGGTCTCTGAAGTATTATCTTCCCTCATGAAAACTGTCAATCAAAAAGAAGCTTGAGGAAAAGCCTGATGTATTCCCTCATCTCTTATTAGACACTGGAGAATTGACCCAGGGCCCAGACCAAGCATCTCTTCTTTGGTGCTCTATTTGTTGAATGAACTATTTGTTCATTCCTTGTATCCTTGTTTAAATCATTGGTCCATTTTGCTTTGTAAATATCAAGACTCTATAGAGCTGCTAAGTGAAAACCCCCAGGGAAAGATACAGGCTTTGGTAAAGTCTATCAGCATTTTACTATTGATTTTACTGGGATCAGGATGTGACCAAAGACCTTTCTGTCTAAGTGGACAAGGCATAGAAAAAGGTGAGAGGGAAGATCAATCTGTCAAATAAATTATTCCCTTCAGATTATTCTTTCAGCTTTAATATATATATACACAATGCCACCATAGCTATTCCATGTTTGAGCAAAGACAAACTCTGTGGTATTTATGACTTCAGTGTGTGAAAACTGCCCAAAATATTAATTTGAGAAGAAAGGTTTTATGGGTATTTTATTCTGTCTTTTTACCACATCTTTTCAGAGGTTGTTAAAAACAAAACTAGAGATGCTGCACTTTCAAGTGGTATCCTTTTTGTATACCAGCGCCCAGTGTCTTGTTTACAGAGAGATGTCCATCTGATGGCCTGCAAGTTAGAGCTACCCCATGGGACAACTCTCTCTTGTTTACTGCCATTTCTACCACCCACAAGTCTGGGACCTCAGGTGAGGGGGAATCCCCTTACCAACAATGCACATGCCAGGTTACCCAACAGCTACCCAAAACCTCTGTTGTCTGAGCCCACAAGACAACGTGCAACAAGATCATGCCTCCCTGGGAGAAGGTTGCTGTGGTCCTGATGTTCCAGGATTACATTTTGATATTGGCCTATGGAAGTCCTAAAAGTGGCATCCAGCTTATGTCTCTGGAAAGGTACATCCCTCCTTACTTACTAGTTATAGAAAACTTGCTGCACTTCATTCAATACCTTTGGTTTGAACTCTGATTTTATAGAGAAACATTATGCAAGAAGAGTGTGCTATCCAAACCTCTACAATAAATACTTGCATCAATTACCTGGTGCTCCTAGGCAACAATAAGAAAAGGGAGGGAGAACAAAAAGTTTCAGTCTACTTTTTATTGATTTTAGCTTGCTCATTCAGTATGTGTTAAATATCACAATGCAGAATCCATTTTACCAGACGCAAGTGGCAATTACGCTTTTACTTTTCTAGGCAGTAATGGAAAACTGTCTAATTTAGCCATTGTCAGATTTTAAAAATGATTCTGACTGCAGAACTGGCACAATATAAATGTTTACTGAGTTTGCCTGAAACAAGCTGCATTACTTTAGGTTTTGATGTTAACTCCTGCTTTCTTGAGAATGTACTCTCCTGTGCTGGCTTTCCCCCTTTAATAGTGGGACATTCTGAGCACAGAAAAAACAGAACAGCATATAAACAAGATTCCCTTTCCAGTCCTACTAGGAGAGTAGCAAAGAAACATTACTACGAATTCATTCATAATCATTGAATTTGAAAGCCAAAAAACTAACTCAAGAGATCTTGTTTCTTATATCAATGTGAACAGGACAAATGTTGTGCCCAAAATATCAGGGAAAACACTGGCACAGCTTTTTAAAGGCAAGATGGCTTACTGAGTCTGCTTCTTCAATGTGTTGTAGGCTGAGTATTGTGGGATTCTGACAGCAAGTACCTGACAATGTGTGTTTGAAATCTGAGTATTTACATTCACATTCAAATTATTCCGTTACTTTAGAAAAGGAAGTGGAGCACTGCTAGGTGCTTTAATACCAACTAGTGAGAAATGAAAAACCTCTATTTGTCCAAGGAGGGAGGGAGTGTTACGTTTACAGTTACACTGGATGGTCTTAAAGGTTTTTTCCAACCTAAATGATTCTATGTTTCTATATTTAGGGACACGATTTAGTGATGGACTTGGCAGTGTTAGATTTACAGTTGGACTCAATGATCTTAAAGGTCTTTTCCAACCTAAATGAATCTATGATTCTATACTAATTACCCTAAGTGACAAACAAAGCTAATGGCCCATGAATATGAACTTTCATGCAATGGAATTTATGATTTCTAAATAGAGAGGCGAGGCAATACATGTGAATTTAGTACTGAAGAAGTTTGAGCAGCATGTTCTTACCCCCTCAATGTTTTTCTACTGCTACCATAATTGATAGCATCACAACAGGTGCCTGCAGTGTGCAGGCACATTTATGGCTGCAAAATAGGAAGTCTTGAAGGAAAAATTATTTTGAGATTTATTGACTGGTATAACACATGAGTCAAGGTGGCTCAGTAGGCACTATCATATCACTGCTGAAAACACATGCTTAGACCATGGCATAAGGCACACGGGAAAAGATACCGATCTTCTCTACATCCCCAAATTATCACTAAGTTTTGCAACACTGAGCAGGTACACTGAAGGAAGACTTCAAACCCAGCAAGGTTAAAGCAGTTCTAAACCAAGATGCCTTGGAAGATAAGACTCTTCATATGAGCTGCTAGACATAATTCCTACTCATATTTTTGGGCAAGCACATCAATCAGCACTTCCCAAATTTAGGAAGATAGAAGGGAATTATCCTGGGAAAGGAGAGGTGAGACACCATCTTGCAACACATCCCAGAGACATCCAGGGTTACTGCAGGATGCTGGAAAGCTGGGTTTTCCTGCCTCCCACCACAGTCAGATATATGCTAACTCTAGTAATGAAATGGATGTTGCCTCTATACCTCTCAGAAGAGGTACCCAAGAGCACTCGTGGAAGTCTTCAAGGAACCTTGAATGAGGAACGCATGGAAAATAAGATTGGGAAATAAGCACAATAAGGAATCCTACTAACCACAAGTCAATAGGGCAGATAGTACGTGCTGAAGTGAACATGTCTTTAAGATCTTTGCTTGTTCTTCCTCTCAGTCTTGAAATACATTAAAAGAACTTTGAAATATAATAACTAGTCACTGGTAAGTGTCACTTGCTGTTCTGTTGTTACAAATAGCATTATTAGGATTTCAGTTTTGCTGAGATAAATTAACTTACTCCTTGGGGAGTACTTTACTCCAGCTAACTGCTTTGTTGCCAGTTAGTATTTCCTGTTATCAGAAAACCTGAAAACCCTTGCCATAGTCCAAGATCCCACTACAGAAAGCCTCCATACCAAGAACATATAGACAGCTCTGCCTAATTTTCGTCCTTGGGTCAGAGAGATAATTCAATTGTTTTCAAACATCCCCCTTATCTACTTGCATTCCTTTTTTGTTCAGCAAAAAGGATTAAAAATTAGTTCTGTTTTCATTTTAAAGCATCCAGGGATCTGAGCTTGCTTTGAGTTGAAATAACCTTCAGAGCCCTCCTACCTTCAGTGAGGGCTTGTACTGCCAGTGATGTTTCAGGGCTTAAAAGGCACAGGACTGTGACATGACCTAACTGATGAGGCAAATTATGCTGATTCAAAGCATTATAAAATATTAATATCCCTACAAAAGTTCAGCTTACTGACCTTCTCTATACACTAGTGATCTCACCTGCTGAAAGGCTAAGAGTTCAAAGGTTTGACATTTTCTTTCTTTTGACAAAATAAACATCTCCATGTTCTATAGAAAGGCAAATGAACACAGGAAGAAAAATACTGACACATGCTTCTCATCAAGCAATTTCTGAAAGATATTCTAGGTCTCTTCTAATTGACAGCTGCTCCCTCCTATGAAAACTCCAGGCAAAGAAAACCACTTTTAATCCTGCTAAACACAGATTTTTGCATGGTGTTGCTTGTGCAAATTTGAAGAAATAGGATCTCATACCCTGTAAGATATCCCACCCATGGAGTGCTGTGCCCACACAGTACCATAAGGAGCTTGACTAAAGACTAGGTTGTTGCACCTTCATGACTGGTAACATCTCAAAGCAGAATCTGATCTGACAGACCCCATGCTATGCACAGCACTTTGGGCACTCACCAAATGCATTGGCAAGCAGTATTCTTTTACCAAATTCTCTAGGATACTGAATAATCCTTCTATTTCTTTTTAATTTAATATATTTAGCTTTCTAGGGTGCAGTAATTTCTACCTTTAGCATTCTAATCTAAACTCTGCCCTGAAACTAGTCTATGCACTTGCTTAGTTTCACATTCATTTCTATTGGGGAAGAATGGTAATTTGTGAAGAGTTTGACCTAGAGTCATTCTCCATTTCCTGACAATTCTTAGTTATTATTTTCTTCCTATATTAAATAAATTATTAATTAAACCCCCTATCTAATTTAACCAAAAGTTTTCTAAGTTCTCCACCTGACTTCTTTTAATAATTCATCTGTCATATAAAACAGTAGATCACTTCTGATAATTTTAAAAAGACTGGAAGATGTGTAATCTTTATATTAGACAGTTCATTTGGTTATCAAGGTCAACATAATTGAGTTTCATTTCAATATCAAGGGTGACATAAGTAATTTTCTTATTGACAATGATAAAAAATGTTCATCTATTCTGAGACTCAGACTGAAGAAAGCAGGTAGTACTTCAGATGATGAATTCATCTGAATGTTGATATAATATGGAACAAGATTATTAGGCAAAGTACACTCATGAGAGTGTAATAATAATACTTGGTAATAATATTTCATTGTAATTTAATGCACAAAATTTGAGATAGAATTTATCTATTCTTTTGCACAGCATCGCCATTTATGATACGTCAGTCTTACTGCAACAATGCCCAAAGACAAAAGAAAAAGCAGAACTGGAAGTCCTGCTTTCTAAAGACTGTCCCAGAAGAAATCTGCTTCACGTTCCTGCAACAACATAAAATGAACTTTGCCTCACAAGAAACTTACTCCTTTCCAACCCAGGATCATGCAGGAGGCAGATTCTTACCCCATAAAGAGCAAAGAGAATCTCAAATTTTGTTGAGGGACAACTGGTCCTTCAGCAGCATCACTTGACAAGAAAGAATCGGTGAGTAGAAAGATAGGCAAAAAAGAAGATCTACTTCAGCTTCAGATCCCAGATTTTTCCAAGTTCATAGATACTCAAAGATCTTGTTGCACAATGAAAAATAGCCTTAAGTGTTCACTTCTTGCTTCACAGCTAAATTCCTTAATGCTATAACTGTTTTTTCCAAGGCCAAACCTGAAAGAGAAGGTCCAGGGTAATATTTGCATTTAACCCTGAGAATTAAATCCACAATTAATGAAATTATGTACAGCATCGATGTTGTTTTACAGGATATGGCTGCATAGGCTCCAGTCTCATCACTTGTTTCTGGTGTGGTTAGTAGACCTAGAGCATCTCCATAAGACTGCAGACATCAGTGAAGGTCACAGTAATGATGATGAAGTTGTTCAACTTGCAACAGAAGAGGATTGCAGTACTTTTCATTCTTTATTTTGTTTCTTTTACAAAGAAAATGAACACAGGCTCAACCATGTTGAGCATGTTGACATTTAGCATGTCCTGTTTAATGAAGAGATATGTGAAGATTGAGGATATTTCCCAGTATCACAGTATCCACTTCACAGGATCTCATTCTCTCTTCTTATTTTTAACAATTATTTAGGTTTGGATAATATCTCTATAGGATATGAAAGCTTTTCTTGAGAGAAGTTGTCATTAAGTAGTTTTGACAGAAGGCTGATCATAATGAGAATACTTTTGGAAGACTGTTGTCTGTTGTCCTTTAACTTAGGCAAAAGAAGGCTTGAGTTGAATCTAACTCTGGCCATGGCTACTGCAGAGGATAACAGACAGGTCTGATATCTGATTAATCACAGCTCAGCTTCTGTGACTCCAATATTGCTATACGCAATAGTAATAAAAAAAATGAATTGCATTTTTCCCTACTTTAGTTATGACAGTTGAGGCTAAATTTCATTATGGTATCCTCACTTACTTTGTCATTGCTATTTGTGAAGGTTTTAGAAGAAGCTTGCAAACATTTTAGAACGTGTAGAGCAGCTCTGTGTCACTCTGAATGTCAGTTACACATTATAAGATCCCTATCTCCCGTTTTATATGTGGCTTCTTTGGAAATTTTATGGATAAATCTTACAGCTGGTCAAAACTACTTCAGTAGCTGTTCCTTTCTCAGAAAATACTATTTTGATCAAAATCGCAGCTTCCTTCAGAAATCATTGATTTTTCTGGAAAGAAAATTGTATTTTTAACAGAATGCCTTAATGTTATTTTTACAGATTGTCTTTAAAAATATTTTATATACTAGTCATAGCATTCTTCTAATGATGATGGACTATGTAATTATACATAAAGTCATTAGATTGGAAAAATCTCCAAAATCAGGTTTTTAGTCAAATGACTATTTAAAAATATGTTTTGGTCAATTTTGCTTTTCTTATAACATGGAATGAAATTTGAAATGTCAACATTTTCCACAGAGCTGAAATCCCTGACTTTCAGTATTCCTATGTATAATAACAAAGCCTTCATCTTTAAACTCCAGAAGCAGACCGTTTTGCTTCAGCTGATCTTTAACAAATTGTTTTCTTTCTGGTCTTCACTCTGCATTACACTGGCCTCAGTGAAATATGCAAAGTGACTATCTTCTGATGAGCCATGATTCTATTTTCAGTGCTGCAGTTATCATTCAAGTCTGTCAAAACCAAATTGCAACACTTTGCAAAACAAGTACAGGAATATAAGCACAATCCTCAGCTGCATATGTTATGTTGGCACCACTTTTAATCCAGAAGGTATAGACTGGCTGTAAATTGCAAAACGGTGCAGTAACTCCTGAATCACATTTGCTGCAGTGTGCTCTTTACCAAAACCTTTAATGTATAGTTCTACACATTTTCTCATGTCTCTCTTGGTTGATTTGCAGATTTGACTGGTTGAAACACTGCCTGATGACCTGGCTGATGCACTATGTAGCTGAATATTGGTTGACTTGCCTTTGGACATATGAAAAATCTCTTCAAGCATCCTGCTTTGGTTATGCATTATTCTCTTGCCAACATATTCACAAGACTGTGAAATAGCTTTTTACCAAAGACAAACCTGGAAGGAGGAGTAGAGTAATGGAGGTCAGCTTCCGGCCAGCGTTTGATGAATGCTTCCCTGGTAACTATGATTCTATGGCAAAAATCAATCCAGAAATTCTCTCTACTGCAGTTTTATTCCAGTTCTCTGCAGCTGAGGGATTTATTACAGATTGGCTTTTTATCACCAGTCATTTTAGGCGACTTTGCTTTCCTTGGAAAACCAAAATATGCATAATGAAGACTGATTATGTTCAGTTTAGGCACCCCGTGAACTTTTGCATTCTTAGAAATGTGTTTCTAATAACCATAGAGAGTGTGATAGAAAAGATGAGCTGCTGCACCTGAAACGTATTTGCTCTAGTGTTTTCACCACTGAGGTTCTTTGTTTTCTATGCCTTTTGACACAGGTTCTGGTATTTCTCCCTTAATATAGTATTGCAGACTGATAGTACCAGCTGTCCACCTTTTGTCCCCCCTGCTGACTCTGGTGTGACAGATGGTGCAAACAGCCTGGCATATAGTTGTTGGATCAATATAAGGGACAAAATACCTGCCAGATTGCTGATGACTGAGATGTTACATACTCTGGCACCAATGGACAGTTTAGCAACAATGGCACTAGCCTAAAGGGAAAATAACCAAGATTCATTTTATTTTTCCAGGGTTGTTTCAGGATAACTATTATTTCATTTACAATTTTGGGGAAAAAAACCTACTTTTAAAATCTCCTAGAATTTTCATCCCACTATCACAGAATTCTAGTAAGATTAAGCCTCAATTCCTTCTGGTTTATTGCAGCTTCTCATTGCCTCTTGTCACCTCTACTTCTAGACCTCAGCTACACTTTAGACCTCTCAACAGTCCAATGACTATTTTGTGGAGTAACTGTCCACTCTAACTGCGGCACAGAATATTTTTTTTTTCTCTGAGAATTTAAACAGAAGTCTTGATTCCTTCCTCATCTAAGCTCTGGAGGACTCAAAAGAGGAAGTGAATGCTCAGGGGTTGTTGGATTGGCTCAGGATGGGCCTTGTGTATGTTCAGTAATACAGCTGGCAATGCCCAGGCTGGCAGACATGACCTGGTCTGTTCTTGACAGCTATCCAGGTGCTTGGCCACAGATTTGTAACTGTATCTTCAAAGTTTGTATATGACTGACATAAAGAAATAACAGGTGAAAAACAAGAGTCCTGAACTGAGGCTTCTGTGTATGACTGAAATACATATGAAATTCATGGAAAAAAAGAACCATGTTTAGTGAGGTATTTTCAGTTAAAAAGAACAAATGAAATGGCACAGACTTGTTAGAGACATAGGAATGGAGGAGGGGAAGGAACAAGAGCCATCAGCAGCTGAAAGCAAGCTGTGAAAGAACATGTGACGTTCCCATCTAGCCTGTCTGCACCTTCCTGAGCGCTGCCAATAAAGCTTGCTTCTGCAGGAGTTCAAAGGTAGCTGAAAGTGCCTGGCAAGCCATGGCACCAGAATTCCAGAAAACCTCAGTATTTCATAAGGCAAATAAATATCTTGCCTCTGTGGAGGGAAGGAAAAGGATTCCTTCTGAATCCTGAAATCCTGGAATTAACACTGTTCACTTGTTTTAACCAACAGATGTGAATAAGAATCGTAGTTAATTAATTTATACTAGAAGGCTACTTTCCTTGTTCACCTCCCATACACCCTCAATGAAGTGTTTGAGAATGTCACAGCATTGTAAGAAAATCCTGGAGAAACTCAGAAGTGCTGCTGGTGCCCCTTCCAGTCCCAGGGCTGCATTCCCTCCATCCCTCTGGTGTTTGAAGTGGACCTAGTTACCACCTCTGATGTCCAAGATCAGCTAATGCTTCAGAAAACACACTCTCCCAATCTTTGTCTCCCTATACAGTCAATAAAAATGATAACGTGATACTTAGGCTGGAATTATATTGCAGGTCTGAGCCAGCTCTCCTGTCCTGCCCTGTCCAGGGAGGAAGCCAAGGTCTGGCTAGTAGAAGGCATGAACTGCTTGTATCACTCTCCAACGCTGACTTTATAGCAAACAATCCAAACACAACCCCTGGGATCACACTGTTTACTACTATGGGGTTTTCAAAGCCTTGTTTTCTGCTTGCCTTGGCTGTGGAGACATGAAGTGCAGCAAACTGTGCAGAACTAGTGCCAGTGGCTGCAAGGGGAAGCAACCAAATAGCAGCAGCAGAGGTTGATTTGGGGATTTTAGTGGTCAGTCAGAGGAAATAGAGAAAAGAAAGGAGGTACAGTAAGAGTGAGGTGTGTGGAAAGAAAAATAAAAGAGAAAGAAAGGGAAAGGCAGAAAGGCAGAGAGTTAAATGAGCAGATGGAAACAAAACCAGCAGGGGAGGAAAGAAAAAAAAAAAAAACAAAACAAAAAAACAGAAAGCAAAGAAGATTAGGAAAGAGAAGAGTTGTGGACATGAATAAAAGTACCAAGTGAGATGCAGTAACCAAGATGATGTTGCATTTAAGATGATGAATTAATTTGGTAAGAGATGAATCCCCTTGCGTTCTAGCCAGTCCTCAGAGATTAGAGGGACTAGGGGTGGCTGGACTTATCTCTTAATAGGTATGTGTCCTGGTTTAGCCAGGATAGGGTTAAGTTTCCCCAGCAGTGGGGGGGAAGCTCTAGCCGGGTTATTCATATGTCATGCTGACGTCACATCCTGGCGTGAGCGCGGGAAGAATCGGTGATCGCGTGGGTTTGTGCAGCCGGTTCTCTCACTGCTGTATCGGTATATACTTTGCTCTGTTCATTGTTATCACTGTTATTCTTATTGTTATTGTTTGTTCTGTTGCTGTTGCACTGTTGTATTAAACCTCTCCTTATCTCAGCCCCGGGGCTTTGTATTTCACTCCCTTTGTGGGGGAGGGGCAGCAGCCGCGTGGTCTCAGACCCCGGCAGGGATTAAACCACCACAGTATGCCAGTTAGGGCTGTAACTATAGGCCTGACACCAGATGCACGAACACCCCATATGCTGTAGGTTCGGTTGCGTTCAAAAGAAGCAGTCAGGTTCACGAATAGTACGGGGCCATAACTATAGGTCTGACCCGGATGCACGAACACCCCGTATGCTGTAGGTCCGGTTGCGTTCAAAAGAAGCCGTCAGATTCACAAATAGTACAGTTTATTTTTATGCAACATCTGCAGATTCTTTAAGATTGCCTACGATAAATGCACAAACTGCAGGTTGGCTACATAGCACTACACAAAAGGAAAATGATTGCAATCACACACACTTAGTTCCCAGGTAATCACTTGGTGTAGCTGAGGGCTGAAATCTTACCAAAAGGCATCCCTTCTGAGGGGGGGCGAGGAGTACAAACCCATCGATCTGTCCCTCTGATTTGGTGTCGGATTATCGTGCCTCCAAGTTGGGCACAACTCGGGGTAGTATTTATCTTAGTATGCATGTGTGAGTGGGTGGGACTGTAGTCAAGCCATTATCTTTTGAGTAACGACACAGTACATTCCTTGGTGCGAGGGGAACAGCTGGTTTTTGTGGGAAAAAGAGGGAGGATGAGAAACAAGACCGGTTGGCTACTACAAAAATCATCCCTTGAAAGAAAGGGGTAGAGCAGGAGATAAATCTGTCCTTGAGAAAAGCGAAATAATGGGACCATGCGGCCTACACCTCGCTTCGCATTCCTCCTTGGCACCACAACAAACACAAATCACTGGACCTCCATCCCGTCCTGTGCTTGCTCTGGGCACCCTGTGTCAAGGAAATGTGTGTTTTACAGATTTCTCACTGTTTTGCTTTTCTCACGCTTCCAACACTTAACAGATGGGTATATATATTGGTGGCAATGGTAAGAAACTGTCCTATTTTCCCTTGAGAAGACCCAAACAAGAAACATATGAGGGTGATCTAGTCATTCTGATTTTGGTCTCTGATCCAAATCCAATCCCATTTAAAACTGGTTCTGAGATACCAGTGGGTTTTTTTCAAACAGAAAAACAATTTTCTTCTAGCCTTTCTCTTTTCATTTATCACATGACTATGTTAAAAATGTCACAGGGTAGCTCACCATTCTCATCATCATTCTGTGTCACTCAGAAAAAAATTGCGTTAATAGTGAAAGTAACATGTACAAAGCACAAAGAGATCTGAAAGGGGAAGACTAAGCTTTTCTTGCTCTACTCTCAAGGTTGTCTTGATTACATTTGTGTTCTGAGTTATTCTTTAGCTTAAACTAGTCAGTAAAAAAAAAATGATGATCCCAAATAAAAAAGTCCAAAATTTTCTTAGTTTCCTGAATCATCACCACACAAGCTGTTCAATGAGTTCCTTTCTCAAGGAGGTACTGTGCATTGCAGGACCTCAGCTGTCTTATTTACATCTCACCTGTAAAAGTGTTCTTCTGGAGATGCATCATCTGAGGAGTGGAAAAGTGCACCTCCACATCAACGGGGTTTGCAAAGTTCACACCCTACTGCAATCCCACCCTTTGGGGATGCAATTTGTACCAGACCTATGGGGCATGCAGGCTGGGAAGGCAGAGCCGCAGCTTTTCAACTGTCTCATTGCCCAGGATCTTGACAGGTTGAAGAGAAAAGCTGCAGAGCCCAGGTGGTGCATGTGCCAGGCTTTTCAAGATCTGTTTCATGACTAAGTTTATCCTCCATCTAGGGCATGTGCTAGAGAGCAAAGATGAACCTGACTCCCGTTTTGTTACAGGGAGGAAGGAAGATATACACACAAAGCTTTCTTGTAATTTATTGGCTGAAAAAAAAAAAAAAGCTCATCTTTTCACTTCTTTCTTGCACTTTGCTTTTAAAATATTGATATTTTTAGATGTAATTATTTTTCTGTCAAAATGCTGCAGCAGCAATATCACTTGATTTCTGTGACTACATGCCCACTTTTATAGTTAAAAAGAAATTTAAGAACACACTGAAAGAGGGTATATGCTTTACATTTTTATACTCATTTTCACTTTTAAATCATTGGTTTCAAACAATGTATGCATTATAGTGAGAAAAAAAAAAAAAAAAAAATCTACATAAACCATTAAGAAAAAAATGGCCTAAACCTGAGTTTCTAACATTTCATTGTGAAGGAAACTTCCCAAGTGTCCTTTTTTCTGTTTTCTTATTTGAAATTACAAAACTTCCCATGAAGATAGATTCCACTTTCTCAAAGATTTTCCTGTTGAAGAGTCACATTGAAAAAAGTATTGCCTCCATAAGAATGACTGATTTTTAAAATCAATTGCTATGATTTTTGCTGGCAGTGTTTATCATGACATTAATTGTTTTCCTTATAGTCCAAATTGCTGGAATGTGTGATTTGAAGGGAATCTCAGCATTAAGTCAGAAGGAAAATACTAAACTGTCTAATCTCATAGTTAAATTAAAAAATTGAAAGTCTTTCAGTCTGAACATTATTTACAAGAGTAGCTAATTTTGTTTCTTCCTTTAAATACCATATTTTTAATTTATTGTTTTGAGTGAGATATTAACTTGGTTTTTTCGAAGATTTTATATTCACTATGTCAGTAACTAGAATCTATAAACAGACCTGGCATAACAATTTCAGGTTTTCAAGAAATTGTAACTCTTTAAAAAGTGATATATAATGACTGATTAAAAATTAAATTTAACTTCAGTGACATTAAATTTTAATTAAAAAATACCACAGATAGGAAAACCTATAAAAGTTTTTTCATGAAGAAGAGCCATCCCTTCATTTCAAAATGAAATGGATCATTTCTTCACATCTGAGGATGCACACGCAGAAACAAGGAGAGTGAAAAAGTGGATTTCTTCTGGACCTGGACCTCCCTGATTTGGGATTCGTAAGCCCTGGCATCCCTGATGACACAGATGGCACGTTGCTCTGTGGTTGTGGATGCTCTAGCCTCAGAAATTACAGATCAGAAAGGTTTTTTTCCTTGTTTATAGGGAAGTATTTCAAAACCAAGCCATTTCCAAGGAACATGCTGACTGACTAACAAATGGGATATTCCCAGTAAAAAAAAATGCTTTTATATGAAAGATATGCCTGACAGCTTTAAATGTAGCTCTGCCTATGCCATTTTTGAGGCAATTGTTTCCCACAGAAATAAGCTAGAAGTTTCGGGGCAGAAAAAGAAGGTACAAACCTCATACATCCTCTACTCATTCCCATTGTGAAAGACCATGCAATTCCTAGCTCAGTAGCACAGGTAGAGCCCTGTTGTTGAACACAAGCATGGCTTCAGCTTTGCCGTGCAGTGCACATAGATTTCCACCAGCCCAATTCTGACACTTCTCAGAACTGTCATTTTCACATGCAAGGAAATAATTTTGATACATAATTATGGTTTCTTGTGGTCACACACAAGCTTATTGAGTTCCAGAGTAAGATAACGTTGTGTATCCACACTAGTGCAGTCCCCACTATAGACAAACAAATCCTACTTTCCAGCGTGGTATATATCCAGATTCAGTGTCATCTAACATAGTTACACAGATTTTCCATCTTGTAGCAGGTTAAAGCGAATTCACATCCACCTGGAGGACAGCAAGGGCAGAATTGCATCTGCTTACAATATCCAGCATAAATACACCCCATTCATCACGAATACATAAGAGGTGTTTTAAGTATGAGAACAGTCTTCTTAAAACCAAACACGTTATTTAAAGAGGCTAATTGATAACTTTCTTTTGTACAAAGATATGCTCAAGACATCTAGTTGTTTCCTCATTACAAATAAATTAAAATGCACTCAAATCTCCCTATAAGAGATGTACAGTGCAGTGGCAGAACTGCACCTTTTAACTGCTTTAACAAATACTAGCTCCAAGTTCATTGGTCCTCTTTTAGATTTGAAATCTTGTCTGTTTTTTCCAGGTGGATCAGCTGGCTTAATTAAAGATACTGCTTTGTTCATATCCTTGACAATCACAATTAACATAACACTGTTATTATAAATAATATGCTGCGTGATGGTTTTCAGACACCTTTCAGACACCAACAAAATTGCAATGAAGTCATGCATATAGATACGAGAAGACAGCTCTTTAAAGCCAAACAATTCTATAGTAAAAGATACTTACACTCCTTCACTCTCCTCTCAAGGTAATGCACTGTGTACATGCTTAATCTTCCTGCTTCTCTTGCTAGTTAAGAATGACCTGCTGTCTCTGTGCATAAAGATTAAAACTTGAATTAAAACATTACTCAGGGACTTCAATTACCCACTATGGATTTGCTGCCCCTGGACTTGACCCACTCCCCCAGCAAAAAATACTTACAGTGAAAAAAAAAATATCAAGCTGGGACACGGCTGCCCATTTGGTCCCTAATACCATCTGGGAACATAATGACTCAATTCATTTTGCCCTCAGATTAATGGAGCAAGCTCAAGTATTATAAGAAGCACTTTAATTCCCTCTGATGTTTTCATTATGAATTCCTTTGTGGCAGAACTCATTTGCAATAATGCATATGTAATTTTGGAAACCAAAAGGAAATCCTGTAGCCTTCAAGACATTATTAACCTGCAGAAATGCTGAGGCACACATAAAACTCAAATATGCTAGCACCAGCAACCTCCTGAAACATTTTAAGAATAAAACTGGTAAGTAAAACTGCATCTCACTACTTGGAAGTTAAAATGACTGAATTAATAACTATGAAAACCCTAATGGTATTAGTGACTCTTAAGCTGTCGGTTCAGATTGTTTCTAAGGATTTAAAGATATACACTGGAATAGTCCAAAAAGTTCTGGGAGTCTATTATTTACAGATATTTGGAAGTGAATCACCTGCATCGGTTATAGACTTCCTCTTTCTCTCTTTTTTTTTGCATGGTCCATTATATGTTTCTTTACTTAACAGTGTTCATCAGCCATAGATAGGAGACCTGATATTTTGCTGTATTTTGTAGCCAATGTTGTCTCATTTGGTGCAATGGGTCCAAGACTATTGTCTCCAGTAGTTTATGGAGTTATATAAAGTAGTCAATGTCAGATTTCACTTTGAGGTCATGGCGTAACTCTTGGATTGACTTCTTTAATTCTCTGTAACACAATAGATTTCTCTGTATAAGATTCACAGTAAATGTAACCAGGGTCATCTGCTAACCAGTGGCTGCAACCCCCACCTGCTGTGTGACAGGCTGGGAAATAGTAGGGACTACAAGAAATCAGAAGTATCACTAAGGAGTTTATTTTAGTCTGCTTATGGCAACTTTGTAATCAAAATCAATGCATATACCATTTGTTGTTTTGAACCCAAAGGTTCATATAGAGAAAGATATCAATTGTCCTTTGGGATCAGACTCAGAATGAAAACATAAGAATTTCTGGTTCAGAGCAAGAATCCATCTAGCTGAAGGACATCACTAGGAAGGTGTAAAAACAAGGAAAATATATAACATTCTTTCCTTATATTCACACAGGCTCAAACTATTTTCATTCAGGGTATTTCCTAAGCTTGACATAGCATGTCTGTTTGGTAAATTGCAATCAATTTCCTATCTAAGTACTTTTCCAGTCATTCTTTACATCCACTCAAGCTTCTTATGTTGACAATGTTTTTCAAGTATTCACACAAGGCTCTGTTGACTAGAGAATCACCTGCTTTTGCTTGGTTTGAACCCAGCTCCTACTAGTGTTTTTTCCTGTGTTTTGTACTGGACAAATTAATCTTTCTCTACCCACTCCATGCCATTCATAATTTTGCAGTCATCTATTTTACATTCCTAAGTCAGTGCTTCCAGATTGAGGAGCCCTAGCATGCTCAGTCATTCTTCACATGAGAGACAGGCCACACATTTGATTGTGCTTGTTGCCCTTCTCTGAACCTGCACCAGTTCTAACGCATCCTTTCTGAGATGAGGGGACTAGGGTACACACAATATTCAATATGAAGGCAAATGTGAATGTGTACAGGGGCATAATTCATCTTTAGCACCCTGTCTCCAACTGTACTAGAAGTTTGAACTGAAAATGCAATACCCTAGGAGACAAATGTGAAACAATTTGTCCTTCACCTGTTATCCTTTATTCCTGACAAAGTTTAGCTCTCAGGCACGAAATAGTTTTACAGTTCCTTTTGTAGCAGTAGCTATATAACTGCAAATACTACTCTTACTGATAGTAAATATCTAATTTCGTTGGGAACGTTTTTAAATTCTTGACCATAAGATTTTCCTGTAACAATGAGTTCCACAGCTGGTTTTGTTCATGTTACACAAGAAAGTATTTCCAAATACTGGCTTTAACTTTTACAGGTCACTGTCACTGAGGGATTGCTTATTGTATGCAATGTGAAAGGATTTTAGTTTTTTGTGGGTAGTAGATAAAAAATAAAAATAACAATACTCTCACAATAAGGAAATAAAAATTAGAATTGGAGCTTTCCTAGAAATTAGCCCAATTTTGGCATCAATAACTATTTTTAAGAAAGCTTTTATTTCAGAGTAAAATATTTTAGTTTCTTCCAAGTGTTGTAATTTACATTATTGTAATTTTGAACTTCTGTAATATACAGTAGAAGTAAATACTTTGATTCTGTGTGTGAGTGTGTGTTAAAGACTACCTTTCATTAAAATATGGGTTGCAGAAACTCCTAACCTAAACCACTGCAATATAAAATCTGTTACTGAACTTCTCATAACATCAAAATCTTTAAAAATATTCAAAGCATAATTTTAACTGATCAGAAGATAACCTCAAATGTTCTTTCTGTGATTCTTGTTTGACTGTTTCACCCTGTACAAGCCTCATTTGCCCTCCTACTTTATAACAAAGCATTTTTCAAATTGTACTTGCTGGGACTCGCTCCATGAGCCCAAGAAAAGTCCAGAATCCTTTTCTCTGACTTCTTCAATACTCAAAAAAACGGATGAGCAGCAGCCACCAGTGAGGGTCCTTGAGAAATAGCAATGAAACTTGGAAGAATCTGGTGTCAATTTGCTACTGTAAATTATTGGTACAGGAGGCTCAGATTGACTTCTGAACTCTGCAGTTATGATTCAAAACAGCGAATATAGTGGTATTCCTGGCTTCTGAATGCCTGGTACAGCCTCTTAGGTGCTTTGAATGAACAAGAGCAACATGCCTTAATTCACCTATAATGTAAATCACTGCTAAATGCATGTGTTTGATGCTGTACTGTTTCAAAAACCAGTCCAAAATCCTTTATAGGAGGTCAACATCGGGCACAAATGTAAATAAAATGTAAACATTAGAACAGTAGGGCAAGAAATACAAAGACAAAGGAGCAGAACCTCATTAAAATCACTACATTTTTATTTCTGGAGTACTGGCTGTTTCAAAGACTGATGAAAAATACTTAACCTCCAGAATCTTGTGCTATGATTAGTCATTATCTCTATGAAGAAGATGTAATATAGTTCTGCCCAAAAAGCTGGTGTTCTAGTTCACATAAAGCTTCGTTTTTCTCAAAAGCCAGTTTAAGTCTGACATCCACATGAAATGGAAACCTTCCCAAACTTCCTGTGAACTGAAGGCCCTCCTGGATCTCAGCTCCTAAGGCATGCTCAGAAAGCACAGGACCTGGAATGACAATCATAGTATCCCACTTCAAGTGCTGGTAGGTCACCCACTCTCTCTTTATAGCCAGTAGTGAGAAGTATGTCCTGTAAGGCACAGTTCATGTATTTTGAATTTGGGTGACTCATGGCCTAAGACCTCCACCAGCTGTAAAGGGAGCCCAGGTCAAGTGACAGAGAAGTAAACATCTACTCTGCAAACACGGTTATCTGGGAACCTGGCCAGATCCGGGCTGCATGGCAGCATGCCTCAAGCCTCCAGCCTGTCTGAACCCATCACAGCAGATAACTTGAAGCTGCTTTGCCCAAAAGTCCACCTGTGGGCTGGAGCAGCAACATGATGCTTCTTGTAGGCACAGACAGACTTTGTCCATACCAGTAAATGAAGCAGGGCCAGAGAGCACTGTGAGAACCCAAGTGTTTGTACTGATAAACAGTTAGAGTCACTCATGACATGCTTTTAACTCTAGGTGTCACTTCCCCAAACATTTTTTCCCAGGAAAATGTGACAGCTAGGAGAAGGCAAGTACTGTTTCCGAAAGGCTGTGCTAGCAGTTAACGGAACAATTACACTCTCTTCAGGATGGGGTAGTAAATAATCTGAGAAATTTGCCTTAATGCCATGAAAGGATCCTGGGTTGGTTTAATTTACAGGATAGTCATAGCAAGCTGGATCCCCAGAGACTGTCCTGGATTTATTGAGGGCTCACTGAATCCATGATGCTTCCAGAGAAATATTTCAGGGTATTGAAACTTATGCTTTCTGATGGAAGTTGGGTTTGTCAGACATCCTGGCCATACCTAGTATCAGATCAGTCACTCTTATTTTGAAAAATTTCTTCTCACCTTTAAATGGGAAAACTGAAATTTATTTTACTTCTGATCCTGAATTTATCTTAATTCTGACTAAAGAGTTAACTAATAATGATGTCATTCAGCCTCTAGAGTTCATTCAATCCTTGGTCTTATCTGGAACAGCCAGTAAAAGTGTCAGTCAGCAAACAGCTGACCACCAGGAATGGAAATAAATTAGCAAATCATTTAGGATTACTTATTAAAACTGTAATTTTCAATAAAAACTGACCCTAGCTAAACTGAAGCTGGTACCTAAGACTAGTCTTTATTGGTTTGCTTTATTCCTTTCGTTTCAAGCATCGGCTTTAAAACACTTTAGCTTATCTCTCTTTTCCACACACTGAAATTTTAGCTTACCTTTAAACCATAACAGAACCTCCCATCAATGTCTACTTATTATGATGTTTATTCAGCTTTAGTTCTCTTATCAATTAGTTCAGTCTTCAGGGATGCTGGGACTGAGACTAAAGTCAGTTTTTTAAAGGTCAATGCACAGCCACTCTACAAGCTATTTATACAGAATATTCATAGCAAATTAATTGCATAACTGCATGTACTTTTACTAAATAATCATAGGATCATAGAATCATAGAATGAGTTGAGTTGGAAATGACCTTAAAGATCATCTAATTCCAACTTCCCTGCCATAGGCAGGCACACCTTCCACTAGACCAGGTTGCTCAAAGCCCCGTCCAACCTGGCCTTGAACACTTCCAGGGAGGGGACAGCCACAGCTTCTCTGGGCAACCTGCTCCAGCATCTCACCATCTCACAGGAAAGAATTTCTTTCTTATAGCTAATCTAAATCTACCCTCTTTCAGTTTAAAACCATTACCCCTTGTCCTACACTCCCTGATAAAGAGTCCATCTCCATCTTCCCTATAGACTCCCTTTAAGTACTAGAAGACTGCTAGAAGTTCTCCCAAGAGCCTTCTCTTCTCCAGGCTGAAAAACCCCAACTCTCTCAGCTTGTCCTCATAGGGGAGGTGCTCCAGTCCCCTGATCATCTTCATGGCCCTCCTCTGGACTTGCTCCAAAAGGCCCATGTCTTTCTCATGGTGGGGGCCTCAGAGCTGAACACAGTACTCCAGGTGGGGTTTCATGAGAGAGGAGTGTAAGGGGAGAATCCCCTCCCTCGACCTGCTGACCACACTTGTCTTGATGCAGCCCAGGATATGGTTGGATTTCTGAGCTGAGAGTGCACATTGCTGGTTCACAGCCAGTTTTCCATCCATCAATACCCACAAGTCCTTCTCCGCAGGGCTGCTCTCAATCCACTCATCACCCAGCCTGTATTTGTGCTTGGGATTGCCCTGACACATGTGCAGGACCTTGCACTTGCCCTTGTTGAACTTCATGAGGTTTGCACAGACCCACCTCTCAAGGCTGTCCGGGTCCCTCTGGACGGCATCCCTTCCCTCCAGCATGTCGACTGCACCACACAGATTGATGTTGTCATCAAACTTGCTGAGGGTGCACTCGATCCCACTGTCCATGTCACCAACAAAGGTGTTAAACAGCGCCGGTCCCAATACTGACCCTTGAGGAGCACCACTTGTCACTGTTCTCCACTTGGACATTGAGCTGTTGACCGCAATTCTTTGAGTGCGACCATCCATCCAATTCCTTATCCACTGAGTGGTCCATCCTTCAAATCTATGTCTCTCCAATTTAGAGACAAGGATGTTGTGTGGGACAGTGTCAAATGCTTTGCACAAATCCAGGTAGATGACATCAGTTGCTCTTCCCTTATCCACCAATGCTGTAACCCCACTGTAGAAGGCCACCAGATTTGTTAGGCATGATTTGCCCTTAGTGAAGCCATGTTGGCTGTCACCAATGACCTCCTTATTTTTCCATGTGCCCTAGCATAGTTTCCAGGAGGATCTGCTCCATGATCTTGCCAGGCACAGAGGTGAGACTGCCTGGCCTGTAGTTCCCCGGGTCTTTTTTTTTCCCCTTTTTAAAAATGGAGGTTATGTTTCCCCTTTTCCAGTCAGCGGGAACTTCACTGGACTGCTGTGACTTCTCGAATATGATGGATAGTGGCTTAGCTACTTCATCCAACATCCAACGGATGCATCTCATCAGATCCCATGGACTTGTGCACCTTCCATTTTATACTGCTTTGAAAAATGCATGATTGACATGAATATATCTCTTGATATACTAATCTATTGTATAAATACAGAATGTACTTACTGGCAGTGAAATGGCCATAATATGGATGGGGAAAATATACTAAACAGAAAGCTACTGTCTCTAAGTGAAATTTAATTATTCTCCAAAAGTCTCAATCCCAGCATTTTAGAAACCATGCAGTGCCTTCTGGATACAGCTAAAAATTTTAAAATGGTAAAATGACTTTTATCCAATACTTCAGTTTGGCTCCATCTTTGTGTATCAATTTTCTTAATCTCAGCAGAGAAATGGTTTGGGGTGTTTAAGTGCATTGCTTTTACACTTCAGTCCCAGGAAGATATTTTAAGGAAAAACTTGAAGTGAGGGGAAAACTTCTAGACTTTTCTTCACTTTATGGCAGAAAATCTACTCAAGAATGTTCTTCTGTAAATGTGTCCAATAATAAAGTTTGTAATTGGTTGCTAAACTTCAAATAACTGTGTTATCAATATTAAGGCTGCATATCAAATAAAAATCAGGAGACAGAAGAAAGTAGGAGATGGTAGATGCATTGACATATTTTAGGTTGACCAGGCATTGGAGGCCTTCAAAGAAGAGGGACAGAACTTGGAGTCATTAGAATGGAAGTAGGAGATGACACTGATATGCTCTTTGCTGGGAGGTGATAAGAAGTCTTTTAAAGCACTTGATGGCATGCAGAAGGAAGGGTGAGAAAGCAGATGTTATGCATCAACTGCAAGAGCAGTAGGGGAAGAGAAGATGCTGGATGAAGAGAGAAAGGAGAGTGTCAGGCCAGAGGAAAAAGAGGAATAAAAACACCTTGTCTGGGTAGCACCACCTTCATCTGGGCTTTTTACCTGTTCTTTCTTCAAGCACTAGGAAAATACTTTAGCTGCAAATTTTCAATACTACAGAAAATGTTTACCCTGTGCTGATCATACTACACCAGATTTAGACACAAACTATGCTCAGAGAAAGCATTCCCCAGTCACTCTCCTCCCCTGTTACATACATGCACCTTTCCCTACAGTCTTCTCTCTGCTCACACTGGGAGAGAAGATTGGTCTCACCTGCTCACCAGAGAGACCAGGTTTCTGAAACATGGAGGTAAAGTGCTCTCCTACATGCAAGTCATGCATCTGCAACCCAGGTACACAGTGTATGACAGAAGAAATAACCCCTGTCTGCTGACAAGACCTACAGCAAAGCTCTGCACCATGCCCTATATGGAGCATAAACCATGCTCTCGCTCTTTCAGAATCGAAACCAGGTAACCTAATGTGAATTAGACCTGCTGTAAGTGGCCACCTCGAGGCGGCTTTCAGATGATGACTGATGCCTTCATAACCAACAGCTTGTCTAGCAAGGAACAACAAACAAATGGTTGGTATTTGTGACTTTGAAGCATAAACTGTAAACATCACACCACTTTCTTGCAATACATGCTAGAACTCACTGTGTAGTTGCAGTTTTCTTTTACACTGTTCATAGGTGGAAATAAAGGCATAACTGATTCTAATAAGTCGTATTTGTTCCTAAGGTAGGAGGTTTTCACAGGATCATATGCAAAAATAAAATATTAAATTGAAGTCTTAGCTACTTGACAGAATCCTTTTCTGAAGGGGTTGAGATTTCTTTTTTGTTATTGCATAAGCTCAGCAGATTCAGCCTAAGCACAGCTCATCAGCTTTCTATTTCTCCTGTCACTGGGTAAGCATATGTGACGATCCACTGAGCACCTCAGAGTCATTTACCAACCCCTTCTTAAATCAGTTCTGTAACAGGATTTCCACTGGTGATGCAAACTACGTGCTTGCAACTTCATGTTATTAGGCTGCCTAAGAGTCCTGCCCTGGGCTAGGACAGAGGGTATCCATGTTTTGCTCCATGTGTAAGTATTCACACATGATAGTCCCAGAGCCTAAGGCTGAAAGAAAAAGGAGCTATCTGTTACTTCCGCAAGAGGAAAGCAGTTCACTCCAGATGGCATCATTTATACAGGTTGCAGAAATGCCCCAGGGATGACTCTGTGAAGCGTTACAGAGGGCACTCAAGGACTGATACCCGTGTGCCACCCCAGGCTATCAGTCACTCTGCCCTCCCTCTGCCCACAGTCCCTATGGATGTTAGCAAGGCATTGGGCCTGAACCAAAATGTATGGCCCTCAGCAGCCTGTATCTAGTCAGGAGCATCACCAAATGAGCCACAGCTCTGGGCTGCCTCACTTCTTTACCAGGCAGGAAATATCAAGCTGCGTTTGCAACTGAAAAAGGTGAAACCTAGCAAAAGGGGTCAAATCAGCATGGAAAGAATCTTCCTCTGGCTGAATGACGAGTGCATGCCCAGTGCCAGGTGAGGGGCTCAGCCCTATAGCTACTGAAAGACTGAGGTCAGGGGCGGTATTTACGCAGCAGTTCTCCAAAAGGAGTGAGGAGTTTGTGGTCTTGCAAGGTGAGCCCTTCCTTTGGTTGAAATCACAGAAACAGGAGCTCCTCTTACAAACAGGTGCACCTTTCTCCTAAAGGCAAGAAAGATGATAATCATCCATGTCCATCTCACTTTGAGCATTAAACAGTTAAGGAGTTTTAGCGGAATATATAAATCCCAACTCCTAAAACATTATATAAACCCTAGATGAGGAAACTTTCTGAGGGAAGAGATGGGTCAATCTTCTTCATACAGTGACAGGGCTTCACAACCCGTGCAAGGGAACATTTTGGGCAAGATGGCAACAGTGCCTGGCACAAAGTGTGGTCTGGTCATAGCCTGAGAATATGGGCAAGCTACCCAGGAGTAAACGCAATTTTGATATGCTAAAGAAGGAGAAGTATGGATCAGGAAAGAGAGAAGTTGCTTAAACTGTTGGCATTGTCAAGAAACCTTCACCTGACTAGTCCTTTGGCTACTAAAACTAATTCACAGATTTAGGAACAGTTGTAACTTTATTCTCACAGACACACATGCAAACTCTAGGACAGGCCATTTAAAATAACTGAGAGCAAGGAATGCCTTTCCACACATCATTTCCAATCAGGTTTGTTTAACTATGTAAAAAAAAAACCAAAAAAACCAAAAAACCAAACCCAAACCAGACAGTTTCTCTGTTTAATATTCCAGAGGGCTTTCATGGGGGTCTGTGGTAACTAAGAAAGGCCTGGGGATTAAGCAGGTTACCTAACTCTGTTTCTTTCCTAAAACATGGGCCTAAAATACTAGCTGAATTCTCTGATAAAATACCATCTTTATTTTCTAAAAGACCTGTAATTGAACATAGCCCCATTACTGCTGCTGAAGCTGTAACACACGGGTGTACAAACTATTGGAACATTTTATGCTCATTAACTTTTCTTTAATTTGGAAGATGCCTAAGGCATCTTTCCACACAAATAGTATAAATACATTGGGAAATACGGTAAATACATGCAAGAAACTACTCAATTCAATTTCTTTTAAGGGAATAATGCATGTAATATTACTACACAGATTTGATTTTATTGTGGGGATAGATAAAGTGTAAAGCCATAGATATTCTCTGTTCTTATAATACAAATTTTCTTTGATGCTGCTAAGAAGTCCGAATGTTGCTGACTTCAATACTATAGCAATTATTCATATCATCATACCAATAAACATTGAGCAAACTTGGTCCTTAAATGAACTCCTCAAAGACATGAAACACGTAATACAATCAGTTGCACATGATCAAGCAGGTGTTTAGTATGGACTTCAATGGCAGCTTGCATCTCTAGATGCAAGAAGTCTTTGATCTATATATCAAAGCACAATGGTAATGAGTACACTCACTGCACTGTACCTTGGTACTTCAGGTACATTTCGCTGCCCTGAATGCTGAAGCAATTAAACAGAACTTCAGCAATACTACTAATTAGCAAATTGCTGTCTCAGAGTCTCAGCATTTAACTCTTTATTTTGTATTAGTTCCAGAGCATCACAAACTCTGCTTCTATACACTGTAAGGTCTATTCATGGACCATCCTGGCACACTAATGGTTAGATATACTGCTCAGACATGGGGTCAGAAAATGAGACAATCTCTTGTTACTCCATAGCTAGTACAAGCAGGGACCACTGACAAGTCTGTGGATGCTTAATGGTTACAAAGCTGGTCAGCAGGGCTACTAAGAACCATCTTGTCTTTCTATGGCTCTCAGTTCCATGGCTTAATCACATCTGTCTGGTTTATCAGTGTACCATGACTGCTGGAGAGGTTGAAGAAGACTCTAGAAAGCAAATGAAATAGGGACAAAACATGAGATATCACTTGCAGTGTTTTTGAAAATAAAATCTTCATGTTTGTTTCACTGTAATTCTGTCTCTTATTCCAGTGGAAGGTTAATTTTACACATTGTGAACAAGCTTACTTACACAAAAGATTATTCGGCAAAGGTAAGTAGTCCTAAATTCCTCAGAGGCCTTGAGAATTTGCTGAAAAAACACTAGTTTCTGAAGGACACTTGTTGAGGAGGATATATAGAAAAGAATTATTGATAAGATTTTCCTGTGGGAGCACTAAGAACTAGTTTGACTTGCAACACCAATCAAACTGGTGTAGCATTCTTGACTTTAAGCTAGGACTCATCTTGTGTGTTTCATGAGTCTGTCTTTCACTTACCCTGTACCACCCAACTTGATGCTAGACTAAATTACCATTCTACAACTCCATTCACACCTAAAATAAAGAGGATTTCTTCAGTATTAATATTCTTCATTTCTTCAGTATTCTTCTTCATTTCTTCAATATTAATATACACTCATTGGTTTTTAAGTTCAGAATGATTGTCCTGACACAACTTTTTCTTTCTGATTCTTTTTCCTGCTTAACAGCATAAACATTTGGAAGTTGCACATTCATCAGGAAGTGTTAGTATGTCTCTACCAATGGTTTTTTTGTATCTGAAGTTTTACTCAGTTCCTTTGCTGAGTTCCTTAGCCTTGCTACCTGAAACTTGAGTAACACAATTCCCTATCACTGAGAAGTCACAGGGTGTTAACAATTCTAAAGGCAGCAGTATCTGAAATGTGAGCCTCAGGATCTTTAACATGAAAAGAGTGTATAAGACACTTCCCATGTACTGTTCTATGAACCTAGCTTGCTCTTTTCAGTTCTGTGCTGATGAAGGCTATTTCTGTAAGAAGGATATGCTGTAACAGGTGAAGATTTGTAGTTACAGCGCTGTTCTCTAGATTTCAAAAGATTTTGAAAGAAGAGGTTTTCTGCCTCCCTCATTTGAAACCTATACTCAGTGAAACTCACTGAGATATAAAAATCAGCAAAAACCAATTTGCTAGTGAATAGATAACAAGTGTCAGCAATTTCCACAGGGGAGAAAATGAATTGCAGAGGGCCTCAACTATAAATCCTTAGCCTTGAAACAAAGAATGAAACTTTTTGGACTATTTCCTGCCACTTCCAAATGCAGAACCCTGCACACTGCATGCATTCTGCATGGAGATCCTCTCCTGGAAATCAGCAAGAGACAATAACTTCACTTGAATCTCCATCCAAAGAATAATGGGTGCATTGCTTTTAGAAGTATATGCATCCTGAATGTCCCAGAATGGCTTCTTAACATGATTCTTATATGTTTATACTTCCAATACCGAAAATAAAACAGCGTATTTGTAATATAATACTTCTAAGTATGAACGTTTAAAGTTGACTCTTAAAGCGTAAATCTGTAGAACATAATATTGTAAACTTGATTTCAGAAAAGCATTTGGGGTAATTAATTTTCAGGACAGAAATGTAGTCAGGCAAGACTAATAATGACAGCCAAAAAAACCCACAAAGATGCACTTATGCTATAGAAGTCTTCTTGCACAGTTTTAAAGCGAGGAATCAAAGGTTCTTGGATTATTTGGGGTGGGGGGTGGGTGTTGCATAATTAGGAGGTTAACAGAGGAATTTAACAACCATGGTCAAAGAAGATAAAGTACTTTTAAAAAGATTTGTCAGAAAAAAAGACATAGCTTCTTACAAGACACTGTCCAGAAAAATTATTTCTTTCTAGAAGGAAATCATCAAAAAGTTAGAAGTAGACAACATTTTTCTGAGGAACAATTCAGATACCTGCACCATAAATACAGAAAGATATCCAAATATTGAGTTCCTCAAAGACAAATTCTTCCATGAAGTTTCATCATTCTGACTGACTACAGGATTACGGCAGAAGTAGCACATTTAAAACACATTTCTCAGGTAAAATCTTGCATCAGTTCAAAATCTCTGTCTTCTTCATTGTGACTACAATTTCACATTGGTATGGCAGTATTTTATAGAGAACTACCCAAAACCTTATTCACAGTCAGCTCAAGGGCCCTCTAAAATTTCTACTTATTTATTTCTATTGTAATAAGGAATACATTGTACTGGGTGCTCTACAACTCACGCGGGATAATATAATCCCTGTTATAAGATAAAGAAAATTAGAAGAGTGACTATATGCCTTTTATTCTTTAAGGGTATGTTAGCAGCTTAAAAAAAAAAAAAAAAGAATAGGGTGCATTTTAGTCAATGGCTAGTTAAACCATGACTATGAAGAGATAACATTTCAGTAAGGTGTATTTCTGTGTAGTCAGTTCTCATTCCTTTGCTTTCTAGTCAGACTTCTAATGAACTGGTACACCCATAAATTATATATAGGATTAAATGTGCTACGTATTATAAAAGAGATGTTTTATTGTTTGAGGTGACGGCTGCAACCAAATCTCAGCTTTGAAAAACTCACTTTGAAATTGATTTACTGATCTCATTTTAAAAGTTGCATGAAAAATATCTGCTTATCACCTGGATAGTGTATCTCTAATAATAGCATATTCAAGTGTGGCACATCCAATATTCTAGTCCAATAAAATGAAGAGACTGTGGAAAAAAATACAGAGGAAAGCACTACAGGAAATGAGCTTAACACTTTAACTTCCCAGTTTGCACTCAAAATCTTGCAACAAAACCACCAACCCATTAAATTATTTGAAGCAAAGGGCTGCAAAAGCTTCACGCAACTTGCCCACAGAAGGGCTCTGAACAAACTAACAGCACAGGCACTCCTAATTAGGTCTGAAATGCCAGTTTTAGAAAGTAAGAACATCATCTCCCACAGCTAGCAGATTGACAGAAGAACAGAAAAGCAATATGAACAATATCTCAAACTGTCATTCCTGATTTAGTTCTAAATGTAACTATGATGGTACGTTAAAAGAATGTATCCATGCCCAAAGTCCTTGAGCAATCATATATTGAATAAAACTGGTTGGTGAATTTTTGAGTCTGCCTCTTTGCACCACCTATAAGTACTCTATGAATCCATCCTTTTATATTACAAGAATACATAAGTTTTAGCAATTTATTACACAGAATTGATATATTGAATGTAGAATACAACAGAACAGACTTACTCAGCATACCACAGAAAAATTACTTCAATAATGATTTTCAGTGAATTTAAAAATTATTTCCTTTATATCAGTGCTGCTGTCAGACTTAGTCAGAGGACCAGATTTCTCTGACTGACACATTAAGAACAAGAAGAGATTCTTAAACCACTGAAATTCTGACCGGCAAAATAATCTGCACAGGTCCTCTGATTTGTCCAGTAGTTACCAAGAAGCTAAGAATTTTCACCAAACCAGATTATCAAGAGTTCATACAAGTTTATTTATAAGAAAAAGTCTGATACAACTGAATAATGTTTAAACAGACTGAAGGAATTAATGATTCTGTCTTTAAGGGTGCATATTAGAAGTTGCAAGGTAACTTAGTCAGCTTTTTGTTTGTTTTTTTTAATCCAAGAATGCAGGTGCTACCAGAAGTATATTGACAGACTGTTCTTTTTGTTCTAATTCCATAAGGAACTACCAACTGTTTTGTTTACTGGAAAGGTCAGAGAGGAGATTAGAAGGGATAACTGTGCATAGTTGAACACTTAGTCATTAAGATGAAAGATGATGTTAGCATTTGCATCACAGTTAAACAGAAAAAAATGCATATAATATTTTTTGGTAAGACTAAAAATTATATGTTCTGGTGATACTGCAACACAATCCCTTTCTAATGTGTTCATCTTAACTAGACAGCTGCGTTGTCGACTGAGGGCACTCTGTTCCACCACGTGTTGAGCTCCTGTTCTGTCGGCATGCATGAGCAGGAGGTTTCTACTGGAGGTAGAACTACATCTAAGCACTGGGAGAAGTGATTTTTTTCAAGCCTCCCTCACAGAAAAACAAGACTAGTACTGGCCAAAATTGTTGGCAAATAGTAGGTCATAAAATAAATGTAGCATGATGTCAGTCTGGATGGAAGGAGCTGGAAATTGCCTTCATTCCACATTTGGAAAATAGCTTCAGTTGAAGACTGTTGAGAAAAGGAGATATTTTAGAAATGTTGACTCATTCTGTTTTGACATTTCATTTAATGTCAACTTTTATTTTTATTTTGAAATGGCATTTTTCATTCCAAAATTGCCTTTTTCTAAAGGGAAGGTTAACAAACATTTCAATTGACATCTCCAAAGATGCATTGGTTTGGGGTTCTTTCCCTAAACAGACTTAAAATTTACTTAATTTTTTTTCAAGCAAAGTAAAAAGCCTATTACTTGATCAGCTTTAAAGTCTTAGAAAGCCAAAGCCTGTATAGATCTTTGAATTGTCACATCAGAAGATTACTGCAATGACACTTTGTTATTAAAAATAAAAAATTCTTAAAAGGACTCCTGTCCTGTCCCTCATCTTTTCCTTCACTCCAACCCTAGTAACTTTCCTCCTTTATCTCAGATCCATTTCTCAGTTCTGTTTGTCAGTGGTAAGATCTGTCCCCAGGCAGCAGTTTGGTTGATACCTTCCTCCTCTCACAGTAAATCTAGTAACTCTCTTCATTTATGTTTGCTCTGTTCCAAGCTCTTCTCTACCCTTACTGTCATTTCAGCCTGGTGGATGTCTGGACACTATCTCTTCTGGACCCTGGTCAATTCCACAGCCTCTTTCTGAGTGACAGTATGTCCCAGTTCAGGAAGATGTTAATGGTGAACAATGAAAATAATTAAGCATCCATACACGTAACTAATTAGTCTAGGAGAAGCAGGAAGCAGACAGTATGTTCTGAACAAGATCTATTAATGAAGAATGGTCTGACAGAGGCGATTCTAATTGCACCATGGTATGTCTAATCTAATTATGCTAATAGTTTATTTGTACTCTAAATCATCTCTGTCAGCTCAGATACTGAAATCTGGTGATATCACACAGAGCTAGTGAAATCTTATGAAAACATCTCTCTTTCCTATATGTTTGTTCTATCTGAGCATAGGCGTTGCATTGCTCTGAGTATTAAGCCAGTTGGTAATTCCTTGATGAAAATTCTCTTTGGAGTATTTTCCTTGGGAAAAAACAGTTCATCACAGCAAAGTGTTTGCAGAAACATATTTGAGAGACCTCTCAGGCAGAGAATGTCTCTAAGTTGTTCCTTCTCTGGAAAGTACTATTGACTTAACTTTGAGTACTGCTAAGGCCATGACCAAAGGATTGCCATCTGCATAAGGAATATTCATCTTTACTCTGATCATTACTCTTATGTTCTTAACACCAACTCCTAGAATAAGCCCTTGCCAAGCAGGTTTGTTCTTCATTGTAGTAGATATAGCAACCTCAGTAAGAGGACCAACACAACACCTACTCTACATCACTTAAGACTGAGGGAGGGAAAGTGGATGTAGTACTTGAAAGATTCCTGAAGGCAAGTGATGCTGATGGACAATTAGGGAAGGTAACACAAGAGCCTGAAAAGCTGTAATCCTTATCAGTGGTTGACTGCAGGACATTGTAAACTGCTAGGCAAAAATTACTCAGAAAATTTGAAAGTATTCTGATCCATACAAAATTATCAAGGAAGAAGGGAGGACAGTTTCTTGACAATAAACCAGGCAGTCAGACCAGACAGCGGGAGATGACTAGCTGCCATGTAACAAATGGTCATGCCAATCTCAGCCATTACAGCTGGACTGTTACCAATTATATAAAAAGTGTATCGTAAAAATGGGTTTAACTTCAAATTGAATTTTAAAAAGCTAATTTTGAAATCAGTGTAGGCAAGAAGTAAAAAAATAATAACAAAAGCAAAGTCCTTCAGTACATCATAAGGGGCAGGAAGATAAAATGCAGCTCAAAGGCAAAATAAATGACAGCAATCTGTACTGCTGCATTCTGTACAAGTCACACGTATTCAGAGCTGCGTAGCTAAAAGGTATCATGTCACACTGCAACAGCCAACACTGAAACATCCCAGAAACTGCTAAGAAATGTAAACAGTCAGCTAGGAAACTCCAAATAAGAGATATCCCAAAGACATGTCCAGTCCTGGCAGGTTTATGAGGATTACAGAGCTTCAGTTGCCCCCACATACACACTTGAGAGACCATTTGAGTGCTTTTAGTGTCTTCCAACCGGTCTTCACAGCTGTGGATATTCTACACACCTGTATCACAGCTATCAATCCCCTGTGGAGGTGACCCTAGCATGCTATACTAGGCATCTATGGGAACAATGAATATCAAACCTCATAACAAGCTGCAGGTCCCCGAAAGGCTAAAATGGTTGGGATCACCAGGAAAGGGTCCCTTTAGGACCTGCCTTTTCATCACTCTTTAAGGGAAGAAGCATGTACAGAAAGTATTTCCATTTCTGAAGTGAGTGAAAGAACACTGAGACTGGAGGAATCAGTTGAGTTACAATCCTGAGGTGCCTGCAGAGAAGCTGCATGTTCACAGAAAATCAGACTGATGAATACGTCACTGTAGACGGAAGCTCTGCATTCACAGAAAATCAAACTGATGAATATTTAACCATAGGCAGAAACCCTGCTTTTGAGGTAGGAATGGAGAATGTTACCAGTGTCTTGAAAACTGTAAGAAGCATCTTTATGTCATCATTGAAAAGAGCTCTGAATGACATTCTTGTTGAAACACAATTTAATTTGTCATTCCTCTTGCACCATTAACCCAGACTTCTACCACTGACTGCCCTGAATGTAGCAGAAATATATGCCTACCAAGCAGCTGCCCAGTCTCACCTGTCTTTTTGCCTCATACCCTCTGTGGTTGGTAGTGCCAGCTACCAGCAGTCTGGTTGATTCTTCTAGAAAATTTCTGCCCACGGTAGAATACCTAAGAAATGTTGTACAACCACTCCAAAAGTTCTTGGGCCCCAGAAGCCTCACACACACCCAGCTAAATAGGAAAGGCTCCTGTACTTGGGCAGTGGGAGAAAATTACAGTGGTAAAGCACCTGCAGCCTAAATGCTTAAAAGATTCAAACTTCTATTATAATCATGAGTTAACTGATCAGCATTTTGAAAATTCCTAGTAATTGATTTTTTTTTTATCCATTTCTATGAGAAGACCCAGACGATCACTACTTATTGTGTCAAAGACCAGGTTGTTTGAGAGGTACAGTGGAACATGTACACGTTTTGAATTTCAACTTCTAAATCAAATTACATGGAGACAGAGCAAGTCACCCTTGAAGATGAAATTCTTAATGAGCAGATTAACTGCTACCATACAGACAAGAAAATTCAAAAGCCAAGCTTTGCTGAAAGACAGGAATTCACTGACAGGATGGAAAACATTCAGAAACACAATCCCCCAGGTAGGCCCTGGCAGACATATTCCATTGAAAAAGTAAAATTTAAAAACAAAAATGCAAGACTGGAAACAAACAGATGAAGAGTCCTTTGTATCCTCTGAGGAGGACATATCAGGAAGAGAATTATTCTCTTCTCACTGCAGACTTTGTTTGCAATACAATTTTTTTTCCTGGTCCTCTAAAAAATTTGACATAGCCTTCCAAATAACTCTGCTGTAATTTAAAAAAATAAGACAACATTTCCTAGCTTTGTATATGTACTAATGCATGCAGATATGCACACATATGTTCTACCCCTTAGTTTTGTTATATCTGCTTTTCACTGGGCTATCTAAGTTTTCGAGGTGAGGTTAATGGCTATCTGGAGCTGTATGTGGGGAGTCAGTAAGCATTTTGCTTAGGAGAATGGACCATTCAAACGTTTGACTGTAACACTGTGCACCAAGACTGTATATATATAGGTCTCCAAAATCTTTGCTGCTCAGATCGCATCTTCTTCCATAAGATATTTTTGACTTGGGAAAAAATGGCAATGTCAGGAGCATAAGAAAACTCTTCTGAGTTTAGAGCCTCTATTTGTTTATCTGTGTACCTTATTTCTTTATCTCTGCACAGACACTTAAAACTAATAAGCTGAGTAGATCTGATTTTATAAAATGGGAATTTTCATGACAGGAAAACTCTCTGGCCTCTCCCGACTCTCGCATAACATAACCAACACTCATGAGTTCCTATGGAACTTAGTCACACAGAAACAAAATGTATTTTGTAGATTTAGGCCTTGATTCTGCAAACAAGTACGATTTTGCTCAGAAAAATAAATGGAACTGCATGTGAGTTTAAAGGTAAATGTGCCCACATATTTGCAGGACTGAAGTTTCACTTTCATCCTTATCAGTGCTAGACCAAACTTTTCTTTCACTGTTATTTGATTTTGATTTTCCCCTCTACCACAGATAGGAAAAATATCAGAAGTCCTGTAGGAGAAGTTTTCATTCTAAATATCTAGGACTGCTATAGCTGTTGTGAAAAAAAATCTATCAAGTTTTCATAAGCATGAGGTCTTATTTGGAAATTATTTACATCAACTGCTTTAACACTCTTCCCATTCATATAACAGTTTTCAGTGATAATGCTGCCTCTGTTTAAAGTTGATAGTTGACAGTGGATGAGAACTCATGTTTTGGTTACTTATAATTTCACTAATGGTAACCATTCATTTCAGAGTCCCTCAGTCCTTCTATTATTTTTGTTTCAAATCGCTCAGCTTTTCCACAGAACAAAACACTTCATGTTGGTAACATTTTCTAGCCATTGTACTAAGAACTGTTAGAGCCTTCCTGCTGTGGAGAAGGCACTTGAAAGATAGTGAAGGGAAAACTGTCCTTTGCATCAAGGACATGCATTTTTCTTCTCATGCAAAAAATCATCCACATTTTCATATTCTAGGCCTCCCCACATACACACAAAAAAAAAAAAAAAAGGTTGCATAGTCTTACTAAGACTTCAACAACTCCTCCTTCTGCAGGTTATACCTTATTAACACATCTTTTTCTCTGCCTTGCATTTCGCCAGAGAATACAGGAGTTTTACTTCACAAAGACTCCCAAGATGTGCAGTCAAGGAAATCTAATAAAAACTGACCATTAAGAAGTTCCAGAGTCACAGCAAGACACTCTCATTTGCCCCCAGTAACCACAATATATACACCTATATTATTTTTTCAAAGGATTCTCTGTGGGCAGCAAGACTAATTCATGCTGTATAATAGTCTTTTGTTTCTAGGATACTTGTCGTGTATTGCAGGAGATGCAAGATGTATTGAATGAAAAGGAAAAACAGGTTAAGGGAATAAAACGGTGTCCTAGATAACTCCATTCTACCTGGATGCCTACTACAGATGCCATGTAAATAATTTATCATAAAAATGTTTTTTGACCACTATCTTCCTCAGATTTTAAGGCTCATTTTTTAGACACTTGAGATCTGGCTTATGGAAGTTCTGAATGCTCACAATTGCAACTGAAATTAATCATAACTAAATTTTTGCAATATAAAATATTTTTTTTTTAATGATAAATGCTCTGGAGAAGAAAAAAAACAAAAAAAAACCAAAAAAAAACCCAACCCACCAGTGTGGGGATTCGGAAGGAGTCCCTGCGAGAAAATGGACGTGTGAGCAATCCTGCATATGAGCAAGACTGGTAAAGCCTCAGCGTCGGCAAGGAAATAACCCAGAAAGAATGGAGAAGAACACAGGAAGTTAAACAACTCCAGGGTGTGGGTATGGGTGGAGAAGGAAGTTTGTACAATGTCAATGTGGCAGTTTTCATCCAATCAGAAGAGAGAGCTTAAGGAGCATGTGCAAAGCTAACTATCCAATCAGAAAGAATTATACCATGTGATTATATCATGTGATTCTCACCTGCATTATAAAAGGCTTGCTTCACCACAATAAAATTGGCATTGCTTAATCACACTGATAGTCTGCACTGTCCATATCTCCCGCACACCAGGCCACAGAAAGCTCTGTCATTTCTGAAGAAGTCCACAAAGTATTAATTTTACTGTTTCAATAACAACAAGAAAACATAGGCATAGATTTTGGAAATTTCAGGGGAAGTAACTCAAGTCAGGAAGATAACAGAGAAGCTCAGAATTTTAAAATTCTACTTCAAATCATTACTCTGCAGATGTCAGAAAATTAATTCAAGGACATTGGTCTCATTTTAACTATTTGTTGTAGGGACTGGTAAAAATTAGTTCAGGGGAATGAATGACTTTCTGAAAATATGAGTCAGTAGTCTGAGGCCTGTTGAAACCCATATGTTGCAAACAGAATTGATAGTGAAAAAACTTGCCCACCCAATATTCATTGAGGACTTGGAGCCCAGTGCTTTTGTGGCAAAAACACTGACCTCTATGACTTACTTCAAGAGAACTCAGTTATCTGGACCAATAATAACTTATTTTCTCCCTCTGTGAAACAGTCATCAGAAAGCAATATATCGCACTGCTTCATAAAAAAAGGAGCCAATACACCACACCATCCTAAAAATATCACTGTAAAAGACAGTCAAGAAGTCAAGAATATGAAAAATGTACTTTTGTTTATAAAAAGAAATCAAGTTTTTCCACAGGAATTTTTTCTTTTTCCCTCCTCTGTTTCAGCCAGGACAAGCAAAGCAAATATATTTTTTCTAGGTTTATCTAAATTAAAATATTTCAGTTGTCAAACTGAACTGAGCTACTATTTGTCTGCTTTAGTATAGTATTTTAATATCCTATTTACCTATGGAATAGGTATATACCCATTTACCTACGGAATAAAGTCCACAAGTGTTGATCTGGCAGAGCTGTTTTCCTCCTGATGCACTGGGAGGAAAAAAAAAAAATTAGAATCCTTATAGGTAATTGAATACTTAAATACAGGTATTTTTAAGAAAACATGCACTTATATGTGAGAAAAATTTATTTGTCATAGAGTTGTATCATTTAGTTTACTGGAATTTTATAATTCATTTTCATATTTGAAAGACAAATATTTCTTTGTTGGTGATTTAATATTAACAATATCACTTAACATAAAAGCTAATTAGGTTATTAGTTTTTATTTAATGTGACAAAGAGCATGCTATGATTTATCTCTTCCTGTAGTTATAGGAAATATCGCTTTCTACTGAGGGCATACAGTCAACACAAAAAATACTCACCATACAACGAAAATTGAGTATTTGACAAGCACAAGACAGATCTGGGTTTGTTGGTATTTTAATCACATATTTTACCAAAAGTCCAAGCTGACGAAGGTGGATTTTTCAAGTCAGTCTTATAAATCACCCCCTTGATGGAAATTACTCAGAGACCTACCTGACACAGCATGAACAGCCTACTTCTCAGCAATTATAAACCAGAACAGTTCAGAGCTGAGGATCATGCCTAGCAAGGAATCTGGAGTGTGACAGTATGTTTCTCCAACACTTTCCCTCCTCATCCCCTCTTGATACACCTCTATTTTATTACAGCAACAAAATAGCAGCATAAATGTGATCCTTTATCCTCTTTAACGGGAATATTTTTATTTTATTCATTGAAGTAGTATATGTGAAATATAAAACCTTGTAGCATAAGAGAATTTTACTTTTATTTCAATTAGTGGCACAACAGAGCTCTGCAGATGGCTGTGTCCACCTAGAAGATGAATTTTCCATTCCAGATCAGTGTTATTGTCTTTTCTAAATGCTATGAAAGAAAAAGGAAGAGAAAATAAAAGCATGTGTTTCCACAAGTACTGCCTCTGAAAGAGCCCAGTTTCCTAGGGATTTAGAACTTGCATAATTTTGTATCTCAGAGGTTATCCACGCTGGAGGACAAGGAAGCTCCAAGTTTTGCACTGAAAACTTGGCCCTTTAGTGCATACATTGGCCACATCTTCATTTCATGTTAGGGTATGGAGTCAGCTCATAGCATCACTTGGATACACCAGGGATTGCAGATACAGTTATGCTTCACTGCTCTTGGTATCTAAAGCAGCATGCACTCCTGCTGTATGCCCCTCATCAGATCTTTCACCCAGGATTTCCTGAAATCCTGTAACCTGAGTGCTCATACTATAACCCATCCCTCAGCTGAGCCACTTCTAGAGACCCTCCCCTCTGCTGGCTACCTCTTTTCACAAAGCTTTGAGAGTTTAATTACCTCTCAGGCTTCTACCTGCTTGCAAAATTTGTCTGAATTATTTGAAGAGGACAGCTGTTTGTGGGTGGGAGAAAGGGGAAGGTATGGGCTACACTCACACACATGCAAAGTGCACTTTAAAACAAAAAGAGCAAAACAAAAAATTCCACACATATATTACATTACATAAAAGCTGCAATGTGTATGCCGAAAAGGTAAAACATGCTTTACCATATATTATCAGATAACATGCAGAAACAAACAAATGCATTATTCATGACAAACTGCAATGATTAATGTATATCCAATTCATATTGCTTTTTCTTATAGGTGTAAAGAGATTAGTTTGTTTAAATGCATGAAGTGTAGCTTCACAAAGTTTCTAAGTAATTTTAACTATGTCTTCAACATTGGAAGAATCAAAATTTCCCCTCAGAATGGCTCCTTGCTGAACCCATAAAAGTTTGCTGACCTAAACCAACAGAGAACACTATTTACATGCTCCTGAAAGACAAAGTGGGTGATAAAATTCCTACACTTGTTTTCAGGCACAGGCATTGAAAACGTTATTTAAACTACTGGTAATTATGTTTTTGTTTCACCTATAATACATAATTATATGTTCTTATTATAGGGGACTGCAGACCAAAGAAACAATGTAAAAATGGACCAGGGCATTTAAATACTATCACGGCATTATGATTATAAGCACCTTAGTGTAAAAACATAGATCATCTACTGTCATTTTGACCTTATTAAATGTCTTTCCCCAAGGTCAGAGTCACGTAATGCTCAATACGCAGCTCTGATGAAGCCCTTGGTGGTACACATTTTCAAGCCAGCTGTTCTATAGTGTGTCTGCACATCTGTACATGCCAAAACCTTTGAAACAGTCTATCAGATCCTGCATCTTAACTTTTGATCCCTATAGACTTTTTCAGAGATAATTCAAAGTCACTAGTCAGTCAACATATTCCTGTGGCTGCAGGTAGTTGTTCAGAAACATCACTGTTGCAGCCCTTCACACAGATGCTACCAAACCCTGAACAGAACATTTTTGTGTTACGTAACCTTCTTTGAAATACATTATTTTGTTACATCAGACTGGGATCAGCTGATGTTTCTCCATATTGTGAACATCTAGCATCTTCAATATGTTCTACCTCTGCTAACCAAAGCAAACACATGGAGATATACCTTAAAACTTCCAAATATGTATCCACAACCTTAATTCAAAACCAAAGTCTATTTTCTTTATCCATAGCAATCTTTTTTTCCATTGTACATTTATATTAAATCATATAAAATGCAAGGGCACCTGTTTGCAATACTGTTAACTTCCAACTCAGGATTTCATTGCTTCTAAATATTATTCCAGGCACTGACAGAGTTTTGTCTTTTTGATTCCTGAACTCAAGGAAAATGTACAGTCTAACGCCACCTAAACTGAATACTAGCAGTCATGAAGATGTACCACATCTCAAATTATAGCAGGATGCTTACTGGCCTTGCAGTTCTGGGGATTAACTGGTGTTTTAGTTCTGTTTTCACGTACACTGAAAGTCCAGAGAGCGCTGACATTAATTCAATTTGGATTTGAGCAGAGAGAGACAAATCTCCCAATGAACTACAAAACCAAGTGAGGGCAACGTGACTCCTTGTGAGCAGCTGCAACATCTGTATTTTGCTTTCATTAGGTGGTTTTTTGTCTCTTCAGTATACTTTCTACAAGTTAGAAGTCTTCAGGTCATTATCATGCCACAAAAATAATTATTATTCTGGCTGAAACATCTATATGCAACACCAAAAGTCACATCAGGACTTTTGCAGCTGGTCATTGTTAACTGATGGTTTACAGGTTATTAGAGGTTCCTCTGTCTACCACAGCAAGTACTTTTTTCTTAGATATCCCCGATTTAAATTGTTCAATGTAAGTGATATTTACCTCTTTTTCCTCGATACTGGATACCAAAAATGCAACCTCTGCCTCAGAATAGTTTCTGCCATTTTTTTTGAAGGCATCGTTGTGTGTACTATGACAGACATACCTCCTGAAACTTGCATTTCAATTCCCCATTGCCTTCTCCTACAAGCCCTTAACTCCTCAGCTTCCCCCCTCACTAAAATAACTGAAGAAAAAAATCTTCCTTCCTATCTCTAGCCCCCTCAGCAGCAATGCAACTAATAGATGCCAAATAAAAGGTTTTTCCTCTTTTCAAAGATGAATAAAAACAGACTCAACTGATAATTACCTGCTTTTTGAGCCTTCACTGATTAAAGATAAACTTTTGTTCAAAAGAAAGTTTCCTTCAGAAAAATATACTAAGTCCAAGCTACTTCTAAATGATACCGTTAGAGAAACAAGACGGATTAAAACCAGACTGTTATTTAAATTGCACTAAATACAGTTTCCTGCATGAAGAACCCCAGTAAGCATGAAGTTGGGCCAGATATACTCTGATCTCAGAAAGTTTTCTCAGTGACTTGGTAACTGAAACTGCTCCATGTTTAACAATCTGTTACTATTTTAGTGAACTTTGCTAAAATAAGACTGAGTGCCATCTTCTGGAATTTTCCCAAGAAACATATATAAGATTATTGCCATGAACTATTTATCAGTCTGCATCTTAAATCCATACAGAAACTAAAGCCACAAGAGCTCTTGGGATAAATTTATCGTCAAAACATACCTTCATCAGAATTTGCAGGTTAGCTGAAATCCAAATACTTCCTGGCACCATGCTCAGTTTTATAGAAATCTGCCAAAAGCTTAGAAAATTGGGTGGGTTTCCACTGACAAATTGCTTAGTGTCATATCAGGTGATAAAAGTCTGCAATGGCTTATGGGTAGCCAAGATTCCCACCTGCATTTTCTTCCGACAAGGACTCTTCACACTTCTACTTTTCTTTTCAAACTGAAGCAGCATCAGTGTTTGAAATCTCAGTCTCCATGAAGTGGACTTAAGCAGTGACCTTCACATGACATACCGGTGCTCAAAGCAGAATGTCAACCATGTATTTACACACACAGCCTCCCTGCAATTCCTACAGCAGTCTCACCTTTGAAAGGTACTGTTTTCCAAGAGCTCCTTCAATTACTAGTCTGGCATATTTTCTCCCATCTTAACTATGCCTCTCTCCCCTCCCTCTGCCCTGTGTTCTTCAGCTAGTGGTGACACTTGGCACTCCACCTTCCAGCATCTTCTATAGCCCCAAAATTACATTTTTTTCATCTTCAGAATGATGAGTTTAACAGGCAACAGCTGAAAAACACCCTGGCTCTCACCATTTGAGATCCCTATAGTGCACCTGTTGGGTTTGTGGTTTAATTTTGTCACAGCTCCTCACTCTGAGCTGAATTAATCTTATTCAAAAGTTTTGCAAATCTCTGGAAGTTGTAGGACTAGAAACGTAAGTTCTTTTCCAAGCATATGGCCACCTGCAAAACAGTCCCTTCATTTGTGCCACTAAGGAACACTAGGCTGCATCCCCTGATTTTAAGATTCATTATAAAATCATAGAATCCTAGAATCATTTAGGTTGGAAAAGACCTTTAAGATCATTGAGTCCAGCCATAAACCTAACACTGCCAAGTCCACCACTAAACCACGTCCCTAAGCACCATATCTACACTTCTTTTAAATACCTCCAGGGATGGTGACTCAACCACTTCCATGGGCAGCCTGTTCCAATGCTTGACAACCCTTTTGCTAAATAAATTTTTCCTAATATCCAATCTAAAACTCCCCTGGTGCACCTTGAGGCTGTTTCCTCTCATCCTATCACTTCTTACTTTGGAAGATAGACAAACATCCACCTCACTACAGCCTCTTCTCAGGTAGTTGTAGAGAGCAATAAGGTCTCCCCTGAGTCTCCTTTTCTCCAGACTAAACAACCCCAGTTCCCTCAGCTGCTCCTCACGGGACTTGTGCTCTAGATCATTCACCAGCTTCATTGCCCTTCCTTGGACATGCTGCAGCACCCCAGTGTCTTTCTTGTAGTGAGGGGCCCAAAACTGAACACAGTAGTCAAAGTGTGGCCTCACCAGAGCTGAGTACAGGGGAATGATCACTTCCCTAGTCCTGCTTGCCACACTATTTCTGATACCAGCCCGGATGCTGGGCACACTGCCAGCTCATTTTCAGCCAGCTGTTGACCAACAACCCCAGGTCCTTTTCTGCTTGGCAGCTTTCCAGCTGCTCCTACCCAAGCCTGTAGCATTGCATGGGATCATGGACTACTTTGATAGAGTCATGGATCATAAAATGGTTTGGGTTGGAAGGGAACTTAAAGATCAGCTAGTTCCAACCCCCTGCCATGGGCAGGGACACCTTCCACTAGACCAGGTTGCTCCAAGCCCCGTCCAACCTGGCCTTGAACACTTCCAGGGAGGGGGCAGCCACAGCTTCTCTGGGCAACCTGTTTCAGTGCCTCACCACTCTCACAGGAAAGAACTTCTTCCTTATAGCTAATTTAAATCTTCCCTCTTTCAGTTTAAAACCATTACCCCTCATCCTATCACTACACTCCCTGATAAAGTGTCCCTCCTCATCTTTCCTGTAGGTCCCCTTTTGGTACTGGAAACCTGCTAGAAATTCTCCCGAGAGCCTTCTCTTCTCCAGGCTGAATAACCCCAACTCTCTCAGCCTGGCCTCATAGGATAGGTGTTCCAGCCCTCTGATCATTTTTGTGGCCCTCCTCTCAACCCCCATGAGCAGGTCCATGTCCTTCTTATGCTGGGGGCCTTTCCTGTAAAAATAACTTCCACACTCTTGAATAGCAAACCTTAGATATCTTGCCCCACCTGGTTCACCATGCTTCTTTCAGCTGAACTAGTAAGTTCCACTAGGCATTACTTACTTGCTGATAAACGCTCTGGTTAATCTCCTCAGCTTTGCCCATTTTAGTTTTTAGTAAAACTGCATGTAACACTAAAGACTGCCCCAGTATCTTCCCTTACCTGCAACCCATTAACAAATTGTTCTCTTTCTTAGCTGACAATAAGCCCTTAAGCTTTTCGTACTTCAACAGCTTAATTAAACATACTCATGCAAACCCTCCAAATAGTTTCTCATTTTTCAAAGCGCTCTTACTGTTTTGCAGATGTACAGGTTAGGACAATCACTCTTCTCATCAGGAACAGTTTCAGGACTGTGTACAGATCCATTTTATTTGTTACTTCTCTCTGGCAGATAAAACATTTCTTATTTTGCTAACCCCTTTCTTCCCTGGAATACTTAAGAGCTGGGTTTGCTTTAACTTAAAGCCTTTGTCATCAATCTTTCACACCAAATATGTATACAAACAAACATAAAAGTATACAGCAAGTTGTCTGAATATGACTTTGAAGAGCATTTTAGTCTGGTGCAATTTCCCCACCTGAGGAAATAATTACTCAGTGGCTGGTAGGTCAACAAGTCCTCTAATCTACATATCATTTCAGAAGATGTACCAGCTGGTGCAATTTTTGCAACACATGAGATATAAAAGTGCATAAATGAGATTATGGCAAAAAGGCAGACATTAAGCTTTTGGAAAAATACTGTGCCACAAAAAAACCCCAAAACTCCACAACAAAAGAAATACCCAACAACCACAATAAAAGCAACTGAAGGGCCATAGGCCTTGTTTCCAGGTACTCTGCACTGAAAAAAGGATGAAAAAAAGACTACCAGAGTAGAGTTTTGGTATTAGTGAATTGTGTCTGTGGTAGGGTCAGCTCTAAATGTAATACAGGGGAATGATAATCTGAAGGGGAAGGAATTATTTTTAAGTGAAACATCTGTGATGAGTAAGTTATGGGTATATTGAAGGTTCTGCTCTTAACAAAGACCAGAGCCTGCCTGACTGCCACACCTACAGCAAATAATAAACTAAATTCATTCCACAAGGAAAAAAAAAAAAAAGTCTAATCTCACAAAAATTACATCAAAACTTTCAGAGTCACAGCAAGACAGGGAGACAGGAAAATAGAGGTTGTGCATACCCTGTTGTCATGTATCTAACTCCTAAGGGAAAATGAAGGGATAAGCCGTCAACAGGTCAAGGAGCACTGCATAAGCCTCTTGCTGCATGGGGTTAGCACACCATAGACAGTAAAGTGTAAGATCTGTCTTTCCTGCACACACTCCTGCAAGGAGGACACAAGCACAGCACTGCTTGCCTTCCACTTGCAGCAGTCAGTCACTTCTCTGGATTAAAAAAAGGAAAAAATAGCACAGCTCTTCCTCTCTTCCCGGCACAGGCAAAGCTGCATCTAAACTCTGCACTGTCCTCTGACCTGCTCATGGCATACTGCAGCTGCAACCTGCCCTGGGGCAGCTGACTGCACGCTTTGCTGACTTTCCTGCTAGCAGCAGGAGGTTACACCCATGTGCAGACCAAGACATAGCTCCAGGCTCATGCACACACCCATGGGCAGCCCAGCCCCACCACCCACCCCATGACCAGCCCCAAAGGGATGCCAGGAGCTTTGGCAGCACATGCTGTCCAGCCAGGCCTTCTTCCCTTCCTCTGGGGCAAGGTGGCAGCTGTCAGACAAAATGTGCTGATTGGGAAATTAATGATTCACCTGCCAAAGCCAATAACTCAGCTGTGCTGTCCTACAGCTACTGCTTCTGTTCTCTGCCAGTGTTCTCAAAAGAAACACAAAACATTCGAAGAGCCAGTGGCCTTGTTAGCGTCACAGTGAGGGAAGTTTCTTTCGTGACTAAAGAAAGTCTTCCACCATCTTTGAAAATACCACCATCTTTGTAAATATGGGTAATCTATTTAATAATTAGGGTGTTGTGTCAGGGGTTACTATAGGAAGTAAAGTTATTGTATAGGAGAGTCACAATCTTACACTTCCTCTGTTGTTTCCTCAGACCTCACTACAGTAGAAAGCCATTTTTTTTAAAAAAAAAAAAAACACTGTTAGATTAATAGCCAGCCTCTGCTAGCAGCATCTCTTTACTATATACTGTGCTGAATAGACCCTGAGCGACAGGTACTAGAGCTTTCACATGAAAGCAACTTAAGTAACAAGAATGTTCAAATTAGATTATTCCTCCATTTAATCATTAACCTTTGGTTTGGTCTGGGGAATAGCAGAATAATTTTTTTAAAAGGAGCTCAGCAAATTAGAGGGGATTTATTCTCAAGTTAAAATGTTCAGCTCAAACATACAGAAGGAATGCATGGAGGCAGCGAAATGTGTGATGTACAGATAAGTCAACAGTTATTGAATAAAACCTAAGAAAGGAAAGAAGGAACTCCCATGGAAGAGATGCTGCAACAGCAGACAGAGTGTCTGGAGACAGCACATCACAGCAATGGTACAACCAGGAGACACAGAACTAGCATAAAATAGGTTCATGGGACTTCAGGCTTCAGCCCGCCATCACTAGACAGAGGGAGAGAAAGACCTTTTGCACTAAGCACAATATATTTCAATCACAAGGAATATTATTGCTTGCAAGCACAGGATATGAGCTTCTTCCCTTTAAAAAATAAGACAAAAAATCTAGTGTCAAAACTGAGTTGCTAAATGAAGAAGCAAAATCGCCTTTGGGCTATTAGTTGCTGCCCATATGAGATACAAACTTAAAAGATAGCATCTTACCCACTGTCAGGTTACAAAATAACCTGAAATAGCAAGGCCAGATGTGAAAGTGCCATAGTTATTGAAAAAAAATTTACAGGGTGAAGTACATAAAGACTGGGCAAAATTTCATGTTCTAAGTGACCACAGTAACTCATCTTTCTGGAAAGGCTTGTTTTTCAGAGATGTGAGTACCCATATGTCTGTCAACTTAAAGGAGACTCAGCCCTCAAAGTCAAGCCACCAGTGCCAGACCTCACACTCCAGTTCTTAATAATTCAGACCTTAAGTATTAGTCAGTGAAGAGAACACACAAACAAATGAACCGGCAAATGAAAATAATCTGTGCTATGACATGTTTTTGAAGTACATTACATGTATGATGCATGAATACAGTATCACCCAAAACTCACACTTTCTTTTATTCATAGATTAAAATAGATGTCCTACAAACAGATTTGCTAGTTATTTCATAATGAAGAATCCCATTCTACCCAGCTCCCTGCAAAAGTATGATAGATTTCCACACAAGCTAATTGCTTGCTTGTTCTCTGTTACCTTTGTTTCTTCTGTACAGATTGGACTGCTTCAATGAAAATACCTAAAGTAGCCAAACAATTTTAAAATGCTTCAGAAATAACCTTTGTGTTCCAGGTAAAGGTAAACTAGTGCTATCTTAAGGCAAGTAGATTTTTTTTATTGATTTTTAAAGCCTTAAATTCTATAGATAGATTGAAAAAGGCTCACAAGGATTGTTGCTGAATGTAACTTGCATTCAGTAGAAGGAAATATACTGAAGCTTTCTATAAACAGTAGCATTTCAACTGGCTGATTAACTTCTGATACTGAAAAACAAAATCCTATGGAGCCTAATCCTAAAGAATCTGAGTATGGTAGACAGAACCAGTCATCTTAAGGAGCTGAGATGACAAACTTTTGGCTCTCAGTTCAGATCCAGCCTTGGCTTGCAAGAAGCTTTTGTACAAGATCTGCACACTTCCCAGAACTATCAGAACTGTACTTTCATGGACTGAGCAGGAATGAGGGGTGAGAGGCAGTTCAGTGATTAACAGCCCACATTTTGGTGTCCAGAAGAAGCTATTTGCAATGTGCGCCAGGTATTTAAACTCCTATCAGTGCTGATGAAGATCTAGTCAATACAGTCAGTGGAAGTGCCTGCCCACATAGCTCATGAAATTAAGAGCATTGGCAGTACTGATTTCATCTCCAGTGACTACAGCAGGAGCAGAGTCACCTGACTCACCTGTAGATACCTTCATGGAACACCTCAGTGTAGGCCTTCCATTTGTGAGCTGAACCCCACCTTAAGTGTCCTTCTGTCAGCTATGATATTTTGCTCCAAAGTTGTGACATTTTGCAGATGGACAAAGATGAAGCACTGATAAATAGAGTACTTGCCATCTACTTCCAATATCTAATCTTTATGTGTTCCCTAACTAATTAACTTTTCTTCTCCAGAGCTATCAGTCTGGTACTCTCCATGAGCTACACACTGACTTTCTAAATAAGTCATGATCCTTCCCCACATTGCCTGGAAATGTGAAGTGCTGTTGCATATGACAGAATAGGCACTTCTGTATGCCTAGTAGCAAGGTGTCTTTGAAATCATGTAGGCCTTAAAGTAGGATTTCTCCACTTTTAAATGAGAAAACCTAGCAGGAGAGCTTAAAAACCATTTAGTACCCAGCCTCAACACCATCTGGTCAGATCTGATTATTATACAATCGAGCAATCTCCTGCTAGCTGCACCACAGGGGAATTTCTTAAAAGGCCTGCCGTTTACCATTTATAACTGTAGCAGGGAATAAGTGGAATATATGACTAGGGTTTTGTGCCAAAATCAGATGTGCTTGCTTTGGTTTAGAAACACTGATTACTCCACATCTAAACCAGCAAATTTGTGTAGATTAAATAATTTACATAAACAGCAGATTTGCAAAGTGTCATTAAGGCACCCGAATCAAACAGAACATCTACACCTGCACTATAAATTGATCACAAGAGCTCCCAATGCCAATGTGTGTGAAAAATGGTTTTCTTTAAGAGAACAGATGCTTCATTGTTAATAGGAGTTTCACGCATAAAAAATTTAAAGTTGTGGAAGACTGCCTGTTCAGCCCCATATATTCACAATGACTATCAGAAGCTCTTAATTAAGCTCCATCCCATCGACATCAAAACTGAGTTCTTGTAGGAACCAGAAGTTGAAAGAACACAGAAACAGGACAATATTTAATCATTAAGGTAAGAATACTGTCAATAATTTTCAGGGGGAGAAAACAGCTATAGACTGGTATTTTCACACATGGATAAATAAGAAAGTCTGTGAATATCATGAATCTAGAAAGAAACAGTCATTGGTTAAAGAACAGACCAAAAACAAGAAGCAAATCACCATGTGCTTGTCACAAACACAGAAAATCTTAGAGAACTGTGATGCCAATGTCACAGTATGATAATAAAGAGATATTATCTGCCCTAGAGAAGAATTTATACCTTTATATTAAATGAAGTGTGGTTCAGCTGAGATTGGTTGTCTTGATATGATAATTTTCTTGATAGATTCTGAGCTCTATGTTTTTGAGTTTAAAATTCCTGAAACTACGTTTTGTTGTCACTTGAAATTACAGCATCTCCCATGTATCAGTAGTGGTTGTTTCCTTCCTGCACAGAGAGGATCACCTGGGCTAAAGACATCAACCAAGCAACCTTCTTGTCCCCTCTCACTTCTACAAACTTCTTAGCTAGAAATTGTGATTTTTGGTTATGGTTATGCAAAGACCTTGCTTTTACCTGTCAAGTTCATCATTTAACTGTTTCTCAAAGAGCCAAAACAATGTCAATCAGATAAAATCCTAATAATTTATAAAAAATCAAAGCCATCTATATCACAAGTTCATATACAATAATATGTTGAATTATTCTGTTCACAGTTTTACAGAACTATGATAAGCCCCAGGACCAGAGGTAACTGCAAACAGTATAAGAGAAACTGATATATATTACTTCTTAATGGCTTACAGCTCACTTGCTAAAATGTCAAAAGCACCTAAACACAGAAACCTAAGTCAGAAACCTAAAAAAAATGCCAAGTATTTTTTTTAAATTTTGTTTCCATTTCTACTAGTTATATATTTAATTGTAATGAAATAACCCAAATCTTCACATGGTCAGCCACATGTCCAGGTCAACAGTCATGTATGAATGGCATTAGTTAATTTTGGGGCATAGGCTTATACCACAGGAGCTGAATTCTGGGAGACTAAAAGTTGCAGAACAGCTGAACTCTATAGTCCTTGCTAGACTCCATCTGCAAAGGTAGGAGAAATGATGTGATTAGGAATGGTCATGACAACATTCACATTTTTGCAGTTTAATATCAATTCATGGGTAGTTTGGTATTTATTTCTTTTTTTTCTCCTCTCCTACCAGAGGTCTACATGCCAGTCTTGAAAACACCAAGTACTGTAATTCCTGTTAATATCATTCTCTGATTCTGATACACTTTCAGGGCTACGGCCATCTGAAAAAATAAGCAATACTAAGCACTGTCTCATTTCTTCCTGTGTTTTGTAATTTCAGAGAAAAAAATCTCAAATGCCAAAATACGTGGAATGCCTAACATTTCATCATTAATTCCTCAATCCATCCAAGTCTTACTTTTTTTCTCTTTTTTCTCTGGAAACAGCAGGAATTACCTTTCCTGTAAGAACAAGAACGAGATCGTTCCGTAGCATAAGAGCCTAGGATTACCTGTTTCAGTATCCTATCTCCCACAATGTCCGATATTGGAGGCCAAGAATATGAGACACATAGTGACACCACCATGGTGCCCCCCCAGCTTCCAGTGTTCTGTGACTGAGGGAATCACAACAGGTACCTTTGTGTCTAATCACATCTGATAAATTATGTTTTGCATGAGTTGGTCTCTATGCCTCTTAACCTGCCTGAGCTTTCCTCATCCATATATAGGAAAAAAGGAATTAATGAAAAATATTGAAGAATAATTGAAGAATAATGAAGAATAATTGAAAAAACCCTTCATTTTCTTCTTCCATAACTACTTGCAAATTTCATTTGATGCCTCTTTGTCAACTGTGTTATAAAGAAAGAGTGAATAGCTTTTCCTTAGTTTTTTGTGCAATTCAGTTATAGCACAAAGGCAGCAGGTTGTAATGCTGTAATGTTAAGGGTAGACCTGACGTCCTCTCAGAGTGGAAAGGCCAAATGAACTGGGAAGCCACATTTGCAGCCCCAGCCAAAAATAAAGGAGGTAAAACCTGGATAGGAAAGGACAAGAAAGATTATGCATATCAGCAAATTTGGACTCTGAGTGGGCACTAGAAACTGTTCAGCTCTCATGGATATATTCCTACAACTTTTTGAAAAGATATACCAGAAAAGGGATCTAAAACTGTTATCCCTGTTTGGAAAAAAAATTGCAAATACTGAAGGTTAATATCAAAATTATCGGATTACCAGTAAAAAAAATCACATCAATAAATACATCTTATCCCACAGCAACTGAGAAAGACAAGCAAACAGCAAAACTTATCTTGCATCTTAGCATATGAATGTTCTCAGATAACATTCTCATCTAAAAACAATTTGAAATAGTTTTCATACCAGCCTCTCAGCCTGCACAGGATTTAGGGTCTGACAAATGATATAGTAGTAGCATATTCTGACTAAAGCATTTCTGCACAGGTTAAATGATTTTCAGAGCATACATTCAAAAGTGATGGAATACCTGAACTATAGACTAATCTTTCACTATTTTCTCTTCATTTAAAACAGATCTTCATACTAAAGATCCTGTAAAAATCTCATCCAATGAGGCATTTTCTGAATAATTTGAAACCATGCTAAAAATACCTTCATAGCTTTATATGGTTTATATACCCATTGTTAGTGATAAGCATATAATTATTATTTTAATTTTTCTTATTTTATTTACCTTGAGCTGCTGTCCAGTTGCATAAACTAGAAAAATAATATAAAAATCATTATAAGAATTTCTTGTCATTGTGGTTTGTAATTTTTAGTATATGAATTCTCAAGACAGGGATTTTGCCTCCTTGCATGCACCTAAACACATACTAATTTTCAAAAAAAGTCAGGTCCGGTGGCATACATGTTAAATATTAACAAGTTCATCTACTTTTTAACCTTTATTCTCTTCACTGTGGAGCTGACACATCTGTCCTCTTCATAGTCTCTGAGAAGGACATCTGGACATCCTTCTGAGAAGACATCAAAATCCAGCAATGGTTTGAGGTGCGGGAAGATCAGTTCTCAGCATGGTCAGGACAGAAATTTGGGTTCTTGTGAAGTTTGGGGTGGAGTAGACTACTTCAGGGGAAAGAAGGCACAAAGTTGCCTTGGCATGGCAGGGCTAGAAATTATCGTATCTTGTCTGTATATTTTGGGTTGCGGAGATATCCACTATACAGCAGTTCCAGACACTGAAATTTTCTGTAACTGCAGTGTGGTGCAGGGATCTCAGAGTATACCATACCTCCATTCCCTTTCATTCCTTTTAAGTCAGGCCTTTTCTGCTATTCCTTTTGACCTCACATGAGAAAGCTGCATGCTGAGCATGAACTGTAAAAATCTTGAACTATTATATTAAAAAATGTACACATTGACAAGGCAAGTGAGAGGAGGATGGTGAAACCAAAAGCAGGAAGAAAGAGGATGCAAACTCCCAGCAGGATGGAAGTTTGTCACTCCAGCTCCACCTGCAGCCATCGCCTAGAGAAGAGTTTCAGGGCTCTGCTAAAGGAGGGGGAAGAGAGGAGAGACATCAGGCAGCATGTCCAGGGTCTTCAGACTGAGATCAGCACTACAAAGAGGTCAGTCACAGTCAGTAGTCATCAACTACAGCATTTGTGGGGAAGATGCACCTATTTTCCAGCCAAGGAGGTTTGCTGGACCCACCCCTCTGCCGACTCCCCAAGTGGGCATCATGAATGGGAGAGACAACCTAATGACAGATGGACAGGAAAGACCAAAGTACTCTGTGCTTTTTCAGTCTCAGTCAAACTCTGCTCCCAGACCTCTGCATGTGCCAGCATGGTTTCTGCACAGACAGCCAGCAGTGGGAGAGCAACAGGTTGGAGAATACTTATATAAGATGGATGTGTTCAAAGCCAGAGTTCCATATGAGACACACTTAAGAGTAGTAATAGATGTATGATGTGATTGTAAACAGACTGTTTATTGTTTGTGAAAAATCATGACAGTTACAGTAAGTTAACTGAAGTTAACTGAGCATTATCCCAGTTCTAATTTTTTTCCCTAAAAACAATATAGGTATTTGCTGAAAAGACAGTATTGAATTGATCACGCTTTACATATATATTTTTTATTTATATAAAATAGAAACTCCTGGCACCTTTTAAAATTTCTGTAATTCGCACATTATCCTTAATCAATGAATCAGTACTCAACAACAGGAAAAGCTTCTAACAGCTGCAAGATGATGAAAAGACTTTATTTTCCTAAGTGAATAGTCAACATCTCTAAAATAAATACTTACATATGTTAGAAATATTTGGTTTTAAGTTTTTGATCAATGTACTAGACAACAGATACTGTGCTGTTAATGGACTTACTTTGCTTTATTTTTGAGCTACTTTACAGAAATGTCTTTCGTGGATTTTCAGCTCATAGCAGCTCTTTAATCACATACAACTGAAAGAGGAGCAAGATTTTTTGCAATTGTCTCAGCTTACTGAATTTTTATGATTTGCAGTTTTTACTGTTGGTCTAAGTCAGTCTCGGTGTTCTGATTTTTATGAAATAGTGGTGCCAAAATGTGAATTCTAAAGATACCCACATAACTTTTTTCTGCATGAATAGTCCTCTTTCTAATATCTTCTATTATTCTCACAAGTTAAAACATTCATATCCAGATTCAGCTCCAGACTTTCTCAATTTACAGAGTGATCTGGGTCTTTGCCTTTGTGCTTGTCACGCCTACTTGTAAGTGTAGATACTGGCAGACAGTCTAGAAAACCTTTTCCCAGCCCATTAAAAAGTTCAAGAGTTTTCCATCACTGAACACCAAAGAAAATCCAACACTCTTCAAGACTTTGCATGAGAGATAAGCAGTACTTTTTCCCTTAAGGGAAAAGCACTTAAGGTGCTTACTGAAGTGGGAGATCTATCTTAGGATCTGCCTAATTCTCACCAAGAATTTTTACACTAAATTGATCCTACCTAGAGAATATGGTTTGGTGAGTGTCTGGAGAAGCACACCTGTAAAAAGCACATGTGAGCCTGCCATTTTTGCCCTGCCTGACTTTAACTAGAAATGATGTGGAAGGATTGACATATGCTGTAGAAATAGCTGTTTTCCTACTGCTCAAACAACTAATACCAGAACTAGATTTACAGAACTAGATTTACATGAATTTAAAAGAATTTAGGGTTTCCATCCTAGTACACATACTATTATCTAAATCAGTTTAATATCTCTATAAACACAAGAACAGTTTGCAGAATAGCTCCTTAGACAAACATCTTTTTAGGTTGAATATAAAATCCATACTGATGTTCCACGGTTACTTTGCAGTATTTTCAAGAATTGAACACAGATTATATAAACTTTAGTGTATCTAATAAACACAAACTAACTCCAAAACTTCCCATTTTTACAAAATTGAAAACTGATCTCTTTAAGAACTTCTACATCCCAAGCCCCACTGAGACACTTAATTTGAAAGTCTAAGACAATGAAGTTGCCTCCCTGTGTTTTTTCAGAAATCTATTTCAACAATAACCACGTAGAAAAAGACTTTTACTGTTACTCTTTGTTCCTCTATCACTTCTTTAGCAAGTGCTCATATCTAAAATCCTTTTCCTAAAGTAAAAGTTGATCCTGATTAATTGAAAAGCATGGGGACTCTGCAGATTTTCCTTTGACTAAGCACACACAAGAAGTGATTACGTTCACTTCCCAGTTTGTAAGTGATTTGGAAAACTGAATTTAGGATCACAGACATTCAATTGCCTTCAACAGACTGCAGAACATCCAGGATGAAATCTGTGTCAGATTCCACTCTTTAGCCCAAGGAAACTACAAAAACTGGTAACTGAAAACAGCTTGGTGACTTAGAAGAAGCTAAGTGCACAAGTATAGACTTAATACTGATATTGAGTAGTAACAGTTAATCAAATGACATGTATATCTAATCTCTGAGCTTTGTAGTGCTGAGTTTTCCTTGGCCCAATTTGCCGCTCCCAGGTAAAGAGTGGATTAGAGAGAATGCTTGATGAACGTTACCACTGGGATTGTCTTACAATATGATGGAATAATCACCAGAATATTGAAAAACACACTATACTGAAAGAAGTACTCTGATCCATTCTGGATTTTTAACTGAGCGTGAGTAGTATACAATATGCCAACTAAGATGGCTAGGGCTGTATATTTTCAGTAGTATTCATCCTGTGCAGAGAATGAATATTAAGAGAGGGTTTCTCCCCACCAGAGGTTGTTTCAAACCAAATTAATACAAAGCTGAAGATTTCATTTCTTCTCAGGTATTTTGATCAATGACAGGGAAGGAGGGAAAGAGAGAAATGTATTAAATGGACATGGACATTGTCAGGCTCTTCCTAGACAGACCTCCCCGATCATATTTTTGCTGAAATTTACCACTGATGAATTTGCTAGAAAGAAATGTTTTCTGATTATAGACTGAGGACAGTATCGGAGACTGGACTACGTGGTGTCCCTGTACTACTGTATGACCCTTTAAGAGGCATCCAAACTTCTTTACAGACAGTCATTGCTTAAGATAGCAATGATTTAAAAATATCATTTGTAAGGCTAAACAGATAGTGTGTTATTTTCCAAATGTTGAAGCAGAGATCAAAATGATGAAAGACCACTGGAAAAAAATCATTATTGTAGACACAGGCAGATATGGTTATGAAATTACTCAGGGTGTGCTATTGGTTACCTCATATATTGGAACAGAACTGAGAATAAAAGGACAGTCCCAGCATTATGTCCTAGTAAAGTGAAAGAGAAAAGGTAGCTGCATTTTTTGTTTCCAAGCCAGCTTTAGGAATTACAAAGCATTTCTTCCAAGAAATCTCTAAGAATGACCACCAGGATAGCTAGGTTCAGTTCAACACTCGTTATTTTGCAGATTTCATCTTTGCACTGCCTGTCTGAAATTATCACAGAAGTCACAGATGTATTTCAGCACAGATCAAAGACAAGATATAATTCTACCACTACTAAAAGAAAAGTACTTGTCTACAATCAAAGAATAAAACAGCAGCATAGCAAGATCATTTTTAGCCTATGGCTTATGTTTATGTTTCAAACTTAATAATCTTTTTCACTTTGGCCTTGCAAAGGGCAGTAGCTCAACATTGACAAACATCACCCACAGAAAAGCTTCCTGCAACCATGCCTGGCTCCCAGTGTCCTTTCACAAGTCAGCAACCGTACCCTGGAAAGGGTATAGAAATGATGTAAATAGACAATGGTAACTCCTCTGTACTTTTTGCAAATTCACAATGACCTATACATTAAGGATTTCCTGAGCCAGAAGTGATATTTTGTATGAAATAATATTCCTGGACTGACATTTCCCATGAGTTTGTATATTTGCTTTTTAGAGTTCTAAAAGCTTCTGACACCTACTTTGTAGTGTGGCCAACCACCCCCTGGCTGACCTACACATGGTGTGAGAAGTCACCATCTTCTGCCTGTTCTGAAACTGAGACCTGATCATTCCCTCTAATAACTTCTCATTCTTTTATGAGAAGAAAGGACCATGAATCCTCCTATCTTATTTATCTTCTCTGCTCTACCTGTCATGTCTGGATCAGTCCTAGGTGGGGCAGGTTTGTTCAGTCATTTTCTCATTTGAAAGCTATTTCATACTACTGGTCAGCTTTCTTGCCTCCTCAGTACCTTTTCTGGTTCTCCTATACACTTCTTGTATTACATGAACTACTGCTACACACAGGATTTGCAGTTTGGAATACAGATTTGGCCACTAAAGTCATCATATTTCTTTTTCTTTCCTTCAGTTCCTTTTGTAACAATTCCTGACACTTTGTTTGCTTCACCTGCTACCAAACATTAAGCTGAAGTTTTTGCAGATACATTAGATCTCCAAGATCTCTCTCCAAAGTGGTGACGGCTAGTTCAGAGATCATCACTGTGCCTGTAAAATAAGGATTGGTTGTCTCTCATATACACCACCTTGTGTCTATCAGCATTGACTTTCTAGTGTCACTTCATCATGTACTCATCCAGCACTGTGAATTCCTTCCCAGCTCTTTGCTGTCAGCTTTTTGTTTCTTATCAGCAAACCTTATTTTATCCATACTTCATACCTAATTTATATTTTAGGGCACTTAGTTTTTACAGGCCACCCAGATATGCATTTATATTAACATCAACTGTAAATCAACACACTGACACATTGTCATTATCAGTAGGCATTTGCAGCTAGATTACCCAGGTCTATACTCTGAAACAATTACTGTTAGCTTATTTGGGGGAAAACAATAACAACCACCAGAAAAATGCCTCTCAATATAATCAATAATGTTTTTGCTAAAGCATTTGAAATTCCCAACTTAGGACAATTTAAATGAACTCAAAATAGAAATTCAAAATATTATTTAATTATTTAATTCAGTTGTTACTTTTCTTCTCATTTTAGGGGAGTTTATTTTAAAAGCTGATAGAAAATTGAAATGTATGCTTGAATATAAATATTCATGTGGAAATATATATTTGGAATTAATATTTGCTGTAAGACATTTTTTATTATGTTTTCAGTGAAGCATTTCCACAGTTTTCAGTTAGTTCAAGTGTTTTCATACACATCTAGTGAGCTTTGTTTTACTTTTAAGACCTCTTTTTCTCTGATATAAGAGTAAAACCAAATGTTAATTAACTTTATAGCTGCATTCATGCATTCAGATGTTTTAATCGCTCGCCTTAGACATATGCAACTTGGCCATTTGATCACACAGGCAACATATCTCTATGAACTTGGAAGATCAGAGTAAATGACAGGGAAAAGACAAATGTAATGTTTATTTTTCAAAGGGAATATGGAGGAGCTCAAAAACACAAGACCCGTGGGACTGCAAGTCTCAGAAACCTACCTGAACCAATTAATTTCTAAAGGGACTTAGAAGAAAACAGGGGTTGTAGAGCCAGAGCTTGTTTTTCTAAAACAAAATCACATCAAACCTTCTCCAGTAGAGTAATGGGGACTGAGTCCACAGGTTCTGGGGACACAGGCAAGGGGGACAGAGGACACATTCGATATCCCAGCCTAAATAAGGATGTTGTCATTATTTAATGTGCCACTGTAAAACAAACTAAGGTCTAGATGAAAACACAATGGAGTTTGTGAAAACTGGTTGGAAAAAATGCTCTTGAAGGCTAATTTTCAGTAGTTCCTTACAGAAATCGTAGGAGAGAGCCAATTAAAAAAGGAGAAGGATGAAAATTTGTCGATACCTCCAAGCTGGTTAGAACAGCCCACATACTGGAGGACAGGCTTAGAATAAAAAATGGTCTTCACAAATAGGAGATATGATCTGCAGAAGATGATGCTGCTTAATAGGCACAGGAGTTCAATATTGCTCCTCAATAGGTATAGGTACCTAAATAAAAAAGGATGGTAGCAATTCTGCAGAGGAAGATCTGTAGTCATTGTGGATTGCAAAATGGACATTAATCATCCATGTCATGATGTTGCAAAGGGCACATGGAACAAGTCTTGTCACTACCCAGGCCTCAACTGTACTATGTCTAGTTTTGACAACCTTGATCTTCAACAAAAGGAGGGCAAACTGTAGTAGAGTTCAGAAGAGACCACTGAGAGCAGTCACAGGTTTAGAAAACATGAGGAAAGATGCAGTGGCTATGGAAAAGAAGGCTGAGGCAGACATAGTAACCTTCCAGTACATAACAGGCAGCTCTTAGAAGGAGCAGAACACTCTCTTCTCTGTATGCACACTGAACAGAAGTAGTAATGGGTGTGAAGCGTAACAGAAGATTTAGATTACAAGTAAGAAAATACTTTCCATAGAGCACTGAAAGAGTTCACTAGGGAAGGTTACAGTTTATCCTCTGACCAAGGTTTCTCAGAATAGGAGAAACAAACCCCTGGCAGGAATGCCTCAGGGCAAGCAGATGCACTAAACGAGCCTCTTGGTGCCCTTTCCAAGAGCATGGTTATGTGATATATCACTTGCAGAATCAGAATATCACTTGGCTAGAATTCGTATGTGGTCATTTACAGTATGCAACATTGCTTAGTCAAGCCACAACCTTGAGCCACTTAGGAACAATTCCACGATTGAAATACAGATGGGATTCAGTGAAGAGTTTAAAAATGCTGTATTTTTGAGTGTGATATCCAACACAAGCACACCTGCCTGCTCATCAAGTTGAGCTAGATGTTTTTAAACAGTGGAAGGACACTATGTTAAAAGGTTACCCTTTACGGTATGCGTGTACCTACTCACTCATTAAAAACAAGCACACAAACAAACAAACAAACAAACTCAAAACTGGTTTGAAAACTACAGTTCTCTCACCAGAATTCACTGGCCATCTGGTGTCTTTAATGAACTGCCAGTAAAAACAAATTTAATCATTAATTGGACTCTTATATGTATATTTCTTAGCCACAAATAAGCCTGAGATCTCAATGCCACATGATTACCAATTTTGAATATTTTCATTAATCCAGTTCACATACCATTTACTAAGCTTCTCAGTCTTTCTTAATGATTTTTTTTTTGGGGGGGGGGGGGGGGGGGTGATCTTCTCCCCCCCTCTGTTCTCACATTTTTTCTCTAATTGCTGCCAAATCAGTGACTTTATTTTTAGATTGGAAGGAAGAACTACTTTCAAGATAACTTTGGATCGTTAAAATAAATATGGCCAAATGTGCATAGCCATCCCTGAAGCTCTTTGTAACAGAGAATAAGGAAATATAAATGGCTTTTTAGGCATGTTTTGAATTCTTGGACTTCCTAGAAAGGAGGTTAATATACTAACAATAAATCTCTATGCTAATCTGGGGGACTGACAGTGTTGTCATGTATCTGCTCCATGCTGAAATGTTCTTGCACTTTGGGAAAAGGATTATTATTAAAACATTTATGAGATGTTCCACCCTTCACTTTTCCAGAAGTTGTTTTTAATCTTCATTTTTAAAATACATTGGAATTGTGAGTAATCTGTGATTTAAGGTGACCTATGAAGTGAAGAACTGTGCCCAACTTTTTACTGTTTTTGCCAAATAAGCTTGAGAAGCTTACTTTAAAAGAAAAAAATCCCCCAAACAAACCTTGTTTTAACTTCAAAATAACTGGAATATCATCATCTGGGAATCATCATTGTTCACTGGCATTGTGTCTGGGAATCAGCTTTGTTCAGACTCAGCTGAATAATATTTTCTGAGGACTGAAAACAACCTGTTCCTTTTGCAGCAAGATCAGGCAGCAGTGCACTCACTGATCAGCTAGGAGTGCAGAGGCAAGCTTCTAACAAAGACAGCTTTCCTCCTAAGTGTTTTAGACACTTGAATTAGATAACTGAGACATAAATTTATAGCCTATAAGATTATATTGCATAAAATTCTGACCTGCTTCAGTTCTGCAGTTGCTGCTTCTTTTATCTCACCAGAATCATAGAAGTTACAGGGAGGCATGCCATTCATTTCAAATGGTGTAACTGGCCAGCAGCTTAGTCAGTATATCAACAGGTAACAGGAGGTAGAAATGTCTGAGAAAACAAGCATGGTTAAAGAAAAGAATCCAGCCTTTTCTGTGCCTCAAAAGGCTAACAATAGTGTTGATTTTTTAACTCATGTACCAAGAACTACAGAAAACTACCGTAAATACAAATTCAGATTTTTCAGAAAGAGATGTAGGAGGACTGACAGTAAAATTGGCTGCAAGTAGCTAGCCCAGATAAAATTACAAGACTATTCTGCTATACTGCTAAGGAACATATTGTACTCTCTTAAGTCAAAGAAATTTCCATTGACTGAAATGATAGTTTCAGGCTTTATCTTCATGCATAACTCTAATGGCAAAAGAAGCAGTATGCATACAGAAAAGAATAAACCTATTAGTTTGCTTGGCAGGATGTTAAACAAATATCCACTTTTTTATAAGATATCATGGCATGCAGAGCTGTATTCAATTTCAGTCTGTTCTATATTTTTAGTGAATTCTGCACTGCATACCTATGTCATTCAAAGCACTGCCGTTAGCCTAGGAGAAGACGCTGTTAGTGTGAAGGTTGCTGTTAAACTAAATACATGATCAACTAAACTTTAGCTGAGAAAGAAGACTGCCAACAGGTATTTTAAAAATTGTTTACCTATACAGTAAAAATATTTCTACCCCTACTGGCTAGCTATTGTTCATGCATTGCTACTGATAGCAAAGATAAATGCGCTGTAAGACTCATCTCCACTAAGTTGCCTTCTACACTTCAGTAATGCTTATTCTTGTACCTGCCTTCTTTCATGTTACATTTGTTTTATAGTCTGATAAAGGAAAAATGAAAAAATCCTAACTATGAATCAGTGAAATAGCACATTTACTTCTTGTATTTTATAATAACTTACACTTCTTTGTTTACTAGTCAGTAGATCTAAGCACATCATGTGCAAGAGAAAGAAACATTGCCAAAACTTTATGTAGGAAGATCATTAGGAGAAAACCTGTGTTTTGATGTTTTGCTATTGCTATTTATTAATTGGGCTTAATCTATGTAAAGCCTCTACTCACAACACGAATAATAAAATCTGAAAATATTTAGGCTGCCTGTGTGCTGAGATAACTGTCTATCAAAGTGACCAGAGTTGTGTCATCGCTTCCTTGTATTCTCTTGGCTGTCTTCTACCCATCTCTTTTCTTATACTTGGGGCATGTCAGGTTTAAGCAATCCTGAGTCTGCTTCTCTGATGCTTTAGGCCAGAAATCTGTATCACAACTGTATCTGGGGCTGAACCTGAGCCAATATGTCCTGCTGCACCAGGCTGCTTTATCACACAACAAGCTCCCTGGGAGCAAGGCCATCACTCTTCTGGGCTTGTACAGCACCTAGCACATCAGGGTCCCAGGGTCTAGCAGAAGGACTCCCTGGTGCTATAAATGTGAAAAGAACAGTTAAAACAGGGGCACTTCATGAAGTGCTATCATCATTTAAATCCCTAGAGGCTTAGCTGATTCAAAAAACTCCATCTCACAGTGCACTTTGCATAATTGCCTTTCTCATGAGCTACTTCCTCCACCACTGGTCGCATCCCTGGCTAACTTCTTAATTAACTTTTTTTTCTGCTGACAGCCAGGACAGGCTTAGCAAATTCCTTGGTGTCCATAGACAGTAATTTGAAAACTACTGATCATTATACTCACTGCTAGCAGAGAAAAAAACTGTATGCTCCCTTTGAATTCCAGCCTGCTCTAGGCACCGAGATATATTTTAAAAGACACAGGTATAAATAGTTGGCTTTGTCCAAAAATATTTTTTACTATATTTTATTTTCTTTAAAGTATCAACATTACTTTTTAATTGAAAATCAAAATTCTTAAAAGAGAATTCAAATTCCTAAAACAAACAAAACAAAACAAAAAAAAGCACTCGGGGAAGATGCTTTTTTTTTCATCAGAAGTCCTTTTTCAACATTTACCTCAAATCTTTCCTAGCAATCCCACTTAGAGATTATTGATATGTTTACCATGCTATGTTTTTCTTCATTTTAAGCAATCTTCAGCAAATACTGAATTCTCAGTAGACTATAATGGAAATTAACTACTAAGATAGATCAAACTTTATATGGGTAGTATTTTGACATGCAGAGTATTCTTATTCCTATGCGAGAAGTAGGAAGACAAGTAGTAAAAGTTTGTAAAAGCTGCAGTAAGGGATATCTGAGTCAGCTGGATTTCGTTTACAATGCCATTGATCTTTATAATTCAAATGATTATTCTTTAAACCTTTTGAATTTAATTTCGTTAGTTCTCTGCCTTTCATGAATCACTTAATTGCTTTTTGGAGAAAAATAATCAATGTAAAAAAATACATTTCATGACTAATAAAAATGTAATTCCATAAAGATTGATTAAACTTTGGGAAATATTCCAACCTGAAAGTAATAGCTTTGGAGAATGAGTCTTTACCTGAATGGAAAATGCCACTGCAGCCAGGGCCTTGCTATTACTACCAGAAGCCTTGAATACCCACAACTCCAGCTGAAGTCAGCATGATACACGACTGTTTAATACCTCCAAAAATCAGGTCCATAACCAGCTTCTCCCATCTGCAGCTCTGCAGTATCACTCAGAAAAGTTTTGCTAATCTTACTGAGAGACATGATGAAGGGGAACTCAGTCACACCTTGTTGGGAACAGATGTTGCAGCTGAAATGAAATATAGGTAAACTGAGTTTAGGCCCTCCTGATTTGAATAATATATTTCATAGCCATTCTTCAGAGGAATTTAACCCACTCTTGGTTTTCAATTAGTGCTGCAATACTGTTAAGAATGTTTATACCAGCGCAGACCTCTCATTGCCTTATCTGCAGATGGTGACTGGCACTAGAGAAGAGGAGACCAATTCCTCAGTATCAAAGGAGAGGTTTTCCAACTCCAGATTGTTAAAGGGCATCTCAAAACTTATCTCACAAGGTTCTTTTTTCCTTCTAGCATTTCCTCTTATCATTTACTTTCATAAACCTGACTATTCATCATATATGTATCTGTTAAATTACTTTTTTTAATCCAAAAGGAAAAATCAGGGTACTGCAGATAGGGAGGAGATTATAGCAGTTTGGGAGAGAAGAGACTGTGCACTATCTCTGCTGGCAAACAGGACTAAAAAACAGAAATGTGGGGGTAGGAGCTACCCACAACAGCTCCCAGTGCTTCCTTCCTCAGGACTCCCAAACCCTAAAACCAGAGCTCCACGCTCCACTCCCCACTTCAGGCAACCCTCCCAACTAATGCAAGGACCTTTCAGTATTCCCAGTGGCCTTGATTTCCCCCCACCCATAATCCAAATCCTCCCCTGCTCACCCCAATACACTAAAGGACTTGCTGATTTGGCTTCCCATTTCGGAGCTCAGGAGATGGTCAGGGCTCGGTCCAGCTGCCAGGACTGCCACTGGAGTTTCAGAGCAAAACCCTCACTGTGTTTCTCCCTGTGACTGAAACCTCAGAAATCTTCTTATTGACCACAACGTACAGTCTGGCCCAGATCATTCCCTCCCTTCACCCTCCTTTGCAAGCATGTGTTGTTTCACATAACAAAAATCTACCCAAGGGGCACTCTGAAGGCAGAAAAATGGCATATACAGGGGAAAAGCCAGAGGTAAGCTCCTTATTCTTGTAAAACTTATGGGAATACCTTTGTCAGTCCCATAGTTTAATTCCACCAAGTCTGAAAAAGTATTTTCTTTGCACGTTTTAAATTTGCCATATTTCAGAAAAATCTCTTTATTCTTTTTTTATGAGGTAGGGAGAGCAGAATTTCTTTATCTGTCATCTCTAAACTTATTTTTTTCATTTTCTTTCCTTGCCCCTTGCACAGGTCTTCCTAAAATAGACACTCCCCATGCTTTCAGCATTGTCATTAGAGAGATTTTCTAACACCTAATCATGCTATGACCTTTTTCTGATTGCCCTTTAATTTAACAATATCCTTCCTAAAATAGGATAACAGTCCCCTGTGCAGTAGTTCATGTGGGAATAATATTATATGTTATTTTCTATTTTCTTCTTTATCCACCTTAATCTCTTGTTTGCTTTTATCACCAGAGGCACTGTGAGCACCAATCCTCATTAGGCTGTCCACAGACTTATGCAGATACTTCTCTGGGTTCACAAGAACAGTGGTCAGGTACAGTGAGAGGGAGTTTAAGGCATCTGACTATGATTTCAGAAGTGCTCCTCTGCAGCTCTGCCAAAGACAGTACAGACCTGTCCACTAAAAGGAAGGTGTCCGTGTGACTGGGCTGATCAGATCCAGATGGTATCTGACCCATTACTGCAGGCCACTACACTGTTGTTCTTTTTGCCTTCAGTGTTTCAGGCTTAAACACTATTTTATCCCAAAACAACACCCATCCAAACCCATGGTATCACAAGCCATACCCAGTCCTGACAAGTAGATGTCCTTGATTAAAAACACATATTCAAAGGTAGGATAAGGTTATCAGAATGAGATTTTTAGTATATGGTTTCCAGGATTGTCCTGCAAACAATTGTAAAGATTGCAAAGAATTGTAAGATTGATAATACTCCTTTTGGAGTGAGGAGAGAAAATGCCAGACTGCCCTCACCAGAGAAAGAGATGGCATTGAGATAGATGCAGGAGGAAAGTTCCACATAAAAGATTTAACAGGACCACAACTAAAAGGAGTCCAAAAAAAGGTTCTATAAGGATGGGGGAAAAAGCAGCCACCACCAAGGGAGAGAGAGTATGACATCTTCTTATCAGGAAAGGAAAAAAAAAAAAAACATGCAAATAGGTAGCAGTGTTTAAATACATCAGCTGGTGCTAGAAAGCACAAAAAAAGACCAGCTGTTTAGGCTATAGAAGCTTATTGCTGCCAAGGGAAAGGTCAATAACCTCTCCCCTCTTCTTTCTCCCAGAGAGAGGCATGCAAGGAAAAATTCCTGTGAAAAGGTTAGTCAGAGCCATGGTGATGTCTTTCTGCTGTTATATTTAGCTTATTTGAAGTACCTCAGATATAGACACTATTTGGTACAATAAAATGAATCATGATGGACCACAATTAAGAGATTGAATCCCTAGCTGAGCACAGAAGAGGAAAATCATCTTCCTGATTGTGTGATCTATTAGTCTATGGGATAAGCTCCTCAGAGCAATCATATTTGTCCAGAGGTACATGGATAACCAGTCCAATTTATGGAAGAGCATTCAGTCAGTCAATACTGACTCCATATTGACCCAGAGAAGTGCAGAGTGGTCTGAAATCCCTCCTCCTGCTCCGAACTCCAAGCTCAGACTCCAACCACTCCTCTGTGAAACAAGGTGTGAACAAATATCTCGTCCGTTTCAAACCTCTGACAATAGGCACAAATGACTAAAAATAGATGCTCTCTGCACCTTTTTTACGTGTTCTTCACATGTTCTACAGTTCGGAAGCCATTTCTTTCAGATGTTTAATGCCACTATATTCTGGCTAATTCTCAGGAGTACTTAAGTTCTAGTTCTCCCTCAACTCTGGGCTTCTTGAAGGTAGAGGAATCTTTGACCATAGATAAGAAATTGAAGATGGAAAACTATGTCCATTAAAGAAGTGTTGGATATTGATTTGTCATCTCTTAGGCTCCAACTATATCAGTCCAGCTAAAGGTGTACTATATGAGGGCATTATTTAAGGATTGGCAGAGAAAAGGAGGTATTAAAACAAATGTAAACAAGAAACAAACTTCTAAATCCTTCCCTTTCCAAAACCCTTACTAATTTTGCAAAGAATCCAATTTGATGAGAATAAAATAGCTCACTGAAATTAATATACAGCATTTTGGTTTGCCTCGCATGTATGAATTGCTTTCATTTACAGTTTAATTTGTTAGGAAAAAGAGTCCTGATAGAGCCTTACTAAAGGAAAATCCACTTTTGCACTCACTCATTGCATTATTATAGACCAATGTGAACACAAAATATCTCAAGAATGCTTTAGGGGGATACAAGCTTCATTAGAAAGATAATCCACTGCAATATGATAAAACATAAGGTAGCTATTCACTCTACCATGGCACAGATGAGGACTTTATTTTAAACCCATAGCAGATTGAATTTTTGCATGATGTTTTCTTTAAACTGCCTTGCTTAATCTAGAAATACATTAAAATACTCATCTGCCAGCTGTGCTGGTTTCAGCTGTAGCAAACTGATGATTAGTATCCTCCTGACATTATTTTCTTCACATGGAATAAAAAATGACTGTCACAGGATTATAGAAGAGGAAAAAATCTAAAGTTCATTATGCCTTGTCTTTTTTTTTATCTTACCCTTGAATTATTTTCATAATTAACAGGTTTTGCAAATATCTCTGGTGCAGAAATGTAAAAAGCTATGTTTGCCAAGTTAAAAAAAAAAAGCTACTAACATTCCGATCTCACTAATTTGTAGAAATGCTTTCCACAGCCACCTAAAACGACTGTGAAGGCCTGTGATGTTCTGTGATACATTGATGGTCGAATACAGCCCACTGACTTCAGAAGGCGAAAAGCATTTTTGACTATGTCTGTTCTTCATTTTCAGCCTCCAAGGTCATTTCAAGAACTCCTTATATCAGCTCAAGAACTAGACTGGCTATACTTTATGTTTAAAGAAACATTTTATCCTGACATATTGTTGACAAGTGCAAAGCATTTAATCCACTAGGATTTTTTCTTTTCCTTTGATATAGATGACAGAGGCAACAAAACCACTGAACTAAGTGCAAGCAAAAATGTTATATTTCCATATCATTTTCAAGCATATACTGCATTTAATTTTTGAGCCTAGATGCAAAATGTAAATCCCATGTTTATAGGATACCAAAATCCCTTAGTCCAATTAAGCTACATCTATGTTAGCAAGCAATGCAGACCAGCAGAAGTGGATCTGTAAAGTGAAATAGCTGCTGAGGACCTGACATCCTCCCTGCTCATATTATGTGGGTTTTTTCTGCATCAGACTAGCTGTGTTCTGCTCTCACAGACTGACTGCCAGCTTGCCACTCGTGAACTGTTGGAGTGCATCTTCCAGTTAAGTTCCATACAAAAGGGATCCAGTTCATATGCTCTGGGACTGCTCCACAGTGCAAACCAAAGCACAGTAGGGGAGTTCAATTTGAGAGGTTCACTGAATTCAGTGGATGATCCATAGATACCCTGCAAGTCTTGATCCCTTCCTCAAAGCTAAAACCTCCTGGAGTGCTGCTGTATATGTATTTCTGAGGCCTGGTCCTCAGCCATAATAGACTACACTGGATCCCACTTCTCTTATCACATCAGGTGGCACTGCAAGAAAACAAGTTATTATGGCTCAGTCCATAAGGATTAGGTTTCTATCAAAACAGATTACAGAACTGCTTTTAGCCTGACAGACACTTTTGCCTTTCACTTCAGAATGGGTGGGTGGGATTCAGATATCTTATGATAAAAATTGCTAATCCTGGGTGAGACCTTGAGCACACATGGCCTCCTGATATGGCTTATTTTGTCTTAGAGAAGTTGGAGTTTGAAGTCCTTCACTCCCCACCACCACTGAGGCATCAGTGACCCTGACAGTAGTTTTGCAATGTGGGCACTTCTCTATTTGATTGTAGTCCACTGGCTCTCTTCACATATATCATCAAAAAGCCATTGGGTAGGGGTAATTTTTTTTTTGCTTTTTCACCTAGGGGCAGATCTGAGTCAGTGACCTTGGGATGAAGGGCTCTATATTTCAGTATCATGCTCCCCAAGAAATGCTGTAACTCAGGCTGCTGAAATACCTAAAGATACAATATCTGTAGTCACTGAAGGAACTTCATTTTAACTGCAAAGTGACACTACTCTGACTTACGCACACAGACTATCTCTACTTTTAAAGACAGAAATGTGATCTTCTCCCAGGTCACTGCAAATACTTCTCTTGATGTTATCCTTTTCCTTCATATCAGAAAAAGGTCCACGCCAAAGCTTTCTCAAAAGCAGGCATGCGGAGAAAACTGATTTTTCTCCTGTGGATTTTAAATAAGAAAAAAAGCATGGCTTAAGGTAGGCTGTCATTTTTTCTTTTAGATGTGATCACTTCAGCTCTGGGACTAGGGCTAGTTGGTAACTGCTTGCTTTACTCCAAAGGAGGAATATCAAACGTAACAGATAGATAGATGATTTTGTGTTTCATCAGACTGCAAGGTGGCAAATAGATTTAATCCATTGGCACAGTCCCTACTTTTCTACCACTAATCCAGGGGCAATGTCACTGTCGTCTGAGCAATCACAGATAATCTGCAAAAGGCAATCTGTTTGTGGCACTAAGGACAGGAGTGGGAATGGAGATGCAGTCTACAGTGCAAATAAGACAGCATTTCAGTGAATATACATGCTTAGCTTCTAAAATCCTAGGAGTGAAAGAGAAGAGCTGTCTTTAGCCATTTTTCCTTCCTAGAGAAGCAATAGGAAACCAGCCTTGGTCTGGAAAGTGAGATTAAAAAATGAGAAACTATGAGGCAAGTGAAAGAATAACATCGCAAGCAACTGAATATCTGAAATACCTTCTAGATACATGTCTGGGATATAAGGAATAATCAGGAATAACTCAAAGGCTTAACTAATTGGTATCACAAATTCCTCATGGAATATAGTAAGTATACAAGGAAGCACCTTGGGAGGGGTGAGAAGTACCTGAGATGCATTAGTAGAGCGCTTTCTGAACTTCAGAAAAAATATATCTGATTAAAAACCGTTTTAATGGTTCTGGTTGAGATAAAAAGAAAGAAAAGACAGTGTTGAGGCAACTTCTCTGCCACTAAATCACTGAAAGGCTGTTGGATATGGTTGTTTAGAGAAATATCAAAGGATAGCCCAAGAGAGGTAGCCTGTTGGTGTCTGGGGTCATGGCTTTTCTTTCTGTATTTTGGAACAATTACATTGTGGGGCCCAAAATGTTTGCTGCATGTGCTGGAAAAAATCTTTTCTTTGGAAGGGGGATTATTACAACAATAGCTATGTTAAATTTGATTCTGACTGAAGTGGGAAATAATTTGAATTAAAGAGACGTTGTTGGAAAGAGGGAAAAAAAGACTAACAAAAACAGCACTTTGAGAAAACAGACATCAACGGAAAGAATTTATTGACAGGGTCTTTTGCATGGATAATTTGGTTTTTAGAAAAAAAGTTTAGAGACCTGGTGGTTACTGGAAACTTTATGTCAACTACACAATTGAAACTATCACCTCAAAGATAAGAAGCTTAGTAGAAGGCATTTTGACTGTATTAGTATCAGTTTAATGGTCTGAAAATGGAAAAAAGGAACTGCACACAGAATGAAAACAATGGCACATTCTTAAGGATATAAAAGAACTGATCAGATATGTAGGTTAAACTCAGCAAGGCTAAGGCTAAAATGAGTTATAATTAACAAGGGACATAACAAGCAACATGAAAAAATTCTACAAATACACTACACATTAAAGAAGTAAAAGGAAGTATTAAGAAGGGGATGAAATAATGGCTCAAGGAAGGCTGAAGTATCTATGCCTTCTTTCAATCTTCAAATAAATGTTAACTATGATCCAATACTTAATTAAATTACATTTTTAAAAGAGATAGGCATGTCTTCGTGAATATGGGAAGGGACAGTGAAATAAGATAGAGATTTTCAATTTAGCTTAGTCCAATGAATTTCAATTAAGTATACAAAGCGACCACAGTAATCTCTGAATCATAGCACTCTACCTTGGAGAGTTGATGAAGGATAGTAGAATTCCCTGAAGATAAAAAGAGGGCAATCACAATGTCACACTTAAAAAAGGGGAAAATATCTCTACTTGGGAGGGTACATACCCTTTTCTTCCTTGAAAAACTCTGGGCAATTTACTTAAAATCCATTTATAGGCACAAGAAAATAAGATGGTGATAAAAAACAGAAAACATGGATATATCAGGAATGAATCATGTCAAATCAATCTAGTTTCTTTCTTTGATTACTAACCTAGCTGGATAAGGGAAAGGTCACAACTGTGATATATTTGGACTTTAGTAATCTATTCTATATCTCAGATAAACTCTAATGTTCTGGTATACAAACCAGAGAATTAACATCTAGATTAAATCTGTGAGAGATGACTTGTAGAAACAGGTCTGCAAGAAACATGGACAGAAAAACAGCCTGAGAAAGAGATAAAAGTTAGCAGGGGGAGTGGAGTCCCTCCGAGCTAAGGAATATCTCAAACACTCACAAGTAACGAGACTATAGTCACAGGGTGGATAGTGTGGAGGTCAAAGCTGATAAGGCTGCCCGAATAACACAGGATGCAGCTGGAGGGGGGAGCCCTGTGGAGACAGGACGGCTCTGCTCTGGTGCACCTGGACAAATTTCAAGGGCCATCTGTCTGGTGAATGACCTTTGCTTCATTATCCACAAAATGCATATTAAGGTTAACACCCCGAATATGCTAACGAAGGCTAACATGATCATGCTAATTACATCATCCTATGAAACACCTTACCCCTCCCCGTACATGGGATATGTAGGTATGTGGGTCAACCTAGGGGACAGACCCAAGTGTGTATAAATTGAGGGGGGGCAAAAGGGGTGGGGAGGCCCAGAGAGTGAAGTGAAGCGAAGAAGGCGGATACCTCCTGGAACCCTCACTGGTGGGATTGATGCAGGAACCCAGACCGGTGATCTCTATTCCTCTACTCCCTCCATCTCCCTCCTTTCCTTTTTCCCCTTTCCCTTCACTACTATTAAGAAATGCAAGGCGTACTGTATTGCTTGCCACAACTCGTTATATACTTAGCCAATTATCGTGTATCCAATTAGTACATTATGGGAAGTTAATAAATGTTCGGACTGTCTCACCGTTGTCCGCTCCGTTGGCGATTTACAAATCTGAGTCACTTGTCTCCCTTGTCTGAGCAGGACGTGACAAAATCACATTCAGGTGGGCTGAATAAAAACTGTAGAGAATACGACCTATGAAGGAAGATTCAGGAAAAGGAAAGCCAGATCAGTTTTTTCTAAGAGCTTGGAGAATATACCATAACAGTTTCTAGTACATCAAAATTTGCTCTTTTTTATATATGGGCATATATATGAATATATATATGAGGGCATATATATGAAAGGTGAGACAAAAAAGCTTGAACTGCAGCATAGGAGATGGGGCTTGGATATTGGAACAAACGTTTTTCGTTTTAAGAATAGATGAAACACCATAATGACTGCCTGCTTCCTTTGGGCATGTAATGCTTCTGTTCAGAGAAAAAGTTTTCCTTCATTTATTTTGAATAAGTGACGATAGCAATATTTCAAAGATGTCCTGTTGCCTTCAAGCAATATTTGCTTCTTGGGTCAACCAAAAGCCTGCCAAAACTTGAGAATTATGCACCTAACACAGGAGTTACAGAGACAACTAATCTTTAAGCCCAAAATTTATGAGAAAGAAGTTCCTTGTTCAGCAGCTACCTACCCTTGAGCTCATTTGGAGCTCCCTGTTTGGTCTGAAAATTACATATATACAGACAGGTCTGCTCTTATGATTGCTCAGAACTGCCCAGCCAGAGCTGCAAGGCATATAAGTCACTTTTAAGCCCCTGTGGAACACAGAACAATGCCTATCCAGAAGGTGAAGACTTCACCACACACCAATGCACAATGAAGAAATTTCATGAAAAAAAAAAAGGCAACCAGACATCCTATACTTTGTACCATAGTCCAGTGCTTTTGATACTTACCAAGTATGTCCTTGAGGAAGCTCCTGTTACCCTCTGTCAGAAGCTGCTCTAACCATCAGGTTTGAGACTGACTCAAGCCAGGTTTGGTGCTCATGAAAAGTGAATATCCATTCACTTCTATAGATGTTACTTCCAGAATAAAGCTGGGGCCTGACTTATTTTGCAGAAAGTCTGTATTGTCCTAGGAGGCAGAGGTTTACAGTAAGGCTACAGTATCTTTCACTGTGATCATTTCATTTAGGTGACAGAGTAAAAGTTGGCATGGAGAACCACTCCCAAGTTCCCAGCAGACTGAATTTTCCCTGTATGCCATCATGCAGCACAACCAGTCCCCAGCATGTAGGGCATCCTAAGTGTTTGTTAGACCTTACAAGCATTTCTGAAACTGATGACATTCTTAATGACCAAAAGCAAGGTCTAGTGAGTGGAACTAACAGCATGTCAATACAGCAATTTAGCATATTCACTGAACTACTCTGCATGCACAATATCTCTGGTTTTCTGTTGCAGAGGGAGAACTATCAAATGAGGGAGAATCCAGAAATTATTCAGCCAAACAGAAGAGCATGTGACCTAAAAATATGACCTATTGCAACATCAGCAGCTGTTTGCAGTATACACTATAGACAAAGGTAAATATTCTCAGTTATTTAATATTTCTGAGACTTACTTTAAAAGGTTAGGAGTTAAATTATTAGAAAGCTAAAATTGAATGCATTGATTATCTAACTCCTGAAATAATAGTGATAACCTACCATTCAAGCAACCTTGTTCTCTTTATAAACCTCTGCGTTCACGTGGGTCAATCTCCATTGCTCATTCATTTCAAATAGCAGCCACTTGAACCTTTCTTTCCAGTTTTTGGGGTTTGGGCTAGGGGGTTGTTGGTGCTTTTTTGTTATGTTTTCCTTAAAATAGAGCTGGGAAGCAGCTTTTCCAATTAATATTTTGATGTATTTGTTTCTTCTATTTATAAACACTCACCACATTTTCCCAAATGCTTTCATTATTCAGAATTTTTTGATGAATTATTTCCTCAGATAACTCTTTCTTGTAGTTTTGCACTAGAATCCTGATGTTACTGTAAAAAATTGGAGTTGCTGCAACTAGAGACATGAAATATGTATCTATTTGTCTGCATACCATATATACTGTTATATAAGGTATCATTTTTGTAGAAACCTTACAAAACTTGCAGATTAAACAATTGAAAATTTACATCTGATCACAACATTCTGTATACCTTTTTTTCTGATGACAGGTATTTGCCAGTCGCTTGAATGGTTTGCAAGAGCTTTCTGATTTGTGCATCATTTCCATAAAGATATCTGAGTTTTTTACTACACTGTCTAGTCATTTAAAAAGAAGGCAGAAAGAAAGAAATGAAAATTAAGATAGAAAACATAACCTTTTAACCAGAATCTTAGTGCTTTTGCAAAATTTTATTATCCAAAAGTGTGTGAAAGGACAAATATATGTGTGAAAGCTATCACAAACAGGAATTATATTCCTGCAAGCAACTGTATTAAAGAGTTCATGATGTTCTTCACTACTCTGCTCCCTTCCTGGTAAGGAACCAAGACTTATTCTCCTTATTTGTTTTTCTCATTGTTTCTCCCTCTTTTCAACTTGTCATCTCCTTCCTTCATGCTCTTTCTCTGACATAAGGCTCCACTGTCTGCAGCAGCAGTGGAAGATGGCAGAGCGTTGGCCGTGACAGCTCACCTATGGGCTGACCTTTGTCAGCAAGAGCTTGTGCTCCAGCTTTGAGGCAATGTGCATCAGTCTTCCAAAGGTTAAATAAACTGAAGACACCTGTGATACAACTAAATGATTCTTCTCCTAGTATTGGTTCATTTTCCTTTATATCCTCCTTTAAAACACAGAGCAAAAGATTAGCTTAGGAGTTTCAATTCGGTAAAGTTAGAAGACTCTGAAGGACTTTCTTTTGCCACACAATTCCTTTTCTTAAGAACTAACCCAGCTTAGTTTAGTGAATATATGTGTTACATCAACAGTGGAAAAAAGAAAATCATCTAACTTACTGCTATTGAAATGCTCAAGTATGTCCCTGCTAGTTATATTTACCAGTTTATCCACTCATTACTACCTCAGGGCAGCATATATTACATTCATAGGTGCAAAAGCTCCACTAATATTTTCCCCACTCCACGAAGTTTCTACCGTATGTGTCTCACATTGTCTCTATATAATAATAGTATTGTCAACACTAGTGACTTCACTAGCTTGTGACAGGTTATTCCTTTGAAGAGCTTCTATTCAGACTAGCACACAGAATCTTTACCATTTGTCAATGACATAAAACACATGGAATAGCAGATGCCATAGCCTGGATACCAGAACAATGCTTGTCTTTCTATTTTTCTGTATTTGTGGTGAATCAGTGAAAACATAATGAGGAAGAATGAAAAGCATTTTTTCACTTATTTAAAAGATAATTGAGGTGATTCTATGAAGGTAAAGAACTTATTTAACAAAATATATCTCACTGTAAAAAATAAACTAAAAGGAATATTTTTAGTGATACAAGCAATAAAATCTTAAAAAATAACTTAGCTTGAATATGCATTTACATTCTCATTGCTGACATTCTTTCTTTTTATTACTGTGTTATTCAAAAGTCCAGATGTACTCTCATATTCAAGAAAATGTGCTCTTACACAGCCAGGCTCAGACTTGAGCCTGAGATGTCTTTATTGAAGTTAATTTTACATTCTTTATAACCTCACTTCTTTCTTTGTGCTCTAAAACTTGCAATGAAAGTGGTAGAGCTGAAGCACTTATGACTTAATCAATCAGTTAACAAACAAGTACTCAGAACATGTTTAACATGCAATGAATGTTCATGGATCACTGAAAACCAAACACCATATCAGGTTTGCGGTTTCAGCTTAACATGGGATCTTGTCCATTAAATAAGTTAATAATGACCTATCTTTTTCACTTATCTGATAGTGCTCCTTTTTTATGACACAACCTGCAGCTAAAATGGCATGCAGTCAGACAAGGTATTCCTAAATTTATAGAACACTGTCCTGTATTGAACACTGCAATGTAACCATCATCACCTATCCACTTTAAACATTAAAAGTCTGGAAAAGGAAAACAAACATGAGTTTTGAGGCAGCTCAAGTTGTTAATAACCTCCACTTTATTGTATGTCACATAATGTTTCTATTAATTGGACATGGACCCCTTTCACATTTTTAACATTTTAGGGTGTCTACCTCACCATAGTAATCTGTATCACTAGACACTATTTCAGAAAAAAAAAAAAAAATTTTGGCTTAATGATTTTTACCTTCAACTGGTTGGAATGTAATTTTTATGGCCCATGGCATCTTCCTTTTATCTGTTTCAGGATGCCTGACACTGCTGATGTCCAACATTATAAAATGTGCTGATATTACCTAGATCTACGGTCCTTTAAGACCTCCAGTCATAGTACTTGAAAAGTTCATGCTTAACCATACATACCTATTGATACTGACTTACTAAATTAGGCCCTTAAAAATTAACTCCCTTCTGGATTTTTTGTTATCTGCACTAAGAGCTTAGGTTTACATTTGAGCTCTACATTTAAGCTGCTGACTGTGGATGCCACACCAAAATCAGGAATGCAAGTCCAGGTTGGGCACTCAATGAAAACTTTCAGTGGGGCAAATTTTGATATTTTTAATCACATTGAGTAGAATCTTAGTCCTCAGATACTGCCAGGAATAGGAAATCAGTGAGACTGGGCATGAATAACACAATACAGATTTCAGAGGTTAGGAATAACCATGGCTGTTGGTGCAATTCCAGTAGCCCATATGCTTGAAAAATGCTGAATGATGGGATTCTTTCTCAGTTTGGAATATAAAATGCATTTGGCAGGTATTAAATATACTCTGTGTTTTGATGAGCATATGAATACTAGCATTCCCAAGTTTTTCACAGCAAATATGTTTATAAGCTTTATTTATTAGCACAAGTCTTGAGAATGAACTTAATACAAAATGTCATTTAAAAGAGTGAAATTATATCTGAGGTGATTGTGCCCCAACTGTGGCTACTTCAGTGGTACAAGAGGCATTTGTTTCTTTTAGATTGATTTCCAATATCTTGCAAAATAGGGCTTCTAAGTACAAATATGAATAAAGGTGGCAGATGTTGAATGTTATGGAAGGTAAGTTTTATTAGACAAAATAGTAGAAATTATTTCTGACACAGTGAAAATCAAGGAGTCAATGAAAGTTTCATTTTGTGGACAATCAAGTTTTTTGGTCCAGAGAACTACTTAAAATATCTGAAATCTAATTCTGCGTCTCTTTCAAGAATTGAGAATGTAATAACTCTCCAACAGCACCCATGTTGAAACACCACAAGTCTGAAGTAGGATACCAGGACCTATTAAACAGAAGGTGCAATTTAGAGAGGTGAAACAGCTCAATGGTGAAAAACAAATCATTTTCTTGTGATTTTGTACACGTACAAGGGATGTAATTTACTCCTACACTGTATCTAAGGACCAGCCACCAGGCTATAATGAACATGGTTACATTTTCAAACAAAACAAGTGGAAAGCTGGGAAAGAAAAGATTGCCACTCTTAGCCAGTTGATTCGAATTTTCTGAACCTAAAGCCATAGAAGTGTGTAGGAATATTTCTATTCACTTCAATGGAATTTGGTTCTGTCCTGCCTGAAGCAAACACTGGAAAAAAACTAAAAAAATAAGTAAAAAAAAAATCCAAATGTGACTGCTCACATAGTTTAGCAGGACACAAATGTGCTTTACAGGTAGTATGTAACAAGCAAACAGAACATATGGCCACCACTGCCAGTCTAGAATTCAATCATATCTTATCAAAACCATGACACAGGTACTTCTGCTTTTCTGAGAAGCTAAATGTCATTATCTCACCATGATTTGAAGGGGAAAGTCCCTGTTCTGCTGATACAACCAGGTTATAAATGGCCATGTTATGAAGCAGAGTGACAACCACTAAGCCAGTGTATATGTTCAGCTATTTATTGTTATCTTTCTTCCCTTTTTTTGCAGACTTTCTGATCTTGCAAAACTCTTTAATCTTTGTTAATAATTGAATTCTAGTTTGAAATTCTTCTTAGGATCTGTTGGAACAAGGCACATTGATGGTTAAATTTAGACCAGATTCAGCCAGATATTTTAGCATGTCTTCCTTTCTAAGCAGACAAAGTTTCATACTAAAAGAACTTTTCAAACTGAGCATTTTGTAAATGGCTCTGCTAAGATTAACAGTCACCAGTATAGTCATATTTTGAATCATGATACTCACACACTAACTTTACATCCAAGAAAAGCCATAATGGATCTATGCTATAGTTAAGTACTGAAGTTACATAGCAGTCTGTGACTTTCTTTCAAGCCTACACATATTTATATATACACATACATATATGTGGTCTTAAAGAAATAAGACTGTATGTCTTACAGTGTCCCTCAGATATTGTTGAACAGTCAGGAGACCTATGGCTCTGTTGGGAAAGTCTTTAATATTAACATTTTCTCAGAAAAGAGGAATATTGAACACGTTAAAAGTAATATGACACAACGGCACTAGGTCCTGTGCTAACCAATATACAAAATGAAAAAAAGCTATTGCTCCAAAGAGCTAACAAAAAAGTCAAGAAGTCTACTTTTAGCAGACTCTAAGATGGGGAAAATGTCAGACAGTATGATCATATTCTATAAAAGTGAGATATTATATATATGTATGGTAGGATCTATTAAGAAACAGTCTTTTAATGGCTAAAAAGAAAGATTAAAACAAAGCTGTCTGCACTAATATGGAAAGAGAGGCAGTTTTACAATGTTAATTTCACAGTGCAACAACACACTTGCAGACTCTTCTTCAAGCTGAATATGTTTTAATGTTGGCAATATTTACCGACCAAATCCTGCAGGGAACACTGACAAAAAACCCAACTGATAATAGTGTGGAACCTTCCAAGAATGGCCTGGACTTAGCCAGCTGTCTCCCATTACTTTGCTAGCACTTTTCAAATTTCATGCAGTAAACTTAATTTTGAAACAGTGTTATACAAATGTATTTGATTTCCTGCACTTGACTTCTGGCAAAGAAAAAGAAAGGTGAACCAGTATTGACAAAGATGGCGTGTATACATAGGTGATTACAAAGCAGCACATCAATCTCATTCCATCATGATGAAATAATATGCATCGTGGGCACAACTGCAAGCAGTGAATAAAAATTTGACCACCATGAAAAATGAGACAAAAGTGAAGAAGGCAGCAATTTTGCATAAATAAATGAGTATACTTCTATAGATGCTCTTAAGGGATTTTATTATATAGTAGAAAAAACCTGCTATAGGATTTATTATTAAAAAAATTAAATTTTTTTTTTATATGCAGAAGGAGAAGAGAAAGCAAATAGAATGCAGAAGCTATTCAGGCCCTGTTCCCAGTAGAAAACAAGAAATTCAATCAATAGCCAGGGTGAGATGTTCAGTAGCTGTAAATCAACAGAGTTTCCATTGGCATAACAGAAAGACATTGATTTACTCTACCTGAGGATTTGGCCCCTAGCATTTTGCTGTAAGTAGGAAGTTCTTAAAAGAAATGTTTAAGAGAAAGGTTCATCTTGTAACATAGTACACATCTACAAACCAGAGATGTCAAGTAGATACTAGGTAATTATCCACTCGTGAGAAGATTCTTCACCATGATAGCAATTTACTCTAGGCAAGGTAGTTCAAAAACAAAAGATGAGGATTATCTGATTGGAGAGCTCAAGCAGTCACATAAAAGCATGTGTCCGAAATTAGACAAAAGACCTTTAATGTAGCCAGAACAAAGGTGCAAACCCACGTTACATTTCTCCAAGGTGATCAATGCCCTCCTTTAATAGAAGCCAAGAAAGCTCAGACACTAGCAGGAGAACAGAAGTTTTACATTTGCATCTCCACTGAACTTTTAACCTATTTAAGACCTTTAATGCAGCCAGAACAAAGGTGCAAATCCAAGTTTCATTTTTCCAAGGTGATTAATGCCCTCCCTTAATAGAAGTCGAGAAAGCAGACAGTAGTAGGAGAAAAGCAGATTTACATTTGCATCTCCACTGGTCTCTTAACCTAAACTCCCTGCCCTTCCCATTGGCCTTATATTTTGACTTCAGTGCTTCTTCTCACTGCCTTCAACATACATAAGACTGACTTTGCAAGCCAGAAAGAAGATGCATCAAGCACACATCTTCCACAGAAAAAGCACAGGTTCTTGGGTTGTGCTGGAAGACACAAAAAGAAACCTCTCAAAAGCAGACACAGGATCTGCCCGTGCTGATATTTAGGGTCAAGCCTGAGGGAAGTTCTCAGCTGTTATGAGCCACATAAGCCATCCTGCTACAACACAGCCCACTTAAAGCCTTCAACACTGGCATCTTTGATACCCAAAGTAGAGCTTCTGTCCAATTTAATGTGCAGACTACTTTTTTAGGCTAGTCCCTGACAAGGATAGAGAGAGGTATAGAAGGACTGTGAAGCAGCAGCAGAGCACTGAGGGATCGCTGCTGACAGAACTGCTACACTTAAGACAACCAAAACAAAGTAAATTTGAAACATTGCAGAAAGTGTTGTAGAAAAGTAGCAGTAATAATCTAAAATGGACAGGTAGTGAGATTAACTATAAGATGGACAGCAGCTGGAGCTGGACTTCAGAATAATCTTCAAGTCTACCTTGACTATCAGAGTTGAGACATTTTCACTGTCACATAAGAAACTGGAATTGTATGTTCTAATCTACATAACCTTGTCACATTTCTATAATCCAGCCTGTTCAAAGTTTACCTGTAGAAAGTATTTAGAAAATACTACAGTTCTGTTTTGTCTGTTTTCCCATTGCCTCACGGATCACTGAGCAGCTGGTGGCCATGCAACATGCCTTATATATAGTTCACACTGCCTTCTCCATGAGAGCACCAGAGGTAGAGGAGGAATAGGAGCTCTAGTGATAAACAGGCAACAGTTAATCCTGATGACTAAGAATAAAGAATGAAAAACTAAGATCATCTTTTTTTCACCTTCATTTCACCTTCAAAGATAAATTTTATCTTCAGTTTTCTCACAAGAGCATCCTCCATGCAAGATGAACTATAACAATGCAGTTATTTCTGATCACTCTTGTGTGAACTCAAGAATATGTTTCTTCCTTTGCTTTAAAGCATGTTAGTGATGTTGCATTGTCAAAATGAGGTCTTAAATCAGTCAAGATATAAATATAAAAAGATTATTTTTCCTCTGACTTCCAGATAAACCATTAATTATACCATATAGCAAATCAAATTGGGTTTAGGTGCTTAGAAGAAGAAATGTGTTAACTGTCTAAAATATGTATGCCGAGTTTCAACAAAGAGCACATTTTGCTAACAAGTCGTGAGCTCCTCAGAGATGCAGGTCAGCATTATTTCTGTCTGATTTAAGGGAAGCATTTGTTTGGGCAGCTGCTGGTCATAATCTGAAGTTCTTTTTTAATTGAAGCATTTGTGTCTAGTTTCATACTAGCTTTATATGTTGCTTTTTTTTCACATTCTCTTAGCTGCCTGGCATTCAGTGTTCATCTGAGGTGCCAGTTAGCTTGTCATCTGCACTAGTCACTGCACCATTGAAATGTGCCTTCGCTTTACTTCAGGAATCACAGAAATAATTATAAATAGTTAGTAACTCAATGGTCAGGCTGATTTCAGATCAGAATGTGGGTTAGAAAAAGCTAAATAGGGCTTTTAGACCCATTTGCAGTTCCATAATCATGTGCTCTGTCTTACATCTCATCAGTCAGCTCCTTGGAGTTCTCTACAGAAGTTTCAGGACTGTTCTAAACAATATTCATTACCTACAGATACTCAAGATGTTGTAAGCATGCACGTTTTTCAGTAACTACACATTCCTGTCCTAAAAGATCTAATATGAGACATACATTGCCATACCATTAAGAAATACATATGGGTACCCTTAGCTAGCCTGTTCATCTGGGGTTTATTGTTATTTAATGCTCTAAGACTGATGCAAAGTTAACATATTAAGAAGCCAGGAGCTATAATATAGGTAGAAAAAACAGACATCGTAAAAGTACACAGTTGCATTCAACTTCCTTCTATGAAATGCAGACCATTTTATTTATTCTGTGTGATTATCATCTAGTTGTTATTTATCATATGGTTGTAAAAGAAGTGAGAAATTTTTTTGCAGTTGGGTTAATGATGCTACATTTCAAACAAAGCTGAATTTCAGTATTCAACAGGCTTTCCAAACCTATGACCTGGTTTCATATGAGTAGTTTGTACAGAGGAAAAAGGAAAGCTAAGTTTGAAACAGTATTCTTGTGGAAGTAGTGGTATTGCTTGTCAACTATGCTAAGCGTAACAAGTACTTCAGATGAAAGAATCTGATTCATTAATGCTTTTAAGGGTGCTGTTGCATCTTTAGACATTGCGGTTCCACATGAACTGTTTCTGTACCTTAACAGTGAAACACACATTAGAAAAGAGCCTTTTCCCACCTACTTGCAGCTGCAAAAGTCAACTTTATCCTCAGTGACTTTTCTCCACATATAGGTAAGCATATTTTGACTGACTTCTGGTTTGATCACCATTCTCTGGTAGGGAGAGCAAGCCTGAAGTCCTGTTGACTCAGAGAGAGCAGCTTCTCCCAGGGTCATGGAATGATATGAGAATCCTGAGATTCATTTAAAAATCACTCCTATCCAGCTCACCCAACAGCAAAGAAAAACTTGAAATCTCCAAAGACTCAAAACCAGGAGGCATATCAAGAATGGCTTTAAACCTCATGATTAATTTTAATTTTTAAAAATCTAACACCCTTTTCTTTTGTTATTCACTCAATATAATAAGCAGTATAGTCCAGGTGACACCCCTTGCTGTATGTCCCCACAGAGAAATGAGAAAGCATAGTCATGTGGAGAAAATTCTCCAAGAGTTACCCCTTCACATGATGGGGTAAAGGGTGTACCAGCCAAGACCATAAGCAAGCAGAGCAGAGAGAGCTTCAGCTCCCTCTTTAGCAGGCTCTCCAAGTCAAAGGAGCCAGTTCACAGAAGGCAAGGACCCGTGCCAGAGGTCCGAAGGAAGCTTATTAATTTCCTCCTAGCAGGAAATGTCATAACCAAGAGCTACGTGGTCACTCACTGAGACACTATCTGATTCCTGATCAGCTTTTGTGCTACACAGCATCAGGTGCATTACACTACTTATCTAAGTGTGAGCACTTGGCTGAGGTGCTGTATTTTGGAAGCTGGTTCCCCTTGGCAATCATTAGAGAGGGGCAGGTTCTTGCCAAGTATTCATCAAACCACCTAATGCCCCCTTAGCTGCAATTCTTTTTTCCACTGACTACACAGGGAGCTTGAGAAGTTCTGGCTCCCTGTTTAGCTACCTGTTTTTCATGCTTACCTCTAAGCAGTGTGAATACCCTTACAGTCACAGTTTGTAGAAAAAAATGCTGTTCAGACCTCCATGATTCACAGCAGAAGAAGGAAATTTCTTCCCAAGACCATGTATTTGGCATCCTGTCATTTATATCACACACTTCTGACAGAGATAGCCTATCTTCTGCCTGCTGATAGGGAGACACAAAGTTGAAGTCAATGAATCTTTTGTACAGGAAACTGCAGTTCATCACTCACTAACATAATGTGGAACAGCCCCTACCCACTGAAAGTGAGGTTTTCTCTCAGGTGAAAGGATGCCTATTTCATCATTGTGTCATGATATTTATTTTTTTAGAGACAGCAATGGTATTTTAAAATAAGAAAAGAATTGATTTCTGTCGCTAATAAAAAATTAATAAGGAAGAACACACTCAAGATAATAACAATTATTAACAACCTTTTCCTGTTATTTATTTCTTTATATATAATGCAGCAGGATTCCTTCCAGACAAAGGTCACAACAGTCACTCAGTCTGCATACAGATGCATTCCCCCAATCCATCCCACCTCACTAAGACACCTCAAAACGCTTCACCCAAGATCTGATGCCCCCCATGAAGGAACCTGTTTTTCCCCATAGGCTATACAGGAGATCAATGACAAATGTAAATGTGGTTAGTTTTTTGATTGGTTAATGGCACAAGGGCCAAATACCTTTATAGACCTAGATCTATTTTACAATTTGAAAGTATTTTTACATTTTAAAGAAGTTCCACAGTAATTTCAGAAGCTTTCATATGGAATAACATCTTTGCTTGGCCAGTTGGATATGCTGATACATGGTACATAATCCCAAATAGCCATGTGAAATGTGTTGTCTGCTGTAGCCGTTTAAGTCCAGAGGGCAACTGAGCACCATGCAGCCACTCTTTCACTCCTTCCCCTCAGGGATGGGGAGGAAAAAATAAAACAAAAGGCTCAGAGATTGAGACAAGGACAGGGAGAGATGACTCACCAATTACAGTCACAGGCAAAAGACAGACTCGATTAGGGAAGAAAGAACATCAATTTAACCTGAACACTACCACCAACAACAATAATTTTCCAATCAAACACAGTAGGACAGTGACAAATACAACCACATCATAAAAACACCTTCCACCTACCCCTCCCTTCTTCTCAGGCTCAGCTTTGCTCCTGATTTCTCTACCTCATTCCTTCCAGAGGCACAGGGAAACAGGGGATGGAGGTTGTAGTCAGTTCATCTCCCGTTGCTTCTGTCACGCCTTCCTCCTGAGGGGGAGGACTCCTTGCACTCTTCCCCTGCTCCAGCAAGGTGTCCCTCCCACAGGAGACAGTTCTCCATGAACTTCTCTGACATGACTCCTTCCTTTAGGCTGCAGCTCTCCATGAACTGCTCCAGTGTGGGTCCCTGCCGTGGGCTGCAGTCCTCCCTCTACATCTGTAGAGACTGCAAAAGGATAGTAAACCAACCAGATAATTGAGATCAAATATGGAAATACGTATAGGGAAGACATACAGGGAAATGTCAAATTGTGTTAAGAATGGAGTTTAAAGCGATAATGCCAAACAGCTACCTGCTCCCACTAAAGTTAACAGAAATATTTACAACAGTAAGACACTCAAAAATCTGACCATTTAGTAAGATGTCAAGAATGTATTTAGAAGACAAGCAGGGCTGGTTTTCAAAAGCACCACTTACTCAGGCTTTGTTTCCAAACTCCAAAGCAACTGCTGGAGTATAGCTGTTGAAAACAGGGCATTTAACTAGAAAACTCAATATGTATCTAAGGCACCAAGTCTCAGACAATCAAATTAGAAAATCTTTGTCCATTTATTTGCTTGTATAAAGCAAATAAAATTAAGCTGTTTCAGCTGCCAAATACACTGAGGGAAAGTGAGACCCTCTTGGAAGTAAAAGTTAACATCAGTAAAATATGGTCACACACGTTATGTGCTCTTAAAATAAACCTAATCAGTTTTATATAAAACTTAGAGAAAGCAAGCAAAGCAGAGTGTGGAATGCTACAGAGCACAGACAAACACAATTTTTAAACAAGACTTGAAGCTCGGACCCAGAGCTACAGCTTTGGGCCTCACTGAATTTTTATTTGAGTACAGTAGTGACTTTTATTACTGTTCTAATACACAGGAATGTGTCCTAGAGATTGCACTGACAGCTGTTATTCCCCTGGGTGCATCAGAGTAAGACAACCAAATGGCTTTGCAGGGGCACTTGTTCGAATGCAGCCAATGTGTCACAACAGACAACGTGTATGCAGTAAACACCTTGACCTGTATATACTATTCTGATTCTCTCACATACATAAGGCTAGAAAAATGTAGCTCTTATTTTTGTTTTCATCTTACATGTTTTTTTATCTGAAAAGACCCTCAGTACAGACTAGTCATAGCACCGAGTCTGGGGATGTTCATTCCCTCTGAAGTAATAAATGGCCAATTCATAACAGGACTGCTTTGAGAACCAGCAATCAATACAGGCACTAAAGTATGGTTTAGACAGACATTCCGGTTCTTATCAGTGTGCACAGACAACGATAACACAAAAACACTGATATCAGAGTATTATGTGGTTACCCCATCTCTCTTTACTAGGGGACACTGCCCTTCATCAGTGTCACCAACAAATCAATTGGTCACTTAAGAAGATGTCTGTAAGTGCTCATCTTGTCTCTTGCTTGAAATGTATTGCAACCATTTTTCCGTTAAGTTTCACATAAAAAGGATTTGCTGAAGCTGTGCAACTGGGATAAACCAAAGAACCGATTTACTGAAATAGCTTAGAAATGGTTTAATATTGCAGTGGTGTCAACAAAGCAGATTTTTAAAAATTTCCTCCTGACAACAAAGGAAAAATATCCACTCCAAAGCCACGCATAAAGGGAATCTTTTTTTTAAAGTTTTCCCACCTGTCTGAAGGGAAAACAACATTCATCTGAAGGGCTTTGAGATCTACAAATGAAGTCAGCACCACCAACTGTATTTTTAAAAGTGAAGTGACAACCAATGCTGTAAAATAAAAATATGTTCACCTTAGCAAACCTGACAGAAGAGAAAGATGAAAATAAATAGAAAAATAATGAAGCAATGTTTAGTGCTTCCACAGAGTCTCAGTTTTCCTGGATCCATAGTCCTTTTGACTCCTGAAGCAAAATTTCCATTCCTACCATTGCCAATTTATGATCCACCAAAGGTATCTGAAAGGCCTGAATTGCTGGCTTCAAAACTGTGATTCCAGAGTGTCATGGGTAAGACTCACTGCACATGTGATGGAGAATCAATATTCATGAGAGTGGCTTTCTGCATATCTACCAGCCATACCTCAAAGGACTAGAGCAATGGATCACAAAGTCTGAAAGTCCTCAGCAGGGACCACTGAAGCATCCAGCCAAAGTGTCAGGCTATCACACTGCTACTCAACTGATAGCTCCCAACTCACCTGGACAGCGAGGCTCCAACATACTGTCTTTCTTGCACTTCCAGCACTGGTTTATAGGCTTGAAGAAGTAAGCTAACATCTTCTGCCTTCCATATGCACAAGGCTGCACCATATCCTAGATGCACACTTCCCAGTCTACAGTTAATAACTAGATAATTTCATAGCAGACTGTCTTTAAATCTGTCTCACACACTGATTGACAAAGGCACTTTTCCCTTTAAGGGCAGCTTTTCTCCTCCATACCATTTTACTTGCTGTAGGTGAAAGCTTGAGCTTGTATCACAACTGTAAGTGTTGTTGTTGAGTAAGACGTTAGAAAATAAGTTCAAAAACACGACACTAAAAGAAGCATAGTCAAATAGTAAAACACCTATTGTCATATATTTATGCAGGATTGCTCACAGAAACCTTATCACCACTGCATAACAATTTTGGTCCAGTACTGAAGACCATGAAGCACAAGCCATGACACAGTAGGTCTACTTGAAGACAACAAAACCAGGCATTGTCAGAGGATAAAATGTCTCATCTTGCAAAAGCACAACTGGAGTGCTCATATTAAACTCAAGCATAGACAAAAGGATGAACTATGATATCAAAACTATAAATACAATGGTTAGCAAGGAAGTTTTCAGAATTCACCAGGTGTTTAGCGCTTTATGTAAGGAAAATGTGCTCTTTTAGTGGCACTGTTATTACATAAGATTTCCCACATGCACATAATGTGAGAGCCCAAACAACATTTAGCTCTGCAATGTAATACAACCGCAGTAATGATAATCCACTCATCTCAATCATTTTTCACAGATATCTTCTGCATCATGGAAGATGTGAACCCTGGTCTGGGGATCTCTCCATCCCGTAAGCATGTCTCTACCTAGTTCTTCAGTCCTGATTTCAAGACCTCACCAGCTACCCAGACACAGAACAACTCTTACTACAGTTCCATATCTTTGGCTGTCAGTCTGTAACCACAATGTCTGCAAAAGTTGTAAAATATTTCAGCACAAGACATGGATTCTATTTTCATGAATGACAAAATTATCTATATTGGGGCAGCTGAAAAGGTGTGGGTTATGCTATGTGACCTCAGTTGGGTTCAATATAAACTATGAAACTGTTATGGTAGCAGCTGGAAAAATATCTTTAACATCTCAGGAGGGGGCTGATGGGCAGTCTCACACCTGCCCATATCAACGACTCATTTCTAGAAATATGGTGCCATTTAAGACACTACAATAGGCAGTGAGTATTAAGCAATAATCTCTACGGGAAAAGCTGTATAAACTGCAGCTAAAGAGCTAGCACTGTTTTTGTTTCAACTTGGACAGATTCTTTGCTTCCAACAACTTTTATTTTTTTTATTCCACAGATGCTAGCTGAAATTATCTGTGCTTTTAGAGCACTATTTTCCATGTCAGACCACAATTACTATGCCTTAGCAATGGCCATTAGATTTCATTGGTCAAGGTATCATTCAGAGCCCACACATACAATGCAAGGACTGTAAAACAACCCAATCTAAATCTAACCTGCAAATAGGAAAGGAGAGTTTGTACTTATATTTCTCTGGACTTCAGAAGTAGTTTCTCCACTTAGTGGTTATTAAATCAACTTGAATAGCAGTGGAAGTAGAATTAAATACTTAAGATTCTTACACTCACTATAGTTTATATCATTTTCATAGTTGCTCCTAACATGGTTTCTCTACAGTTTCCTCACTGCCTGATAGGCAACAACAAAACAAATGAACTAATTAAATAATTCAATAAAAACTGAATTTATTTTAGAAAAAAGAGAAAGGTTTTAATCTTGTTAAATTGTTCCTTTGACATGGATAATTTTCAAGACTGGACCTATTATAAATTGAAAGATCATGCGAAGTTTTGTCCTTAGACTAATCAAGCTCCAGTGAATCTTCTGAAGAAAATGAAGTGCTAATAATAGGAGAGAGTGCAAAGCTATTATATATCAAGGGCCAAAGCCTCTAGTGTAATGAAATAAGCAGAACATGTCTGCAAACTTAGGCAAGGTAAAGGCAAACATTTCTACTGCGCATTTCTTTAAAAGAATATAAAGAGCACTGAATCAATAAATCACTGAAAAGATTCTTATTTTGTGCAAGCTGAAGGTCAGTACAGGTCATTCCCACTAAAGCAGACAGAGCTTGTTAATTTAATCCAGCAGATTTGGCAGGGAAACCAAATAGGGATTTAATCAGCCACAGAAGGTGGTGAACATCTCCGAAAATTGAATAATCATTGTGCCAGACAGTAAACATCATTATGGAAAGTAAAAAAGGAAAGAACAAAAGTGTCCCCTTTTCATGCTGTTCATTAACTTCTTCAAACAGGTAATAAATGATTTAAAACAACCGTCTCTGGAAAACAGAAACACCACATATAAGAGCAGCCAGTCAATAGTTTAGCACATTTATGATGACATTAAACTTCTCTTAACTATAGCTCCTCCTTCTCCTGCATTGTAGTTCTTTCATTAAAAGCTGCCTCATGAAGTAATACTGCTATTGCTCTAATAAAAAAGAGATTAATTCACTCTTTCTGCTTTTTTCAGTTCACAGAAAGACAAAAAAATCAAACATTTCCAAATACATTTTCCTATATTTTGCAAGAATTACCCAAGATGGGATACTGACATCTCAACCTCTTCAGAACAGTATATGCTAGTATTTTGTCTATTTGGGGTTTGGATTATTTTTTCATTTTCACAATACATTATTTGCAATAATGCCATCAGCATTTTATTTCAGAGATGAAGTTATTTCTACCACAAAACACTTCTCTAAATCAGTCTTTCTGTTTCACCTACATCTAATTAAATGGTTTTCTTCCCCATATATTTATTATATACTCATATTGTAAGAGGATAAATTCTGTCCTTAATCAGTAGAAATTCACATAAACTGATGTGCTAAAATAGTTCATGTCTTCCACTGACATAAGATTTAATCCTTGTGGTTTAAAAGGAAATTCATAAAAAGGACATTTATATTCAAAATTAAAATAAATCCTTTGCTGAAGTCACACAGATGATCCTGTACCCAGTAAAGTTACATTAATCTGTAGAGACCTCATATTCACAGTACTTAAATTTCAGACTTCTGCAAAAAGAGAAAAAAATGTGTATCTGAAAGTTTTTTGAGACAATCTTCTGTTCATACTGGAAAGCTCAGTAGTTCAGAATTCCAAGCTTATATATCTATGGAGGAGAGTTAATTATTTCTCAATTTCTCCATGAAATGACATTTCAGAATTTGAATAATATTCATTATAACCAAATTTCCAGCAATCTTTGATCAAAACCTCAATCTTCCATTTTTAGGAAAGAGAATATTTTTTTGGTGCTAAAAACATGCCCACCAAACAACCTTTTCTGAATCAAGGGGACACCCAGCCACAAACTAAAATATGCATGTTCTTCAACCTCATTTAAAATGAATGTGAGACTAGTAAAATAAATAAGACATTTGTATCCATCATTTTACATTTATATTGATAGGGTAAGAAAACATAAATTGTGAATGGATTCTCCTGACTTGATCTCACACTTCAGTTGGTTAAAAGGAAGCCAGCCAAAGTCAATTTGGAGTTAAAAATTCAAGCACTTTGTTAATTTAGTGCTTATTTTCATTTGAATAACAGAAATAGTTATGCTGCTAGTGACAAGAAATAAAACATGCTGAAATCATCTTTGATGATGCTCAAGGTGTAAATTGCCTCTTTCATCTGAAACAATTTAAAGTACTGCATCTTGCTGCTTCAACACAGAAATAAGATTTCTGCTCAACCCATTGACAGTATCCAACCAGCACGTAGCATACATGAAATACTACTGACATAGCCAAGGATGTGGAGACAAATTTCAAGGCATTATTAATTCCTGCAAACAGGACCTCCATTTCTTTAATCAACTCACTTGTGGGAACCACACTCAGCATAGTGCTGTCATGCAATGTGACTTTATCTACGGGTGCTGAGACAAACTGGGGGAATTGTAGCATTTCACAGAGATTGGGAATGTTTCTGATTTATTACACTGATAATGCACTGTTTGCTTACATTTTTTTGTGCTATATTCCACAAAGAACCTGAAGCAGATCCACTGCTGGTGATGTGTGGAGAGGGCCATATCAGAGGCAGAAAGCATTTCAAAGATGCCATATGTCAGAGTGGATATCCCACAAATGATTTGTAGGATACATCTACATTACTGTTTCAGTTCAGATCAGGAAAGTACTTTTGAACTGAATCTCCTGACCATTCCCACTTACTGCTCTCTCTGTCACATCTGAGGGTGGTTTTGGACCACATCAACTCAGGCATTAGGGCTGTTAATGAGGTCCAGTGCACAGGACCGAGCAAGGCAGCAGCAAAGCCCTTAAACTCTGTACATTCCAGCTGTCGGGTCCTCTGCACCAACTGTTTTGCCCTGCAGATCCACTCCTACTTTGCTACAAGATTTGCACACAGGGATACAGCCAGACTGCTTTGATCTATCTGGGGTGGACTGGGACAGTAATCAGTGCTTTCCTTCACAAATCCTGAAACTAACTTGCAATGGTTATTTTGGGCAAAGGGTGTTTCATTCATCTGGATGGATGTATTTTATTTACCATAATAATTCCTCCAGTGTAAACACAGTGTTAGAAAACTGTGATTTTCTAAAGAAATGAGACATCCAAAACCTATCAGATTTCATTGGATACTGGGCACCTAACTCCTGTGGAGAAAATCTTAAGTTTATCATGTGGTAAGTTCACTAAAATGCCTTTTATTACCATTTTTACTGTAAAAGAAAAATGTATGCAGGCAAAAAATGCTTTACTAGCAAACCCACTACTTTCTAGAAATTCCTGGTAATTTGATACATCATGCTATTCACAGCTTCCCCTTAACAGTGGTAATTGAGTTAGGCCTTTCTATTACAAAATGCAAAAGCAACTACAGACTTGGCTCCAAGAGTATCTCCTGTTAGTATGAACAGTTTAAGATGTATGGCATTGCAAAAACAGTATCTGTCAGGGTAGACAGCACCCACTAGGCATTTTCAGTTCTATCTCTATGTAAACATTTGTCAATTCAGTGTTGTACTTCACTCTATTTGCTGAGAAAACCTTCCAGGTAAAAATGGATACTTCAAATTTTCAATACAGATTTATAGAAAGTCTTAAAAGATCGTGTATAAGATTATTACCTAATCACTCAGAGGTGAAACAGAAGAACAAGACTCAAATTTTGCAGAATTTATAAATGTTTGGTGCTTCAATTAATTTTTTTTTTAGATCTGATAGTGTCCTCTTACCTTTGTCATAAGAAATTATTTTAGAAATTTCAGTTCGTTGGCTCAGTTTCACAAAACTCCAAAGCTACATTTTGTTCCTGAAGTAAAATATTGCAAAAATAAAGCTAAATTTTTAAACTATTTTAGAGATAAATGATTCATATCTGATGAGCTGTGAAAAACTGGAAAGTTACAAAGGAAAAAAGGGGGATGTAATGAATTTAACAGAAATGCCACATGGTTCTTTTTTAATGATGTTGATATTTTAATCCTAGAACAAGTGTTTGCAAGGTTCCAAATGTTGGCTGAGAAATAAAAACCTGCTAATTATTTTGCTTTTAAAAGAATACCTTTCATCCTTCAATAGATCTTTTTAAAAGAAATCATCTGAATATCAATAAATCATAGATTTTTAAAAATACTGTGATCATAAACATTTCTGAGGTGTAGATCACAGCCAATAAAATGATCTCTTCATTTTATTTTGTGGGATACATTTCTTTTATAGCATTCTGAACATTTATATATTTTCTCCCAGTAAGTTTTGCTGAAGAGTTCTAAGGTTTTGCTCATGAAAATGAGTTTGAGTACTGGGTAACCTCTGCATCTAACAGCACACACCATAGCAAAAGGCTAACACAGTCTATGGGGATTAAAAGCTCAATGGAAATAGATCACCTTAGTGAGTTTTAAAATCATATCCCTTAGAAAACAGGTACATATAAGCAGTGACTGTGCAAACTCTTACTTGCTTCACCTCTTGGAAAGAATGCCTTCAGAGATACTCTGATTCTATCAGCTCTGAGCCTTTCCTGTTTGTTTTCTGGAGAGAGAATGATTTACTGATTTTGGTACATACTACTTAGAGCTGAGTGAAAAGAAAAATCTGTGGAATTGGTTATATTTCTGTTCTGCAAAACCCAGAAAAACTATAGTGTAAAAATTATTTGATTGCCCTTTCTCCTTCTATGAATAAATAATAAGAGGCTGCTATCCTGCTTCAACTTCCAAAAATAGAACAAGAGCAATCTCAGAATCAGGATCTTAGACAGGGAAAAATCCAGACCAATTATCTTTATCTTCATTATTTTAGAGCACTGAAAAGTTTGCCAGGATATCATACAGTGCAAAGAAATATAGAGATGATGCCCCAGATTTCAGACAAAGGGGAAGAAGGATGTCAAGTTGCATTTTCAGCTATCTTGATGAAGATTATGCATGTTCTGTGGAAGAACCTGTTTTAAATACATTTTAAAAATTATTTTAAATAGGTGACATGGCAGATACAGATTTTGAGAAAAGGTTAGTCCTAGGAGAAGACCATGTAGAACAGGTCCTCCTGCCAGTTTAAATCATCTCAGCATAAACAGGGGATGAGTCAAGGAATACCTTTTCTTTAGACTTTCTTTAACTTTTCTCCTGGACTCTTAACTCTGTTCGTGGGGGTGGAGTTTTCCTAGAGGTCTGTGTATGAAAAAGCAATAAAAAGGTGATCTATATAGCATCTTGCTCCATCGGTAGGAATTTAAAGGAGTTTTCCGTGTGGCCAGTAGCTTGTGTCTTTGGAATGATGCTGTGTGCCTCTTGCTGTCTTCAAGATTCTTCGGTCTTACCTTCTTGAATATTGTGTAACAAAATTTACTAATAAAAAGAAAGCAAGAACTTTGAAAAAGCAAAGTTAAGCTTACATGTGAAAATAAACAAGAAAAACTCTGCTTGAAATACACCTGAGAGAACTGAGCACAACAAATACCTTGTTAATCTTGGTTATACAGCTAAACCTACTGAAAACAGGTGAACACTTGCAAGGTACTTTTTTCAAGTTGTTACAATGAGCAGTACCACTTCCCACTGTTTAGTTGTTTCCAAAGATTTAGAGATGATCTTCCTAGTAAGGTAAGGTAACACAGCCTATGTGTCATATATGAACTACTGAGTGAGCTAGGGTAATGTCTACCTGCCCTGATCTCATAGAGTTCCCTAATGACTAATAAAATCAAATCTTTCCTCTGTTTCCATCTAAAGGAAACTATGAAGTACTGAGATCAGTTAGCCTGTCATGGTAGATTGTTCACTATATAATTTAGTCTACAGGCTTAATCACATGAATAAAAATGCAACCTTAAAAGGTTTTGAAAAATATTTTAGCTTCTCACATAATATGATGTTAAAGTACAGATAAGTACTGTGTGGAAGCCCCATTAAGACAATACATAATTTTGATTTTGCATATATCCTTAGCTGTTTTACAGAACACTGAATTCAATTTAATCCCAAACATGAAAAGCATGAATTAATTAAACAATATATTATATTAACACAGATATTTCTGATTCTGTTTCTTAGCCTTTTATGGTAGAGTGAGCATTTCCTTGAATTAATGTACAGTGTTAATAACAGTATTTAGAAGAAATGTATTTAAAGATGTAACAGTTTATTTGAAGCAGCCAGGTAAAATGAACAGCTATTCTAATAATATCTTCTAAAGGCTGTACTAATCATGTGGATTGTGTCCCCCTTTCCACTGTGGAAGTTTAAGAAAAATACAGAATTAGTTCAGGAGCTGGGCAAAATTATTTTCAAGTTGTGAAACACCCTTCTTGATCCTGCTTATTTTATCACTTTGAATGAAACATTGACTGAGAACCTGCTCAACGTCTGTGAAATTGAGACCTCCCCACAATTACCTTCCAATACTACCAGCAGGATTCACAAATGGTATACAGGATTTCTCAAGATTATCAGTGCATGACACTAAATGAGTTTCTGCTTTCAGTACACAAGAAGTCTGAATTCAGAAGGTATTACCTTACTCCTAAATATGTCAAATCCAGTGAAGTTGCAGTTTCAATCTTTAATACAATTTAGCTGTGCAGAAACAACTGCTAAAATGGCAGTACTCAGTGATACAAATTTTACACTGCAGAGTTTTTCAAATTTTGGCCCTTTTTACTGGAAGCAAAGTGTCTATACACTGGATAAAAGGGAAGTGAGATGATAATATATGTTGCAAAAAATATTCACTGGTCATGTTAAATCCAGCTGGGACATACAGAGCTCCTTGGGAGAAGTATGATATACAGCTTTTACACTTAAACATCTCTGTTTTATTAGAAACATTTGCACTATAACAGAAGGAAAATGAAAGGAAAGAACAACCATGAATACATGAACAAGAAGAAATGGAGCCACCAAAGAAATAGAGGTTATGAAGGAAGTATGGAAACAAAATGAAGGAGGCCACAAAAACTCTGGTTGTTGCACTCTGTAAGTGACTACAGTTATGAACATAGTCTTTGTTATGAAAGGCATTTATGTCCCAGTCATTATTCTGAGCTGTGCCTACATGAACAACAAATCTCTATTGAATATAGTCTTTGGAGTTCAATGTGCACCCACTTCTGCCTGCTTTGCCATTGGGTCCTAGAGCCTACAGGGTCCTTTACTCCAATGTCCTTTATAACACTGTGCCACTGAAAAACTTGCCTTTTTCTCATAACCTGTCTTTGATTTCTGATTGCTTTCCTATGTTATTGCTTTGATTAATCATTTTAAATGACCAGTCACCATTTGCTAGTGCAGAAAACCAGCTCATTTAACCAACTGTTAACATGCTGTTTCCTCTTTTCATTTTCTACCCAGTTTACTGCCATATACAATATTTAATGAAGCTCAGCATTCCTTGATAGATATCTTTTCAATTTCCTTTCAACTTAACAAGCTGCACTTCAAAGCCTTCCTTTGAACCTGGGGAGGTGGCTATACCCAAACCTTTTTGTATACCTTAGGAGAGAGCTAAAAAACACATTTTCACTGCAGAAGGCTTTCTTCTTTGCTTGTGCTGTGAAAAACTCTTCTCTGCGTCTATCATCTGTTATATTAATTGTGCTCCCTACCTTCCTCTGAAGCATTGTTTATTTCAGGCTTAATTTATCTACTTATTTAATTTACACCTGTTGTATATGCAATTATAACTATATTCTTGATTCTAGATCCTTTGGTGGCTATTATTATACTTTGTTCAGTTACACTGTGGTCAGCTGGAAATGCTTGCACATGGCATAACTCTCTCTGAAGATGTATTTGCTTCATCCTTCTCATCTAAAATAAAAGTTATTCCAATAGCAGGAAAATGGGATACAATATAAATATGGTTATGTCTTATAGAGATACTTTGAAATGTTCTGAACAAATCCAGAACATTTCATGGAAGAGGTCAATATGGAAGCACATCCAGTATCTGTTTTAAATAAAAGAGTGATCCAGTTTTCTGTACCCACCTGCACAGCTCAGGTGTGTGAGCAGTGGAAACAATTTCTGTTTCTGAACAGCAGTTTCACAGAGAGACCTAACAGGAGAAAATCTCAGCTGTAGTTCTTTCTCTAGTGTTTCCTACCAGCTGTCTTCAATAACTCCCACACGTGCTGTATTATAAACCCAAGGCATGTGACAGCTGTCATTTCCTATGGAAGCAACTTAAGAATCTTGAGAGGCTCTTGAATTCCATTCCAGTATCTGACTGACTTTGCAGTTTGGGAGCAGTGGGTGTCAACCCACATGTCCTTTCCTGTGAATTCTTATTGAATACTAAAGGGAGCAGGCTTGAAACTGAAAACTGAAGAGAGGTAGGCATCCTGCAGAACTGACATTAGAATTATCTCCACTTACCTGTACGGTTTTAGCAACAGGTTAGCACAAGATGTATCTATCTCAATCCACTTGAATTATAAGAGGATTTCATTTTAAAAGATAAGATAAAAAACAACACTAGTTTTGGTCTTGCAAGAGCATGCTTCAATCCAATGCCATTTCCTTTAAACTATTTAATGAGTGAACAGAACCTAGTGATTTTCTGAACCTAGCACAAAATTTACGTGTTCAACTTAGCTTTCCCCTTGAAGCTTTTCACCATGCACCACACAGAAAACAGCATAAGTAAAGACAACAGCATCCCTGTACAGGAGTCAAGCTATTTGTCATACAGACCAAAAAGGATTATTTGAAATAAGGCAGAATCTGAAAAAAATGTTGGGGGGGTGTGTGTTATTCATGTGCTTATACAGGTATCACCTTGCTCAGTATTCTAAGGGTTCTCAGTCTTGTCCATTTCTAAAAGTCTCACAGACTGAAAAAGCTTGATTTCCTATGAAAGCAGTGTTGTTATGATGCACTCATGATAAGATCACAGTGCACTGTAAATTATCACTCACCAGGTTTCATAATGACTTGTGTTTCTGCCATAACTGACTGTATTTGTGAATATTCTTTTTCAGTTCAACTTAAATTTTCTCATCCAATTCCAATATAATCATTCTTTCTCTTTCAAAAACCCTATTACTTGTTTTCTAGCATAAACTTCATGAATGACAATGGAAGGATATGAAATGCTATAACAATTTTATGCTATTATTTGCTGTGATTTCATTGGGCCTACAGCTTCTTTACAACTTTCTTCTTACTTACAGTCCATACTTCCTTCAGACTGCTTAGTACAAGATAATGGAAGATTTTCCTGGATAATGCCAAATTTTCCTGATGTAAAGAAACTGTTTTACACCCTTCTCTGACCAAGATTCAAATCTTCATATATCTCCAGGACCTGGTCACAGTCTTCATTGTGGGCTGACATATTCCCTCTATGACCTCAGTTTTCTTTAATGTAACCCTTAGGAAGAGCCTAGTTTTATGCAACCGCCATTAAACTCTCATCGTCTTTTCAGACACCCTTTGGCAACCCAGTTATAATTGACTACCTTCTCTTCATTAGTTTTTCTCTTTTCTAACTCTTTTTCCTTAGTACTTCCCCCATTCCATTCTCCCTGTTCACAATTTGTTGATATTCATCTAATCACTTATTCTCATTAGAAGTATATTCATCATTTAATTTTGGAACCTGGTCCAAGATTCAATCTCATCTATCAGTCCCTATCTCATATGAAAATTGAAAGCCTTGTTAAAGGCATGAAGTTTATTATTTGATGTCACATATCTTTTATTTATCCATGTATTAGATTAAAAGTTTGATTCCTGTTTAACTAGAAGCTTTTAAAAGTCTTGCTACCAAAGAGTTACAAGGTATATGATGATACTGTGAAGTTGAGGTGAGATTTCTAACGGTGTTGAGGCTGAGATCTTGAATGGTTTTGCTCTTGATTTCTGAAGGCTACAGACCTTAGATAGCCACAACACAATCCTGCTCAATAACCCCTTTTCTTGCCATGACAGACAGAATTCTTTATTTTTCCAGCACAATGGGGACCTTCAAACATACAGTGGAACACAGAAACTAGCTAAGGACTTGGAAGTCAAATGTAGCAAAGGACAGCCCAGATTTAGTGTACAGAGATGACTAACATAGTACAATTGAGCTCAGTGAGTTTTGAAACAGTACATGAGCAACTCATGTCTTCAGTCAGAAGAGAAAATACCTTTGATCTATGAACATGTCAAAGACAGGCTGACAGGTGGAGCTATATTGCAGGAGGAAAAATAAAACAAAAAGTAGATTTTTAACTGTGGGACGAAAGAAGTCCACTGCATCAGAGTTTCCACACTGTTATCAGTTGTTCCACTGCACTAATTGTTAGTGTCCTACTATTATTAAATTAATTCCTCAGAGATAAACATGGCACACAGGAGAGCTGAATGCTGTGGCCCTAATTCTGCTATGTTAAGGGTCTATAGTATTACTGTGCGCACAGGGCTCCACATATCTGAATAAGAGAAGGCCTCATTGGCCTTAAAAGTAAAGTTTTATTCCAGTTCTGTTCCCAGTAATGTACAAAGATAGCAAAAAGCTACACAGTAGATGGTTGTGGATATGCACAGCTGAAGCATATCCACATGAGCCATGTTATCTGATTTCCAGGCTTTAAATGCAGTGTCTGTTGTAATACCTGTCTACAAGAACAGATTTTATATAATGGGACAAACTCCACATGTTTCTATAGAGGATGAATTTCTGTTTGTCTAGTAGTCCAGTGAGACAAAAAATGGTGAGTAATGGTATGCATAGAAGCTTGAGAGCATGTGAAAGAGCCTGTAACAGTTACTATAACACAGTGAACTAGGGATGCTGGCTCAGTACTTGGTCTTGAAGTGGGGAAGGAAGCTGAAAAGACAATATATTGAGAAGAGCGACCTGAAATGGCCTGGGAACTAAAGATCTCAGAAGACAGCAGATGGCATGAGAGAGACTGAAAGTTACTAACTGACAAATGAGGAGGAAATGTTTTCATAACAGTATTTAATTGAAAGTCTGTTCAAGCAGAATCCAGAAAGCTTTCAGAGTAATTATGGTTTCTCTAGCATTTCTACATCCATTAAATAAATCTGAACACCTAAATGTTTGAATAGTAGCACTCAAAACACTAGTAGCCAGTAGTAGAGAGCCTCAGAATCCTTTCTTATCTTGTTCCATTTAACTCCTTGGGAGAAAAGAACTCTTAACATCTACAACAATAAAACACCAGTCACAAATTTAATGTGATAAAGACATTAGTTTTGTAGTGAAATCTCAGGCAGGCTAGCATGACCTTGATTTTGAATTAAATCGTGAGAGCAAATTGCACCGGCACAGGATCCAAACTCTCCATGGACCACACTGGGATGAAGATAAGATAATCCTCTAGATGAGCAGTAATGCCAACCCTATAGAAGTCAAGGTGTTTTCTGGGTCCAAATCAGAGAAATCCCATCCATATTTACTATACTGCTTCTCCAAAATAAAAAATGGAAGAACCCACAAAAATGTCTCCATTTGAAATGGTGGAGATATGGTGGAGATAACCAGTGGATAGACTCAAAGGGGGAAAAGGAATAGGAATATAGGAATGCAGCAGACAGGACAATCTGTAGCCAGAAGATAGTATCTGAAAGGAGTAATTGACTTTAACTACAGAAAGAAAAGGCATTCCTGGATTCCAGGTAGGGTGGGACAATGACAATTGCACAATGTGTATATTTAAAAGGATATTGTGAAATCCAAGGCAAACATTGAAGAGGTTGTTTAATAAGTCAAAAGGGAGCTGTTCCATACAGCTGCACAATAGCAAATATAAAACTTCTAGCTACAGACAAGAAAAACAGTTGTTCAATAACTCAATAATATTAATAGCCTGATAACTTTTAAAAATTAAAACTTGAAGCTAAATGAAAAGTCATATAAAAATCCTGCATGAATTTACTAAAGATAAATCATGCCAGATCCCTTCTTCAGTAAGATAACTGATTTTTAAGACAAATTATATATGAACAAAGTGAACTCCAACAAATTTTCATGTGTTCACTCTATGAGAAATCACCAGTTAAAATGAAGACAGAGAATTAAGTACAAGAATTGAAGGTAGGTAAGAGACAGACTGAAAATAAAATAATGGGTTGTTCTGAAAAGAACAGTTGTCAGTGTAGGGGAGTTCTTCAATAAACAGTCACCATTAATCACCAGAACATGGTGACATTTTCTGATGGTACAGTAATTGATAACATGATAATGTTGGATGACTGGAAACTTACACAGGAATAAATTGTGTGCTAGGAAACAAATATAATTTATATAGAACAAGGGCAAGGACCCACAGTGAGGACATAACAAGTATTTCTGCTATAACCTGAGAGCTCATCAGAAATACTAACAAGGAAGGAAAAGAACAAGAGTGTCTTAAACTGTTGGTCAATTTTAGACTGAGGATTTGCCTTCCAGTGCAATGTCTCCACGGAAAGCACAGGTAAGATCCTAGGTTATATCAGACGGAGTCAGCATTCCTGTGGGAATATGGAAAATTACTGCTATTTTACAAGGTGTCACTGAGAACTTATCTAGGTAGTCATCTTTCTTTTCAGAAAATATAAATTCAAACTGAAATGATACTGAGATGATTAAGAGACTAGAGAAACCAGTACTACTAGAGAACACTACAAGAATTTGGCCTGTTTACCTTAGTAAAATGAAAGTGAAGAGTGAATCAGATGGGTCTCTACATCAGAAGTATAAACACCAGAGAAAAGAATCATTAATGAGGACAAAAGACAACACATGCACTGGAATAAATGGGTAAAAAGTGGTTATAAATGAATTTAGTTAGGAAATTAGGACATATGGGGTCATATTGTACCCATGTTATCTAATGGTCATTATGTCCACAAATAGGAATTTTGTCTCCATAAAGACAACAGGTTAAACCCTTAAAATACAGAAAGAAAGTATTTACATTTGAAACAAAGACTTAAACACATGGGGTTTCAAGAAACTTATGTTTTAAAAATTCTGACACTTACTTCAGGCTCCTCTAATTCTTAGACCCAGTTAGAACTCACCAGCAAGTCCTTTGCTTTCTTATTATTTCCACCTAAAAGATACTACTGTGCTGTGCCAGGAAAATTACTTGCAAATTTTGTGGGATTAAGATTCAATTTCTATTCCATTTACAGAGAACTTTGTGGACCTGCTGGCCAAAAAATACCTTTAGCATCCCTTGAGTGTTAAACAAAGCAATTTCTTTAACCTAATGGATAAAGTGTCTGTCATACATTTTAAAAATGTTGTGTTCACATCCTGCTGGAGTTGTATTTTCATTAAAAATTCTTTATGTATTTCTTTCGGTGTCAAAGGGTTGTCAACATACCCATTTATTATTTATTAAACATTTTCAGCCTTCCTCTTTTTTATCTTTGTTTTTTTAATCAAAGCAAACAAATTGTGTCAACACAAGAAAAAAGTACTAAACATGAGAACAAATGAAAATATTCTCTCAGTGATTGGATGCCATATATTAAATACAGTAGTCCCTCTGCACTGATTAATAAGACACACACTAAAACAAACAAAAACAGACAGCAGTTAAAGTCAGAGAGAAAAATATGCAGAGTGAAGAAGAGGGGAAGAAAATAAAGAAAAGGGAAGGAGACATGTGGATTTAACTCCAGCTGTTTGCTTACATCTCCAACTATGAAATCCATTGAACTGATTCAAAGGGTATAAGACTCCTTAGCAATTGCTGTTCATTCAATATTCTTCCTTGTAACATCCCACAACCATCAAAATCTTAGCAACCGTCTGTTCTACACTGTATAGAGACACCGTTCATTAAGGTCAACAAGGTGTATTATAATTACACCAGTATCACACCAGAACTTTGGAAGACAGAGCATGAATAAAAACCTACACAAAATTTCTTTCCCTACACCTTCAACATCAGTCAGTTGGTTCAGCTTTTATTTCATAGGGCCCCTGAAGTGACCAAGGCATTAAAAGATTATTTCTATTAAAACTGACGGATATATATGATGGTCAAAGATTGCTCCTTTAATATCACATGTTGCTCTTCTTCGTACTAAGTGAACAAGATGGTTCTTCCCAATTCTCATTACATTTTTTTAACGTTATGTGTGTCTCAGTATACATATGCATGTGTACCTGTGTGTGTATAAATAATCCATATATATAATTTTACAATACATGAAATTATTTTTATATAAATATATTTGTATAATTTCATAATTCTTGTCTGTGTGAACTTTGGTGTGTCGGTGGAAACTAACACCATGTAGTTGGCAGTCTCTGTATATATAGTATCACTTTCAGTAAGGAGAGGATTTGGGTATTTCATTGGCATAAATATTTTGGGGCTTCATTCTGATGTAAGTGATATATCTAAATATATTGCCTTATTTCAGTACATGCTAGTCTTCTTGGCAGCTCAAGATAGGTGAAATCCAGGCCTCAGTTACTAACTGAGAGATATTTCTGGAGGTGTATATATACATGTGTGGCAGTCAGTCTTTTCTCAACCTTTCCCTTCAATTTTTAACTTGAGACTCCTTCCACATGGGATGAAGCCTAAACTGATGTCGATACAGTAACCTGCCCTTTATCTGACAAGTCCAATGAATGAATACTGCAGATTAACTGACTTTTGAAGTCCAGAACCACAGTATAAATAATGGGACCCAAGCATATAGGCATTGCATTTGTGATTGGTAAAAAGTAGACATTTTATGGCCTGGTTCATTATAAATATGACACCACTACAGCTTTAGAAGCAAATACTTTCAGACAAGCAGATAAGGGTAAGAAGGCAGTTCCCATTTTTAAGGGTATTCCTGATTTTCTGAAATTAGTGTTGAGGTAGGAATCTCCCTGAGCCCTTACTTAAACTTGGTAGAAATAATAATTTCCATCTTACTTTTCTCAGAGAGTCTGAGAGGAAAGACTTTCATTTAACCAATTCTCAGTTAGTGCTTGGTGTAATATGGCATTGATTTAGCTATTTACATTTCTTAGCATTACTACCCTAGATATTTCAATGTCATTTGCTAAACCGCAAATTTGTATCTATCCCATAACAAAGAATTTTCTGAAACATTTGCACAAATGTTATGTACAGAGTTCTCAATGCATTCTCATCATTTGGAAACAAGTCTTCATGCGTTTTAGAACCAGCACATCCTCTGTGTTAAACTTTCTGTTCATTTGTTGCATGCGTGATACAGAACACAACAGCTGTATTGCCCTGGGTTGTCCTTAGTAGCACTGCCAGCAGGATCTGGAATAGTATCAAGGATTGTCCCTCTTTAATAAGGAAGATTCTGAAATCTAATTATCTATTATTTGCCTTAATGAGGGGTTAGTATATAACAATTTAATCTGATTCTTAAAGGGGGCATTGAATCCCTTTCCTTCAAGGGTTAGGAAAAAAAAATCCCAAGCAACCATATCTTTTTCAGTGTCCAACAGCAACGCTACCAAGCATTCCTTCAAGCACAATTACAATTATATTTTTGAGTTGTCTGCCCCTTGCCAAGACTGAATAAATCTGACCTGATTTACATGTCTAATTAGAGTAATAATAGGTTTGGGGTTTTTTTTCATCTTACAGGCCGAGGGCTCTAGCAAGAACCTTTGTCATAATAGATCAAGTAAATTGAGCAGTAATTTGTGCCATTCACAGGTACCTTCCAAACTTCTGTAATGAAGGTTCTTCAACTTTCTTAATTGTTCCAACTCTGTAGTAAATGTCTTTGTCTGTGGAGGACTGGCATGTGCAATGGATAATTCTAGCCAATAGGTTGATTGTTTGTATTAGCATTCACTCAACATTGGTGTTTTCACCAATATCATTCTTCCTTAATTTAATTTTAACATTTTTCTTTTTAAAAGAAGAAAAGAGGAGATTCACAAGAGGAGATTCACAAAATCTGTGCCTATCTACAAAGTAATGCTAAATGTTTTGAATACATGGGAACCTCCACAAATAATTCAAAGACTGCACAAAGTTCATGTTTTATGGTTGCAAAGAGGCTGAATTAAAGGCTTTTGGGGTTGGGGGCAGGGGGGGAAGTTGCAAAATAAAAGTTGAAAGCTACTGTCAAACTCAGCTCTCTGACTTAGGCATGATGACAGGCCAAATCCCCAAACAGTCTTATTTGAGGATAAGAGACAACTACTGTTGCTTGACTCTACTCCACTCCAATTGATACTAAAGTCAAGTAGACCAGATTAAAAAGTCCTGAAGGAACTTGCTCTATTCCACATATTTAGTGGTAAGATATCTCAATGTCCTGCTGCCTTTAGGATGGTTGTTCACTGGTCTGACTTCTGTATTTAATAGCCTGCATACTAGCTCTTGCAGCTTACCAGGAAAGCACTCATGTTTCTTAAAAACATGACTTTGTGTATAGATTGTCCCAAGGAAGTTGCTTCACATAGATTCTTTTTACTTTCAGAGATTATAGATCCCCAAATTCACCCAGGCTTCACCTGGGACTCTCCCTATAATACTATGTGAGTATTAAAGGTTAAAGCACAAAAGAAGCTAGTTTGTGAAGATAAAGTTCACACAGTTAATTACAAACTTGTGAACTGTATTGCAAATAGTAAATACATTAAAAAATGCATATCTAAATTTTAACAGCAAAGTGGCTTCTTCTTAGGTGCTCACGAAGTAATAATCACCCAAAAACTCTTGTTGCACAAGCTAAGGGTACAGAATTCATCAAATTACTCCATCTGCTGGGTGATTCCCTCCAATCCTGGATGATTTCTCTTAGACTGTGTATTCCTGTCCCTTTTTAATGCAAATGAAACATTCAAAGCTTGATCAGTGTCCTTTCAAAGCAAATGAAATATTCAGGGTTTGCCTTTGATATTCAAAGCACTTCCCAGAATCACGACTCCCTCTTTTCTCTTTCCATTTCCAGTTTAAGAAGAACTTTTTATTGCAATTTTAACATATTCTTTCTTCCACAGAAGGCACAAGACAAATGTTTTAACGCTTTCTTGACTTTACTAGCCTTCCTATGTTGCACCTCATAAAAAGTATAAATATACAACAGTTTGGCTAAGCTTATGATTTCTGGTGTATTGCTGTTGTTCTATGGAGACCATTCATGACACGTTAGAAATATAGATGTCTTACTCTGTAACAGATTAGTCAGACTTTGGGGCTGCCTCCCACCCTTCATACATCCTAACCCTCCTACTGAATAGTCTTCCCTGGACCGTAAACTCAACTGTTCTAAACAAGATATTGTAGCAACTCTACTTCTTCATAAGTCATTGTCTTCCTGTATCTTGTGTTCAGTCATGCTCATCCAGTGTTTATATAGGGCTGCCCCATACACCCCCTTTTCAGGATTTGTCCACAGGCACAAAATTTTCTGTACAGCCTTCTCTCTGTCATGCTTTTTGTATCTTTTTCTGAATATCAGCATTACTGCCCATCTGCATCTGTGTTCCTCAGGTTTTGATGTTAGCTCTCAGAGATGACATTTCGTACCCAAATGTCTCCTTCAAGGCTCCCAGTTAGGATAAATATTCATCCAGTGGAATCTGCATTCACTGATCTTCATTGTGTCTTCCCTTCAGTAAGTTGCCTTGAGTTCTTGCCTCTGAAGCATCATCATCATTCTTTCTAGCCCATGTATTCAAAGAATGGAGCAATCCTTCCTCCAAAGTCTCCTCCAGCTGGGCATGTTCTGATTCCTGGGTTTGTCTATTAATCCTTTTGCACAGGCTAATTCTGATCCTCCTTTATCCTTCATAATCATCCATGTACTGACAGAAACTGAAAGTAGGAAGTCTGCCTCACATCCTCAGCTACCAAACCACTTTCTCAGTCATGACAGACAGTCCCAAAACACAGACAGCAAACCAATCATACACACACAGATACGCTCTCTTCTCAGGAACAAAACTCACTCTGCTTGCATTCCAAGTACATTCCAGGCAAGCAAGCTCTTGGTCTTTTTTTTACTCTCTTTTATGTCTTCTGTGCACAATAAACCATGAGTAGACTGCCAGAAATGTGAACACTGGCCTACTAATAAACACGATTGGAGATATAGTTACCTTCTTTAACAGAAGGTACCCTCAGCACAGACTCAGCAAACATATTGTGAACTTTTTTTGCATTAGGACCATCAATTATGGCACATCAATATGTCTGTATTTAACCTGATTGCACTTCTGTTTTATTGTTGAGCTAGTGCATGAGTAAATAAAAATATACCTCTAAAGAATCAATTGTGAAAACTGGAAAGTACAATTTCCTATATTAAATAATAACAATGTACTTTTATGTAGAAGAGGTTTATATGAAGACTTTGAAGGGATGTAGCTCTAAGATCAAGGCTTTTGTGGTCTCCAATATGTTGCCCTGGCATTTTAGTTCTTGCAGGTCAGTGCATATTCTACTGGAAAAGTAAAATGCAATGACCAAAAATATTTGCAGTCTTGAATCAGGATTAGGCAAGCTAACAATCAAAATTTCCATTCTGGAAGTTCTAATTGATCAAGAAAGACAAGTACTAAGTGCAGACATATAAGAAAGGTGCTGAAAGTTATCTGCTTCACTAATAAAATGACAGCGTTAAATGAAATGCAATTGGGCTTGAAACTGTCTCAGTGAATGCCTAGGTTTTTTCAGCATTAAATGAACTACACAAACTACTTTAGTGTTTACTCCTAGCCCGCCCCCCCAGACTTACCATCCAGCAATGGTGGAATGAGGCATCCTATCATGCTTGGTCTCAGTTCAACTAAGCAAGGTATCAGGCATCTCCTGATCTTTCACTGTTGCTTTTGCATGCAAGTGTTGAAAAGACTCCCATTTCAGGCCATGCTTGCTATGGCTGTAGTAAAGATGGCCCTAGATAAGAGTCACCATATCTTTCTATGGGTTTCATCAGAGGGACCAGGTTCAAAACACCACAAAGGCAAGTGATCCAGTACACAGATAAGGCCTAGCCCTGAACTTCACAAACATTTTTATCAGTTTATGTCATTATGAGATTAAGACCAACACACACATATGGAAGATCTCGATCAATGTTTCTCTACAAAGAGACCTGAGCAACCCAAGCTGTGGATCACATTACTTCAGGGAGGAAAGAAAAGGAGAGCACAGATAAGACACTGAATCAATATCCCTCCCTACCAACCCACCCAGAGCAAACTAAAACTGCCCTCCCACTTTGCAAGCCACAGAGAAGAGTAAGACAGAATCATATATGGGGCCTGCATCAAGGACCTCACAGCTAAACTCCCCACTCTAGTGAGACCCAAGGACTACTACCCTCTCCTGGTTTTTCAGGTAGGTAGTGACGACATTGCCAGGAGAAGTCCTAAAGCAATGAAGAGAGATTTCAGGGCCTTGGTGAAACTGGTTAAGGGGTCAGGGGCACAAATTGTGTTCTCCTCCATCCCTTCAGTTGTGGGGATGGATGAAGAAGAATACCGGAGAACTCAACAGATGAACTTGTGGCTCCAAGACTGGTGTTACCATCAGGGTTTTGGATTTTTCAATCATTGGTTGGTATATAGGGCACAAGACCTTTTGGCATTAGATGGGAGTCACCTGTCCCAGAGGGGAAAAAGGATCTTGGGGCAGGAGTTAGCTGGTCTTACTGAGAAAGCTTTAAACTAGATTTGAAGGGGGAAGAGGGCAAAACATCAGCCCATCTGAAGTGCATGTATACCAATGCACACAGCATGGGTAACAAACAGGAGGAGCTTGAAGCCATGAGCAACAGGAAAATTATGATGTCGTGGCTATTACAGAAACATGGTGGGATGTCTGCCATGACTGGAGTGTGCCAATTGATGGCTACAAGCTCTTTAGGAGGGATAGACAAGGAAGGAGAGGCGGTGGGGTGGCGCTGTATGTTAGGGACTGTTATGATTGCTTTGAGTACAAGTGTAGTGAAGACAGGGTGGAGGGTCTTTGCGTTAGAATCAGGGGGAAGGCCAACAGGGCAGATGTTGTAGTAGGAATCTACTATAGGCCACCCAACCAGGACAGAGACGTGGATGAAATATTCTATAGGCATTTAAGAGAAATTTCACCATCACTTGCCCTTGTTCTTGTGGAAGACTTTAACTTCCCAGACATCTGCTGGAAATAAAACACAGCAGAGCAGGATCAGTCCCAAAGATTCCTGGAATGTGTGGGAGATAACTTCCTGACACAGCTGGTGAGTGAACCGACCAGAGAAGGTGTCCTGCTGGATCTCCTCTTTGTGAACAGAGAAGGACTGGTGGATGATGTGGCAGTTGGAGGCCGACTAGGGCACAGCAATCATGAAATAATAGAGTTCTCTATTCTTAGAGAGGCCAGGAGAGGGGGCAGCAGAACTGACATCCTGGACTTCCAAAAGGCTGACTTTGTCTTGTTTGGGCACCTGCTTGACAGGATCCCTTGGGAGACGGTCCTGAAGAGTATAGGGGTTCAGGAAGGCTGGGCACTCTTTAAGAAGGAAGTCTTAATGGCACAGGAGCAGGCTGTCCCCAGGTGCTGTAAGAGAAGCCGGCAACAGAGACCACCCTGGCTAAACAGGGAGCTTTGGCTGCAACTCAGGGAGGAAAGGAGACTTTACAGCCTTTGGAAGAAGGGGCTAGCATCTCACAGTGATTACAAAGAGGCTGTGAGGCTATGCAGGGCGGAAATCAGGAGGTCTAAAGCCCAGCTGGAAATTAATCTGGCTTCAGCAATCAAGGACAACAAGAAATGTTTCTATAAGTATGTCAACAGCAAAAGAAAGACCAGGGAGAGCCTCCATCCCCTGCTAGACGCGGGAGGAAACATGGTAACAAGTGATGAGGAAAAGGTTGAGGTGCTTAATGCCTTCTTTGCCTTAGTCTTTAATAACAAGACTAGCTGTACTGAGGGAATCCAGCCTCCTCAGACAGAAGACAGAGACTGGGAGAACGACCCCCCCGCATTCCAGGAGGAGATACTCAGTGAACTACTGCATCACATAGACATACACAAGTCTATGGGACCAGATGGGATACACCCGAGGGTGCTGAAGGAGCTGGCTGGGGTGCTCACCAAGCCGCTTTCCATCATTTACCAGCAGTCCCGGCTGACCGGGGAGGTCCCGACAGGTTGTAAATTGGCCAATGTGACGCCCATGTATAAGAAGGGTCGGAAGGATGATCCAGGAAATTACAGGCCTGTCAGCTTGACTTCGGTGCCCGGGAAGCTGATGGAGCAGCTCATCCTGAGTACCATCATACAACACCTGCGGGACAACCAGATGATCAGGCCCAGTCAGCATGGGTTTATGAAAGGCAAGTCCTGCTTGACAAACCTGATCTCCTTCTACGACAGGGCGACCCGGTTATTGGATGAGGGAAAGGCTGTGGATGTTGTCTACCTTGACTTTAGTAAGGCCTTTGACACCATTTCCTACAGCATTCTCCTGGTGAAACTGGCTGCTCGAGGCTTGGATGAGCACACACTTTGCTGGGTAAAAAACTGGCTGGATGGCCGGGCCCAGAGAGTTGTGGTGAATGGAGTTAAATCCAGTTGGCAGCCAGTCACGAGTGGTGTCCCCAGGGGCTCGGTTTTGGGGCCACTCCTGTTTAACATCTTTATTGATGATCTAGACGAGGGGATCGAGTGCACCCTCAGTAAGTTTGCAGATGACACCAAGTTGGGTGGGAGTGTTGATCTGCTCGAGGGTAGGGAGGCTCTGCAGAGAGACCTGGACAGGCTGGAGCGATGGGCTAAGGCCAACTGTAGGAGTTTCAATAAGGCCAAATGCCGGGTGCTGCACTTGGGCCACAACAACCCCCAGCAGCGCTACAGGCTTGGGGAGGAGTGGCTGGAGAGCTGCCAGTCAGAGAGGGACCTGGGGGTGTTGATTGACAACTGCTAGAACATGAGCCAGCAGTGTGCCCAGATGGCCATGAAGGCCAATGGCATCCTGGCTTGTATCAGAAATAGCGTGGCCAGCAGGGACAGGGAAGTGATCTTACCCCTGTACTCGGCACTGGTGAGGCCACACCTCGATTCCTGTGTTCAGTTTTGGGCCCCTCACTGCAAACAGGACATTGAATTACTCGAGCGTGTCCAGAGAAGGGCAACGAAGCTGGTGAAGGGTCTGGAGCACATGTCGTACGAGGAGCGGCTGAGGGAACTGGGGTTGTTTAGTCTGGAGAAGAGGAGGCTGAGGGGAGACCTCATCGCCCTCTACAACTACCTGAAAGGAGGTTGCAGAGAGCTGCGGATGAGTCTCTTTAACCAAGTAACAAGCGATAGGACAAGAGGGAATGGCCTCAAGTTGCGCCAGGGAAGGCTTAGACTGGATATTAGGAAGCATTTCTTTACAGAACGGGTTGTTAGGTGTTGGAATGGGCTGCCCAGGGAGGTGGTGGAGTCCCCATCTTAACCCTGGAGGTGTTTAAGAGTAGGGTCAACATAGCACTTAGGGATATGGTGTAGTTGGGAACTGTCAGTGCTAGGTTAACAGTTGGACTAGATGATGTTCAAGGTCCTTTCCAACCTAGATGATTCTGTGATTCTGTGATATATATTGCCTTGAAATGAATTCCCTTAGCACAGAGCTAGAGTAGCACAACAAAATGTAATTTATGTCTGTTAGCACAAGCTTGAGTTAGCACAGCTCAAGGACTCAAGCAGATAAAAGTTCCTGAAAGGATCAGTGGGCAAGAGAGCGCCTTTGTTCAGATAAAGACATTCCTACATTTCCATGCACCAAAGAAGGGATAGAAGAAACTTATTGTGGGAAAAGGAATGTGCAGAAATTAAGACAGAAGAGACACAGGGCAGAACCAATGATGGCATTTATATAGGAATTTGGTACCTTGCCTTCTACACTCTAATAAAGACAGCACCTATTCAGTAGTGGCATTTCTTTTATTTACTATAACCAGTCTATTACATTTCAGGCACATATCAACAACTTGCTGAATTCTTACTGTAAGACTCAACATTCTGTGCAGTTCCCCAAGCAAAACTGTGCAGAAATAATTGGTCTGCAAGAAAAGCATCTACCAGACTGAAGAGAGCATACCAAGTTCACACGATAACACCTTTAGTACCCCTTTGCAACTCTTATGAGACGCAGTGTATGAAATTACATTTAAAACAGGCTTAGATATAAAAGGCATGTTAAATATATACCATTTGAATAAACACCATATGAAGTCTGCATTGAAATCAGTATTATAATAATTTCTAATAGAAGGTCCTTGGCAGACCAATTAAAAAAAAACACTGAACTGAGATACTGAAGTATCTTTACACTGTCCCTATTTTGTCTCAGGAAAATTGCATAATTGATTGAAAACACCATCAATGAGACAAATTAAGACTTTGCCTAGGAGATTAGTGTTTTCTCTGTTTAGTTTACGTGGAGCAAAAAGCTTTCATTAATGCTTACTGATTGCCATGCTTGGCTCATGCTTGCATGTGCACAGATATGTCTGTTATTTATGTAATACCCAAGTTTCTTATACATACATAACTATTTCTGACCCAAACCCATGAACACTTTGAAAAACATGTCCTGAAAGGATGCATTCCAACCTTTTCACATCATCAATATATTTTCTTTACTCAGAAGAAGAGCAAGTAGATTACATGTGAGTGGGACATTTTCTACTTCTGGAAAGGTCAGTATCTCTGACCTTGTGAGGGGATCATTGGATACTGATATGTCTGTGCATCACTAGTCCATCTGTCAATGACTACAGGGCAAGATTCAAGCAGTTCAGCCTAAATATAAGAGTCTTATTGTATCAGTGCAAACTCATCAGTTAACATAGTCAAATAAAGCCAGATTAAGTAATATTAGAAACTGAAAAGAAGATCACTGGCGATCTTCAGACAGAAGGTAGCTATGGAAGATTGACTAATGAGCTTACAAACTAAATACTTAGCCCAGTTTCACACCTTCACCTGACACAGAAGCAGAGGCATCTCATGTCCACCTGGAATCAGGGTAACACTGAATCTGGGTGAAAAGGAGACTCAGCATTGGGTAGAAGAGGTGTAGAAGAATGTAAGTTCAGGTTGTTCTGGTTTGTACAAAGTGGAGTAGCCCAGTGGTGGCTCTATCTTGTCTGAGTTGGTTTGCCTGCTTAGGCAGCATAAGAATAGAGGGAAATAAAAGAAGCAAAGAGTCACCGTGGCTTCAGATGTCATAAAGGGTGCTCTTTATACCAATTGCATTTACTCTCCTGGCAAAAAATACACTTGTTCTTCACTAGAAAAAAAAATATTTCTGCAATTAAATAATATGTGAGTGTGTCAAATAAGATTCCTCAAGTAGCACTGCTCAGATGTCCTGTGTCTACTTCTTGCTGTCATTCATGCATACTGTATGGTCTCCAAATGCTGTTTTATCACCAGCACATCCATTTTGTCAATCTCAAATTAATGTAAGTAAACTTCTGAAAGTGAATTACCGTGCTCTGCAAAAAAGGTCTTCTTCAGGTACCGAAGTTCACTGCAGAAATAAAAGCTCTTCAGAATGCTACATGATAAAGCACCACAATACTCATATAGTTTTCCAATTTCCTTTTAGGTAGAACCCTTTAACTACACCTTTCCCTAGTGCAGTCCTTTAATTTAAAATTGATTTCCTCATCAAGAAAGGTGGCCTAATTGCATAAAAGGCTCCTTAGTGCAATGAACAATTAGTCGTATTCAGCGTGTTTTAGTCTCAAAACAGCAGATGTCAACAGTCTTGCAGATTTCAGATATACAAATCAATGGCACCATCTGAAAACTAAAAAGAGCTTGGTTTATATTAGTCTAACAACTAACAAGAGCTTGGTTTATATTTTGAGTAATATGCATTTGAAAAGAACACATCACTTCCCACTTAGAAGTTGTATGTTCTTTTTATTTTGTTCTTTACCATCAACTCCCGTGGTGTAAGAAGCAAAAAGTTTTCAATATGAGGAAAGGTGAAGCCTGCTTTGGGCTCCCCACATGAAGTCTTATACCAAGGGTATATGAAGGAACAGAAGAAATTGGACAAAAGTGCTTAGTAATTGTTTAAAGCAGCATTAAATGTTAATAAAATTGGAACATTTTTAAAAAATGTAGATGCCTCTGTTGGCAAGGAGTGATCCAGCTAAGATAAGCTCTGCATAAAAGTACCTTCTTATCATTAAATGTTTGTAATTGGCAGCTCTAAATTGTTCTTTCTTTATCCCCCCTATATGCTGTTTTTTTGGTTACAACATTATTGGCTGCTAATTTTATTTTTGTCCTGTGATAATGTATAAAAGTTACTGTGAAACTAATGTGAACATACTGTGAGTTTAATGTGCACCTCTTGCTGTTATTAGATAGGGCTGCAGGGCAGGCCTGCTTGGGTTTACTGCATGGATATGTTTTATTATGTAACAAACACAGCTAAAGCTGATAACAGCTTTAGATAAATATATAATTGAAGATATTTTCCTGTCTGCAGGGAAAAATAGAAAACATTCACTGTATACCTTGAGAGGGAAATAAACAGCATGAACTAAGGAGGATGACCTGAAGAGAGATGTGTTTTGTACACAACAGGACAAGCTAAGTCATCAGTCCTTTGCATAACAGGAGTTATAGACATAGACAAAATATATTATCCAAAGATTTATTCAAATCAACCATTATCCAGAGATTCTGTATGTCCCAGTTTGAAGTTTTAACAGACATTGATAGCATTACCACACCCTGACTGGGCTTCAGCTATTTCATATAAGCTATGTTTAGTTTGTAGATTATCCTTTCAAGTTTCCAGTCCTAGGCACAGTTTACAGTGCAGTCAAGCTCCTTATCACCCCTAGATCCAGGCATGGATCTAGTCAACCCTCAGGACTGCAGCTTTCACAGAGGAGAAATCCAGGCATGCTGGCCAAATGGACTTTATCAGCTAAGCATAGCAGCGGCCAGTGCTGATTCTTGGCATTACTGATGCTGATACTGTGGATGTGGCAGTACAGACAATTTTGTCCTCCGGACAACTTTTCTGTATTCTAAGGAAAGCCATATCTGAAATGATAACCAAACTCTTAGTATAAAGTGCAGTATTACTCTAATGTTAATGGGACCTTCTATGTTCCATAACATTTTGAAAATCAGGACACCCACATAGGATTTAAAGAACCATGCTTTAGATTAGTAATTTTGACATGTTTGGAACTAAAAGGGGTGTGCCTCATGAGTAAGATTAAGGGCAATATGTAGTTGAATACCTGGTTCCCAAAGAAATTCACTAAAATTTGAGCACTAGTGTATTTTTGGCATTTCAACTTATATATATAGATATATACATAGTCTTTGAAGTAGCTCTAAAAATATCACAGATTGCTTTCCTTTTCCTGAAACAGTCTATATGAATTGTCCTGGTTTAATTTATTTTTTTCACTACAGGAAAGTCCTCCCCTCTCAATTCAAATGTGAAAAATGTATCTGTTTTCATCCACATCAATTTCTTTCCAATTGACTGGACTTCTTTATCCACTATATACACCTAGAGAAGAATTTCAGACCACCAGTGACCTCATCCAAAAAAAGGAATTACTTCAAATTTATGTGGCATAATAGCAATGCAACCAAATATGCTTCTTCATATTTTTTAATTGAAGGACTGCATAAGATTTCTGGAAAAGAATCCCCAGATACTACATCCCACTATTCTTTGGCAGCTGGGAAAGAAGATGGTTGTTTTATTGCTTGCAAATAATCATTTTACTGTTATAACTATAAAGGATATTTTTTAAAAATACTGCTTATCATTTGCAGCCTACCTTCCAGCAGGCAGCAGGTCCCTGCACCACTTATTGTAACACACAAAAGGAAAGACTTTTTAAAAATACTTTTTGAATTTAGGATAAATTTCAGAATATGATATTTTATGTAATATCCAAAACATGTATTTTGTCTTTCTCTTTTTATTAGTTCCCAGCACCCAGCTATATTTTCCAATGCTTACCAAAGCCTTTTATATATGCTTTAAGTAGGTTACATTTTTAGAAGGCAGAAAAGGAACCAGAAGTCAAAATAGGTCCCACTGTCTTGATCAGATAACACAGGAAGGTTGTACCCAATCAGCAAACAAACAAAAAGGGATTTATTCTCCTCTAGGCGTGAGTCCCATTTGCAGCAAGGATGCTGTCAGGAACAGGGTGGCATTTCCTTAATTCCACAGAGGAATCTGAGCTCATTTAAGAACTGAGTTTCCTCATGATGGGGAGAACCAACCAGTTTGTCTCTTTCCAGCCTCAACTCAACATGCTCCCAGCACATCCTTCCTACACCTCAAGAGCTTTATACATCCAACAGTGATGATAGCAGTACCAAGGAAAGAGTGAAATTTATGCTGTTGAGAGGGGCATAGATTTCCTTAGAGCCACATCTGTCTAGAGAACTCTGCAGTTGCAGGAGATCCACCATAAAAGGTCCCATCTCAGGGAGCCAAATCAACAGTGCTGCAATTTTTGCCTTGCCACACAGCGCAGAGGGAGCATCACATTGACACAGGCAGAGCTAATGAAAGAAGCTACAGCCATCTCACGGGTAAATCCACCTCCAGGCATATCCAGCACTCATTCCAATGGGGAAGCAGCTCTACTGACTATGAATCATCTGGGGGGTTCTCCCATAACCACTCCAATACTCCCAGGTAACTAGTTAAATCTTTTATCTGGCACCTGTACTCTGACTGATTAACACCAAAAAAAAGAGTTAAAAGTATATAGCTCTAAATGTACCTCACTCAACATGAACTTAACAAAAATAGCAATTTCCACGTGTCAGTCTCTGCAAGTATTTAACTATATGTTAATATTATATGTTGACTTCCTTTCATCTGCTCATGGTTCATCAATAGTTTGCAAAAAATTTAATTAGGACAAGTTAACTAAGTATTTGCAATTGCTATCAAAACTGTACGGACATTCCAAACTGAGCTAATCTAAGAAATCTGTAGCTGAGTCCATGGAAGAACAAGAAACCCAAACCACAGAAGCTCTACAGCATCTTCATTTAAAAAAATCAGAAATTTTATACATTCAGAAAGAGATGTGGTTCAAGTAAACACATTTAGTGTATCTCCTGTCAGTGGCTTTCCCTTGTTGACTCAAATCATAGTGAGAAAAAAAAAATTCTTAAATAAATGTACTGAAAACTGGGAAAACAGGAAAAGCATTCTCCAATTCCCACTGTGAAACTAAAGGATTGCTCTCAGTAGAGTAAGGATTGATTTTCCCATCCTCAATGTCAAGCTAATTTGTTTCTAATTTTAATGGGATTAACCTACACAAATTATCCATTGGCCAGTAAAGGCTTCTGAGAATACAGCATTTTACAACACTGCAGCATTTGTAGGTTTAACTTCCAGTTTATTAAAGGCTTCCAAAATAGCGGTTAGTATAAACTATATTAAATATCTTTTGAGGATTTTGCATTTTTTTTTAATTGGGACCTGATGAACACCATGTGATGCCAAGGAAATCTGAGCTTCATGGCATGCAAGTTTCCTTGCAAAGAAATATATCACACAGTGGAGCAACTTCCCAGAGGACAGGCTGTCAGTTTTTTTAACTGTCTGGATCACACTTTCGGTAGAATACTGACTAACAGTGTTATTTAACCTCTTTTCATATGGAGGACCATTTATAGCTTTTAAAAAAAATACTTAAAGACTGTCTTGTACAGGGTTCTCACAGTACCTTGTCATTTCCAACCAAATAAGAATCAGACTAAATCTTGAATATTCAGGTTTTTACTCTTAATGCCCAATATTTTATTTGCTTAATTCCTTATTTATATTCCAAGGACAATGTAGCTGGTTTTTTACCAATTTTTTCCAAGCCAAGATTTTGATGTCTTAAAGATCAACAGTGATCCATGGATTACAAATTGTGAAAAGCAGCCATACAGATAAATGAAGCTAACTTTCACGATATATATTGCCCCTAGTTTCCATAATATATTTTACTAACATTCAGGAGAAAATGCATTGAAAAATACACAGAGCCATCAGAAGACATTTACAGGAATTTGACCTTACCAATGGACTAGACCCAGAAACTAAATCTGAGTGCTTCAGTAATGATGTTTAAAAGTATGTGTGTGTGTACTTCAAATGTTATGCTTCTGTGCAAATGAGGAACAATTTAAGAACAGAAAAGGAAACTAAGCCCTAGGGTATAACTACTTGAGGAAGAAGCTATCTTTTTAATTAGTATTTTCTACAGAGCACAACTAGAGTATTTAGCTACAGTCATAACTAATAAGGATAATAAAGGAAAGTACATTTTTAGGACTAAATCAGTTGCTGGGGAAAAAGAGTGCAATGTCGTATGTGTTACTTAACTGGACAAATAATTGTCAGGCACAGCTGAGGAAAGGCCATAGGTGATGTACCCACACACACAATAGTGAACCAAACATCCTTACAGAGTACAGCCGACAGCACAGCAGAGATTTCACCAAGTCCAAAGCGCTCAAATGTTGGCTTACCCCCTTGCTTCACCAGTGGCTCTCAAACCGAGCTAGAATCAGAAGAGCAAGAGAAAGGCTGTTTAGACATGCAGCGTGTGCACTGGGAATGATGGATGAGCAGTGCCTTGGGTGTTCCCATCTCCATAGGAAGAGCTATCCGAACCCTCTGTGATCTATTCTCTGAGCAGCAGGAGACTAGATCAAGGCAAAGACATTCTTTTCCTGTCTTACACACAGCTCCCACAAGAGTCAATACCAGGCTTTTATCGAGCAATGAGTTACTTCAGCAAGTCAAACTCCTTTTGGAGTTTTTACATTAACATGCAGCCTAACTGGTAGCTTTTTTAAAAATAATGCTCTTAAAGCTTAGGTGAATTAGATTTTCCTTTTAAAATGTTTACTATTCAAATATAGGATGGTGTGTTTTATGTGTCTTCACTGCCACCTTTTGGTCAAACCTTTTTCTTATTGCTTTTCTTTTTTTAATTTATCATTTTATTTCTTTTTAAAGCAATACACAAACAGCAACGTAACAAAACAAACAAACAAACCCCAAAAACCTGAAAGTATATCCAGAGCAAGAGAATGTGCAAGATGATACAAATACAACTTTTCAGTGTCAACATTTCCAAAGCCTAAAACAAGAAGAAAAAAAAAAAAAAAAAAAAGTAACAAGAAAAAGGTCAGATGACAAAAACACCAAACCTATTTTATCCTAAATTCACTTACAGAAAGGTTCACTGCTGTTGATTCACAGCCCTCCTGAGATACTGTGATTGAATACAAATTTATAAAGCTGTCTCTGGATATGAATTCAGAGCTAGAGTTTACTTGTTTTCTCTCCATAGATCAATGACTTCCACTAAATTCTTTTTTCTTCTGATAGTTAGCTGCTCTTTCAGCAGTATTAGAATTCACATTTGTTCTATGTTAATGCACAGCAGAATCCTATCTGATGATGAAGGCTGCTTGGTGCCACTAAAAGGCACACATAACATTTGAATAAATTATTATTACCACTACATTAATGTAAAGTTTATACAGCAACAGCACTTAAAATGTAACTGGAGAAGACTTCACTGTATACAGACATATAGTAAAGTGTTTATTCATGACCAAAGTATTTACTGTTCCAAAGAAAATTAGCAATATTATTACATTTGTTGATTCCTCAAGTAACCTGTAATGGTTTTCAGCATTGAGGAGCCTCAAAAAGGCATGGAGCTGGCAGTCAGCTCTTTCCCCTTGCTTCCTGTAGTCTCAGCAAAGGGTAACAGGGAAAGGCTGAGAGGGGGAATGGCTATCACCATCCACCCTGTTATTTCCACCCAGTGAATGGTTCTTAAGAGAGCAGCTCTGACTGATATTAGCTAAAATACTTTTCAGGCTGTTCTAACACATGCTACGTAGTGGCAGAGCATCAGAAACTGCTAATCCCTAACAGTCTTTTCTTACAGCCACCACCCAAGTCATCCACTATCCTCGGGAGATGTAGTACAAAATCTGCTTCTAAGTGAAGCTATTTTGCATTCTAATAAATCAGAAAAAAAGTATATGCAAGAGAGCTGAACATTATTTTAACTTGTACCTCTACAAAAGAGTCATTTACAAGTATATATCACATGCTAAGACCAACTGGGATCGGGACCCAGAATGTGCCTGCTTGTTTATTAAGGGTTTAACTCTTCATCTGTTAAACAAAATGTTACACAGACAGGAAACAGCGTCACCACTTTCTAGCTGTCACAGTGTTTGAATGAATATTTCTTCTCTGTGAGGCTGTGTAACATGAAGGAACATGTAGAAAAGTGTGTCAATCTGTAGAAAGACCATATACAAGTGACAGAGGCATTTGTACTTTGGTGCCACACACTTAATAAAGTCTCAGGATTGGAATTTAGCACATCCCAAGCCTAGTGAGTATAGCAATTGCTACTACCCTTGCTCTGCTCTAGTATTTGTCCTTAATGATCTCAAAATATTTTCACAGACATCAGGATGAACATCCTTATGTCAAAGAGGGGGAAACAGAGACACAGAGTACAGATGAAACTTTTCCAAAGTCATCCAACAAGCTGTCAGAAGCGGCCAAGAAGGAAGTTGTGAGAGTCCTACTCCAGGATGATTTCCTCTAGTCCACCTTGCCTCTCCCACCAGCCATGTAGTGGATGCTCTGAGAATGCTCCCTCGGGACACTACCCACGGTTGGTCGGCAGTGTGCTGGCTTAGGGGACAGACATTTGGTTGAGAAAACCCATATGCTGAAGTAGTTGGAAAGTGCTGTTGTGTTAGGGCTTATACTGCTGTACATCTTGTCTGGATAAACAAAGTGAGCATCATGGGAGATATCATTCTGAAATCTCTCTCCAGCATTAATAATCATTTTAATATTCTGGGATTTGTCAGAAGTTCTGATGAGCAGAATATGCTGACTCATACACTGTCACCTTTATTTTCAGGCCCCTGATAACTCAGTGGACTTCTGTTTATAGTAGATTTATGAAGTAAACAGCTATTGTAGAAACAGTGAATTAATAAAAAATAAAATTAAATAAAGTCAGTGAAAATATTAGTTTGCTTTACTGCTTCTTTCACCTTGCTGCCTCCTTTACGGTAAATTTAGGCCTCCATTATAAAGTATTTAATTACAGAGATTTCATTGCTTAATTCTAAGTGTTTATTACTTCAGGAAGGCATTTCAAATAAGTGTCTAATACTGTTTCATGTCACCCTGTTAGTTTATAAGGAAATAATTGTTTTCACTGTGTTTTTATGCTTGTTGGACATGACTTAACCCATTTCTGTAATTAAAACAGATTTATTTCTGCTATAAAAACCATAATTGATACAACATTTTAATTGCCATTTGTTGCTAGGACTGGTGGTTGTATTAATGCTCAGATTTAGAGCTGTAACAATTTGACAGCAGCTTAACAAGTTATTGAACATCAACTGAGTTATGGTAACTTTACATGTGCCTGTTCTTAGTGCACAGCAGATGTGTGATATTGCAGCTTAACATAAACCACAAACTACACAGGGAGCCAAAAAAACCCAGCCTTATATCTCAGGAACCTCTGTGGAGTGTCAGCTGGGCCCTGTGCATGTTCACCATGGAAATCACAGAGACATTCTCTAGTGTTCAACTTCAGAGGAAAGCAAGCATCAGGTCTGACACTGACCTTCACTTTGGAGCTTGTGGTGTAAGAGCTTCTTACTAAGGATACAAAGTCTGTTAAAGTCAGTGGAAAAATACCTGCCCTTGACCTCAATGATCTTTTGATCAGACTTTCACCCCTACAAAAACTATGTGCTATTTCAGCGTGAAATGGATTGGGGAAACAGTGATATAGGCCCTCAGTTCCATCAGAAGAAGGCGCTCGCAAGAAAAGAAGCATGTTCCATCACAGCCAGACACTGGGAAGTGGGGACCCCTGACTTTTTAGATCACTTTAACTGAAAGTTTGGCTGCTGCAAGCTGAAGGGTCTTAGAGCTGTATCGGCATTGTAGCTAATTTAGTAATAGAATTAGGGGTGAAAGAAAAACAACTTTCCAGAAAACCCAAACTAGATAGACACAACACTGGGTATTTGTTTGTTTTTTCTCACCCAGTGCTTTCCTTTATTTTATTAGAGTTGGACTTTGTGCAGTTTTTTTCAAAATGAAGTTACCCACATCCAAGTTTCCATTTCTCCCAGATAAAACAAACCAGATTAATCGGGACAATGGAAACAGCTTCTTCAGCTTATTTTTAGTCTTAACAAAAAACAAACAAACAAACAACATCTTCTACTGAAGTTTTACTCTTTAGTCTACTGAAGGTGGCCAAAAAGGGGTTGGGGGAGTGGGGAGGGTTGGGGAGGGGAGGGCAGGGAGAGCAGAAGCTGTTTACCAGAAATGGAGTAATTCAGTTTCCAAAGTATGTTCTTCTGAAGAGAGAAGGTTGTCACAGGGAAACAGCTGGCCACATGTAGAAGAGGCAACAGATGGGATGAGGAGAGAAAATACACAGGAAGCAGTTGTTGTTTGTTTCACTGAGTCAAAATATAACTTCATGTCTTTCAGAAAGATAGCTAGATACACTGGGGAGAGGAGGAGGAGTGCATGTGTGTGGCTGCATATGTAAACACACATACACTGTTTCAACACTGTTGTGGCAGCAACAGCCACTAAAATGTTCAGGATTTGTGAATGAAAATAGAAGTGGCCAGCATGACATTAAGGAGAGATGCTGTTTCATGGGAGAGTTTTGCCATTTGCCCATACCATCAAATCTCAAAAGTCTTTCTTGCAGAAAAAAGGGCTTGGTTGCATATGGGATTAACATTTCTCCTGTAGATTACACTATAGAGTGCTGCTAATAAAGGGTAAAACTAGGTATTTTTATACAAAATTTTAAGGACCACAGCAGCAAGCTCTTTCAGTATGGAACATTCCGGTATCTTACACATGAATGAAATTGTCCCATAATTTACTGAAGAATTTCCACAGAGGACATTCTATAGGGCTAAGACAAGTTCTGTTGTGATGCCAGATAAGGAACAATTCCGCCAAAGTAACATCACAAAACACTAGTGTCAGGCAGATGTGATGCTGAGTCAAGCTCACACAGTAGAAATAGGCATCCCTACCAATCATTTTCAAATTACTGATTTAACTTTAAATACAAGGCAACTTCTCTCTCTGCTCCAATGCAGTCCCATTTATTCTAACTCACATGCACTACTCTATACCAAACAGATTCAGAGTTTCATTTAATATTTCTGACTTTGCAATATAACTACATTTTAGAGCAGGAAGACTTGTATGAGGAAACATACAAGTTTTCTCTTATATAATTTCTATCCTTTTTCTTCATTATAATTGTATGTATATATATTTAGTACTGCTACAGTGTTTGACTTGTTTATGAAAATCCTTGCAACATGTAAATGTTCTGTCTAAACTCGTATTTGAAATTAATGTATTACCAAGACAATTTATTTCATCACATTTTATTTTGCTCCACTGATCTGTTAAATGTGTTGCACCTCTCTTCCTTTGAAAGGCATTATAAAAAAGACCAACCTCTCACTTCTTCTAGAATTACAAATAGCTATGTACATTTTATACAACTTTGTGTGTGCGTGCAAAAACATACAAAGGCAACAGTTGTGTTTTTTCTTCAGTACCAAAGCAGTAATAGTTGGGCAGTATGAATAAAACCAAAACTGGACAAAGTTCTATAATTTATTTTTATGACTTTGCCAGTATCTTTATTGAAATGTAATCAATCCCTTCAACTATTTTTGTACCAGTGACTTTTAGATAACATAGGTACATATATTTTGAGTTCTTTTTAAACAGGATAGTCAGGATAAGTGAAGAAAATTATGTTCTGTCAACATAAAATAGTCCTTGTGAGTCCAAAAGGTTAACACTCTATACTATAAAACACAAACAATACTAAATTAAAGGTTTTGAAAGTACTTTGTTCTAACTTTTCCTTCTAAGTTGTGTTTTGGGAGTGTATATTAGGACGGGTTGTTGGGATTTCTGTTTTTCTGAAAGCTCTAAATTTACAAGAGGTGGCAGTCAGTAGAACTGGGAATCATTTAGTCATGAGTCAATCAAAAGGAATATCCTTTGGCTGACAAAAATAAGAGGTTTATGGCTTACCAAACGAATTCATTAAAGAATATTCATTAAATACTTCTATAGCAGTCATTTAGGCAAGTTCCTCAAAGATGCTAAAGCATCCTTAGGAGTATCAGCCTACTTAGGTTTCTTAGGTGTGCAAAGCACCACAACATCTAAAAGTTAGATAGATATCCTGCAGAATGGAATTCACAAAGCTCCAGACAGTTGTTTTAGGCAATAAGAAAGTGCTTGTAAACTTAAATGATCTCTTAAGTGAGAGTAAAGGATGAATAAAAACACTCAATCCCTTGTAGGTCACCTAATAACATTCAGGAGCATAGATCCTGTCTTTGAAGTCTCTATTTTTTTCATGAACTGTTGAGTAAGGAAGTAAGGGCAATGTTGTCAGCTGATGCAGATTAGGAAGGAAAATAAAAATCACGTTGTAGTTTATGACAAAGCCAAGACTGTTACAGATCCATATTGACAATCAGGAAACTATGATAATAATTCGTTTTAAGAAAACCCTGTTTCCTGAGCTTTGCTCAGAATGAGTTTCTCTACATTGTTTCATCTTCTGATATTGTTTCTGAAAATAGATAGATGAGACATATGCAATTTTTCTACTAAGTAGTTTAAAGATCTTCTGGCTTGACTCTCACTTCTTTGTGAAGGTATTGCCAAGCTTTCATTTGGTAGCCTGCAGTGATTAAATCCATGTCAATGTCTGTCTTTACTTTCACTGCACTCTCCCTGCCTCCATTTTCAGTGAGATCTCAAGCAGAATTGGCAGAGGCAGAGTTCTCAGAGTGCTGTTAATGGTAAGTTACCTTAGGTCAACAACTCTAGTAAAGCAAGTGTGCCAAAGAGACTAGCAACATAGCAGAAAACCAGACTTCTACTCTAGACTTCAAGTGTGAGCAATAACCAAATAAAAAATGACCTGAAAGAAGATTTCTGAGTACACTTCCTGTGATATGGATTTAATCAAACTCTTATGCCCATCATTCAACCTCCATATTCAAGCTAGTAAAATCTCAAGTCCAGCTCCTGAATGTTTAAATGGAATTTCCTGTATTTCAATTTGTGCCCATTGTCTCTTGTCCTGTCACTGAGAAAAGTCTGGCTCTTCTTTACTCCCTCCCATCAGGTCTACGCATAGACAAGATGTGACCATGCCTTCACTTCTCCAAGCTAAGCAGTCCACCTTCTCTTATGTCAGATGCTCCAATCCTTTATTCATCATGCTTCATTGGACTCATTCAAGTATGTCCATGTCTCATTCATACTGGGGAGCCCAGAACTGTACACAGCACCCTAGATGTGGAGTGCTGAGTAGAGGAGAATGGTAACCTCCGTCAACCCACTGGCATTGCTCTGCTTACTGCAGCCCAGGAGATTGTTGGTCTTCTTTGTTGCAAGGGTGCTCATGTCCATTTGGTGTCTACCAGGACCTCCAAGGGCTCTTCTGCCAAGCTTCTTTCCAGCTGGTTGGCCACCAGCCTGTTTTCGTGTATGGGTTTATTTCTTCCTGGGTGCAGGACTTTGTTGAACTTCATGAGGTTTCTGCTGGCCTGTTTCTCCAGCCTGCTGAAGTGACTCTGAATGGTAGCACAACCATCTGCTGTGTCAGCCACTCACCCCACTTTTTGTGTCTCCTGAAAAGCTTATTTCTGACCAGATGGCTGTTAGATGGAAGCTTACAGTTTTTCTCTGGAGTCTGCAGCATGCTAGAGCCTGCTGTTCTTGCTCTGCCTGAGCTCCCTGCCTCTGTTCCAGCCCTGCCTCATTTCCTGCTCCAGTTCTTCCTTGGGTCCCTGCTCTGCTTCTAGAGTAGACCAGTGTCCCAGGCAGCAGCAAAAAGTCTGAACGAAGATCTCAGCTCTTGGATTATTTCTGACAATTAACTTCAGCTATCTGCTGTTGTTTGTAATGTGTAGTCACACAGTATAACTAGCACTTCTGCATGACAGGAACATTTTAATTTTGACCATGGATAGTATTTTTGAACAGTCAGAATCTTAAGCTAGAAATCCAGTATGTAGTTTTGGACAAAAGATTTTTTTCTTTGTAAGTAATAAAACTGTCCAGATTTAAAAATACTCTTGCTCTAAGAACTTATAATTGGTATAAAATATCAATATTAGCACTTAAATTGTTGAAAAAATAATTCCAAATCTGGCAAAATATCCAACTTAAAAGCTCTAATTAGCACAATTATTTCCATATTGAAGACACACATGTAATTGTGTTGTCAGTCTTTGCATGTGAGTAACAATTCCCTTACAAGTCAACCATTAAAAAAGTATTAATGTAGTAGTTCCACATAAAAATTTTGCCCAAAATCTGATGGCAGACAACTTGGAAGCATTATTGCTTTATTTAAATTAATTATGGTATTATTGAATTGTTAATAATGATTAAATTATTAACATAATTAAAATATTTAAAATATTAGCAGGTTCTGTTCCACATTTATTTATATCTTATCAAATTAATAACAACTGTCTGATCAACTTAGGGTATTTTTAAGTACCTCAGTACCCTTAACATAATGTTTTAAGAATCTCTCACATCTGCTCACTTCTCAAAGATGTCTCAGTAGCCAAGAAATGACTTATAAGTTCTGACAAAGCTAATTCATTGCCTTCCTTCAAATCCTTCTTTAAAATTAGGAAGCAGTTGTTATTACAATGGCATCCAGCAGTTGGAACTGCTATCATCACACCAGAGAGTTATCACCGCAGCCTGACATCCTAACCATCATCATCTCATTATGTTCCTAAAACTGTTGTTCAGCTCTCCTTCTTCCCTATGTGCTTGCATCACCCCTCTCCTGTTGTTTCAAATGTGAAACCTACCTTCCAGCCCACAGAGAAAGCATCAGTATTTGTGGTTTGTGTTTGCATAGCATCCAACACTACGGACTATAGTCTGTAGGCATTATGGTAATAGGCAAAAAAATGATGACAAAAATGCAAGGTATAGTGTGAAAAAAATTCCTTACAAATTGTAAGGATTTTAAAATATGGTATCAGAAGCAGAAAGGTTTTCTGATAAATTCCTGAGGTAGAAAGCCTGGGAAAGGACATGGTTGTGGGAAGGATCCTGAAACATTTTGACAATTTTGTGGTCTCACCACATGCCTTCATAAGTCCTCAGTGGAAAATATAATGACATTAGAATGCCATTCTTAAACCACAAAATCTATCAAAGCACCATAGCTACGGGCAATAAACCACACTAAATGTTTTTCACAAGGTATGTTCCAAAGCATCTTAATTTCAAATTACTCTTGTAGAACTATTGTAAAAAATTATCTTTTTTAGCAATTAGAGGTAATGAATACCAATATACACCACAGCAGAAAATATACCACCGCTATTCGCTATTACATAATCAGACTTAAGCAAATGGTTTCCTGCAGAAAAAAAAGCAGAGGCAAAAATGTAAAAGAACCCTTGAACTGGGGTGGGACAAATGCCTACCTGAATACCCAATATTCTATCTTTGCTCAGTAACCCTTCCCCTGTGAGTTCATTCCTCCCACTGTATCCTTTACAATTTACAGTCTTGAAGTGCTGCAGCTTTTTTGTTAATCTGTATATAAGTTACCGTTATTTTTATTATCAGTGGTTTGATTATTGTAAGTATTTTATTCAGTCAGCTCTACACTCCAGTGATGTGTGTGCAGTAAACTCATGAAATCATCACAACACCACAATCAGAGAAGTATCATAACTGCTTCAAGGGATAACAGTACAGTTTTAGATGTTATAAAAGTGACAAACACAATGAGAAAGGCAAGCATTACTTTAAGAGTATTTGATCACACACAAAGAATATCACTATGCCTGATTCAATGAAATTTTGTTCTTAAATAACAAGCAAATACTTCTGTGTTGCTTCCAAGAAAAAACATTCATTATCAGAAAGGAATTCTGTGAAAGGTGTTAGTTCAACAAACAAGGAGTGGAAGTGCTCTCTCTACTTGTCTATAAATTATATACTTGAAATCCAGAATGTAATTTCTTTTACAAGGAATGAGAAAATAAAATACTGCTGTTCTCCTCTACTTTGAGTTGTTTTTCAACTCATTTAATTGAACTTTAACTGAAGCAGTCATGTGGTCTTTACTTGTACTTTCAACAGTGTCTAAAAGTATCACTGTTAAAAAATTATTTGGGTGTCATGTGGCTCTATTGATTTCTCATAATTCAAGTGAAGTAGTACATAATTTTGTTTCTTACAGGTGTTGGACTGGATTGAACAGCCTTCTCAAACAATCTTGAACCTCTGGGATTTTTCACTGTATTTCTTTTCCTCAGCTTCCTGTAACTTGGCACTGATGACTTAAACCCTCCAGAGGAATTCAAGTATTTCAAGTAGTTTGAGAGGCACTTCTTTGGATCAGAATTTGTGTGATAAATCCAGGCCAAGTAAGAAATTTGTTTGACTTTAACAATGTTACTCACTAAGAACAGCTGGTCCTTTACTTCACATTCATTCAGCAGGGGATACAGCAGTTGTCTGCTTATCTGATCTCTTTCTATTGTATTCCCTTGGATAAAAGAGCTTATTAAATGACAGTAAACCAAATATGTTGTCTGATGTCCCCGTTCTCAGATGGCCTTAGACCACAAGGAACAAGTATTCCCTGCCAGGTGCATCTGCAAATCCCACTCACAATATGAACAGAGGGCACTATCACTTCCATTCCCAACTCAGCTCCATCCTATTTTGGAGCCAACAATGTAGTTTCTTATGCTGCAATTTTCAAAATCAGGTTAGATTTGATTGCATTTCAAAAATAATTTTCAAATTATTTCATAATTTTCCAAGTTCATATACAGTTCTTTGTAGTGTGTATTTCTAAATATTCCTTTTTATAGATTGCTGGGTTTTGGAATTTTGAGCAAGAGCCTTCTTGTTGGCAACTCACACATCTTCGTGGCCAAAAATGTTAAAAGTTAAATTTTGTGTCCACTGTCCCTCCCAAAACAAGACCCCTGCCAATAACATATCAGGTCCTAGGCTGCATTAGGAAGAACATTGCTGGGGCAGGGGTTCTCCTTTCCTCAGCCCCTTTGAGACCCATCTGCAGTGCTGTTCAGTTCTGGGCTCCCCAGTACAAGCAAGATGCGGACATACTGAAGTTACTTCAGTGCAAGTCACCACGAAGATGATGAAGGGACCAGAGCATTTCTCCTACAAGAAGAGGCTGAGAGAGCTGGGTCTGTTCAGCCTGGAGATTAGAAGGCTCAGGGAGACTCTTAACAATACATATAAATACCTGAGGGAGGAGGGGAGTAAAGAAGACAGAGCCAGACTCTTCTCAGTGGAGCCCAAAGACAGGGCAAGAAGCAATGGGCACAAACTGAAATACAGGAAATTCCATTTAAACATAAGAAATTCCATTTAAACATAAGAAAAATATAAACTAGTATGTTTACTGTGACAGTGATCAAATACTGAAGTTGCCCAGAGAGGCTGTAGAGTCTCAGTCCTTGGAGATACTCAAAACCCAACAGGACAATGCCCTGAGCAACCTGCTCTGTGAACACTGCTTTTGGCCAGGGGAGTGAAGGGAGTGGACTAGGTGATCTCCAGAGTTCCCCTCCAACCTCAACAGTTCATTGATTCTCTGAAGTCAGCCATCACTCTATAACAAAATCTTGAAAATTTCCATGATTCCACAATCCCTCTGGATTTTCACTATCCTCACAGTGAAGAATTTTTGCCTAATATCCAATACGAACCTTTGAGCTGCAATTTCTGATCCCTGACAGTTCTTACATTCCCTGGCACTACCAATAAGAGTTGGGCTTCCTCACCTTTGTACCTCCCCTTCAATGTTTGAGGGTTGCTAATGCATCACCCCTTAGTCTGGTCTTCACCAGACTAAACAAGCCCAGTTCCTCCACATCTTTCCTCAGGAATCATGTGCTGTAAGCCCTCCCCAACCCCTGCTGAACCCCCTCCAGTGCCATCCTGGAAACCCAGCCACTGTTTCAACCTGGCTGAACAAGCCCATCTGCACTTGTTTAAATTACAGGGAATGGTTTCCACCCATCCACACCACTTCCTCCTATGCAGCATCATTTCTGAGTCACCCAAGGGCATGCTAGAGTCATCTTGCTGACAGTAATAGTTACACTTAGCTTACTCAACTAGTTCAGGGAGAGACTAAGTGTTAGTATGATTATATGTAGGCCTCTGTGTTACTGGAAGACTGCACCACTTTCCAACCACTTGGCAAGTTGTTCTTGGAGCTCCTAGTCTAAAGAGCAGTTGCAGAAGCAGATGAATTGTCCTGACCACAGACTTCTCCCTGTACAAACTGTGGTGAAAATGTTCTCAAGATTAAAGCACTGTCAGGCAATCTTGTCAATGATGCAATGATTTTTTTCCTCCAGAAAATGCAATCTACCATTCCCTCACATCCTTTGTCAACATCACACCCAGAGTCTGTCCAGAATGAAGAAATAAAACACAGACACGCTAAGACAGTCACCAGAGTGTTTTTCATCTCTGGAAAATACCCTGTCACGCTTTAGCAACCACAGAAGTATTCCTCTTTCTCACCCAACTCCTGAAATTGTTAAAGAATACTGACACTCTTCTAAATGTTTGGAGCTAGCCGAATTTGCACAGCTTTAAATTTTTGTCAGTGAGATCATCCCCATTCTGCATGTGCCAAGAGAATTTATCTCATTTTGAATCAACTCCCGATTCCTGTGGTGTTTCCTACCTTAAGTCTCACACTTCTTGCATGGCACTTTACATAAATATCAGTTCCAAGCTATCAGCATGCAGTGGTATCATCTAGATGTAATAGTTAGCAGGAGGACTGCCATGCAGTTTGCTTTCCAGGAAATACTCTAATACAAGTGGTACTTTGAATGACCTGGAAGTCATGCCTTAGGGTAGCCATGAAAGGGAAAGCTTTCCCTAGCATTTGAATCTACTGCCACTTTGTCAGCACCCACATAAAATGAGCTTTCCATTTTTATTCACAGGCAGGCAGCTAATAGTACTCGGGGTGCAGAGACTAGAGAAGGGATTGCTTGTCCAGAGATACTGAGGAGCATCTGTGCAGAGCAGCATACTGGGTACTTACTTAATAGCCAGGTTCACTTTGGCTGGCCTTTTGTCTCATCTTCTGAGAATGCTTATGCAGGAGCTTAGCACTTGTGTGTTTTATGAAAAGGCTAAGGATATCTTAAGGATATTCTATCCTTGAGATAGGGTATGCAGATGGTGAAATGTCTCAGCATCCTGAGCTACCTTTTGGACTATTGATGTAGTCCCCGTAACACTAATTTACACCAGGACTTCTGAGAAGTGCTTTACCATAGAGTTCACTCTGAATGAGACAATGGTTTTAGTCCTTTGGACTCCGATTTACCCAGTGCGTAAGAGCGGCCCAGCACACCTTGCTGCAGTCAGCCTCCTCCCTCCCCTGCGCTCCCACCACCAGGCGTCACCCTGCTGGTGCTATGGGCTGGGAACTGGGGCGGGGGGGGGGGGGGGGGGGGGAACACAGACAAAAAAAAACCCAAACTGACGATGCAAAAAAGGAGCAGGGAAAATCAAATGGCACTTTCACAAAGTGAGAGCATACAAAAGTTAGCATCCCTTGCAAAAGAGTAACTAATGGAAAGCACGTGGAAAATAGCCTTCATGCAAAGCACCGATACGCTAATGAAGGCAACTATGTAGAAAAACAGAAAGTTAAGGTTTTAACACAGGAGAGAGAATTATTCATCTTTCATTCCTTCTAAGGCAATCTCCTCTTTTCTGCCAGACGTAGCATTCAGCTGGAGTCTCTGTCCACTTAATATCTACTGAGGAGAAAAAAATGTATTCCCAGGATATAAAGAGATGGAACTTGGCATCATTTCTGTGAAGATATCCTGAGGAAGATGCAACGAGCTCTGGGTGAAGAAATTAAAACATTTCTGAGACCAACTGGCCACATTTTCTGCAACGTCAGTAAGCCACTAAATGTTGAAATATCCACTGAAACAGAGGTCTCACAAGAGAATGATAGTTCACAGGATTGTGTGACTAAACTTTCAGGAGACAACTGCCTTTTCAGAATCACCAGCACAGAAAGAAGGTAGAACACTGTATTTGGAAACAAATAATTTTGAAAGTGAGGAGTGCTCGTATTAGAAGTAGGATTTAATACAGCGTTTTGCCAGGCTGGGAGAGTGACAGGTTTGGAAGAAGTGGTAGGGAAGGGAGGAGGGACTGAAAGGCGATTAAGTTTCCCGGGTAGGGACCTGCGGAGCTGTTTTGCGGGCAGCTGGTGAGACAGGGGCAGCCCCCGGCCCCCGACGTGCTGCAGCACCCTCCGGCGAAGCCACGGGTGCGCCCCGGCAGAGGGAGCGGAGCTGCTGGCGGGAGGCGGATTCCCAGAGGCGAGGGGCAGCCGGGCAGGCAGCGCACCTCGGCACCTCTCCTTCTCCTTCTTCGTCCTTCTTATTCTTCATCCTCTTCCTCCTTCCTCTTCTTCTTCGTCGTCCTCCTCCTCCCTCCTGCGGGGCGGGGAGGGCGCAGGTGAATGCGCCCTTTCTCCAGCCGAGGCCTCAGCATACCCACGGCCCCGGGCTGGGCCGGAGGGGAGACCCCGAGGCCACGCCGCTCCGCCGCCACCGCAGCAGCAGCAGCAGCAGCAGCAGCAGCAGCTCGGGACGGCAGCCGGGACACCGGCTCGCACCCCGCCGGCGCGGAGCGGAGCAGAGCGGAGCGGGATGGGCGCAGAAGGCGGAGCCGGGAGGGGAGGTGGAGGCTGCGGCCAGGCCCCCCTCCCGCGCCGTTCCGCTCCTCAGAGTCCGGCAGGCGCTCCGCAGCGGACCCCAGTCCGCCTTCCCCGACAGACCCGCGCCGCGGCCGGGCACCGCCGCCCGCACCGCCGCCCGCACCGCCGCCGGCGGGGGCAGCCCCCTGCTGAGGGAGCCGAGCCGAGCCCAGCCGAGCCGAGCCCAGCCGAGCCGAGCCGAGGCCCGCGGCGGAAGGACGAGGCCGCACTGACGACGGGACGAGGCGGGTGAGCCCCGGCGCGCGGGGGGCGGCGGCCGTTGCCGGAGCCGCCGGGGAGGTGTCCGCGCGTGCCCGCGTGGCCAGGCTGCGGCCGGGTTCCGGCGCGGGGCGCCCGGCCCCGCCCGCCCCGAGGCCGCCGCCGGGACGGGACGGGACGGGTCCCCCCGGGTGCCCCCGCTGAGCCCGGCCTCCCCCGGGCAGCGGCGCGAACCGGCCGGGCGTCGGGCTGGCAGCTCACCCGGCCCGGCCCGGCCCAGCCCCGGCCGCACGCTGGCCGCGGAGGAGCGCCGAGCGACGCTCCCCTGCTCCAACCCCCCGCGTGTTTATTGGGTTTTCCACAGAGTTCAGCAGAATTTTGAAGAGCAGGGAAAGTTTAGTCGCTCGTGTCCCGGGGGCTTGCACCGTCCGGCACCGTGCAGCGGGCACTCTAAAAGCGAGACGGTTACCCCCGACACTTTCACGCTGTCGTTTTCCGATGGTGCCAAAAGGAAAGAGACTAGTCCCTGTCCCGTGCCTCTTCCACCACCTCATCATTATTATCATAGCCTGTTTATTTTACCCATTTTTCTTTTTTCGTGGAGCCAGCCCGGAAACCCCTTACTCAGGAAAACCTCTCATTGACTTCGGCTGATGTTTTCTCGGGGTAATGTCTGCACAGTCTGGATCCCCGTTGTTATAATGAGCCTGTTTTCTCGGTACAGAATGCAGTAGCGTACTCACAGCCTTGGAAACTTGGCTTTCCACAGCTGGACATCCTCCATCCTCATTCACAGCTGCCTCCCAGAGCAGATGGGGTGTGCACTGAGGATGGACATTACTACAACTGTTTCCTTTCATAACAGTTGTGACTTAGATAGGGCTATAACTGATTAGTTTCTGGCTCTCACAGGACTCCCAAATTTTTTTCTTCAGACGCATTCCAAAAGACACATGCTGTAGATGACTCAGGCAATTCACAAGGAATTGATAGTGGAATGATAAGGGTCTTGGATTTATGCTTTTCCAAGACTAATACTGTGCTTTGTTATTGGGTGCGCCCAAAAAATAATTTTGTGTTAACGCTGGTATCAGAAGCCACATGGACTAGTACAGTTCAGCACCAATGTTGCCTTGCATGCAGTCGCATGGCTGTAACCCATATTTCCATGGATGAGCACATGCATTCATTCACACACACTTTCTTTTTTCTTCCCATGTTGTCTTCTGCTGCATAAACCATTAACACTGTATTTAACATTGTATTAAACATTGTTTCCTAAAAAAAACAATAAATCAGGTTTTAGGATCAGCAGCTGGCATTCTAGCTCATAGATTTTTTTTTTTCACATCATGATATAATTTATTAGATCCTCATCAATACAAACCTTTAGTCAGAAGCTGTTACAAGACTCTTCATTCCTAAATTTTTTAAAAGAAGAGTGATACCAGCATGAGAATTCGGTGAGTCAAGCTCTTCCACACAGAGCTTCCCAATCTAAAATATGCTTTTGGATCCCCAAGATAGTGTAGTAGTCAGAAGAGGAGAGTTATGAAGTGGCTGGGATCACTGTGTAAGCTCACGTACACTGGTGATGTAACAGTTGAAAGCTCAGTGGGGGTCACTGAAGAAAAAAATTAAAAAGCAGCAAAGATCTGAGCCACAAGCTGCTTTAACAATTTTAAGAAGTCAGTCTCATTACCTGAAAGAATAAAAAGTTGGTCTATAAGTTTATGTCCTTTTTTGTCACATCAAACTTTAAAAATCAGAGGGTAGGCCTCAAAAACAGTGTGACTGCCCTTCATATTCTGAGTTCTTTTAAAGATAGATCTGGAGTTCACTGTTAGAATTTTTTTCCAGGTAAGTGCATTATACTGAGTTATGTTTGTAAACTCTTCTTTGCCATTGTAACAGCTAGAAATACAGTATATTAAAACACATAGAAGTAGAAATTCTTAACTAATTATGGGACTGCAGGAGCTGAGGTTTTATGAAGATACCCAATACCACAAAACTTGTGATAAAATCACTGGGACTAGCCCTAGGAATAGAGGGGGGGAAACAGAAATGTGCCTTCATCAGCCCACACTTTCTTGTGTACAGCATATACAAACCATCCATTAACTGGTGTAGGAAAGGGTTAACAGCCTGACCTTCAGACAGAAGCTCTTGTTGACCCTACTCTGCAACACTTGGCTGAAAGGTTATGCCCAAAGGGAAAGCTTGCTAGCAGGAGGGAAAAATCCAAAGAGAAATACTTAGGAAAAGAATACTTTGGCTTCAGGAGTCCGGTGGCCTGGCAGAAAGCAAACCCTCATAGCAGACAGAGCAAGACTGTAGGACTCATCCACTGAAGGAACCAGACACAGTAAAAAAAGGACAACTGTCAAAGTCTGATTTGTCCATACAATTTCCCAAAAGGTTTATGGGTATAAAAGAATCAGTAGGTATCAAAACAGTTTCATATCTAGTAACTCAGCTGTTGGAGGAGCTACCTAGTCACTGTCTTAAAGGTAGCCACAGAAAGTCCCACCGTGGTATGGCACCCTGAGCTTCCAGTGGTGTGGTGTTAGTGCCTCTCCTCCTGCAGAGTGCGACTCAGATGCACACATGGGAAATCCTTGCAGTTATTTTACAGCCTTAACGATACTGTCTTTCCTGCTATCCTAGCATTTTCAGAAACATCTCTTCCAGTTTATCCATTCTCTTCCTTCGTGGGTTGTTTTTTTTTTTTTTTCTGGTTTCTGATTTCTTCTGCTGGTACCTGTGGATGATGAGTATTGCCAGTGTACCTTGGAACAGCATGAGTGAAGCTCCAGCTGGAGTTTCCTGGCAATCTTGAAGGGAGACTATACCTCTAAAGCCACAGAGTGGCTGCCAGGTAGACCAATACTAAAACCTGAAAAATATTAGGAAACACACATTTGCGTGAGTTTCTTGCCTCAGCAAGTCTCATGAACTTGCCAAAATCCATCTTCATAACATTTTACATGTTATTTCTGTAAGCTGTTTCAAACTTTATTGTTGCAATTTAAAAACTTTCAGCCTGAATTCCTTCCTTCCTTCCTTCCTTCCTTCCTTCCTTCCTTCCTTCCTTCCTTCCTTCCTTCCTTCCTTCCTTCCTTCCTTCCTTCCTTCCTTCCTTCCTCCCTTCCTCCCTTCCTTCCTTCCTTCCTTCCTTCCTTCCTTCCTTCCTTCCTTCCTTCCTTCCTTCCTTCCTTCCTTCCTTCCTTCCTTCCTTCTTTCCTTCCTTCCTTCCTTCCTTCCTTCCTTCCTTCCTTCCTTCCTTCCACTGGCGACATGAGCATTAGTTTAATTATCATTTTTCATCAGTGATTTTGTTCTGTTGATTTATATCCTCTCAGTCCCTGCTTTACTTAAAAAACAAGCTGAGCTTTTCTGTTCTCTTCTCAGAGGACAGACTTTCCCCGTTCTCCAGCAAATGGGCAGAGAGGAAAGAAAACATTTTGAGGGAAAATAGGCTTCAGAGTTCCAGTAGGGCATTTCAAAACCTGTTTTACATCCTGTGTTTGTTTTGCAGGGAGTTTCCACAATGGAGGAAAGGGAAGGTGATAATCACAGCATTGATCAGAATGCAGGTCAGAGCATCAGGCCTAGAAGAAATACAGGAAACCTTAGCAACTTGCTAATGTCTGTAAAAAAGCAGCTCATATGTCACACAGAATATTGCAATCTTTCATTCAATTTTGTCCAGAAACACTGTGTTCCAATCACACTGGCTTATCATCAATACTTCTAAATCTTGTCGCAATATTGACATGAAGAGATAAAAAGATAGAGAGCATCTCATTCAATTTAATCACAGTCCATGCTAAAAACTACATAGGTTGGGCCAGCAAAAATTACACGAGGTTAGTTGCTAGTTGCATTTTACCAGATGAGCAAAGCTCTGTAGAAATAATTTGGGATTTTTAAACAGAAATATAAAATTTATCTTTGGAGGAGTCTTCATAATTGCCACATTGCATTCAGTAAGTTTTCCACATCACACAAAAAAGTCCAGAAAAAAAATCCACTCCAACAGCATTTGCCTCTGCAACAGCTGATACACAGAAGTAGTTCAAGATACAACTTTCTATTGTAATGTGAACTATCTCACAGGCTGTGAAATACTGAATTAGGCTTTACAGACTATCTCTTCAAGAAACAGGTATCTGTAGGTGAAATGGGTTCAGGCGTGAATCTCAGTTTGTATAATATATACCAACTTCCAAATCTGCAAAGCATAGGCTACACTCTACTTTTCTTCACAGACTAGAGAATAAAAGTTACTTAGGCTACACCTTCACTGTTACAAAAATATGCTTTTATCATCAGATAAACACGTAGTAGCTATTCAGCTAAAAAATCCTAATGAAGCCTATGCCCTTTAATTGTACTGTGGGGTACTGTAGGCTAGTCAGTTGGATGTGGGAAACAGGCTACCTTGTCTCCAATTAGGATTTTACAGCAAGATAGCAGTGTACATTTTTTATGTCTTTGTTAAAAAAAAAACACTACATACTGAAGATGAACACAAGACTTGCACCCACTTATCCTTGCATTATTTACAAGTAGTACGCTGTTTGAATTGACTGCTTAATCAGCTTCAATGTAATATTTGATTCTTAAGAATCAAACGAGGTAATATTGCTGAGATAGGAAGATATCCTGTATCACAGCAGAACACTAACTTACAACTTTCGAACTACTAATATTTGCCTTCCTCAAAACAGACAGTGCCATTTTGCTTTCTGGAGGTCTGGACATCTGTTACATCAGTCATTCTAAAGCTGAGCCATTGCAGCATTCCTCAGTTTTGCTTTATATTTCACTGGAATATTAAAGGACTTAGGTGTTTATTACCTAATGTTACCAGTTCTCAGTTCTCCACCTCTGGACAGCTGTCTGTGGCATTAAGGGCCATGTCCTGCTGTTGGTACACATATTTTAATTTTGTATGTATACTGATCATGTACCTCTTCCATGAACTATAACTGTGGGACAATCTTTAAATATATTATCTCAGTGTAAAGCAGTTTATAATATTACACTAAAATTTTGTACTACCTTAGCTCCTTCTAAAGTCTGTGATAATTCTGCCAAGGTCTTCTGTGAGACTAGAATCAAGCCATGCCTACTTGGCAACAGAAAATTCAGCTTTTTAAACTGAAGTGGCTCAGTTTCACAAGTTTTCATGAAAGTTGAGAGGACAATGTTACATTTGTGAAGGAGAGGAAGAAGACCACGGGACTTGATGCTGGAGTTGACAGATGCACAGCTAGTCTAATATGCTGGATCCCAAAGATCCCATGTTTAGACTAGACTAAACATTTCTACTTGCATCCTTATTCCCCCAATTAAATGTCATTAAAATAGCAGTGACTGAATGAAATCTTTTATTGTCTCAACCCTGGATTCTGTTATTGTGCATATTATCGGGCTGCATCATTAAGTCTGTAGCTGAAATCTGACATTGGAAAATTGTAGCTCATATCATAAGAAGCTGTAATGATCCATCACATAATGTAATCCATCTTCCCTTGTGGTGTACTTCCTGGAATTAAAATCTATTTTGAAATCACCACAGATAATGAATGATGAATGAGAAACCTATGCTAAAAGTGCCTTGCTCAACTACTGACTATGATGTTTGAAACTTTATGTCTTCAAGCTACCTTGTCTTTAATAGTGTGTATGTTTTGTATATGGTTTCAGTGCAATACGGTGTAAAAGCCATGATGGCAAATACTGTCATTACTGAAGTTTTTAATCTTCCCTTGAACTCACTTGGTATTTCCTTTCTGTCCTTTCCAGAATGTGGATATGCAAATCACCAATCCACCAGAAGCAGCTGCACTTTTTAATTTACATCAAGCACACCATTTTGGTGAGTTTGAACACTCTTCAGAACAACACTGCAAGCAGGATCTGTTCCCCAAGTGGCACTTGCCAATGAAGATAGCATCTGTGATCTCATTATTAACATTTATTTACACTTCTGTGAGAGATGTCATATATCCTTTTATAACCAGAAAGGAAAATGTTTTCTATAAAATTCCAATCCTTGTCATAAACAAAGTTTTACCAGTGGTTTCAATTACCCTTTTAGCACTAGTATATTTACCAGGAATATTAGCTGCTGGTTTCCAGCTGTATTTTGGCACCAAGTATAAAAGGTTTCCTCAGTGGCTGGATAGATGGATGTTATCAAGAAAGCAGTTCGGACTTCTCAGTTTCTTCTTCGCTGCAATGCACGCCTGCTATAGCTTATGCTATCCAATGAGAAGATCATACAGATACAAGCTGCTGAACTGGACATTCCAGCAGGTATGATGGGCATGCAAATGCCAACCCTTCTGTATTCAGAAAATCCTTGTTTTGGTCACTGAAGCTAATCTGGATGGGGGGGAATGCCATTTTCATTGCCTTCACTTGATTTTGAAGCAGATCTCCACAGAGCACTGTTAAGGGGTGAAGCAGGACCTAGTTGTTAAAGCATGTAGGAGAGTCAGGAGTCATCACAGCTGTGCCAGTGTGTATTAAATAAGTAATTTTCTTCATTTGGGATTTTTTATCTCTCTGTAAAATGCATGTAATTATATCTGCCTCACAGGAACATTTAAGTCTTTGGCACACTGTTAGTTTAGTGTGGATTAATCTTCCCTGCACCAGTGGAATCTAACTATCTATAAAAAAACAAGCACACACCATTTTTAGACATATTCTTTGTAAAGTGAATTAGCCAGCAATGAAGGAGGGATGAGGTAAATCACTGTAATCTGTATTTGCCAGAAACTAAATTCATGAATGCTGATGGTTCCACAATTGGGCTCATGCACACTAACTTGTTAAAAGAATTTCAGTCATGCTTCTGAGTCATGGGCAATAATTGGCTGGTAAAGCTCTGTAAGATCCTCTGTGACTACAGAGTTCCTAATACTTACATATCGCCTTGAGTGCCATGAGTATTGCAATATCAGGAATATTCCAATATAAGGTATAGACTGCAAATGTACATTTTTATTACCCTCAAAGTCTAATCTGGAGTTTTATTAAAACCACAGTATGAAGTTAGCAGCTTCTTAAGAATTCTGTAAACAGTCAAACTACCTGCTGAAAGCTCTGATATCAGCCTTACCCGTAATCCAACTTGAACGGATTATCAGAAATTTCCTTGAGATTTCAGTCCTCACGATAAAGAAGTGATTGTATTTGGGGTATATTACACCATGGTGATCACTGGCAGCATCAAAGGGCTGTTGCAAGTACTTATAAATAGGAGAAGCTTTGACATCAGTGTATTAAAATCACAACCTTTTCATCCATCCCAACCATCGTATTCAGTTCAGCTGAATGTACCAAGTTGTTGTTTTTAAAAAAATTGAGACAAACAACTATCCTGGCAGGATACCATCGTTAAGAATGCCTGCTGAATTAGCTCCCTAAAATAGTGTCGTTAATATATTTCCTGTTGTTATAAGCTCCCAGATACGGTATTTAGCCATAGATGGAATTTTTTTTGTCAAAGAACAAGATTTTTCCTGCTGTGAAGGCAGGCTAACAGGCCTCAGAACCAGTCTCTCCTGGGCCAAGATGCTGATGAAGCCTAAATTCTTCTCACTTAAAGCCCACCTTTGCTCTGCAGATACTAGTGGAGACTTCGTCATCAGGAGTAAATAGCAGTTACATTCAGAGACATTCAAACAAACAAAAATACTGTGTTTTTTGGCTTATTTCCTGAATATTATGGTGAAAATAGCTGTATTTCACACAAAGGGCTAAGTGTGCCAGTCTGTCATTTTAAATATGGTGTTCTTTTGGCAGGTCAAACAAAAAAAAGAAAATGCCTGGATTGAACATGATGTTTGGAGAATGGAGATTTACGTGTCTCTAGGAATTCTGGGACTTGCTTTGCTGGCCTTGTTGGCAATAACATCCATCCCATCTGTCAGTCACTCTTTGACCTGGAGAGAGTTCCACTACATTCAGGTATGCTTAAATGTCACTATTACATGTCATTAGTTCTCATTTGTAGGACTGTATGTTATCAACTAAGACCATTAGGAGTTAGAAATATCAAACACAGAGAAGTTAGTGAAAATAATCTAAAAGTTTGTTCTGTACTCTTTGTTAACTGCTTTGCAAGACACGTTCATTTAATTTGTTATTTTGTCAGGAGAAAAGGCTGTCAGGTGCAGGGTATGAAGTGGGAAGAAAGACAACTCCAAACCACTTTTTGGCTCCACTGACCTGGTGACCAGCAGCAGCTGTCCTTTCAGAACCTATTCTTAGGTCAAAGACCTCTGGTGCTGAAGGCATTTCAGTCATCTTCTGGGCATCTTATGTTTCAGGAATGTCCCGTGTCCTGCTGAATTGGGAGTAGGTAGTATGGAACCAGCCAATGTTGTTCCCATACAACATGGGATTCCATTACACAAGGAGAATTGCTTGTTGCTCCCTTGGAGCTGTTTTGGCAATTCTTTACTGCCTGAGCAGTATAAGGTGGCAGAAAAGTTCAGGAGAAGGCTTCTGCCCAATAATACACGCAAAGGTTCTCCATCTACAGCATTATTAGCTTCATAACCCCCTCCAAAAAGGTGTATTCTGAAAAGGAGACATCTTAGAACAGATGTATAATCAAATCCAGCCAGATGTGCTTGTTTCATTCACCTAAGTATTTGTTTTGCTCTTTTACTCAGGGGTGGTTCTGTTGACATCAGTATGACCACACTAGAGTTAGGCAAGTGTTGAATTAGGTCCCTGAACACCAAAATCTGAAAATTCAATGACCTACTAAGTACCTGGCATTTGAAAATTTGCTCTGAATTTGAAAAGTAGATCTGAAATGTAACTCTTCCTACAATTACTGATTTGAGAGTCTGCACGCTCTATGAAGAGCATCATTTGTAAGAAAAGAGTTTTCAGCTCCACAGAGAATCTATATGAACAAGTCTAGCACATGATTGCTTTCAGTATTAAATTAGCATGGTGAAGAAACCCAGAAGAGTAATACTAATATATTGGATTAGTTTTATAAACAAATAACCTTTATACTTGAAAATCAGATTCTGTAGATTTAGCACTTGGAAAGGCAGTGTTTGACTTCACTGATGACTAATTCCATTTTTCTAACAATATCAAGATTGTTATGCAACAAGAAACTCAAAATTACTAGTAACTCTAGCATAAAATTTCCTTTACTCCTGAATTTCGTAGACATCCTAAGCCAAATTTATTACTGTAAGTGTAATGAAAGACTTCAGTTTCCTGTAGTTATGCAATTGCTTTCGTCATAGTACTAGACTTACTAGAGTTTCTGATTTTGAGTGACCTTAAAATTTTCTTTGCAAACAATCAATTAAGCCATTTATAAATCTGCTTTTGAACTCATAATAATTTATCACAGAAATTAAGTAATTTAGGATACAGATGACATCTATAAATAGAGATATTGAGAATTGACCCTTTTTCAAGAATAGCCTGTAATCCATGATCTCTTCTGTATACTAGCTAAGTATCATAGCAATAGCTGAAAAATGTGCCTCATCTGTTTTCTCGTACGGTGGCATAGAAGGGTACAGTTAGATTCTCGAATATAGTTCTTAAATTTTAGTTCAATGGTCTTTTTTCTTTGACTTAAGTGCGTTGGTTGAGGCCTCTTCTGATTTCCATATTTGCTTAACAGTGTACTTTTTTGCCAAGTTGGAAAAAATAAATAGCTTACTATTTTCTTTCTCTTTTCAGAGCAAGATGGGATATTTGGCTCTGCTGCTGTGCACTGTTCATGCACTGGTGTTTGCTTGGAATAAGTGGGTTGATGTTAACCAATTTATCTGGTATACACCACCTTCATTTATGCTAGCAGTTTTTCTTCCTATTGTAGTTCTGCTTTGTAAATGCATACTGCTCCTCCCGTGTTTTAGGAAGAGAATAAAAAAGATCAGATGTGGTTGGGAAACTAACACACAAACCAATCAAACCAGCATGACTTCCAGACTGTAGATCAAATATGGACATTTCCTGTCTACATATGTAAATATGCCCAAGGCTACGAAATGTTCACTTGCAAGCTTTGTTTTCATATTTTCCATAGATGTTTCTTTTTTACTTTTCATTTTGACTTCAGGAGTATGGGATACGTGATGCAATTTGGACCTTTTCTAAGACAGAAGGTGGAAACATTCATTTTACACTTTTAATTTATTCAGTGTTCTGGTATTTGGTCATTTCTTTCTCCTGACTCACTGCTTTTAAAATCCAAGGGCTTCATTGCCTCAGCTGTAATTATTTCGTAGGCAAAAGCAATCATAAATCATTGTTCCAGTTGACCTCAGAAAGTAAATAAATGATTACACTGCAGAACCCAGGAGTGCTTTCTGCTTCCCACAGCCATGTTTGTTCCTTCATTACATCTCAGTATTATAATGGGACAACAACTACAGTATTTATCATCCCATTCCCCCTTATTGCCTGCATTCAGTGTTTCACTCTGCAGAACAGGGACCTTGGCACATGAGCAAGACAGAAGCCTTGTATTCCCCCCAGGTCTTGGTGGGACAATTGGGCAAACAGAATTGCAGGGAACTTTACAAGGTAAATCTCTCCTGAGGCTTGGGCACAGTCTAAAAAAAGAGTTTTTAGACTCAGATCTCCATCTGATGGAGAACTAGGTGTGTCTTTGTTTACTTAAAACTATAAAACATTTCCCATTTTTTATTCCATGAACACGTTCTTTTGTTTCTGATGCTGGAAATTTTCCATGCTTTTGACCTAAGCCTGCAGCCCTTGACGTGTGCTAAACTTTACTCATACAAATTATTCCAGTGGGATAACTCGCGTCAGGTAAATGTGTTTTACTGTTTACTCTAGGGCCAGCACAATTGTGTGACTGAAAGAAAAACATTAAAAATAGACATTTGAATCTTAACATTGATTTGGTGAGATTTTCACATAGAATGGCTTCCGAATGCATTTGCTTTTACAAAAATTTTCATATAAGCTAATTAAACCTCACTTTCCTTATGTTGCATAGGTCTGGCTGGGTGTTTTAAATGAATAATTCATTTGTTAGTATCTATTTTTAAATATGTTATGCAGTAGTTAATATTTTCACCCAGCATCAGGAACATTTCTGCCAGTCTCCCTGTGAGAGTTGACTAGGACATGGACTGATGATGCCACCTATTGCTGGGATCATCTGAATGAGAATTGTAATTGGTAATGGCTCTGGTATTAAAACAAACAGGAAAACAATGTATGCGTAAAAGAATATGTAATATATGGTGCTAATGATTCTGTTGTACATTTGTGGACTTGGTACACTGAGCATAAACACCTGACAAATTAAATAGCTACAGGGACACTACATTTTGGATTTTCCTTGTTATAACTCCATTTAATTATTGCAACTTAAAAGCTGGCCTTGTTATTTGCACTTAATGTAGTACTGTGAAAATAACTGGGGACATGGTGGCCTGTATAATATAGACTGAAGAGAAATGAGTGGCATTGTGTATCACATCAGTAATTCATGACAGAGGCAAACACTCTCTCGAACACAGGAAGATAGTTTGCAATGTGAATCTAAGAAATTTCTAACAACAGAACAGGAAAAGTGTGGTTGTCAAAGCATTAGCATTTACATTTCTATAAATGAAATATATAAAATCTTTCAGTAGGGATGAATAATAATATTTGCCAAAGACTTAAGCAGAATATTACCAGCACTTTGTTGTCAGGAGTCATAAAAAAAATAATAAAATCATTTTCCTAATGCAACAGGTTGAAGCAAGTGCAATAATAAAGAAATCCCTTTGTCTTCTGTATTGTCCACTAGCTACTCATAAAGTGTGCTCAAACTTAATACTTAGAACAAAGATGAAACTGTAAGTACTCCAAGCAACCCCTACATGCATCCATTAAAAAGAATGACATTTCGTTTTATCAAAATATGTGCTAAATTGTCTTAAACTGTGCTCTCCAGAATCAGCCCTGCTGCTCCCTTACTTAGAAAGTCTGGAGAATTTAATTCAGTATCTCCAGCTTTGTTAAATTCTGGTCAAATAGTTGGCCTAATTGTTTACAGCTGGTCAGAGAAGTCAACCCTTTGACACAGAGAAATATAAACAGCTTCAGGGGTAACAAAACATGTGGCACAGAGCGCAGAACCTGACCCTTAATAACTGAAAACTGAAAAGAGGGGTATGAAGACACTCCTTGGAAGAAGCCACTCAAAGTTATTCATATGGCATGTATAAACCAAAATCAAGGCAAATGAATATGTGTATGCATTTTGAGAGCAAAATAGTTCAGGGGAATGATAATGGGCTTCGAGGCTTTTCACCTTATTACCAACTGAAATCTTTTGCACAAGGGTTCTGTTACACATCAGTTAGATCGGTGAGCACTGAGTAGAGGAGTATGGTTAATATGAAGTTAATAGAAGCTGGAAGTTAAGGTTCCGTGCCTTTGGAGTCTGCATCTTATTGCACAGCAGTAGAATTAGGACACTACGTCACTTTTGAAAATGGAACTTTAATTCCAAAGCTGGTTTGGCCCTTCTGAAATTTTTGTCCAAGTTCTTAGAACATTCTCTCTCTGAATCTATAAGATACTGTCTAATCTGGAGACTAACAAGCAGATCCTTATTGCAGAAATCACTATAGGTACCACTGCTACAAAACTGACGAAGAACTCCATGAACATGTAAATATATTCTCTGTATTCAACACTTCGTAAAAAGTTTTTGAGCTGTCTGTTCTAACACATCTTTATCCAAGCAGTGGGAAGGAACTGTTGTCTGTACCATTGTTTTTAGTGCATAAAATCAGAACAAGGCACATCACAAGCACAGAACTCCTTTCAGGAAGTACTAAAGAAAATGTATATACATGTACATCTTTATCTTCTATTCATGGTGCAGCAGTGATAAATTTAGATTCATCCCACTCCAAGTGGCTGAGAAATCGTGTCCTAAAGAAGCATTCTATTGTAATATGCAGCTCTATGCACTTGTTACATAAAACAGTGCAAACTAGCATAACTTCATTAATTTCAATCTGTTAATATGGGTTGAAATCCTAACATAAATTACAAGTGAAAACCAATTTCAAGATCATCACATACTATCCAAACTGACCTTTTTTGCTCATTGTTCAGCTGGGGACATTAACCACACTTCAGATTTTTCTCTCTAGCATTGCCCAGGGGCAAACACAGAAGTGTCTGTTACCAGCTGAAATTTGCATACTGTCTATGAAAGGGCTACAGAAGCAAATGCTATTGTCATTACTTTATTTCTCCTTTTGTAATAGACGTGATTTAGTTCACTAATTAAAATAACTGCATATGTACCTTTTAATTTACGTTTACGTACCTATTTCAAAATTCAGTGTATTAATATGCCTATATACTACTGTAATACATAAAGTCAATGTGTATGCAACTGTTAGGCACTTACTTGTATAACACTGATTACTTTTATAAAACTGCATCATTAAATGCTTCAGTGTGTGCTGTGTCTGCCATTGTGTCATATACATCCAGGGTATAAAGGTAAAAAGGCACAGCAGAGTCTAGAAGAGCTGCTGCCATGAACTATTCTTCCCATACTGGTGCAGGACCTGAAGTCTCCAAAGGAGAGAAGACAAAAATGTGAAAAGCAAAATGGACACTTTCATAGGGGGATGTAATGAAAACACATTTTTTTCTGACAGATCTTTTAACTGACAGACTGGATATTCTAGCATTCAGAGGAGACTTTTGTGAGAAGGAAGAGAAAGCTGAGCTGGTCGTGGAGTGCTTTGGAGGGAGACCTATGATCCCTGAAAACACTGATCAAAGACCAGGAAAAGCTCAAGAATGGTGAGGACATTGAGGAGAGGAAAGGAATACAGGCATATTTTTGGGTAAGAATACATCACTCTGGTGTAAGTGGTTTTGCAATGCCTCTGCAAAGGCTGCAAAGTACTTCCTTCAGCTCTTACGTGTCCCTGATGTATTTAAGTCAGAGACACAGAATTCAGACACTGGAGAGATACTTATAAATTGTTGAAGAGACTTCAGGAATTTTATGCCAAGTTTACCTGGGGTAGCTAGTTCCCAGAATACTATTCCCACAAAGCGGTACCAACAATGAATGCCCAGGAAGCTGGAGCTGGGGCTGTGCTGGCTATGGTTTAATGTAAATTCCTGTTGACAGCAGCATTTACTGTAAGCAGTCCCTCCCTTTGGCCACTCTTCTCCGTTCTCTCAGTTCTGCAAGTGTTTAAAGCTGTGAAGTTAATCAGACCAGGGAATTGGATCACGTTGAAAAGCAATGCAGGGAAAAGAATGATTCAGCCAGATCCATACACTGGTCTGATTCACCTGGCAGCCATGCACATATGCCAGCAGGAAGGACAGGAAGGTGAATGGCGTAAAGGGGCAGCTTAACTTAAACCAGCTTAAACTGCACAGTTGCAAGTGCTCCTAAAATTCAAAACTTATTTCATCCTATTTCAGTAGCAAGAATGTTTCATTGCTTCACTTATTTGTCATGTTCTTAGTTTTCCATGAATCAGTGGGCAAAAATGTATTCCAGAAAGTCACCGAAAAACATACAAAACTGACTGACCTCTACATGACTGTGGACTGTGTGGCTTCATTTGTCTCACGTCTTCCCTTCTTTTCTACATCCATAGTTTCTAGTACTGTCCCTTAATAACATGAAATGTTATCTTAACCATTTTTTAAATTCAGACTAATTTATTTTAAGATGATTTTCTTAAAATGGCATTAAAAGAATCATTTAAAAGAACAAAACAACAGATTTTCAAAAAAGTGCTGAATCCACCCCCAGAGAATGTAGTCTGCTGTAGTTACTGCAAGTATTGGCAATGGCTGATCATCGCCACTGATTTTTTTCAGTAGTGCTAGGATTTCTTGATCCCATCAGCATGCTCTGTTGCTGATGGCAAAATAATTTCTTTTGGCGAGACCTTGGACTCCTGAAAAAAATCTCATTGAATTCAGTTGCATCAGGGTACAACTTTTGCATCGTTGTTTTAACTTTTCTATAGGTTGAATGTAACATTTGAATGGGTGTGGTGAGGCTAATTTATTAAGGATGCATAATAAGTTTTCAGAGATTTTCAAATGAAAATATATAAAACCAGTCAGTGAACCAAACTCTATAAACTTATAAAAAAGAAGACCACAGCTACTTCCAATAAAGATGATGCAACAGAAGATACAGTTGTTTTGTGTTTTATTTGTTTCTTTTTATGTATATTTCATCTTTGTAGCATGAAACTGAGATAAATATGCTATGTCCTTGACTTGGTTAAAGATGTGTAGTCCCTGTGGAACTGGTGGAATACTACCACTGCTACTGTTGAAAGTATTTGGTCCTTAAATTTCATCTTATGGGCTCACTATTAAAAAAGAAGTGAGTCAGCTGTGGGGTTTTTTGAACTGGACAGTCAATCTTGTAGTTTGCAGTCATGTGCAGTCTTTATATACATGCTTACACTGTTTTGCTGGATGTACTCTATTGAAAAAGAATTTTCCATGTGAATGTCTCAATCACTTGAAATGCTGAGAAGTATCTTATTGCTGGATTTGAGGAATGGCCACATAACCCATCTCTAATTTTTTCTCTGCCTTTTTGTCCAGTCCTGTGACTCATACATACAACTGAATGACATTTCTCTCTTGCCTGTCCACCTGTACCTGTGATCTCATCTGCATCTCATTCATTCAAAAGTTCTCTATGTGACCTGCATAATACTAATACTCTAATGTGACCTGCATCTCATTCATTCAAAAATACTCTTAAGCGTTCTAACAGGAAAACCTTAAAAAGAAAAAAAGCCAAGAAACCAGAATGGGAAAAAAACAAGCCACTTACAGGGCACCTCAAGCATCTCTGCAACAGTTCAGCAGCCTAACAATTGTTTGATGGCACCCATGATTAAAATAATGATGCCTTTCTCTTGTGCCTTCTAATTTGCAATAGACTTAGTACATTCACAAGGATATGAACATCCTAAATTATTTATTCCCAGATAATTAATGACAGACAAAAGGGTATTCTGGGGCAGAGGAAAGCTGGGACTATGAAGCTATGCAAAGAGGCATTAACATGGAATGGGAAGGAACAGGGCAATAGCAGATCTGGAACAAAGAGCAAAGGACACATTGCAAGCACTCAGATTTTCTTGAGAGGAAAGAGCAAAGGAGCCCAATGGATGTTAAAGGGGAAAAATAAATAGATGGAGGATACTGAATGAGATTAATGCAACATCATCAAGACAGTGGGGAACAGAAATCCTTAGTCAGGGAGATGGGTAAAATGGAGGACAAGTGAATAACAGATGGGAGAGAGTCTGAAAAAAACACAGTGAATCCTTGAAATGGAGCGGATGGGTAGGTTGGTTATCCACATGAAGCTGGGGAATGGAATGAACAAATACAAAGAGCCCAGGTGTGTGCAGAGTTTGGCCTGCAGAACCTACTAGCTTGCAACCACTTCTCCACTTCTTCATCCCTGAAATACCATTTGAGGCATTTCTAGGGAAATTTGTTCAAATTCCACTGCTATGTATGAACACCAGCAAGGTTAGAAGTGGTTCTGTGACTTGGAGGAATTATTCCCTGGGATGTAGCCCTACAATTTTATTATAGATGAAGAATATACTGTTTCTGAAGCTGGGGAAACATGAGTCATAGATATTGCTCCACTTTTCATAACAATCTAAATATAAACTGAGTTATCTTCAAATAGATTGTCCTTATAGTGGAGCAGACATGGCTGCTTTACCTCCTGGTAGAGTGTACAGTATGTTGTGCTAAATGAAGGAAAACGTTTATGTAAGACACAATGAAGCTAAGCCACTCTTAAATATTACATATGCAGAATAAGGAACCAACTGAAACCAGAATTAGACGGTGCATTAAACTATATTCCTAATAAATTCAGTTTTATCCTTGTTCTGATATCACTATTCTATTGCAAATATTTAATCCTCACCTTTTAGTTCTTGTAGAGACAAAATTCCCAGTGAAATCAATGGACTTTTATTTAGCTATTCAGAGTCAGGTTTGTCCCCTGCAGTCACATAAATACTTCAGGTCTACATTCTCCTTGACACAATTACCAATAAATTGTTCACCTTTTCCAGTGTTTGGGATGGACTCTATTCTGCCATGTACGCTCCATCAAGACAGCTTTATCAAGGGAAGAGCACTAAAATTTGTCACCATTTCTCCATTACCAGAGCCTGGCCTGGAGCACTCCATATCACAACACAGCAGCTGAGCCACAAAATCTCCTCCTCACCAACTGCTCAGCTTCATTCAGCCCTGTTTTAACACCCTATGCTTGCTTAGTTATTTCTAAGTTCCTCCCTGAAAACTCTTCCATATAATTGGATTCTTACACCTTTCTGATACAAAGGTGCTAAAAGAATAGGGAAAAATTGGTGGTGGGGAATGCCAGTGGTGAGGAAGAGCAAAATTAAGCACATAGGGCAAGTGGGAATGGGATACACTTAGCTACTAGAATGAGGTGAGGGTGGGTGAGTGAAGCAGGGGGAAACTGAGAGCCTACAAAAAGTCTGGGAGATGAAAGGGGGGGGGGGGGGTATCATGTACTGACAGGTGCTTTTAATGCCCTTTTCCCTCTGTTTTCTCATTCTCATTCCTTCCTGATCCACCTTGATCCCTCCCCTTCCCCGCCTTTGGTCCTTTCCCTAAACATCCCACAGTAAATCTTGCACACTCTCATAATCCCCTTAAAATAGTCCATAATAATTTTCATACAATTCTCTTCCCCTTGCATACCATAACAAGTCTCACGGCCCTTTAGGAAAACACCTCTTTAGTTCACATTACATTTCAGGGGAAAGAGTTTCTTCCCTTGGTCACCCTGGTGGGTTTCACCCCAGGGACAGTAATCTGGTCATTCCCCTTGGATGGTCTTGGCAGTAGGCAGTTTTGCTTCCTTTTCATTGCTTAGCTTGCCAGGGTTCCTTTGCCTCTCATTGCTCCTCTGACCCTCGTTGGGTCTTTGTGTTCACCATGATTAGCCTTTGATCATTTAACTTAACAGTACAGAGAAGAGCATCTCAGATGTGGAGCAGCTGCTTTACAGGCAGAGAATAAAAAGGTGGAAGCTCTTCAAATGAGGGGGGAGAAGGTGGAAGGGGATCAAATCAAAGTCTGCAAAACATTGAAGACAGTGAATAAGATAAACACAGAACTGGTTTTCACCAAATCCACATTACCAAAACTAGAGAGCATTCAATGAAACTAGGAGATCAGTTTACAACTGATTAAGAAAGCTCATCTTTATGCAGTGGGCAGAGAGCCTCTGGAGCTTGCTGCCACAGAGGGCTGTGGGGGCAAACTGCGTCTGCAGTCTCCAAAGGGGGTTAGACAAATTCAGAAACAACAGCCCCTAAAGCTACACTAAAAGGACTTTGCAGGCATGTACGCTATGACATCACTAAGACAAATATGGATTTGGGATGAGAGTACAAAACACTTGCACGGTCTCCTTATAAAGCATCTTGTTTTGCTGCTCTTGAACATGTACTAGCAGGTTAGATAGACTATTGGTCTAACCAAGTAGGGTGTTCCTTATGTTCCTACACTTTGAGAGGAAATCTCTCAGACTGATACACTCCTCTAAGTTTTATGGCTGGAAAACAAATGTGTTGGGAATGACAACTTAAATCCTGAAGAAAAAGCTATTGCCTTGATCTTGAAAAGAACTGCTTAACTCTCAGGCTCTGTAGCAACTCACTGGCCTTAGTTCATTTCTGTGGAATTAACTACACAAATCTTCACAGGATTAGTTCTATAAAGATTGTTCTATAAAGACACAGATTTTCCTCTCACAGTGCTAAGTTGCTGTTGAATTATCATGGTTTCATTTTTGTTTGTCAGGGAATATTTTACACAGCTGGCATGGTCCCGTTCAGTGAAACAAAATGTGCAGAATAAATTAACTGAAGACCTAACCTATGACAACGTACATGTAATAAGAAGGTTACAAATATTTTACATGTTAAATGGTAGATCTCTACATTTTCACAACCATGATGCTACATACTACACAGTGTGATCTTGATTAATTTTCATTTCACTCCTGCTCTCAAGAAAAACCTGTGGTCTGCAGCTTTGTGAAGGAAATTTCAACTCAAAGAGTTAAATCCTATTAGTAAAACAAACATACCAGTCTTAGGCTCTCAGCTGGTGTTTAAGTCACAATCTAGCCTATGCTTCCCTCAGCTACTTTAGTAATGGGGCAAGTATTATTGTCTTTTAAATGAGTTTTTCAGTTTTGCAATATCCATGCTTCACTAGGAAAGACATACGTCTGTTCTTGGTTAACAAGTCAACTGACTGAAAGTTTTGATCTGGATTTAATTGTTTGCATTATAAAAATAATCTGTATTTCCTCTGGCCTTGGGTCCAACAATTATTGCAGGCACAAGATCACACTTTTAGAACCTACTGTTTCACTTTGTAGATGCCTTCTAAGACGAACAGCCACAAACCAAGACAAATTCTGACCTTCTATAACTTACACTACAAAGCAAATGTTGTTTCAGAATTATAGGGAAAAGTGGAAAGCTCATACATGACCTTGTGCTCCATACAAAGCCAAGAACAAATGTCCTGAAGCCCCTTAACTGCGCTTCAACAATAGCTATGGAAAACCATAGTCAGAGAAAGCAAGGAGAGGTTTCCTTCCGTCAGCTTCTTTCTGGAGAATAAAATTAATCTGCTAGATCATAAAAGCAGAAACAATCCTAACTATTTTCTATTTGGATTGCCTTAGAAATAGAATTGTAAGCCTGAATCTCCTGTACTTTTGGTTGCTTTGCGTTTTGGGTTATTTTGTAGGGTTCTTTGTTTTGGATGAATTGCCCTTAATCTGTAATTCCTCTTGAGAAGAAGGAGATACCTGGTCTTGTTTCTCATAACTTGCTAGGATTTCTCAACTATGGCTTATTAAATGTGCTCTATAAAGGCTTTCCTTCTCTTTCCTTCATTTTTTTTCTCTCTTTTTTCCTTTCCTTTTTCTTTTTTCCCTTCCTTCTTTTTTCTTTCTACCTCTCCTCTCCTCTCCTCTCCTCTCCTCTCCTCTCCTCTCCTCTCCTCTCCTCTCCTCTCCTCTCCTCTCCTCTCCTCTCCTCTCCTCTCCTCTCCTCTCCTCTCCTCTCCTCTCCTCTCCTCTCCTCTCCTCTCCTCTCCTCTCCTCTCCTCTCCCCTCCCCTCCCCTCCCCTCCCCTCCTCCTCAAAAGAATATCTGAATGTTTTTATTTATCAATTTCAGTTTGTCCTTCTTTCCTTGCTTTTGACTACTGAAATTCTGATCCTACAGGGTCTGAAAGAAGGAGTGATACCTGGACAGTTAGTGAAACAGGAACATCACAAATTGATGAAATTCAAAAGCGTGAAGGAAGGGAAGAGATTTCAGTGTAGGTATTTACCTATTTAGTGATTAGTTAGTGATTAGGGGTTTCTTAAAAAGAGTATCTTTATTTAAAAACAGCATCTTTCCAAGTAAACAATGACATCAGATTAATTAAAAAATCAGAAAGAAGCAAAGAACAAAACTACAATTTATTTCTACAAAAAAAAAGTAAAAAGAGGTTTCAATTTTCTAAATCTCTCAGATACATGTTGTCCTTACAAAGAATGGGTAAGAGGTGTAAGTTTTATTTTTAGAGTCATTGCAGGCTGTCATAAGAAAAAATTAGTTGGCCTGAACGTTCCTGGCTGGGAAATACTGTATTTTTCTGCTAAGTTATGAAATTAGCTGTGTTGAGGGTAGTATGCCAGAAACCATTGTATTTGGGTTTGTTGCCCTGATAGGAAGCAAATTTTTGTGTGTTTGTTTTCACTCTCTTTCCACAGGGAAATCTCTGGGGCTTTGCTTTCCCCTTGCCAAGAGGAAGAACCAGAATATCTGTTTCCATTTGCCAATTGGAAACTCCTTTGTTATGTTCCATCCCTTAAAGGAAGAAATAATTCTGCCCTGGACTTTGCTAAAGAAAGAAAAACACCTGCTAAAATAAAATAATCTCCTTTTTTTAACAGATTGTTTAAGATAGCCCTTTAACAGGATATCTGAGAATTTTGTTGCTCATAGATCTTTGTATATAATTTGAGAGAACTGTAACTACACAATTTCATCCTCTCACAAAAGAGACATGGTCCAATTCTGGGGAGTTTAAGTATATAAAAGGTATGTATATACCCTTGCTCTCATGCTAAACCCCATACAAAATGGAGACCTCTTTATGCTTATCCTGCTTGAATGGATCAGTGCTGTGGTTAAACCCCAGCCAGAGACTAAGCACCACGCAGCTGCTTGCTCACTCCCCCTCCATGGGATGGGGGAGGGAATCAGAAGGGTAAAAGTGAGAAAACTTGCGGGTTGAGATAAAGACAGTTTAACAGGCAAAGCAAAAGCCACGCACACAAGCAAAGCAAAACAAGGAATCCATTCACCACTTCCCACTGGCAGGCAGATGCCCAGCCATCTCCAGGAAAGCGGGGCTCCATCACACATAACGGTTACTTGGGAAGACAAAAATGCCATAACTCCAAATGTCCCCCCTTCCTTCTTCCCCCAGATCTATATGCTGAGCATGACGTCATGTGGTGTGGGATACCCCTTTGGTCAGTTGGGGTCAGCTGTCCCAGCTGTGTCCTCTCCAAACTCCTTGTTTGTCCCCTCCTGTTTGCTGGTGGGGTGGGGTGAGGAGTAGAAAAGGCCTCGATGCTGTGTAAGCACTGCTCAGCAACAGCTAAAACATCCCTGTGTTATCAATGCTGTTTCCAGCACAAATCCAAAACACAGCCCCATACCAGCTACTATGGAAAAAATTAACTCTATCCCAGCCAAAACCAGCACAATCAGTTACACAGCGATGGAAGGGAGGCTGTAGCTGTTTTAGTCCTGATTTCAAATGAGGATATTCAAACTGCAAAACCTCAAAAAGGTGCAAGGAAAACACAGGATCAAGTTATATCCCCCAAACTGCCTTGATTTCAATTTTTAAATATATTAGATATCAAGTTAGTGGTGTCCAACAGGCTGGTAAATGACCTTGACTCAAAAGTTTCCTCATTTATCCCTGTGCACAAAGGCTAAAGCTAGGTAGGTTCGCACACAGTGAGAGGAGAAACAACTGGAGAAGAAATGAACCATGTAGGTGAGAAATGACACTGAATTACACCCATGGGAACCCAGGTGGGTTAGGCATGAAGGACCATGGTTGCAGCTGGCACACCCAACACAGCACAGGCTGCAAGGCAGAACCTGTGATGTTTTCACATGGAAAATGCAGCTAGTGAGCAATCACAGGCCAAACAGCTGCACAAGAAACAGGTAACAGAATTCAAGGATCATTAATGATCCTTGTTAAAATCAGAAGCTACACTTAGTCGGGAAAAAGATCCATTTGTCTTCAACTAGAAATTTCCTTGGTCAATGTAGAATTCAGATCCTGGGGTTTAGCTTTGCTTTTATGCAGTTGATCCCTGTATGTCCTCTCATTTTGTGTAACACTGAAATCAGAGCACAACTCCCACCTGCACAGAGTACACCGGGTACACAGCAAACATGGGGAGCAACCTCCTTGCTTCCTACACCCAGGGAAGCCAGCCTGGGCCACAGGGACATCCAACAACCCCTCAGAATTATTTTTTTACAATGAGGGTGGTGAAACACTGGCACGGGTTGCCCAGAGAGGTGGTAGATGCCCCCTCCCTGGAAACATTCAAGGCCAGGTTGGACGGGCCTCTGAGCAACCTGATCTAGTGGAAGGTGTCCCTGCTCATTGCGGGGGAGGTTGGATGAGATGACCTTTAAAGGTCCCTTCCAACCCAAAGCGTTCTACCATGATTCCATGATTCCTCACCCGCGGCCCTGCGGCTGGCACCAGCTGAGGGCCATCAGCACCCTTCTGCCAGCAGAAATAAGGAAAAGCAGCCGCAGGAGGACTGCCGCTGAAGGACAAATCCGGCCGGAGCAGCCGAGACAGGGCACGGCGCGGCGGACCGGTGCGTTTTGCCCTCAGGGCCGTGAGCTCGCCGGGGGACGGGCGAGGTCCCCGCGCTCACCCGTTGGGACTCCGGCTCTGGCTCTGGGGGTGCTGCGCAGGCCTGAGGGGGTTGTGGCCGGAGCGCAGTGACCGGGGGCTGGGGCCGAGGGCACCGCGGGGCCGGTCGCGCCCCTCTCTTTCCCCACACGCGGCGACCCCCGGGGCTGTCCCCCACCGCCGCCGTCTCAGCCCCGCCGGGAGGGCGCCGCTCCCTCCCGCCCGGCCACGGCAGTTGCGGCCGAGGAGCGGCCGCAGGGGGCGGGTCGCAGCGGCAGGAGAGGCGCCGCCTTCCTGCTCGCCCGCTCGCCACTGCGGGGCCGGAATCTGAGGAGAAGCGGCGGCGCTGGTCCCCCTGGCGGGCGGGCGGGCGGAGGTGAGCGGCGCCGGGGCCGGGGGGCGGGAGGGGGCCCCATCCCCGCCGGGCGTCTCCTCAGGCCCGCCGGGCCCGCCGCCGCCCCTCGGGGGTTTCCCCGCTGCCGACCGCCGTGGCGGCGGGCTCCCGCCGCGGCTGCCCCCGTGTCCGGGCCGGCTCTGGTGGGCCTGGCGGTGTCGGGAGCCCCCCGGAGCGGGCTGGGCGGCGGGGCTGGGTGCGGCCCGGCCCCCGGCAGCCGCGAGAACGCCCCGGTGCCCGGCGGTAGCGCGGAGCCGGGGTGCCTGGGCCTGGCGGCGCTGCCCCGGCTCTGCCCGGCGGGGCGGAGGCGGCCGGGTGGTGCGGTCGCCGCTCTTGTCACGGGCGATGTTGTCGTTGCAGCTGGAGATGCCGGCCAGGACCCGGGCCCCGCCGAGCTCCGCTGGGGTGGCTGCCCGCATCGCGCTGCTGCCCGCTAGCCTGCCGAGGGGGCACCGGCCTGCACCCGCCGCCCGGCCAGCCACTAGCCTCAGCCCTCGCCCTGTAAGTTCTCGCCCGAGCGGCTGGTCACAAATTCAGTGACTACCCGGCTGTTTGTTCGGTTTTCAACTCCAGTAGTTATTTTTCCAAGAGCAGTTTTTCACGCCAGTGTTACCCTCTGGCAGACATAGCTCTGTAGTGTTTTCTTAGCTTACCTAAGGGCAAATGTCAGATTTATGTCGCTTCTACTATTCTTTATGTCTGTGAAAGCAGATATCTTGTAAGAGGTTTTGTTGCAGTCTGTTTCTGAACAACCCACTTTAGCTGCTTCTTATTATCTGCTTCCCATCTTAACTATTTACAAATTGGTTGCTCAATAATGATGTCAAATCTGTCCAGAGGCTGAAGTTAGGCTAACAAGTCTTTGCTTTCCTCAGTCCTCCTCCTCCCCTCTTTTACAGCTATGTGCTAGTCTGCCTCTCTTGTCCTCTGAGTTCTCAAGATGTCACTTCGATCAGTTTTTTAAGCATCAAGGGTGGATTTCATAAGTGTCTGCTGACTTGAAAATCTTTATCTTATCTTTATCCTTTACTCTTAACTTACCTTCTTCCACATTGACCTCACCTTCTGCCTCCCTGTAAAAGGAACTTCATTAGATATCTATTCACAGATATTTCAGCACACACAGCTGAGTGCTGAAATAAAGAAGAAATTTAACACCTTGTCCTGCTTTGTGTCACCTGTAATTTGTTCCTTTTCCTCTTAAGTCTTACCTTCTGTCTTTTATTGTATTTATGGAACCTTTACTTGTTACCCTTTATGTCCTTCACCAGTTATAACTCATTCCTGTACCATTGCTGTTCAGATTTTATCCCTACATGATAGCACTGTCTCTTTATGCTGTTCCTTAGCCATGCACGCACACACACCCTTTTTTTTTTTTTTTTACTTTTTGTGTGATTTTTCAGGTCATTAAAGCTCTCCTGATGCAGTTAAAACAGTCTTATACACTCTCTTGCCTCTGAATTGCTATTGTGAATTTAATATAGTTCCTTTCAGTAACTGCTAGCTCTCTGATCTCTTCCATCTCTTAGATTATTTGCCCAAGAGTCATGTCCACCTATTTCCTGAGGTTTTTTTATGAAGTCTGTTAGTTTTATTCTGTTCCTCACACTCTACTTTCCTTAGAATAGGCAGTGAGAAACTTGGGCCAGTGGGCCAAATTTAGCTCACCAAAGCAATTCATCATATCCAAATCCTTGATGCCCACCCTCCTAAGGATCCTTGGGACAAAAACTGAAAGTAGGCTGCAGTATGGTTAAATGCTACTGGTAGCCCATTCCCTCATTGTGGTTCCCTTTCTATGCCAAAGTTTTGCAGCACCTTCACATCACATGGCAGGAACTGAAACGGGCCTCTCTAATCACATGGTGAAAGCACGCGTGTTCTGTCACATCCAGTTGATGTATATCTCTTATCTGATCAAAATACAGGTATTCTCATTATGTTCCTGGATGTGAATCCATCATGGTACAGGAAATACTGGTATTTTGGTCATGTGCTAGGTACGTTTCAGGTTGCGTGGTAAGAGAGAAGTCTGTGTTTTTTCAGTGCGTGCATAAAAATCTTATGTGGCCTGCCTCTGCTGGAAAGATTCAGTGTTAGAACCTTTTCTTAGAATACTGATTTTGTGGTCACTTTCACATATTGCTTTCTGTCTTTAGAGTCTCAGTCCAGTTTCAGTGAGTTCTTTCCTTCTAGTCAAAGCTGAAAATGAAAAGTGCCCATTCTTCTAGTAGCTTCCTCTACTTTCTGAAGCACAAAGCTATTTTTAATTGTGGGAGGTTGTTCACCACACGTACTGTATTCCTAGCCAATGGCTGGGTGAAGTCCCCCACTGCTGATTAGTTACGATCATATCAGCTCTTGGATGGTGGCTCAGAAGGAGGTTCATTCACCTCCTCCTTTCTGTGTGGTCTGTTGTTGATTGCTCTCAAGACAGCAACCTCATGGTTTCTCATTGCTCCTTCTTAGCCTGCCTTTGCTTGTTGCTTCCTTCATTTTCAGAACTCGTTTCTCTTCTACAGTGCAGAACCACTTATGTCGTAACTGTGGTTTCATGTGAAGACTTCCCTCCTGGGTGTTGTTTTGTTGGGTTTTTATGTCTTTTTGTCTTTGTTACAGCTTTACTGCAGTTCTGTGACCTCTTCTCTCCAAAGATATAACAGTATTCCTTTTAATTTTCTGTGAGCTTTAGCCTCTGTTCTTCTTCAAAGCCTCTCTTACTGCACTGAATTTGAGTCCTGAAACTCTCTTACCTTTTATTGCATGAAATCTATCTCTTCCTGCCATAAGCTTTTTGTAGAATGCTGTCCCATGTGTTTGTCTCCAGGATTTATCTTCTTTGCCAGGTCAGAAAATTCTGTTAAGCATATTTGCGACCCACAGCCTTGAATCCTTTACCCTTCCACCCACAGTTAATCCTTATACATCCATGGCCAGGCCTAGCGGTCTGACCTAGCAGTGTTGTTAATGATCTCATGAATAGGCCTTGACAAATCTCCCTTGTTGTCTTTGCCATGGGATCCATGCGGGCAGCCCATTTCCCAGGCTGACAGGTATGCGTTATGGTGGTAGACATGACATTTGCAGCTTTGAGACTTTTTCATCCTTTCCTTCCTGGCCAATATAGGATACCACGATAATAATCTGCATAAGCTTTTAGTGGAATTCAACTTCCATGAACTCACTGTCCTTATGGCAGCCACAGGCCAGCTATCTCTACCTTCTAATATTTTCCATAATTACCCAGTTTTCCTTACATGTTGCTTCTTATTCCATTGGCCATTAGTTTCAGGAGCACAAGGTTTATCTTGTGGTCCAATATTCTGGAGCAGTGGAAGATAGGGAATAGGAGAAGATGGGAAAAAATATAATTTATTTCTGTAACTGTATTATTGAAGTGCTTGAAGTATTTTATGTTTCTCCTTGTATTAGTGAAACATTGCAAGACAAAATTGATTAGCACATACTTTTTTATGGAGAAAATATAACATGAAACATAGAACCACAGATTTTGCTCCTAGAGGTGTTTATGGATTCTGATGTCTCGTAAAATTGTATGATGCTGCATTTTTCCTTCTGTTGCTTTCTCTTTTTTCTTTTCTTTTTTTTTTTTTTTTTTTAACCTCCCAGAAGAAATTATTGTAGGTTTGGTGTCTTGGAAGTATGGAATCAATCTCTATGATGGGAAGTCCTAAGAACCTCAATGAAACTTTTCTACCAAATGTTGCCAATGGCATCAAGGATGCCAGTAAGATCACAATAGGCATCATTGGAAGCGGAGACTTTGCTAAGTCATTGACGATTAGACTTATCAGATGTGGGTACCACGTGGTCGTAGGAAGCAGAAACCCTAAACTTGCTGCTGAGTTCTTTCCCCATGTGGTTGATGTCACTCACCATGAAGATGCAGTAGCAAAAACAAACATCATTTTTGTAGCCATACATAGAGAACATTATGCCTCTTTGTGGGACCTCAAACATTTGCTTGCTGGTAAAATTCTGATTGATGTCAGCAATAACACAAGAGTAGACCAATATCCGGACTCCAATGCAGAGTATTTGGCATCACTTTTCCCAGATTCCCTGATTGTCAAAGGATTCAATGTCGTTTCAGCTTGGTCACTGCAGTTAGGACCAAAGGATGCCAGCAGACAGGTAAATGTTATATTTGTATTAATTTAACTTGTTTGTAGGATCAGAATGACAGGAACAGAATGTAAGCAGCCAGAACTCATGGGATTCATCCTGCCTGACCTAACGTACCTAAAATGTTGGGCCTTTAGATTAAATTTTAGCAGCCAATAAAATTTCCAGAGTTAGTTCATCTCACTGTAAGACATATAGGGTAAGTGCTTCAAATCGTCCCCTGAGATGCCTGTTCATCTTTAAAGATTGCAGAGGAAATGTGGATACTAGCTTAGACTAGACAGCTGACCTTTAGATGACTACAGAGGAGAGGAGTTGGTCTTAAAGTCTTATGTAGGAAATATGTTAATTGTTATCCTTATGCTCTATACAAGGATAGAGACAGTCCTTCCCAGGATATTTTAGTTTCAGTATTGATTTAACAGGGGCAGAACTACTGAAAGAAATGCACAGAAATCTCAGGTCCTGATCCCAGGGCTCAGGAGTCAGCTGTTCTAAAAATGCTCGCATTCAGTGTAACGACAAAGTGAATGAAAGAAATTATCTAGCTTTTAGAATGCCCGAAGATCATAAATATGAGGAAACAGAAGGAGACACATATGTTTCTAAGTGATCATTTATTTGATCCAGCACTGCTTGGGAACATCATGTTCAAATTCCTTCCCAGTATGTTCCCCAAATTCACCCTGCATATAGAAAAGACAGCCTTTGTTTTTGATGCTTTGCTGAAGTGATACAAAGGATTTCAGCCTATGCAAGAACCCAGTCCTTCACAGCTTGATGAACTCCAAGAAATGCGTGAGAAATGACTGGTGTAACATGACTACTGGAGACTAAATTGAGTTTTCTGGCACTTCAGGTAGATTTAAAATGGAATGCAATTGATATAGAATTAGCATAATTTTAAAAATAACCTCACCATACTATTTTTATCCCCTTTCAGAATAGCACTGTGTATAAGTAATTAACTCCTGTCAAAAAAGATCATGTTTGCTCTAATGCAGATGATCAGCAAACAGTGTTGGGCAAACTATAGCCTACTGTAAATTTTAAAGGAACTTTAAAGTACTTCGTAGCAGTGCATTTCTTTCACTGTGTAATAAACTGGTCTTTAGAAGGAGTTCTTATTTGACTGCTAGTTTTTGTCCTTTCTGTTAAACATTTAATTTTTGTGGAAATATGGATTGTGAAATTAAGCTAGAATTGTTACACGTGGAGAGATTAGTTTTTTGCTTTGTATTCTGTTTATGCTAAAGTTGGTTTAGGGTCATCATTCAAGATTCCTGCATTTTTGAGAGCCTCGTGATTTTCTGAAATGCTTTTAGCCATTCTTTCAAATTCAATCCAGTCCTGTAGACATTTCAGGGCGGGGCAGGGTGTCAGTGTGCAGATTACCAGGGCATCCCTCTGTCAGCTCATTATGAACTCCAAGAAAAAGACGATTTTGTTTTGGTACTCTGTTTCTAAATCAGTGTGCGTGTTTTCACTTTGTTTGGAGTTGTATATGGTTTCATTCTCATCTTGGTGACACAAGCTGGGATAACGGTGTACAGTTTTAGCAGTAGTTCTGTGGTTTTGACCTGGAGGCCCTTAAGGGTTTTTTGTGTTGTTTGGGGTTTTTTTTACCTTTGAGTCTCTTTCTCTAACTACAGACAATTCACTTGACTTTCCCAACAGGTCTATATATGCAGTAACCATGTTCAGGCTCGCCATCAAGTTATTGAGCTTGCCCGTCAACTCGGTTTTATTCCTATTGATTTGGGGGCACTGTCATCTTCAAGGGAGATTGAAAATTTACCTCTGCGACTGTTCACACTGTGGAAAGGGCCTGTAGTGATTGCCATTAGCCTGGCAACGTTTTTCTTCATCTATTCCTTCGTCAGAGATGTAATCCATCCATACGTGAGAAATCAGCAGAGTGATTTTTACAAGATCCCCATAGAGATCGTGAACAAGACGCTACCGATTGTTGCTATCACTTTACTTTCTCTAGTGTATTTATCAGGACTTATTGCAGCTGCTTATCAGCTTTACTATGGTACTAAGTATAGGCGATTTCCACCTTGGCTGGACAACTGGCTCCAGTGTCGAAAGCAGCTTGGACTGCTCAGTTTTTTCTTTGCAACAGTGCATGTGGCATACAGCCTCTGCTTACCTATGAGGAGATCGGAGCGATACTTGTTCCTCAATATGGCGTATCAGCAGGTAAGCCAATCTTTAGTTCAGTAAGCCAAAAATGCCTTGGCTGTACACATATGGCTCCTGAATACAATATATATGTTTTCTTAATCTGTTCCGCTGTTTTCAGCAGAGAATGTTATGGGTTATCTTATGCATAGCTAACGCTGAATAAGAAGGGAGACTAAAAGAAACATCCGTGCATTGTGCTCACCTCATGGGTCAAGCTGCAGTCAAGTTTGTGTGGCAGGGGAAATCAAGGATGTGTCCTACTTAAATCCCTGATAGTAATATACACAAGGAGAATGTAGGATAGACAGGTTAAGAGTAACAGCAGGAAACTTCTGAGGTATGTTCCTCTCTATGTATACTTAACATATGGGGGAGGTATGTATATCATAAGTGTGTTTACACCTGTGAAAAGTATAAGTGTAGGTATTGTGATAACACTTACAGATACACCTATGTTTATAAAATGAAAATGCTGCTACTTTGTAACATTTTGGACCAGTGGTAAAAATATTTTATTCATTAAAAATTCTGTGAACATCATCTATTCCGGGCAATAGAGACTGACTCACATTTCCCAGGAGCAATTGGTCTTGCATAACCCTGAAACAATCTCTGACAAATCTGTCATCCTTTAGAAGAGGGTCTGATGCTCCTGTCTGTCAGTGAGGTAGCTTATTGTCACCTTTTAAAGTGGTAGAAACGCAGCATTGCCAGAAGAGCAGCATTGCCATTCAGCACCTAAAACCTGCAGGAAAGAGAAATGTGACAGAACAGAAAGAACAGCAGACTAAGGAAATCAAATCAAATTAAACAAATTCACGGGGATTGGGTCCACAAATTCTAAAAGGACTAGCATGAAAAATTGAACTTAAGAGAAAGGCAAGAAGAACAAAACTATAAAAGACAGCAAGAAACTGTCAGTGTTCACACTTAGTAAAGGATCCACTGATACTTTTACTAAGAAATTACCATGGTTTTAATAATATTGTAAAAATCTCACTTGCTAATATTCTTAGTGAACCTCTTTCAAGACATGCAATATCACAGTAGTTCACCTGAAAGTGGAAAAATAATTGAATATCCACACCTCTTGATTGTTAAGGACCTGAGTTGTTTCTTTTTTCTGGTAAAGCTCCCCGACAAGAACAATCTTGGATGTATCTGATGTCAGCAGTGTAAGAGGCAAAATAACTTGGACTCAGCATAGAGAGCTGAAGGAAAACCAGGGAATGATGCTGAACTATTTCTGAATGTAACAAACTAAAATCGCAGGTTTACCCAATTTATGTTATAAAATTTAAGTTTCCAGAGTCTGAAGAACACAGCTACTTTCTACAGTATATAGGAATGAACAGTGTTACGTAATTGTTATAAATAGTATATAATGTTACATTTGCTTTTAACAATTCATCTAAGTTTCTATGTTTAACATATTTTTAATCTAACAAGAGCCAATACCAGTAGTAAAGAAATAGTTATTTTTCTCCAAGACATGAAGAAACCTCTGAAATACTTGACCCCATTTTATAGTTGTCCTGTGACTGCAGACTTTAGTCGGCAAAATCACTTCTGTTGATATTTTTAATATTCTGTACAATAAAGTGCTTCTTTATGCTCTAATATGTTCTTTCATCAGGTTCATGCAAATGTGGAAAATTCTTGGAACGAGGAAGAAGTGTGGCGAATTGAAATGTATGTTTCCTTTGGAATAATGAGTCTTGGATTGCTTTCTTTGCTGGCAGTAACTTCCATCCCTTCAGTAAACAGTGCCTTAAACTGGAGGGAGTTCAGTTTTATTCAGGTGTGTTACTTTTTAAATAAGGGGGTTTTGTAGAAATAAGAATTCCTTAATGATGATCATGATCACAAACAAAAGTGCTTTGCAACATGATGAGAGCTTTTTTTTCCCTTTCTCTGGTAAGTTAGTAAAAACAACATATCCTTACTCGGCAGATCTATTACCATGAAGGCACATTAAGCATTTCATGAGTGTTAGAACAGGAATTTGTATTTTACACTTCTTGGTCTTAAATAACCAACACAGCTAAGACCAAATGAGCACTAATCTATTCCTTTTCCATTGTTAGAATTTCTTGCTAAATTCAAATTAGATAAATTTGGACAAACTCGCAAAAGTCAGTGATACTGATGAGAGACACTACTGTTTGTAGATGCACACAATTGTTAAAATTGAAGACTTAATTTGTCCTGCAGGATTTTTATTGCACAGCCCTCTGGCAGCCATGGTCGTTGATTCAGTTTTGCTTCCCCTCCACTGTGTGCGAATTAATACAGCTCTCAACTGTGTTATTCCCATTAGCTGAAAATACCCATTAGTAAAATATGCAGCTTTGTTTATTAAAAGCAGAGGCTTTTCCAAGTCCTGGCATGTCTTCTGCTGCCCTCCTGCCTCAGATAAGTATCTACCACAGGCAGACCTCACTGACATAAAATACTGAGAAATACAGGCTTTAATAAACAGCTTAATGTTTCCTTCCAAACAAAATTGCCATTAGTTGTAGGTAGCAGTCAGCAATGACAATTTTTATTAGGAGTTCATCTTGTGATAAATTTCCTAAGTGTGTACATGCAGTTCTGGGTTTTGTTATGTCTTGTTTTGTTCTCTGACTTTGAATTCAGTACTCTCATCTTTACTCAGTCTTTTCTGATTAACGGTTTTTCAACATAGCTATTGTAATGATACTGCCTAATTCTTAGTCCTGTTACTGTTTACAAATTCTTACCTTCAGAACTCAGGCACTGACTGTACCGTTCAGAGCTTGAGTTGCGCTTTATAATTTTCAGACGTTTTAAAGGGAGTGATGGGGAAAACTTCTTTGGCTGTAGTTGTCAGAGGTCTTCTGTCTGTAAAATAGTATCTTCCCTTCCCCTAGGGTTTCCATTGGTGGAACACTCCAGGTTGACCTACAAAAAGTTTGCTGAAAAATTTTTCAAATTCAGTTTACCCTGACAGAACTGTTTATTCTCGCTCATGGTTTTGAGCCTTCAGAGGGAGTAAAGACCCATTTTGTATTGCTACAACATCCCTGCCATCCAGAGTTCTCTGTGTGGGGACAATAGTACTGCTGTTGGGTGATGTAAAATATTAGTGCAAAAGGGAAAAATATGTATTCACCCATGAGTGAGGTGATGCCTTTATCCAGTCATGACTTCCAGCCACAAACCCAGCATTTGTGTCTTATTTTTCCTTACTCAAATTTCCAAATTTTCAGGCTTGTGTGACTGAGTCAAAACCCACACAATAATCACATAATGATGTGTCTACAAGGGCATTTTCCATTGTGTCATCATATTTATTGCACTTATTTCCACTGTAAATAAAGTCAAAATAGTTCTGAATTTAAATAATTATGAACTGTAATGAATCATCTGTCAGTATTTTGAGGAATTTGATTGGGGACAAGTTGCTCTGGAGGTATGTTACAGTTGATACTGCATTACATGCTAAAGAGAACTGGTATTGGTAATTAATTATGATAATTTGCAATTTTTAGTCACAAAAAGTACTGAACTACTAAAAGTTTCTTGAAGTTAATGATCATTAAAGGTACTTTGTCATTAATTACTTCTTCGGATGTAAATTGTTCTTCATTTAGTTACTTGTCCTTCAAAAAAGTCCTCTTGCTGTCTTCAATCAGAAAACAGATTTTCAGTGATCCCTCACTAAAGTAAGAGGAGTCTGCATTTCTGCACAAGCTTCATTGTGCCCCGTATGCAAGTAGTACAGATAAAACATCATAATACTTACTGTCTTTTTTATTTTTTTCCTACTGAAGTGCAATATGAAGTGAATTTGAACTTAATTTTCTCAATCTTCTCTTAAGTCAGGGGGACAAACAGTGGAACTATTAGCCCATCATCTCAGTGCTGCTTCTTTTTAACTGGGAAAAGCAGTATGTCTCTAGCTTTCACCCTGAATCTTGGATGATTGGCCACAATAATTGCTGAACTTGTTTTGCATCTGATAGATGAAGAATCAGTCAGTCAGCGCACTCAGACAGTTTCTCACCTCAGCACTTCCCACTGAGAACAATACACCATTGCGTGCTCATCTTAGTTAATACAGTTACATCAAAATAAGGGTCTCGTCTCCTCTGAAGAGTTTTATCACTAAAACACACTCAGTCTTGAGTCCTACTGGGAATATCTTGAGTTTAGGATTAAAAAATTATTAACATATACAGTATAAACTATTTTCTAGGCTTGTTCCAGTAGTACAAATCCTGAGCAGCATCTCCCTTACCTACAATGGTTCAAACAGACCTCTACCACAGTCTTCCTAATACTGTAAATAAATCTCAGTTTTGGTAATCACTGTGCAGAAATCACTGCTGACTTTGATATCCCCAGTTATTTTGGAGATGCCTCCATCTTACCTAGCCTGGTTTCACAACACTGGTGTCAGCAGCCCCAGAAATTCCAGCCTGCTTGATCAAGGGAAAAGGACTTTGAGAAGAGAAGCAGTGCAGGCTCCACTCATTCCCTTATGTCTTCCTGGTAACATTTTAGGGATTTTTCCCCTGCATCTTTCCACTTCTCTAACACTTTTTTTTCACCCCAAACAATCAGTGACCTTGGCTAGGAATCTCCCACATTGGCTAAACAACTGACTTTGATCAGGAAGGAAAAGAAACAAAACAGGGAAGACTTAGAGAAAAACTAAAAGACTGGGAAGTCTGTAGGAAATGTGCTAATCTATTACTCAGTTTCCAGGAAACGGTATTATGGAAGATAAGGAAGCAAAGCAACCAAAGATGTTCTTCCCCTTTTCCCAGCAGCCGTCCTAGAGCCTAGGCAGAGGGTTCCCAGGACTTACTTAAGACTGTTAGTGCTACTCACTCACCAATGTGAATTTACCAGTGAAGGAAAAGTATCCCTTCTTGCTGCTTTCAAAAGTCCTCTGCAATTAAAGAAGTTAGCATCCTGTGCCTCTCCTGGCCTCCCTGTGCTAACATCAGTGTAAGTGATCTTCCAGCTCCCACAGACACATTCATCCTTTCTTTTTGTGTCTTAAAAAGCCAGGAAAGGAAGACAGAAATGCAATATGTATATTCCATCTGACACACAACTACATTTCAGGAAATCTGTTGTCTTTAATCCCTGTATTCCCTCCTCCACATTGTCCAGTTATAAACTTGTGCAGAAGAGAATAACCTTGCATACCTGAATGACAGCACCTCTCTCGTCTTTCCAGTATTGAAACAGATTGCTTTCCAGCAATAACTCCCACAGCACAATCATCATTTATTTCTCAATAATTGAAAATCTTTCACGTTAGCATCCATAGAGGTTGTCAATGTTGGAATATGGCTTTCTGACACTGCCGCTGGCCAAGATTTGTAGTATGATCCAGTGCTACCAACTGATTTTTATTTTTCTTTAATTTATTTTATATTTATTCAGCTGCCCAGCAGTGCCTTTTCCTGCAGTAGCTGATGTCTCTTTGTCCAAGTCTGCTTCGCCAGTTCTGAGTTTCCTCATTTTACTACTGTACAGTCATTGCTGTAGTCTTTGAACATTTGCAGATACATAAAAATCAAGTCTTTATAACAAACACAGGAGTTTTTTACTGACACAGCCTCCTGCAGTGGGGTTTTACTTATGTAGCAAAGGCAGCAAGTCTTGCTTGTACTTCTTGGAAAAGTCATTGCCAGTAGCTGCAAGCTGGGACAAATGCTTTTAATGGAACTTCCTAGTGCAGATCTGCCCTGACTAAACAAACCAAAGACTGTAGAATGCTAAGTTGTGTGGAGGACATCCTCTTTCTAGCTAAGCAATGTTATTAGTGTCAAAAGTACAGCACAGAAATAGAGCAGTTAAGGGCCTGGTAGAAGAAAATACCATCAGTAGCTGATGGAAGCTCCTATAGGAGTGTCTTTGTTGTCAGATTTCTAGATGAGTGGTTGAAATGGTCCAGTACATACTAGCACATGCCTTACCAACACTTTAAAGAAGCATGTGGCAACTTTCCACAGGGCAAAAAAAAGAACTTAATAGAGGTGCATCATATGTTTTTCTTGTCCTTGTGCTGTTAGTTCAAAATATACTGATAAATGTACTGATGTACTTATTAGCTTCCATTGACCATTAGATACAAAGACCTATATAGATGTCTCAAAACTGTAGTTTTCAGATGGAATTTAAACAAGCATTACAAATTTTTTTGAAAGATTTCAGAAGAGTCTTTATAACATTCCCTCCTGTTTCTTTTCCAAGAATTGTTATAGTTCTTACCAGTAAGCCTGGTGAAGAAATGAGGGATATGATTCACTTGTGCCCTTATCCCTGCTGGCAGTGATAGAACGGCAATGAATTCAGGACAGTCATACCAGCAAAAATCTGCAATAACAAAAAACATCAAGTTTGATAGCATTGTTTGCTGTCCAGATTTCTTACCAGAACTTCCGTTCAGATATTGCATATGCCGTTTTCATATCCACAAGTGGTTGTCTGATTGTTCTGTTTCTTATGAAGTATTTTGGGAGTAAATTGTTCTTTTTAAAAAAAGGGTGCAGCATATCTAAAACATGCCAACATGGCTCTGAAATCATTGGCAAAAAACTGCATAAACATTGGCAAGTTAAAAAAACATGGTACCAATCTCTAGAAATTAACAAAAGTATTTTCCTTTTTATATCATTATATCTGTGAATCCTTGCAAATGCTGTTAGCTCAGACATTCTTCCTTCCCTGGAAACTGGTTAATCCTGAAGTAGATAGAATTAATTCTTTCACTATTATAGACCCTTAGGCTGCATTTTTGTTTGCCTCTCTGATTACTGGAATTAAACCAAACCTTGCTAGCCAGTTACCTTTCTTAATATCCATTCTCTGTTTTGATGATTTTCTACAAATGTTTCGCAACCACATTAGTCATTACATCAGTTTTAGCCAAAAAGAGTTTTTCTTCATTTGATCACCATCAGAATTCAAAGCATAGTAGTCTTTTTTTTGCCATGATTAATACATTTAACTCAAGTCTGCAGAGCAATACAACTACAGGGCTCTTAAAAGGGCAGAAATGGTGAATGACCTCTATTAGCACTACTTTCTGTGGCATACGTGGTAAGAGGTCCTCTGCAGGGTGCTGTGGGAACCTTCTACTTCACGTTTCATCTGGCACTACTCGTTTATGATAAACTGCATCGTTGCCTTGTGCCATTATGCCCAAGTCTTGCAGTCCAGATATTCCCATTAACCAGTAGGCAACAGCTGATGGAGAACGGTAAGGGATGGTCAGAGAAGTGGATGTAGGTCATTATGAGGAAGAAGCAAACTGCACCTCTCAGGCTGATAAAAATCGGCAGTGTTAGGCTCAGATCTCTGCCAGCAGAATTGCATTGTTCCACAGTCATTAATCTTGGAATTGATCTACTCTCATAGTTAAGACACAGGGAACTTAATTTCCAATCACAACTTACATTGTTCTAGTAACTTCACTGGGATTGTTCCTTACTCACATACATATCCTGAAGTTGACTTCCATTACTCAGAATTTGGGCAAATATCATCTTCATTTCAGCTTTGACTAAGGCCTATAGATGATAGCAGAGATATGTTGTAAATCAGTGTTGAGTTCAGGCCATAGTTTTCAGAACATGTGAACTTAAAACCCTGTATCACTAATTTAAAACGGTGTATAGGTAAGAGATCTTAACATGGTGTCTAATAGAAATGTTAAAATAATGGGTTAGAGTTGTCGGATGAAGGACCAAGTACTATTATCTCTTCTTTTTTCCCTGTTTCCTCTTTTTTTCAGTCTACACTTGGATACGTTGCTCTGCTCATAAGTACTTTCCATGTACTGATTTATGGATGGAAAAGAGCTTTTGAAGAAGAGTATTACAGATTTTATACACCACCCAATTTTGTTCTTGCCCTTGTTCTGCCTTCCATTGTAATTCTAGGTAAGATCGTTTTACTTTTGCCATGTGTAAGTAGGAAACTGAGGAGAATTCGAAGAGGATGGGAGAAAAGCCATGTTATAGAAGAAGCAAGTGGGTCTGTTCCACATCTCTCCCCAGAAAGGATAACTGTGATGTGATGATAGACTAATATTTGTCAGCACTGTTGTAGATGTTTGGGTGGGTTGTTTTTTTTGTCATAGACTTGTATTTTTAGGAGTTTAGTTAGAGTATGAGTAAAGTCACTGTGGACTTGCTTGGCATGTACAAGCTCTCAACCAAACTATGATAAATTTATAACTAGAAGACTACTACTTCAGAAAACTATGAAAATGTTTTTGTTTTGAATTACAGAGGGCAGATGATTATGAAATCAGAATTTTTTAATGCTCCTTTGCACAGTTATATCACATCAATATTTTATTATAACCATGCTTTCCAGATATTTCTTTGACTTAGAGCATATGTGTCAGAGTGCTATTTATTAATACCACATTTTCTGAGCAGTGTTTCTTTTATTAAAACCACACTTCTGGGCTAGTGAGTTCAGAATATGGACTAATAGAGTTAATAATTTAGGAAATAATCAGGTTTTGACACAAATTAATTTGTAATGATGTATTGCACATGTACAGTATATTTATTTGTGTGGGGTTTTACACCATTCCATGATTTCAATATGCAAAACCAGTTTCAGTTATGGTGTAATTGTACCTCTTGTAAGCAAATGGTATTGTACTAATGGGATCTTTTTTTTTCAAAGTATCACATCGGATTTTAGACCTTTGGCATCTCTTTATTTCCATACATCATATAATGAAAATTCAAAACAGTGTTACACAAGTATAGAAAGACTTGCAGATATGTGTGCAAGCAACTAGTTTTTGATTTTAGAATGATTTCAAAATATCAGGAAATACTTTAAAAAAAAAGGTGAGAAATCTGCAACAATAAAAACCCATTTTTACTGTGAAACTTCCAATACGTTGGTACAACAGGGAAACATCACAATACTCATGTTCTACATGTTTCTACACTGGAGTTTCAGTTATTATATATGAATTTCCCAGAGTCTGACTTAAATTCTTAGTATCTTTTGTGCAAATCCAATCTTCTATTTTTATATAAAAGTCTTACTTTTACAAGTGTCTCTGGAATATGCCTGAATTTTTGAGAAACAAAATTATTATTCTTATACTTAAAAGTGAATTTATCTCTAAAACTCAACATTTGCATTTCCTGTGGGATTCAAAAGAACATTCACAATTATTTATTACTACTGCTTTGTCAGGTTCTACTCTAACAAAATAGCCAAACTCAACTCATACCTTCAGGCTACGCCTGCTTAATTAGCAAAACCTTTATTTCAATGAATCAAAATGTGTAATTTTCTTTACTTGTATGAAATTATATTTTTCTTATCTATATATATATATGGACTGTTAGGATCTCTGACTTTCTTAGCTGAACCTTCACTTATTATTTACTACTTTGCAAGAATTTGTCATCGATACATCAGAAATATACAGTACTTAAGCCTGAATTTATCCTTAAACATCACTGGTCCTGTAAATCTCATTATCTCTGTTTGTAATCAAACCAAGAGCTCCACAGAACAAGAATCTTGAATCAAACTCTGCCCCCAGTTACACCAACCCAGATCTAAAGAGTTCATGTTAGTTGTTCTTAATTTCATTTCAGATTTTAAAAAATCTACAACAATTCTATTTTTATTGTAGTATCCCTGTTCCCCAAACTTATTCATCAAGCCTGTGTATATTCTGGGTTTGTTGCAAATCAAGAGACAATTTAACTTGCTTTCATTTTAAGCATGTTCAAATCTAGACATGAAAAATATTTGCATGATTTTTTCCAGAATTAAAGCATTTTTAATATGTCTTTTAAAATGTTTTGTATCATGAGAGATGAGAGGTCAGTGAATTCTTTTTGAAAATGGGAGGTTTGTGAAAACATTTTTTAAAAATACCCTATATTTCATGCATGTCAACAGAAATTTCGGAAGTTTTTTTCAGTTCACAAATTTTCAACTTCAAATAGTTGGAAAACTCAATTTTATTCTCCTTTTTAATCTGAGGGGAAGCAATTGGAAAGAGAAAACTCTTTATTTCAGCTATTTTTAAAAACTAAACAGTAATAACAGCTATAATTGGTCAGACTAAGGTCTTTGAGACTTGTTTCCGAGAGCTGACAAGTGACAGACGCTTCCAAAAAGAGGGCATGTGTCCAGTGATTATTCTTCTGACAGAACCTCTCAGCCTCTTGGAAATCAATAATTTAGGACTTAAATAAGACAGGTGCTGCCTCTGGACTATTGTATCTAACAGCTACTTCCCCCAAAAATGTATCCAACTTTTCTAGAAATTTGAAACTTTCTCAGTTTTCTACAGGAAAAGAAAGGAAAAGACAGAAGAGAAAAAAAAGTTTAATACATCCATCAAATTCATTTAAAAAGTTTGCATTCTTTTTTCCAAAACCAAATCAGTTTCAAGGTACTAATATTGTCCCTCCTCCACTATGCAGCTATTTCATTGATACTTGTGTTGATACACAAGCACAATGCTATTTTATTAAACATTCTAAACATTAAGTGAAAAACCTGCCATTGTTGAAGATAGACAGGAACCTAAACTAGTATGAATGAGGTTTTCACATAAAAATGAGGAACGAGTGACAATTACAACCGCTAACTTACTTTGCCTGACTGTTAATACATTCCAATACAGAAAGCTGTATATTTCTTGAAAGGCTGGCAGAATTATATGAAATGGAATTTCCTGGCCTGTTTCCTATTCCATTATTGCAGAGAGAAACCACACAAAGTTTAGGCATTTGTGCTTCAATTCTTTAAATAAAATTAATTTTAAAACTCTCACAATACACAAAGTCTTGGAGAATTTTAATGGGATAAATACCATGCTACATTCTACCCCAGTCCTGTGTACAAAACCTGATTAAAATCACTAGAATGGCATGGTATAACTGAGAGCAGAATTTCATACCTCTGAACAAATTTAGGGCAGAAACCATTACTGCCGACAATCTGATGACATTTCAAAATTGACTATGCCTCTGTTATTTTATAGTAATTCTACACGTTCCCTACAATTATCTAATTCGTTTGATGCAATAGCAATAATGTTGCAGAACTAAGATACTGTACTAATTGAAAATTGCTGTCAAAGTCCATATATATTGTATTGTAATGCAACCACTGACAGTGTATACAGAAATGTATTGGCCCTCTTTCCTATGCAAAAAGTTACTTCATCATTAAATTTCTTCAAGAATGTTTAAACTGTTAAATTTTGAACTGCCAAAGGTGTCTGAAGAAAATAATGATGTGTTGTTCCTTTTTTCGAACTGTGTGTAGAAAATTAAAAATGTGTTTTGATTTTATAAGTTACTGGAAAGATTGAAATATTGAAGTATGAATAAATAAGATGATATTTTTAGATCAAATATATGAAGACATTTTTTGAAATATTTGTGCTACAAAATGACATGGTTTCCCGTTAGGTCAGCTATTTTACTCCTAACTGGAATAACAAATTGACTTGTGATTTAATATTTTTTATTAGTGTTCTTCAAGGACCAATTCACTCTAACAAGACACTTAAGTCTGAAAGAAAAATTACACTCATGCATTTACTACACATTATGTATCATATCATGCATATGTTTAGTCACATAAGGAATCTTTATTCCTGTGATCAAACACATTGATTTCTATAGAAGAACTCACATTAGGACTTCTCATCAGAAAAAGACCAGAGGCTAAAAGTTTAGTTTCAGTTGCCTAGATATAAACAAGTAAATTCATTTAGATGTCTTAGTTACTTAGGAGAATAAATACATATTTTGAGGAATAGCCTGCTATAAAAATATTTTTCTGTAACTTTGTATAAATTGCTTACTGCCTAATGAAAAATGAATAATGAAATAAACCTCATTTCTCTTCATTACTGTTCAGTAAAAAAAACAGTGCTTCAGAACTGTACACATCATATTAGAAAATGGAGACCTCTATGTACTTAGCAACAGGTTATTTGTTTTCTATGGATATTAAGGTATTCTTTCTTAACATTGTCTAAAATACAGTTCTGTTACAGGTTCCATGTGTCTCAATTTTATCTTAAAATTCTATTAACTGTGGCAACTATGTGCAAGCTAATTAAGTATCCATGTTCTTGAATTACTTAGAGATTAATTATTTTGTAATTGTTTTGCAAGTTCTTTGCATATCTAGCTTGTGGTGATGGTTTCTGTGAATTGGTCCCACGTTTAACTTTCTGTTCCAACATTGTGCTTTATATGATGTGCCAACATGAGAAAGTACATTTATATTTTTATTTGGCATTAATTGCCTATAAAATACTGTGTCTCTGTGTGTGTGTTTATATGTTATTAGCTATACATGCTGCCCAACTAGGGCTAAGGGAAATTTTTAATTAATACAAGGCAATGAGTTCCCAAGTGGCTATAAATTTCACAGGTATGAATATCATTAAGAAACAGCTTTCTGAACGCTTTCTGAATGTCAGGAAACAGCTTTTCCTTTGAATTGGAAGATTTCCTCTGAAAGATTTATCAGGGGCATAAAAATTAGATAGATTGAGTTTTTCAGTATAGTATTTCCATATATGCAGTGGTAATAGATGCATATGCATAGTTTCTTTCAGACAACGCATCTCCTAATACACAAGTTTTTGATGTCTTGGCTGTTCATCCAGTAGTATTTTCTATCAATGTAATGAGTAATGTTGCAGTACAGATATTGTATCAGTATATGATACTGCTTGAATTAATTAGATTACAGCCTTTAAAATAAGTGTCACGTTGAACTGACTTGAACAATGATCTCTATCATTATATATCGTTTCTCATGCCTTGCTGAGAGCGTAGTATGTCTCCCATGTGCAATATTCTCTTTGTAGTTGTGTTTGTCAGTTTGTGCTGTTTCTCTGAACAGGGCTATTATAAATTATTAGTAATGCTTTTATCTATTTTTCCATAGACTGTGTTTTACACAAAAATCAATAAAAAGTCAGTGTCAGGTATTTGGCTTTTTCTTCTGTGCTTATGCGTAATAAATTTTAGCTTGCTTTTCTTTGTAATACATGTGTGCTCTGATCAACATTTTCTCTGAGAAGAAGAACTTGAATGTGAGTTCATAAAAAAAATTTCTAAAGGGCAATTTGTTTCTTTTGCAATGTCTGGGTAACAGGTATTTCACACAGACACACTGGAAAGCTACATCCCATATCCTACTGTAAGGTATTCTCTGTGTTTTCAGAACACAGAGTGAACACTACAGTACTATGAGCATATATTCAGTCCACTTTTCATTCAACAAACAAAAAAGTCTGGCAAAAGTGAGACTGCTAGGCTCAAGTAAGTTTGCCAGGTAGAGACACTCATCTTGTTGGGGGGGGGGGGGAAGCATTACTTGTGTAAATGAGAAAAACAGGTGAACCACTTTGCAATCCTTCATTTGGAAATAAATAACTTTTTTCCAAAGAGGCCAACATAAGAGGAAAGAGGAAAAGAATACATGAGAGGTGAAATCCTGCTTAACTAGAGGTCAGCAGCATAAACTCTTCGCAGTTCAGAGAAGTCAAGATGCATGAGTCAGTGAAGCTGGCAGGATTCGCATTGCTTTCACATTAAGTCACATAGCCTTCCCAGATTCCCAAATGGAATTTAGGTATTTTTAAAATTCAGAATATTTCACATCTATTTGTGCTATGCCTGATGTAACAGTAATGTTTTGGTCCTTGAAGTCTGTCTGTCTTAGATTTTTAAAAATCTCACCCTGTTTCCGTATATCACAGTACTCGTTTTACTGTGTTGATACTATGCTGGCAGCTGGGGCCCCAAACTTAGACCTGTGTCCAGCTGTACCTTGTACTATACAAAAGTCTTAAGTTCTGTCTACTGTGACTTACTGCATTTCCTTACAATAATAGAGATCAGCATGAAAGTCCCCCTCAAATCCATACCACCCAATGGCCCGAACACTCTTATTTTAATAGTATGGGCAGGTAAATACAGATGATGGAAGCTCTGTGACTTTACAGGTTTAAGGTTGAATTTACTGCCAGCTGCTTCACAGGTCTTTTTTCTGTGGATATCAAACACAGAAGCTCTGGCAGGACAGTTCTGCACTTCCCTGTTCCTATGCTCCCCCTTCTTTTTCCCCTTCCTACTGACCAAAAAAAGAAAGGACAATGAAAATGAAGACACGGAGTCAACAGACTGATTCTTAGAAGGCTCTGATTTCTGTACTCTAAAGAGCTCGGTGTCATTTGGTAAACAGCGCAGGTGGCTTTGGAAAAAGTCTCCAGGTTCAATACAGCCAAGGAAAGGACATGACTTGTCTGGGGCTGAAGACCCCCACTGCAGCACATGAAAGGTGTATCCTGTACTGAATAATAGTTATTCAGAGGCTTGCACCTAATTTGTAAGACAGCAAATACGGAGTGGTAGACGAAATGATTCACTCAGCAAAGTCAACAGGAGATTAATGGCAGACATAGATACGGGACCTTGATCTTCCAACGCACAGCTATCCCCTACGCGTTTGACCACAGTCCTGTTGTTTCATGAAATGTAACATTACCTCAAGAATAGAGTTTGCTGAAATGTCTTCACACCAAAAGAGTTTGCCCTCAGTCAAAACAGAAATCCTCTCTACATCAAGTCTGCTTTTTAAACATATTTCTTAGGATTTTTTAAGATTTAACATTTAATACGTGTGAATTAATACTCTCGGAAGGTATGATAGCCTTGATATCTCGAATGTTATTTGTTACCAATGGAAGAGGTAAATGTGATAAAAATACAGTATAAGCCTGTTTGGGGCAGAAAACTGTTAAGTAAATATTTTCACAGCTGATTGCAGGTTTTTGAGGATGGACACTTGCCATTTGCCAAGGGCAGCAGATTCCCTGTAGTCAAACTTGCACAGTGTAGCTTTCATCCCAGTTTTTAAAAGCTTCATTTATGAAGAACCTACACAGTGAACAAATGGAGCTTTGCAATACGATCTTTGGAACAGTCAGCCAACAAATGGCATGTGACCTAAGCTTATAATTTACAGACTAAGTTGCCCAATTTAGGTATGTTCTCTATACATTTGCAATTCAAAACACGAGCAACAGAACTTTAAACCACTTAAGCCACAATTAAATTAAATTTTAGTGGGTTTTTTTTTTCCACAAGCTTAAAAACTTTGAATATCTACAACTTCAGTAAGTATCTGGGCACCAGGCAAAAAGATCTGTGATCCAGTTTGTTTAGTGCTGCTCGCAGACCTGTAAGCACTGTGATTACAATTCATTCCAAATACTTAACAAAAAGGCTTGTTCCATCCAGTGTAGGCCCAGATACAAGACAGCCACTGAGAATCTTCACAGAAACAAATGTTTAAGGAGAACATGGAAGGGCTAGTTAAAATGGTTAGAGGAACGGAGAGATGTGTGTACGTGAGTGGATGAAAAGCATCAAACACTGGGCTGGCAGCTGCATCGTCGCATTAGGTGGATGCACTATAATGTCCTACAGGTCCTGCCACTGTATGACCTGTGTGCCTCTGAACGCCACTCGGGATGGTATGGAGGTCAAAGTGGTCATTGTGTTTTTCAAATTAGAGTCCCATTCCACTAGAGCTAGGCTCTATTTTTGCTATCATTTTGGAGTTGTATACAGGATGAACTTCTACAAAATGCAGAGTGTGGATGAGTACGTGCGGTACTGTGTATTTTCCCTTTGATGGAAGAACTGTATAGCGTGTGTGAGTACTAAACATGATACACATCTTGCTTATTTCTGAAGAAGGCAGGTGTGAAATGGGAGGGGTGTAGCATGCAAGCTGGGGAGAATTAAAGTATGAACTGTGCTGGTTATAGCTGGAGCCATAAAGGTTTCTTTCTTGTTTCAGTTATCAATCACTTCTTTTCCTATAAAAGCTGTCTGGAAACTCAAACAGCTATCTCAGCATTTAATAAATTTATTCATGTATTCAAATATGTATTTGGAACCACAGGAGTTAAAAATTACATTAATGAAAGCTGAGGTTGGTATCAACAGTGCCTGCAGTCAAAAACCTAGGATACGTGCATATCCAAAGTTGCATCTGCACAACTTGTCCAAAGCGTATCCCAACCCTGCGGCGGGCAGCCGAGGCGAGCGGCCTGCGACCACGCCATGAGGTGTCTGTCACCTTCTGCTGCAGCCACCTCTGGGTACCCCACTCTCCTCCTCCAGGCTAAGCCCAGAAAGGGCCGGGTGCTCCCGGGCAGTGTGGCGTTGGCGGGCTCAGCCACGCTCCCGTCCTGTCCCGCAGAGCGCATTTCAGAATGGGACCCCACGCCCCTCGGGTGTGTAGGTATCCCCACAGCAGCGGCTGTGCTGGCAGATGCCATAACAAACCTCGGGATGAAAACTGAGCAAGGAGAAGAGAAAATACCCAAATCCCCTCGTGCTTTGTCCCTGCCTTTATTGCTTTCCAGGCATTAGGCACCCGTTTGGTGTCAGCCGATGCAGAGCCGAGACTCCGGCCGCCTCTCCCCAGGCCAGGCTGCCCCAGGCAGGGCTGTCCCGCCGACGCCGGGGTTTGCCATTGGGGTCTCTCACCCTGGAATTGTTCATCCTCAGAAGTTACGGACCGACCAGCCCCTCTCCCGGCTGCCCACCAGGCGGGAGAAGCCCGGGCCCCGCACTGCACCCCCGCGGGCGGGGAGACCATTTTCTGGCTGCGGGAGTGTGTCACAACGGGCCATGCAACGGCAGGGCGGAGGAGGGCGTCACCCGCCGGCGCCGCGGCGGGGCTGCGGCCATGTAGCCCCTGCGGGAGGGGCAGGGCCGGGGCCCGCAGGCCGCAGGGGGGACGCGGGGCGCAGCCCCACACCGCGCCGGTCCCGGCAGGCCGCGCGCTGCCCGCCGCCCCGCGCGCTGCCGGCGGGCGCTGCCCGGGCCCCGGCGCCGGGAGGTGGCGCCGCCCCGCTCCCATGGCAACGGCGCGAGGCCGCGCGGGTGCCGGCGGCGGCGGGGCCGGCCCCATGTCCTCCCTGGCGGCGCCCCCGGCGCCCCCCCGCCCCGCGACCCGATCCCCGACCCGCTCCCCGGCGCTGTCGCCGGCCCCCGGCCCCTCCCGCTGCGGCGGGGAGCGGCACAGGAACGCCTCGGACGCCGGCGCGGGCCTCGGCGCCGCCCAGGTGAGCTTCCCCCGCGGCCGGGAGGCGCCCACTCCCCCCCACCGCCGCCTGCAGCTGCCGCCGCCGCCGGCCCGGTGGCGCTGCCTGGGCCCGGCCGGGCCTGGCTGGGCTGGACTGGGCTTGGCTTGGCCGCTACCTCGGGCTGAGAACAAGCCCCGGTTTGTGCTCCACACAGCGTGGATTTACCCGACCGCGGGTAGATTCATGCTGGTTCAACGTGGCACTTTTACATTTTAAGGTTTAAGCACTTTTAAAACACAGTCAACAACAAAAAGTTAAAAAGTGTGACTTTTCCAGGATGCACAGTTAAGATCAGTGGATCTGAATCACGTCATCAAACTACTCGAAGTTTCAGACTCAGTAAGTAAGCCTGATACCTCGTGATTTCAGTTACACAGGTGGTAATGGGGCTTAGAAAAATGTTTTATACGATTAATTTAGTACCTGCCCTAAATAAACCAGGTGGCACTGGTGGCTGGGGCTGCAGAGCACAAGGCTGAAGTATTTGTTCTGGTATTCGAACGCTTCTTCTAAAGATGGTAGTTGTAATAGGGAATTATATCAATGATGGTTTTGTATTAAAAAAAATATATATAACCCAGTACATCCTCACGCAGGCACTTTTCCAGAAAAAAAGACAAAAGCATGTGCACTTAAAAGCTAGACATGCAAAATGGCTAGTTTATCTGGGAGTTTTAGAGTGCTGAAACCTATAGCTGAGAAACAGAAATACATACGGTTACTGAAAATATGTCGGGAATTTATGTAATTCCCAAGTTAACTGCTAACATTTTTCCGTGGAGGTGATTTTAAAGGAAGGAGAAATACACAAAGTTCAGTGTTGAGAAACAAGTATGACTACCTATCTACGCACGCAGGAGAGCGTGATCTCGTGGACTGGTTTTGGTTTCCACAAGAAGATCTGGCAGACTAAATTCACTAAGCCATCAGTTATTTTTGATCTAAAAACCTAATAATTTATATTCTTAAAACAAGATCTTGATTAAACAAACCACATTTTAAGTTAGTGCCCCACAGACAAGTAGTTCATGTCCTTTTTTTTTTCCCCATCTGACAGAGCTGATAGAATAAACCTAATGACTTGAGGAAAAATGTACTGGATGATATTGCTTACTGCTTGTCTAGAGAGTATAAGGTATATGATAAAATGCCCTTAGGATTCTGGGCTTGTAGATTCCTGAAACAACTTTCTGGCCTGCCTCAAATTGCAGTGCTCTTTCCCAGCGTGGAGGTGCTCAGAAGAGCTGGAATTAATGCTGCATATCACTGACTCACCCTGACATATCCTCACTTCAGTTGTTTTCAACTTTGAATTTGCAGACTGTTTCCTAGTGGTGGCAAAGCTCTACTCTAAGCCACTTAGATCTACATTTTTATACATTTATGGCTTGTGTGACATAGGTTTGGTTTTCTTATTTGTCTTTCACAGAATAAGAGAAAGAGCCCACACATTTGAACAAAAGATGTAAGTTTTAAAAAGCCTGTTCAGTTACAAGAGCGCAGACTCCGTACTTAGAAAGGAGGCTTAATCAAGGAGCTAATCCTGCTGCAAAGCACTTTCAGAACTTCATTGTGTCTTGTGATTTTTTAATCTGGTTTCCACTTTCATTTAAACTTAAAAGGGGATAAACGTAATCATTTAATGTTCTAAGGCAAACTGCAATTAAAACCTGCTTTTCATTCTTTTACTTAAGAAAGATTTGGAAAAAGAGCAGCTGAAAACTCTCAAGAAGGTAGTCAAGTGTTTTGAAAATGGGCTGGTATCCTTTTTGCCACTGTAAAGTTCTGGAGTCATGGTGTTTTATGTATGATAATGCTCTGACTTTTCAGCAAAGCATTTTATGATGTGCTGTGCTTCTACATGGAGAGCAGTGATGGTCCACATACATTCTCATCATTGGCCTTCTGGTGCACACACAGCCAAGGTTGGTATGTTAGCAAGATTCTTGGATGCTAGATTAATTTACTACAAAATTCAGTAGAGGGATCTCACCTGTACAGGGGTTGGGAGTGTTCAAGATGTGATTAGTGTACTTTCAACTCAGAATAGACAAGCATAATAATTGCCACTACTTAAGAAGCAGTAGATAAAATAGCAACGACTTCCAGTGAGGAGGCATTTTAAAAACAAATAATGTCAGACTAATTTATGGGAAACTTTTTTCCTATTTACATTACAAATTGAAAGACTTCCAATAATCAGAAGTACTAGGGAGGGTGTGCATATGGAAAAATGTGATTAATTTTGTACAGTTGCCACAGTGATTTAAGCTATCGCATTACTTCACAATTGAGTTGTGGCTAAGTACTTAACAGGCACTTGCCATGAGTCAATGGATTGGTAGTAACTTCTCAGTCACAGTGATCTGTTCAGTTTTGATCTTGTGCCTCTATCCTAAATGAGATATGTCCAGATTTTCAAAGTTTAGTCACTTGGGACTAGAGTAGGAAAGAATTTAAATACCTCAAGGCTGTCTCAGAATTTAGATAGGTAAATCTGACACTGTGATGTAAAAACTTTTCATCCTATGTTTTTAGATACTCAGTGCTGAACTTACAGTGAGTTCAACTGATAAAGCTAAATCAGATTTGCAAGAGTTGTACTTCTGTAAGATTGCTTCGAAAAACCTAAGTATTGACTCATATGCTTCATTTAGACATCTAACTTTGAAAGCACTTGCCTTGTTTTTTCTTGATTGTATCTTTAAAGTATGATAAATACAGTTTTCAACTTTTTCTGCTGATTCAGAGCAGTACAAACAATCTGATTTCCTTAACTTTAAATTAAAAGCCCCTTAAGGATTTAGCACAAATAATCAAAATTCTTAACCTGTGTGCAGAAAAAATGAATGAGCAAGAAGCTTTCACTGAGCCTTTATGTGAACTTATTAAATTATGTGGGTAAGTACTTCAGCCCTTCTTTTAGAGATTTAAACACTGCTTATTAACATGTTCATACATTTTCTAAGGCAACTGACATATCCATACAGCACCTACCTACAAGGCATCTATATCTGCAAGGCATCTATTATATCATCCTTCCTTTTCATGAACTGTGTTTTCCTTGAGTCCAATTTCTGCTGGCGTGAAGGAGGGACCCATTTTAGCAGTTCAGTATCTGTGGAGCTACCGATTATGTAATTCAAAACTGTATTGTTATTGGCCCCAGCTTGCTTGGAAGCAAGATTCCCCAAGGTACCTGAGTAAGTTGTTCTGGGACTGCTGGCTTCAAACAATTCAGCAGCTAAGTCCTGCTGAGGTACGTTTTGCTGTTTCAAAACGTACCTCAGAAGTATAAGTTTAAAGGCCTGAGGTGACACAAAGACCCTTTAATACCTTGAAGGCAAGCTTTACAAAATGGCAAGCCATATTGCAGAAGAGCAAGAACCCCAACAATTGGAGGATTTGGGATTTATAATTATTTTAAAAACATATTGCATGAGCTTTTGGGCATCTTCATTGTCATACAGTACTTTAAATTATTTGTAGAATAGAATTTAGGTGGTATCCACACTTGTCAGTAGTTATCTCCTCCTCAATAATTTAATAAAGGTACTTGTGGAATGCTTGTAACTACAGTTATTCCTGCATTCAATTATAATTGGAGAGAATAAGGAAGAGAAAAATTACGCCAGACAGAATATGAGTCGCACAGTAAACCACATCTTCAAATAGGTTTTTACACAGCTTCCTCTTAGCTGTTAGGTTTAATAAATGTAGAACTTCTCAGCTGCATCTTTCAGTTCTCTGGGCACCATCAGTTGTACTGCTTTCCTTTGCTGCCACACAGTGGAGAATGAGAAAGTACATTACGAAGTTTCATTTTCTTCAGTGTTTGGCAGAAGCGTGACAAAACTGAGAATGAGTGTATAAAGTCGATGAAATGTAGTTGTGAGTAAGATTTTTCAAGATTTTTCATCTCTTCCAGCAGTTCAGCAATAATTGTGGTTTCTGCAGTGAATATATTTTGGAAGATTGCACCCTTGAGTTTTGCTTTAATTTCTGTACTATGGAAATTCTACCACAATTCACTGCTACTTCATGTGACAGAGAAGCCTGTAACTAGAGGGAGAGGCTGTTATTTAAAATTTCCTTTCAGATGCTAGAAGTCATGTAGTAAAATTTTCCACTCTCTCATAACTGCTGCTGTTTACCTGTCTTCTTCCCAGTTGTTTTTCAACGTCTGATTCTTCTTTCTTCCCCCCATTTATTCCACTATTTGCTCTCTCCTTTCTTTTTCTCTGGCTATGTTTACAGAGGTAAGCCTACCGGAAAGCTGCTTCTACACTATGAGCTGCAGAGACAGTAGCGTAATATTGTAATGTTTACTGTTAGAGAATTTTTAGCACTTACATGTTTATGTCATATCTGAGTACTTTGCAAATGTTATTGAATATTTCTTAATACCTTGTGTTTAAAAATAAACTTGTCATTGGGCTATTTGGGGTCAGTTTATTGGGTTTATTTTTATCCATACCAAGAGGCCTTGCCCAGGGATATGATTCTTTTTTTCCACTTCTGCATATGTCTGTGCATAGCGTAGCTCTGCAATAGCCTGATAGCGCCTAGGTTCCAGTATTTAATCTTCCACATTTAAGTGACATTTGTTTATTCACTATTTCTTGTTGCATTAAATATGAATTATGAAGATATTATCTATGAACATGTTCCACTACTTGCCAAAATGTAATTGCCAGATTATGGAACTGGAACTTCAGTGTAGAATCAACATTGCCAAGAATGTGCTTGTCCTGGGAAAAGTGTCCTTATTTGCAAAAAATGTCAAGGAATAAGAGAAAATCTATTGAGCTTTTCTGGTGACTTGATTAAACTGTTCTTCTGCAGTGTTTTAAGAATAGTTGTAATATTTTTAAATTTCATTTTGCAGGTTACCATTCCAAAAAAAGAAATTATCTGATGAAATAAGCTATTCTGTGGCAGTTTCAAAATCCATTGCACAACTGGGTGAGCGTAAACTGATATACTACAATAAAATTATTATTATGCCATAATAAAATTAACTGTACTATTAGCGCAATTTTAATTTCTTACCTCCTTTGTAAATGTATGTAATTTTTTTCAACTATTCATTCAGTCCTCTGTCTGCAGATTAGCTAGCAGAATTACCTATTTGCCAATGTCAGAAGGTACATGAGATAACTTTATCAGTACAGCTGAAGAACTAAACCTGTCTATAGCCTGTTTCATTTCATTTTGCTCTGAGAAATGGGTGTATTACTATAAACACAAGCCTGGGATAAGAGGAACATGTATCCTTCCTGATTCTTTGAAACCAAATGGAAGAAACAAGTGAGAAACGGTAACTCCTGACTCCCAACTCAAACCTTCAAAACCCAAAAGCCTGAGACCTATCACCTACAAAGGCAAAATACTAGTCAGTTTAGCGCCATGCCTTGCTAGGAGCAGCACTTTCTGACTTCAGCCTCTTGCTGCATCTGAGCCATGAGTTTCTATCTTTCTGAAATCTGTTTTAAGAGACCTGTTGAGGAAAAAGTGTCAGTCATGACTTAATATCACTGGACCTCTTAGTACCAAAATATCTTTTTACAAGCTTGCATGTCACATTTGTGATTTTCAAAGAAAATACTGCAAGCACTGTAGGTCAAAAAGGATTCAGAATAGAGCAGGAGTGGTATATCAGCTCACTTAACGGTAAAGAGGTAGCACAATCAGCCTGTCACAAATGAAAAAAAGATTACCTTTGAAATGCGTGAGAAAAAAATACTTGTAGAAGTCTGTTTTCACAGGTCCAAGTAGATAGCAGGATGGCCTCCTAGTTTCAGATAGTTTCAGATTCTCTTTAGAGTAGCATGTACAAAAAGACACTAAAACCTAAAAGATTGTTTATATTATCCATGTTAGGCACTGGTAGCTCTCAATGGAATTCTCTTTATCTTGTGGGAAAAGGTCTGTTTCTGTGCTCTCTTTATGTCATATCATGTTTGCTAGAAGAAGAGTTTCTGACATTGTAATGATGACAACAACCTAGTGTAGTAGCTTGCTCCTGAATTCCACAACTTCTAGAATAACATCCGTTCTCTTACAAGGGTCTGTAGCCATAAAGCAGAGGAGATCACTTTTTGATTAAAATTACGCTACTCTTCCAAGGCCCCTTTTTCCTCTTCAGTGTGGGAGTCCCTGTCCCTTGAGTGTTTTATAATCAAACTTCGCATGAAATGACAGATTTGTAGGGGGTATTACCAAAGGAAACGTTAAGTACTGTAAATAGAACTGTTAAGATTACTTTCTACAAAAATTAAGAACTTTGTAAATTACATTTTTTTTCTGTTTCTGACAGGTTATTTGATGAGGGTTCCAAGCTCTCAAGTTAGAATACAAATCTGTAAGTGTGTTGTTAGCTTTTATAATACAGAGCTACCGAGAAAACTGCTTTCAGGTAAAGCACAGTATTTTGAAGCGTCACAAGAAATCAAGTGTTTATCATCCCAGCTACTTTGAAATGATGCTTTTAGTTAGCCATGGATTAATTTTTCTTTATAACTATAGTTACCGTATCTCATATATTAAATATATAGCATCGGCAAATGTGCAATTAACATGTTTTTATAGAAATGCATACTCAAAATCTGAAATTAGTTCATCAATTAGCAAGGAATTAATTATTACATTTATGGGATTAGGATTAAATAGTATCCAGAAAATGTGAAGTAGTCACAAGTTCTCTGAACAGAGGAAGAAAGAGTAGTTAGGATCAAAATTATAAGAAGGGAAATGTAATTTTCAACTTTGTATATGTGGCTTGGAGAGAAGCAGCTCTGGTTTCACTTATGTTGCTTGTGAGAGATAGATCTGAGCCCATGTAAATTTGATGGAGTTCGTATTATATGGACACAGTTGAGCATAGGCTTTGAATAAATTTTGTGAGTTGTCTCTGCAGAAAGAGGCTGATGATGGCTGTGTACAAACTCAAGCATGATCCTCTGGTATTATAAATAGGCATGCAAACTGTCATCAGAATCCAGTACTATTTATTCCTTTGACCCTTATGATGGTGCCAGAGGCTGTTATCAGGCAAAGTCAGTCAGGATCCCTTCCTAGAGGGGCACAGGATCACGTGAGACAGCACTAGATTTATAGGCAGCCAAGCTACAGATGAACTTTGTCACAGTGTGGATCCAGAGTGCACGTGAGGGAGCATGCTGGATGTCAGTGTGCTCCCTTGCTGTGTTCCTAGAGCGTGGCACTAGTTTCTGTGCCCTCTTGCTAGTTCTCATTTATTTTAGGAGGCCTAGAGAAGCTGCAGCTGCAACAGCCCTCACAAGATTCTAGAAATATGAAAGTGTATAAATCTGGTTTTGCCTTACAAACAACTCAAATCCTGCAAGCAGCTATGCGTGCATTTAATGGTATATCTGTAAATAGTTCCATCAAGATAAGTGAATGATCAGGGGGCTGGAGCACCTCCCCTGTGAGGACAGGCTGAGAGAATTGGGGTTGTTCAGTCTGGAGAAGAGAAGGCTCCGGGGAGACCTTATAGCACCTTCCAGTACTTAAAGGGGGCTACAGGAAAGATGGGGAGAGACTCTTTATCAGGGAGTGTAGGGATAGGATGAGGTGTAATGGTTTTAAACTGAAAGGGGGAAGATTTAGATTAGATATAAGGAAGAAATTCCTTCCTGTGAGGGTGGTGAGACACTGGAACAGGTTGCCCAGAGAAGTTGTGGCTGCCCCCTCCCTGAAAGTGTTCAAGGCCAGGTTGGACGGAGCTTTGAGCAACCTGGTCTAGTGGAAGGTGTCCCTGCCCATGGCAGGGGGGTTGGAACGAGATGATCTTTAAGGTCCCTAGTAAAAATAAGGGGAAAAATAGAAAAAAGTCAATGTTAAATATTGAGGGATTTTATTCTTCTCCTCCAGATTTAGTAAATAAGATATGTTATCTCAAAAATGAAGCATGTATTTCAGTCTGATTTTTTAAAGTCAAATTCTTCATCTCTAAGCATATATGTAAACCTTGCCAAAGTTTGATCCTGCAGAGTTCTATTACCTATAAAGTAATACTTAGAGCCTATCAGAGTTTATGCTTAGTTAAGACTCGTTTCACCATGTGCGTTATCTGCATTCATCAGTCCTACATTTCATGTCATTTAATATATATATATTTTATAAGCTATTTAAGATAAATTTTACTTTCATGAGTTAGCATATATAAATTTCTTTTCTTAATGCTTCCCCTTCCCATATAGTTCAGTGATGAAATACGGATTTGCGTATGCATGGACAAAAGTAAAAACAGGGACACATTAGAAAGGCAATCTTATAAATCAGGGGTTAGATTCACATATTTTAAGTAATGCGATAATAAAAGGTATCAATTCTCTAGTGAATAGGCTACAGAAGAGAACTAGGTCCTGCACCAACAACTTACTGCATGACCTGAAGAAGGTTTTTCACCCCTCTATAACCATGCTCGTTATTTCATTCTGTAAATTCTACGAAGCAATTAATTTGTTTATATAGCATGTGTAAGTCTGTTGGATACGCTCTAAGCACTATTAATACTCAGATACAAGAAAAGCAGCTCTTGTTGGTTATTAATTTTTTTTTTTCAATTGAATTTTGGGCCAAGGAAATATGATACTCGGTTCTCAATCCTTTCTTGAGAAGGGATGAATATTTTATAAAGTAACCAAAATTCTGAATATTTACTGCATTATAACTTCAGCTATTGTATGTGCAGGTTACCAGCCAACAAGTGCAAACTATAAAATTCAGATGGCTGAGTTAGGAGGATTAGCAGAAACTCTGGTTTTGTCACTAGCATTAGTTGAAAATCAACTTACTGAGAAGTTGTGGGTACTTAAAGCTCTCCAGCATCTCTCCAGCTCCGGTTAGTACAAACTGTTCTTTCAGCAATCTCATTACTTCTGGTCTTAGATCATTTGTTTTCTGAACATGCCTAAACCAATTACTGACCTACAGGGAATTAATTATTCAGATTTTAATAATTTCAGGAGTAAATTGCAGACTTATGATGAAGGCCCAAGCAGCCAGCAGACTCTGTTTGTATCTAAATGATGTTGATCCCTCCGGACAGCTGGTGTTCCGCTCCTCAGAAATCCTATGGAACCTGTTAGAAAACACCTCAAAAGAAGAAGTTGTTAATCAGCTCAGTAGCTTGGAATGTGTATAGTAAGTATAGGGAAGCATTTTGTGGATTAATATTGTAATTTTGGAGACGTCTAAAGCATTGCTATTGTGTAGCATTTTGTTTGAAATTAATCGAGAGAAAATACAAAAGGGGAATGGAGGTCTCTCATTAAGTCCTCATTAAGTTTTCAGTATTAACATATCTGATTCTCCAAAATGGAAGTACTACTGGATCAGACCTCATAGCCAAGTAGCCCATGATTTAGACCCCTCAGGCATCTATTTCTGTTTCAGCAAGTTATAGGTAGCACTGTGGCCTGTGAGATGCCAGAAGATGGTGTATGATGCAAGAGGTGCCTGGCAGATAGCTTACAAACTCGGTGGCCAGGGTCCAGTTAAAAGCACATCCAGTCATCTTCAGAACTATTTCATTGTCAAGCCTCTCTTTATTTCATGAACACAGCAATCCACCAGCAGTTGTTTCTGTTACAGGGCAAGAGGGAGATCAGGGTGCTCTGCTGCACAGTGCAGGAGGTATAGCCCTATCTGTTGCTCTGTATGATGAAAAAGTTAATTGCACCATTTTCAGGCTCACGTATTAGGCTCAGTAGGCCAATATTACTGCACTGTTGAAGTGCTTATGTTATAAAATTGGTAGGAAATTCTATCCTATGATATACAAGGCTTAGTTGTAGATCCTGTGCTGGAGTAAATAACAAGTTCTCCCTTAGTGAGTTACACTGTTTTAACTATTTAAGATTAGACCATTTCTTCTCAGTAATCATTCAACAGCATCCATTTCCATGCTTGAGTAAATATTATGTCTTTCTATTAATCATTTATAACACATACAGTGGAAGGTGCAATTGGTAATACATGCACCTTGCATGTATGCTTAAATTGGATGTCTAGTGGTATACATAAGAATCCATTTCAAAATAAAGTTTTAAGTTACTTCTCTTGCAGTTAAACCCTAAGGCTTTGAAAAGTGTGATGCTGAATGAGGATTCATATACCTAGAGCTGTCTAAAACTAGAATATGAAAAGAAAAGGTAAAATGCATTTCACTTTCTTTTAAGCGCTTTGAAAGAAGTATTTGTAGACCTTCTCATGCATGGTTTCCGGCATTATGATCGTCAGCTACGGAATGACCTCTTGGTGATTGCCATGTTACTGGCTCAAAACCCTGCAGCACCTATGATTGTAAGTATTTATAGTTATATTCCAGAGACTAATAACTTCTCCTTTGATATTATATACTCGGTATTTTTCCCCATTGGGGTTCTAGTATTTGTTCTGCTCTGTCTCCAGTGCTTTTCTCTTTCTTAGATTTGCTGAGCAAGAAACCGTTTTTCTTTCTGCAATTCCCTTTACCTCAAAGAGACTTCAGATCTGTAGGTCATTAGCCTGGAGTACTAGCATCAACCTAATTTAATACTTAGAAATTTACACTAACTATTCATGTGCAAAAGTTAATGTTAACTCCTGTATTCTTGTACAGATTCTCAGATGTGCCATTCTGTTACAATGAGTTTTGCATGAAACCTCATTTGTTGTTTGAAGATGTAGTAGTACAGGCTGTATTCAGAGGGCCCAAATTCAACCGAAGTATCTGTGCCTCATAACTGGGAACAAGAAGGTCCTCCAAAAATCAGCTCAGAAGCTCTAAATAAGATGCTGAGAAAATAATTACTTAGATCCAGTTAATAAGAGGCACATAAATTCTTTCTAAGACTAGGTGACATAAATGTAGTCCAAAATGCAATCATGACTTGCCTAAAAAGTAGATGACTCATTCTTCTATAATACTCCAGAATTTTTATGAGAAAACTGCAGAGAAGTTAATGTTTCATAAATATTCTTTTACTCTCCTGTTTTACAGTTGAGATTTAGAACTTTACATGAAGTTGTGACATACATACTGAATAATTAAGCAATTCCTGTAGATCTATTGGCTGTTCAGGAATGGATTACGTTCAGGGAATTCATTGCTCAACTTGAGTAGAAGTTTCCCAATTGACTGTATTACTTAAATAGATTTTATAGTCTGTAATAAAGATTATAATCAAGCTTTCCATTTTATCACTAACCATTATGAAATGTCTGTTATACTATTGCAGCAACATATTTGATGTCTAAAACATTCAAATTGTTTATCTGGCTGTAGAAACAGGGCAGTTTTTTCCAACAAGATAAATAACCAGGACACATTATTCTAATTCCTTATACTACAAGAAAGAAAAATTGTTTCAGTGCAAGGAAAAAATGAAAATGTTTTCATTTAGATTCTGTATTCTCAGCCTCCCTAGAGATTTTAACTTACTTTGCTTGTGGAGGTAAGTTACAAGGTATAAATATCAGGTAGACAAAAACATTAACATTACTATTGAATTCTGCCTTGTAGGTAATACCAGAGAAATTATCATCAGAGTGTTTGGGGTTTTGTTCTTAATATGCTATCCAAGCAACTTCAGAAAACTCTTGTATTTCACAAGACTGTAATTTAGAAATCAGCACAGGAATCTGAGCCTTTGAAAAGGAAAATCATTCTCTCACCACAAGTAAAGTGGAAATTATATGGAAAGTAAAGCTTATAATGATATTCATTATGATTATCTCTGAGAACAAAACTGTCTGTTTGGTAATTGCTTACTAGTTTCCATCAGAATTTAGTACTACGTTAATCAGCAAGGAGAAACCATTAGTAAGTTTTAATGTTGTTTTTTATTTAACCACTTTGCAATGGCTTTGTAAAGAGAGTATAGCTACCATAGAGACAAAAGCTAATAGGCAATATAGTTGTGTACTAAAATATTTTCTTTAAAATTACTTTTGCAATATTTTCCTGATTGTTAAAATCATTTGGGTGTATGCTAACTTGCAGAGATGGGCTGAAGAAATCTGAGCCCAGTTTTATGGGGATGCATCTAAGAAGCTGCTGCAAAACTCAATAGAACCACTTAATTCTGTGGGGATGTGTGTGTAGTGTTCTGTGAGCTCTGCTCCTGGTGGGAGCTGGTGGAAAGCTCTGTGGTGGCTTTGCCAGAGTACTGAGGCCAAGCTGATGTATTTTGTTGCTCAAATAGACCAATGTCCTGGTAACCATGGCTTCTAATTCACCTCAGAAGCAAAGCTCTTTTGCCTCTAGTGTGCTGCATAGACACCTCCTGGCCTTGGTTCTATCTGTAGTTATATTAGACATAATTGTTCTTCTGTTAGCTCTCTAGGAGCTGTGAATGACAAGATTTTATTTTCTGAATTTTTAGTATGTAATATTTGTAAATGCCTGTTGCTCATACATGCAGTTTTCATGTGCTTACTTGTAAATGCGCTGAAATGGAATATTAGTGTATTAGTACGCACAACTGAAGGCACAAAATTGTATGTACTGATGACCCTGATGTATAAACTTACATGTGCACAAATGCATTTTAAAAAACGCAACTTTAACTGTACTGAGAATATGGTTTTCTTGTGTGGTAGATTATAGTAGTGAATACATGTGTTTGGGACTTCCCCATACAAGTTCAGACTTGTACTGAATTGAGACATGGGTTTAACTAATTGTACCCTTAGGACTGTAGTTAGTTAGTATTGTACAATGTCCAAATGGTTAATCTCTTTGATAAAATTCTGTTTATTCTGCTATAGGATACATTAAGCTCTGTGTTCTGAAGAAAAAAGCAAAACTAAAATTAAATCATAAGTCTTAATTTCACTGCAATTTAATTTAATTAACGTATGTTTTTTGAATGCCTGTTAGGAAAGTGGATTTACAAAGCTGTTAATAGTACTTGCAACATTTACTGAAGGTAAGAGATTTCATACTGCATAATTACACTATTTTTACTTTTAATGATGATTTTTCTGTAACTTATCTACAATTTCCTTCATAGTTAAAATTCCCAATCCCTTGGTAAAAGGTCTTAAACTTACCTACTCTTATGAGGACTTTGAGCTGAAGAAGTTACTATTTAATGTAATAGGATTCTTATCTAAAGACCCACGTGCTGTACAGGTAAGTTTTAACAGACCAGAAGATACAATAAGAAAAAAAAAAAAAAAGGCCAAAAGAATCACAGGAATGTTATTTAGCTGTCCATCTGGCATAGTCTAGTAGACTGAAATCAGCTGTTCTCCAAATCAAGAATTCATACATAGCTTCTGACCAAGTCCTGCTGTTTGAAAGCAGCATACAGTTTGTATGTTAGAAAAGTTACAAACCTAGCCCATGCTAGGGAAATTAGCTGTCAAGTGGCTACAAAGCATTAGTGAAATACATGTGAAGAACATAATAAAGTTTAACAAACCACAGTCTGTGGGAATGCTACAGAATATAAACAGAGTTTGTCTGTACTTGTAGCGTTCATGACATATTTTCTCAATAAAAAATAATTTTCTTAGTGTAGGACAGATAAAGTTGACTCATTGCTTTCAATTTTTCTTATTTACATGTGAAATCTGTAAGCTGTCTCTCTTTTGTCTTGATTCTGCAGCTTCTCAGTGAAAATGATGTGATGCCAGCTTTGCTTTATTATGTAAAACCAAATCAAAAGCCTGGATTTCATGACTGGTCTACTGCCCAATATGAAGAATTACAGCTTCATGCAATTGCTATTTTAGCTTCAGTGGCTCCCTTGTTAGTAGATAAATATTTGTCCTGCCAAGCGAATACTCTTCTCCTTGTGTTTCTAGAATGGTGTATAGGCCAAGGTGAGTAGATGCTCATGGCTTTCATGCACAGTAACCTCAAAACACAACTCAGCTGGACTTAACTTTCTTTGACAAGAAGGAAAGATGTAAAACTTGTGAAGTTAGAATGATTCTTTTTCAGTAGGTCACTTAGAAAACGAATCTTTCTAAAAAAATGACCGTAATATTTTTTTTTTCTACAGAAGGATAAGCTGGTACCCCATCTCTTGTGTACCGCTATACTGATATTCCTTCAGTTATGTGGGTGGCCACACATCTCTACTGCCCATGTTTTAAGCTCGTCAGATACACTTATTGTGGCAACAAGTCCAACCAGTCATTCCTGCCAAGAGGCAGGGTGCAATAAGTCAAACTTAGAACTGTACACAGTAAGACAGCTTCCAGAATAAAGCTGGCTTGTGGCCATCAGCCAAGAGTATGAGCTAAGCAAAAAGATAACTAACTGCACCCACTTTCATTGACTGGTTTTCTGGGGATAGATAGTTTTCATCATAAAATTGGTAAGTTTTTCCAGGAATAATTTCTTATCTGGGTCTAATGGAGATCAGAAGGTTGACCTATAGAGAAGGGCTCATTACTAGATGGCTTTAAACAAGAAGCCTGTCTAACATTAAGGGATTTTTTTTATTTGTTCTTAGCTTACACTAATAAGCCTTTTTTTTTTTCTTAGCACATTATTATTCTGAACGTACGCTGTCTGTCAAAAAAAATATTCATTGTGGTTGCTCCACAGATCCTTTCTTTGGTCAAGGTAACAGTTTCCATGGAAGAGGTGGTCGTGGCAACAAACTTGCACAAATGCGCTACAGCCTGAGAGTGCTGAGATCTGTTGTGTCCCTTCATGATGATGCTGTGAACCTTAATTTGTGTGACCAGGGAGCAATTAGCCAGCTGCTGGGTAAAGCACAGTTTGTACTGCTGTACTTAAATTAGTACATTTCTGTTGACAGTAAGAGTGTTTGTGCTTTTTTGTGCCCTGTGATTTTAGTGTGTTACTCCTTTGACTGCCAAAAAACTAAAAAACTTCACAATCCAAGATGTAATTGATCTTATTCTGAATTTTGTTACACTTTAACACACAGAATTGAACTAATTAAGCAAAACAGACACCTGTAGAAGCATAGGTGTTGAATTTCAAAGTGAAAGATGGCCCTTCTCCCTTTATTATACTGTATTTTTTACATCTTATTTTCATTGTGGTAGCCCCTAGGAACTCCACCCATGAGTCTTGTTCTATCTAAGTCTATTATGGTCCCACTTTCCACAACTCCTCTTTAGAAGAAAATTAATAACAATGGTACTTTTATATGAATAACATCATGAAGAATAAAAGCAGAATAAAACTGCTTAACCACTGCTCCTGCAATTTTAGAGCATTTTATTGTTCAGAAACACATGCCCACTGTTACATTTGGTTTTAAGTTCCAATACCCACTGGTTTAAGTTATTTCCTTACAATAATAAAAAGTATCCAGTACTGTGAAAGACTCACGTTGGAAGAAACAAAATAGGTAAGATCCTTTAGAATTCAAAGAGTATGTTCTAATAGAAAGCCTAGAAATAAAAGGTTTTAGATCCTCAGTTGAAAGTTGAACTCCAGTGAAAACTCTGTGGGAATTTACAGTGAAAGCCAAATTAACACTATGCCTTACATATCAGATTCAAGTAACTTTTCTATGGGGGAGTTCTGTGTTTGAATGTCCTCTTTCACAGTGATTCCAAGGCTGATTTTCTCAACAGTAGTGGTATTTTATATCTCTCTCACGTTTCCACTGTCAGTTTGTGAAGCTGTACAGTAGAGAAATCAGTAAGTTCATTGCCTTTTTCTAAGAGTTTCTTAATTCAGATCAGTAGATAGTTCCCTGAATTTATTGCACTGGCACAATACAAGGGGCAGCACAGAGACTAAACAAGGAAGAAGTCAATGCAAGCTGCTATCATTAACTCTGTCAGCAAGAGTAAAGTCCATGAAACTACAGCATCAGAGTGCTGCATTTCCATAAACTTATAAAACACAGGAGCTAAAACTGAACAGCATAAGTAGATTCCTTTAAAAATCGCTTGATGTAAATTTGATTTTTTTAAAATGAGCACCTCTTACAGAATTCTGACTTGTGTATAGGATATTTACATATATAAAATATATTTATTTATAGACATCCTAAAGTATGCAGCAAACAAATCTAAAGAGAAAGAAGATGCCATTCTACTGGAAATCCAAGCTAATATATTATTTCTTTTGTCTGTTCTCTGTGAAAATGATCTCCACAGAAAGGTATGTATCCTTCTACCTCATGCTGTGCAGAAAATGTCAAGCCATGGTATGTTTTCATTTAAAGAATACTCCTTTTTCTTTGCATTCAAAAGCAGATGTCAGCTGTAGTTCATCACTAAAAAGTCAGGTCTGATAAGTGGTTTCTGTGACAGTGACAGTTAAAATGCAAAATCACTCATTTCCACTAGGAAGTGTTTCACCTATTTAATTGCTAATTTACAAAAGTGTGTTAACAAGTGAGATTAGCAGTTTGGAAAAACTGAAAATCTCTTTTGTATGTATGTATATCATAAGGAATATATCCTGCTCTTAAGAAGTGGGCCAAATTTATTGCAATCTAAATAATAAATTTTTTCAATTTCCTTTGTGTTTTCTTATATGTAGCTATTTCGTAAGTATTTAAGAAACATACTGCTTTAATTAACATTTCAACAGGAACTCTTCAGCTATGAAGGAGTGGATATACTTATCCCATTCATTCAGATGGATCCAAAGAAGTTATATAGTGGATTAGGCCACAACTGTCTCCTCTTCTGTGCACTCGATTGCTTGTGGTTAGTAAAGTATTATCGCAGCAGTAACTTTTAAAACTTTCAAGTCTTGTATTTTTAAGGTCTACAATACTATGGCCTTTCCCTGCACATACAGGCCTTTCTTCTATTTAAAATGTATAAAAATCTTTCATACAATTTGACTAATTAAAAATTATACAAAATAAACAGAATATTGTGCATGTATTCTCATGTAAATAAGGGTTCAGTATGAAAACCTAACTCCTTACATGTCAGTCTAACTCCCCACACAGAGTGACCTTCTGACATGCAGAGTTACCTAAGACTTTCTAAGAGAGGGGTATGGTTAGAGTCTGTAAATAACTTCAGAGAAGTAAACAGAAGGCAAAAATAGACAAATATTAGCTAAAAACTGTGTAAGCATAAGAATTGTTTGTAAACTGGCTATATTGGGCTAGAAATACTTTAAAGATTCTATCAGAGAATGCCAATACATAGGAGGATAACCAAAAGTGAATTTGTTTTAAGGCAGGGGTTGATAAATACATTGAAAGCCAAATGATATGTTTGTCTGGGATAAAAGACTGATGCAGGTGATCCTGTCAGTTTCTGTGTTAATGGCTGTAAGTGAGGAAATAAGGAAGCAATAGCAACATGAATGCTGGTTTTATAATCATTTTAAGCTGGGAGAAGCAAACACTGTTGCCAATAAATCAGTCTTTCTTGTGTCACCCTCTTGATTCTGCTGGCAGAAATATTCATGCAGCCCTGCAATAAGGGACATCATGTAGCTGAATTTTAGCCTTTTTTACTGAGTTAGTTTTAGTTCAAATCCATATTCTAACCCAATCCGTTGTGAAGCCATCAGATTTCTTGGGCTGCTACAAAGAAGGTGTGCCACCTGCAAGAGAAGAAGGAGCAGTCAAGTAAGGTATATTTAGTTATACACTGTAAATGAAAAGGCATGTGAAACATGATTTTTCTACTCCCTGAAGGTAAGAAGCGTATTGCATACCAAATATATTTATGCAATTCAGTGAAATAAATTGGATGCTTGTAGAATGTTCTAAAGCATAAAAATGTTTCTACACAGTGAAATTATTTCTGTTTAAGGTCCTGTGTTGTTGGATGTTACATTGCAGAGGATTATTTTCTTGAAAAGCAGGGCATTTTTCTCCTCCTGGATTTGTTGGCAGTAGGTATTTTTATTATTGTTGTTATAGAATGAAAGAGTAGTAAAACAACATGGAAAATTGCATTACTTTTATTACAGTATCTCCTAAGACTATTATACAACTAACAAAGAGACCAGTGTACATAATTCCCCAAGATAGGAGGGTAATCACAAACCAGGATATCTGCTGAGAAATGACTGGATGAATTTTCCATGTATCTTTTTTAAAAATAAGTATTTGACAGAGTTTTAAGTTTACCAAAAATATACTCTTTTTAAAAAGAAAACTCAAACTACGCTCTTGTTCTGGATGATATCTCTGTTCTTACTTCGTATTGAAGCTAGTAAGAGCAGAGTTAGTATACCCTTTGAGGCTTTGAAAGTTTGGATGTTTAAAGTTACTTTGTACATGTATTTTGTATGTATAGCTACTTCTGTGGGTCTTGGACATAGAGCTGGCACAGGCATTTCACCCCTCACAAAATAAGCATGCACCTTCCATGTTTCATTCCCTCCTCATTCTCACCAGTTGTACTGCCAGCCTCTGATGCCCTTGCAGTTGCTGCTAAAAGATCTGACCACAAAATAGAACAGGTGCTGTGTGGTACCGCTCAGCCACTGCCTTCAGAGTCTGTTTCTTACAAAATTAAATCTTGGTAGTAGTATATTCTCCAGCGTATGAGCCCAGAGGCATGTGTACAAAACCTGTTATGTAATCCTACGCAGAGGTATGTGCATCTTGCATGATCCTACACTCATTCCTGTCATATTCCTTGATTTATGGAACTTTACGTGGCAGGATTCCAGCAACTTGAAAGATTTACAAGTTTATACACCAGTTTTGTGCAAATAGTTGTGATGAAAAGCTTGCAGTTACTTGATTACTCTTGACTGCAGTTACACGATTTCTCTCTTTTTTTTTTTTGAAGGTAGACATTACTGTCTTTTGAACAGTTTAAAACATTTTTTCCTTTTCCTTTCACCAAGTTAAAGCAAAAGAACCTGTACAGTATAATTCTTGGAATCTTGGTTGAATTTTGTGACAACCCTAAAACCACCTCCCACATCAGTACCTGGCGAGGGGAGAAAGATCAAACAGCAGCTAACCTTCTAATACAGTTATGGAGACAGGAGGAGTTGGAGCTGGGAGTCAAACGTGATCGATATGGAAGGATTGTTGGTAAGTTTTATGGTGCATGTGAAACTGTGAGCAGTTCCACTGAATAAAGTAAAACAAAAACAGTATTTTATTTTGCAGTCTGAATCCTGATGAAAGTAAATTAAAATATTTATAGATTTATGCAGTAATTCTTACCAAACCCAAAATACCTTCTATTTCGTTAGAGTCTGGCCACTAGATGGCATTTTCTACATCAGCTGGGAATGAACCAGGTAATGAACAGAACCATGACTAGTATCCTGAACAGTTTTTCTAATACTGGACAGTTAAACTACTTAATTTCTTCCACAAAAGGCATTGTGTTTTGTTATATGTTGTGAAAAGAAGTAAGAAGAGTGCTATGGTCTCACAAATCTTTAGTCATTCTGATTAATATTTCCTGACCCAAATTATGTTCAAATTCCTGGCCAAACTATCAAAATTATTTACATAGTGTCCACAAAGAAGATGAAACTGTCTTCCTTTGGAGGAGGCATCATAGAATGTGTCCATAGCTGCCTGCTAAAGATCCTCATACCTCAGTACATAGAATTTCCTCTAAGTTTAATAGCTTTGGGAACATACTACCTCCTCATTCTTCTACTCTGGTTCTGTGTTTTGAAATTATTAGACATGAAGAGACCTATTGCTAGCAGCCTCCAGAAACAACAAGAGGTCGTCCCCATGCCTGCCAACTGTCCCAGCTTTGCCATCATGGAAATTTCAGAAAACATACGGGCAAAAATTTATTCATTGTTGTGCAAGCTAGGTAAGACGAGTGAATTGCCTTGTCAGTGTCATATTTGTCATTAAACTGAACTTGTTCACTGGCAATCAATAAACTCACTATTAAAAAAAAAAGGTCAAAAGAAAATTTTAGATGCATCATGAACACTCTGTTATTAATAGATTCTTGCTCATCCTGTTCTTAAAAGTCCTTATTGATGGGGATTTCAGAACTTCCCCAGTATGTTGCTGTTCCTACCACTACGAAGAGTTTTCCTAGAATTAAACCTAAGATTTGCTTGAAATTTTCTGTAATTTGTTTTCCCACAAGCTCTTTCACATATTTTAACACTTTTATTTCCCTAGATTAAGAAATACTGCTTTCTGCAGATGTTACTCACTGATCTCATTTTCTAGCATAACCTGTAATTGTTCTTACTGTTTTCTATTGAGTCTTTCCAATTGGTTCACATTCTTCTTGATCTGTTGTGTCCCAAAACTGAACACAGTACTCCAGCAGAAGCCTCACAGCCAAATAGAGTTACATTATTCTACTCATCTTGTAAATAAACATTCTGACATTAATATAACAATTGCTGTATTCATAGTGGCATGATATTTGTTGCTCATTTGACTTAGGATCTTGTACAGTCATCTGGATTTGTACAGATGACTATTCCTACATTTAGAATTTTTTATTTATGCTTACTGAATTAAATTCTGTGGGTTTAGATAATTTTTCAGATTGGCAAGATTAATTTGCATTCTAATCTTTTCCTTCAAAATGCTTCAGTCCTTCCTAATTCTATATTGTTTGCACACTGAATATGAATACTCATTACACCCTTGTCTAAAAACTTAAACCGAAGTCAAAATAAACTCTTAAATGATAAACTCTTCCACATCCATAAGATTTCTTATCTGGCTGTAGACAAAAGCTAGGTGTTAGTTTTTACTAATTCATGCTGGATATAAATGTTTTCACTGTTGCCATTTAGCTGCATAAACATTATTTGTTTAATTATTTGTTTCGGTCTTTTTTCAGGAACCGAACTGAACCCATATTCTCTGGCTTGTCCTTTTCCCCTTTTAAAAATAGGCATTATGTTTGTTTTTTCACATCCATCTTCCACAGGTTCAAAGATGATCAGTAATTGTTCTGAGATTGCTTCAACCAGTTCCCTGGGTAACCTAGAGAACCAACCAGTTTGAAAACATCTTTAAGTTTCTCTAATAAACTATAGCTAGTTCTTCCTCTGTTGTAACCCAGGTTCTCACAAGTTTTTATTAGTGTTAATTATGTTAAATGTTGGATCACAGCTAAATTTTTTATTAAAACAAAAAGGCATGAGATTTTGATCCAGCTTTCTCCTGTATTCACACATACCTCATGTTAGTTATATACATTGTAGTCTCTCCTGGGAAGTACTGAAATGACATGAAAGGGATAATAAAAAAAGGAAAGATTTTTATAACCTTTTCTCAGCGTCTTCCTCTTACTGTAGTTATGCTCCATAACAGCCTGTAATATGGTGATCTAGAAAACCAGTGTTAATTGGTCTTTATTTATGGTATTTCTTAACTTCAAAACATGATGTAATTATACTCTTAATAGACAGATGCTACATTCCCAGTTACCACAGAGATGGTATGGTGAAGTCTAGAATGAGATTTGATAAACTATATAGAGATTTAAAAAAAAAAAAAATCAAGTATAATTAACATTCAGCATGCAAAAAATGAGGCATAGTCTCAGCAACCATACTTCTCTACCTTCTTCTTTTAGACGTATTGTAAACATATTTTTTAAAAGATGGAGTCATGATGCTCAAGGCATTATGCTCAAGGCTCGAGTCTATGAGATGGAGGACACCCTCATTACACAGCTTTGAAACAAAGTGCCGGACACCTTGTAATATGATTCTCCTGTTGGCTACTTCACATCTAAAACAAACTCCATTTGTGCTGAATTTCTTCTTTAGAGACTGTGACCTGTGGACTCAACTGTTTGTCTGCTTTAACAGAAGATCAAACCCTTACCACAAAAGCACAGCAAATGCAGTACTATCCTGGCTCTCCAAGTGATTGGAAGGTCACTGGAGCCACTCATAAGTAAAGAGTTAGTATAGAGTGAATTTATTATGGAGAAAACATTTTTTTATCACCAAAAGCCTGCTCAGGATTAGAAGAGTGACTGACTAGTGTATGTGTGATGAAGATTTTGCATGTGATTATATGACAAATAAGATGGTGTCTTTTTTTTAAATGTTATGTTTTAAGATAAATTCATGCTGCTAATACTGACATGGTTAATATTCTTTTAGGTTTTGAAAATTTACCTGGCTTGTCTGCTAAGGATTTTGTCACACTTGCTATCATAGAGCATTACATTGACTTTAAAGTGAGTATTGTGGAAGAAGATATTATTGCTGTACCTGCATTTGCAAAATAGCAAGTATATCTCAGGATACAATAAACAAATAAGCCTTCAAAAGTCACCTGTAGTTTCAGAGAGGGTGTAAGCCAGTATTTACCATCAAAAGAAACAATACCACCTCCATCATTGCAGCACTCCCCAGACTCTTCCTTTGTACTGCTACAAATGTTTGTGACTGCATAGAAAATAAGGCTAGAAACCAATGCTAGTTAAAAATAACTCAGAAAAAAAATAGTTTTAACTGTTTGCCAGCTCAAGAAACAGGAATGTGCCAGGATAGGAGTGAGAAATTGGGAAAGGGCTGGAGAGTAGGACTGTCTCTTTGTGCAGTAAGATCAGTTACGGGGGCAGTTTCCTATTAAAAATGACATTAAATACACATTCTGATAAAGGTTTTTCTGTGCTTTCCCATCTTTGTCCCCAAATGCAGTATCCATCCATACTGTCAAAAGTTAAGAATGATGTGCCTATAGGAAACAAGAACAGGATAACAAGATTTGTGGGAGCGATCCTGCTCAAAAGATGCTTCGTTTATGTCAATTTTCTGCTTAGGAACAAAATCTGTGAGAGTTTGAAATGTTCAGGAACTAGCAAGACTCAATCTTTAGTTGATAATTCCAGCTTTCGTTTATGTCTCATGTTGCAGTTTGCTCTGATACTGTGTGCAATTTGAGATTTTAAGCAGCAGCCAGTAGAACACAACACTTCACTCTTGTAATTTGGTATCTTGTAGCTGTCTGTATTTCTTCTGAATTTCTGTAGTTATCAGCATTCCTTTTACTCCTCTGTGGAGTCAAGCTTGGGCTTGGGAAGGCTTAGGGAGGATTACCATGAATGACTTTGGCATAGCATTACTGAAGTCTAACCTTGCATAAAAATTCTGGGAACTGAAACAATAAGGAGAGAGATGGTTGCTCTATTGTATTTTGAATAATTGGAACTGAAAAAAGAGATATATTTTTCACACACAGGTTGGAGAAGTTTGGCGTGAACTGTGTGCAGAACTAAAAGAAGAATTCAGGCCTGTTACACCAGATGAAGAGGCCTTGAAATTTATTTCAAAGGTATCAGAAGATACTGGAAGAATGGTTGCTACTCTGCAAACTGAAGTGCTTGAAAGTCAACACCACAAAGAAATCCAAGAAGAGGAAAAAACATATACAAAAGTAAGACAAGGAGTATTTAAACAAGTAAAGCCCATGTAAGCTTTTTTGTCAATTTATACGAAGATTTGCTTACTATATAATGTTGAGAATCCTATATGTGTCCACTGCTTGAGGATATTTTAATCTGTCTCAGCAGTAAAATTTTAACTTTAAGTTATTAGGTTAGCCTCAGTTCTCCCAATTTGTATAATTTTGCCAGTATTTAGAGAGTAGCGTGAAAAATGAAGCAATATCATCAGTGATGCACCAGCAATGGTGTAGTAGGAAGTGATCATTATGTTTCCATAGAGTTGCAGCTCTTAATCTGTAGCAGATAACAATTTAAAGTACTTATTACAACTACTTCTGCTTCTTAAAATGAAACATATGCCTCTGTTATAAGCTCCCTTGGCTGAATATTCACAGAGCATCATTACTTCAGAAAGTAGGGCTTTGTGCTTCCCAGCATGTTGAAAGTGAGCAGGTATAGACGTTTTCCTGCTTTGGTTACAGAATCACAGAATCATCTAGGTTGGAAAAGACCTTGAAGATCATCTAGTCCAACCATTAACCTAACACTGACCGTTCTCATCTACACCATATCCCTAAGCACTACGTCAACCCGTTACAAGGTTGTAAGGCAAGCATTTGGCATTTTTGCTCATCTGCTGTCTTATCCTCTTGTGCTTTCTGAGGAGTAAGATAAGTTGGTCTAGTTGTCTAAAATCTCATGCTACTGTTTTTGAGGGATTGTCATGCATTATGATGCCTGCACTTTTGCCACCAGAACTGATTCCACCTCTGTTACTCAGCATTTGAGGGTGAGAATATAGAGAAAGTATTCCTGAAAGAGCTCTTCCAACATCTGTGTTGGAAGAGGGGAAAATTAGTTTGCACAGAGAAGGTAAGCCTTTTCTTTTTTTTTTTAAAGATGATGAATAAGTAAAGTTTTTAAAGGACAAGTACATTACTACAACATTATCATCCAATCTCAGGGGAGAGGGATGAGCTAAGGTAGCCAAAGGGACACAGGTGAACATACTATTCAAACAGCACAAGCAAAGAATTCAGAAGAGCTTGTGAGAAGAGAATTGTGTTGCATCTTGAAAATCTCATTTGTATTACAGATCCAAGCTATCCATAAGCAGAGAGAAATAGTAAATAAATCTTGGGAAAATTTCTTGACTCGGACATCAAACTATGAGGCATTGAAGGTAAGAAGTCTGAGTGATAGAGCAAAATTTACATCCACAGTGTAGTTATAATAATTGCGAAGTTCCAAACACATTTCTTAATGAATTATGAGAGTATTCAAGTAGAAATTGTAGTAAATTTTATATTCACACAGACATAGAAGAATGAACCATAAAATGTACTGGCACAGCTAGGCAATCTTTGATTCTTCTGCTCTTCTGATTACAATCACGAATTGGGGATCAACATTGGTTATGCACTTGCAGTTGAGGGGGGGGCAGTGTGTGTGTATATATATATATATATAAAAATATATGTATATGTATATTTGTCCTGAAACTGTTGAAAGCAAAGGTCTAGTCATTCTTACTTTATTTTTTGTAATATCTCATTCTCTATTTTCAGTACAGCAAACATCTTTAAAGATGGGAAATATTTTATGATGAAAGGAGTTTATTTTAGTAATATTTGTGCTTTTCCAAAAGAACATAAAAAATATTAGAGTTCTGGTTAGGTGATCAGGCTAAGCTGGAGAATGAACAAAATCAGGCTTAAAAGAAATGCTTTGGCAGCTGAATTTGATTTTTTTCATTTCCTAAAGGAGATGCAAAAGATAACAATTTTCTTCATGGGCAAGCACCTCCTTGTCCTATGGTAAAGATCTTGTGCTAGAAGTAGAAGTCAAAAAGGGCCAGAAAAAGGATTTGGAGAACTACAGGCTGGTTAGTTTTAACTGAGTCTTTGGGAAGCTGTTTTAGGCACGTGAGAGACAAGAAGGTGTTTGGTAATGGCTGTCATGAATTTACCGAGGACAAATTATACCTTGCTGACATGGCTGTCTTTTGTGATAAAATTATTTGCTCTGGAAAAGGAGAAAGATGGATGTTATTTCCCTTGGCTTTAGCAAGGTTTTCAGCACAGTCTTGTGTAGTCTCCTTGTAGCCAAAATGGGGAGATATGGACTGGACTACATACGGCGGACTACAAGTCGGATGAAAAACTGGCTGGAGTGATGGGCTCAAAGGACAGTGGTCAGTGATTAAAGTTTAACTAGCAGTCAGTTTTGAGTGATATTGCTCAGAGTAAGTTATAGGGTTGATCCTATTTAACATTTTCACTAATGTCTTGGATACTGGATCAGTATGCATCTTCATCAGGTTCATGCATGACACTGAGCTGGAGGAAGCAATCCATACGCTGGGAGGCAGGGTTGCTGTTCAGAAGGACCTTGACAAGCTGGAGGAGGGCTGGGCCGACCAAAAGTTCAGGAAAAGAAAATGTGAAGTCATGCATCTGGGATGTACTGAGGTTGTCATGCATCAGTACAGCCTGGGGACTGACTGGCGAAGTAGATGTGTACAGTGTATGGGGTGACAAGCTGAACATGAGGCAACAGTGTGCTCTTGTGGTGATGAAGGCTAACAGCATATACGGCCACATTAGAATAAGCCCGCAGGTCATAGCAAGTGATTATTCCCTTCTCGTCCTTGCGAAGCCATGTCCATTTATTCTGTTTTCAGGTCCCGAAGAGAGAGTCACAAACCAGAGAGATTAAAGGACAATAGAATTATCATCTCATTTATTTTGTCATTTTGTTTGTAGATTTTCTAACAAGTGCAAATGACACAATTCATTCTGATTAAAACAACTTTGCCTTTTTTCTAACTATCTTTAGAAAGCCAAAAGGCTTCAGGAAAAATCAGTAGAGGCTTCCAGATCTAAACTGAAGACTCAAAGTGGAGCAGTCCATTCTACTGATATTAAAGGCCTCAGTACAACAGTAAGTAAACCCCAGTGACACTTTTATTTTCATTAACATGTAAGTGGTTTGGGGTTTATTCTGGCTGTATATGTGCTGCTGCTCACTCTTTCTTTAATAATGTTTATGTCGACAAGCTCCAAGTATGTAAGAAAGAATCTGTATCTCCTGCAAAGCACACTTCTCCTTCTGACATATCCTCAAACAACAGATGAGATTCAGATCTGCAGATTACTCATAAAAAGTTTGGGCAAGATGGTCCCTATGCTACTTGACATGTACCTCTTGTGGGACAGCCTTTTATGAAAACCTTGCTGAGGTCAAAACCTTCATTTATCATTGAGTAAATCTAATACATCAGTAGAGGTATCCCTTGTCAGTAAAAGTGTTCCTGACTGTTTGCAGATAAGCCACTCGTTGCATCTGCAGAAAAGGGTTTTTTTTCTTCTCATTTCTATCAGTTAATTTGAATGAGAAAATAAAAGCTCTTGTTAAGGTCTTACTCGGGTGTAACAGCATATTTAGATGTTGAATTTTGACAAGCTGGGGTAGGATGTGGAAGAATCTCCATTCCAGTCAGTATCTATTTTTGAGCTAGCTGAACGATTTCTGTGTAAGCATCACAGCTGAGGAGGATTTCAGGGGGAGGGATAGTATCTTGGTTGCTTGTAAGTTACTTTTACATGTAAGGAGAAACAAGGAAGAAAAAACAAGAGGTGCTGTTTTCAAAGCAAGAGTTTCTATTATCATGGGCTCTCTACCATGAATGAGTGATGACAACTAAGGTGGCTGCGTCCTGAAAAAGAAAAGAGGCAGTTCATGTTTGATGTGATGAAGCAAGGAGGAGCTTACTAGGAAGCATGGTCTTGGAGTGCTGGATTTTTATCAAATTATCTTTGCCCTAAACTTCCAAAAGCTATGGAGGGACACATCTGTGAATGCAAGATGAAGTTGGCTGGAAAAATGATTTAGTTACGTGCACATATCAGTGAGACTGTTAATCAGCAATATTTTGCAGAAAGTATCTGAAAAATTTAGATATAAATGTGAATATTCTGAAAATTCTTGGTAGAGAAAAATACATTGTTAGATTTTATTTTAAAGACGTGGACCTCAAGCCAAGATTATTCATTTCTTTGGAGGGAGAGGATTTGACGAGAAAATATCTTCATGGTTCTATAATCAATATTTCAATAACTGTAGACAAAAACAAGGAAGAGGTTATTCCGTTTTGCAGAACAAGTGTATTAAGAAAACGAACACATCAGCAACATCAGACAAAATTCCTTGGGTACATTGCTTAGAATTACAGATGACAAATATGGCTGGCAAATTTTTTCATGGAACAATTTCTTCCCTCCTCTCTGCTGAACACCCTTAGTAGGGAGATACGAAAATTAAGCTAAGATGGTTGTTGCAAACCAGGCAAGGTCAAGTAATCAAACATGTGAGCCACATGCACTCAAAGAGTTGCATTGTTTATTTTAGTAGGTCATGGTTAGAAGATAGAGGTGTCACTCAGGGATTTTTATTCAAAGACCCAAACCTGTTCAGTATAAAGAGTAGTAATGAGACTGGAAAGTGTATGTCCCTTTCAGTCTTGGAGTTTTCCTGGAGCAGTAGTTACAGACAATTGCATTCTGAGAGAAACAGGGTCTGTTCCATATTTTTTCTTTGAAGTATTAGTGTATATTGAAATTCTGAGGACAAAAACTGTGGCTGATATTATATACAAATGCAAATGACATTGCACAACAAACTTGTAATGTAATAAAGGCTTGATCTTCTTTTGCTCTATTTGTAAGATCAGACATGAAGGCAGAAAAGCAGAGTACATAAAGGTACCTGCTGAAAAACCACTCTGTCTTTTCCTTTGTATTGATGGGAACAATTTGTGAATTCAATATAAAGGATAGCTTGAGTGGACCTCTGAAACCTCAGCATGCATCTCCACCAGCTGAATAATATTTTTGAAAGACGGTTCATGATTTAACTCTCATCTCATTTTAAATGCTAACATGAATGTCAAGCAATGTATTTATTTTGTTTTTCAGATCGGATCTGGTCGCTTAGTAACTGTCCAAAGTACACCTCCTCAATTAGTTGGAGGGCCACTGGCTGTTACAGACCCCTCTGTTTGTGAAGGAGCCTTAAAAAAGATCAAAAGAGTTAAAATGTTGGACTCAGTCAAGAAAGATTCAGTACCTGTAGAATAGTGTTCTGAACAGTGCTTTTAATATTTAGTTAACTGTATGTATATTTTAGATACAAGATAAAATCTGTTTGATGAATTGCATAGTTTCTTTTGAGAGTGAAATTATATTTTGTCTTAACAAATACAAGCATGGGGATGATTTATTAATAAAGTACCCTGTACAGTATGGTACAAAGGTATGTTGAGTCTAATAATTTTGTGTGCTAGTGTCAGATTACTCTGATCCACTATCAGTAGGTCCACTATTTAGATTTCCATCTCTTGTTGACACATTTCACACATTGCAGTTTAATGATCTCTTTTGTTGAGCTGGGTGATGAGCCTTCACACAAACACATTTGGTTCTTCATTTTCCTGGATAATGTACCCACATGGATTTTGTCCAGGTCCATTTTGTTTCTTGAATTGCCACCTTTAGCATCAGGACTTCTGACTTCTATTCTCTCAGCTTTCATCTAAAGACCCACTAAGAAGCTCGTCTGTGCCAACAGTTTCTCCAGGCCTGTTGGAGACATGTTGAAATGTCCCGCTCCTCATTGGTTTCTCACAGCTCTTTAACAGATCTTACTATTCTAAGTATTTCTTGGTTTATTGTCCATATTGTCTCCAACAAGAACTCATCCTTTTCTACTCTAGCACCTGTAGAATACCAACACAAATTTGTGAGCGGTAGACCTTTTTGTAGATGACTCTGTTTCTAAGCTATTGTCTCCTTTCCTAACTTGGGCAAAGCCAGACTTTGCTATATTACAATACAGCAAGATTCCCTGAGGCTGTTACTTCATTTTAAAACCAGTTGCTATCCAGTGCTATGGCATAAACTGCTGTGACATTGCAAGGGGCTCTGTGACATACAAGCTCTGGCATGTAGTCTGTCATTTTTGCCTGTAAGCAAAATTTTGGGAAAAGTACAAGCTTTCATTTTGTTAATGGAAATAAATGTGAGCTAATCAGGTAGAACTTAGTTTCCAATTCCCTTTTTTACGTCCTGAAAGAGGGATGGGAGTGGGGTGTGTATAAGCCTTTCTTAAAAATCTGTTTGTCCCTGTAACAAGACATAGCAGTACTGGTATTAAAAATAAAGGCAGAGATTTTTGTTTCAAAATTGTGTACCTAAATTCTATAAAAATAAGAACCCTAAGAAAATAATGAAATAAAACAGCCATATGAAGTGGTATTTAAACTTTAGATAAATCTCCATCTGTAGTTTTCAAAGATCAGAAGCATTTTCTTCTGGACAGGTCTGTTAAACATTACTTTGTAGAGTAAGACAGTCATCTAGTACTTAAAGCTAGAGAAATTAAATCGAGCTGTGCTAATTTAATTTAATTTTTATGCTGGTCCTTTGCTAACTGATAATTTTTAAGTATAATCTGGTTTCATTATGATATTTTTTCCCAAAATTATCTGCATAAAGTTTGTTTTATTAAACAAGCCTGTATGTGTATTTCTTGCCTGCCTGCATGAAAGGTAAGCTAAGGTATATAGAGATTATCTAATTAAAGTCCTCTGTGTCAAGTAAAGTCTTGCTCATTTATTTGTGTTTGTATTTCTCTGACAGCTCTTCAGCAGCTATGCGGCTTTATTACTGCTTTAGAGAATGTGAAAATATATCTACACACTGGGGCCACAGAAAGTATGCTCCATTTTCTTTTCACAATTAAAATCCAACATTAAATATTTGACTAGGAGAAAAAAAGACTGTGACATTTAGAAGTTTTTTACATGCTTGCATATATGTGAATCTGTGGGTGACTCATTACTACTGGCAGCAAGGCACTGGCCCATTTTTTCCAGAAAAACCATACAGGCCTCATGTAAGTCCTTCCAATTTCTGAGCAAAAGCTACAGCACTACAGTGTAGCCAAGGTATGGATATAAAAGATCTTTTAACTGGAAGTCAGTTTATGTTTATGCTTATATAAAAACTAAACGGGGCACAAAGTGAGCCCCACAGCATTCCTCCCCCAACTGCGCTGTGCTGCTACAGACACCCTGATGTTGCAGGCAAGTAGCTGCAAATGCTCGTTAATTGTAACAAAAACTGGAGAAGGAAGGGGACAGAATTTCCCAAAATGCTTATACTTCATAAAGGAATACTAGCACAAGGCTTCAGAGCAGCAGAGACAGCATTTGATTTTGCCAGCCAGCCATGGACTATGGTCTGGCTATTGGGGGGCAACCCAAGAAAACTGGGCTTGCTGTTCCTGCAGTAACCCAGGGATGGGAAGAGAGGGAGGGCCGAGTACTGGTGGAGGAAAAGATCATCCCGTTCACTGTTAATCGCTCTCGTAGACACCCCAGGAGCAGCCAGCCGGCTTTCCATGCCTCTGTCATAGACAAAGCAGGTATGTCCACCTGGAATTTGTTTTCTGCTGCTGCATATGATCCTGCGTTCCTGTTGTTAACAATCACCTGCCCCTGTGGCAGACGCTGTGGGGTGACCGTAGCAATAGATTGTTCAAACATTCTGGAGCCAGTTATGGTAGATCCTAAGCACCTTTGTCTCCTATAGAAAGATAACGACAACAAAGGCTTGCAGTCTGAGGAAGGATGGAGCTTTTAAAACTGCATAGGATACCTTGCTCTGGCATTCAATTGAAAGATCACTCTGTAGGAAACACTACCTTTAAAGTGTTATTATAGTTTTACACTGCTGTAGGTGATGAATAAAATTATTTGTAGTTGTGAGCAAGGGCAATTTATTTGGTTTATGACAGTTGAAACACTTTATTTGTTGCAAATGCAATGCAGTACCCAGCTTTATAAACTGGACATTGCTGGAACAGATTAGACAATGGCTGTCAAATAGCTGCTCATCATAATGTATCAGTTCCTGAAACTGCTGGGTTTGGGTGTGTCATGACTCCCTCTATTTGCTCAAAAGAAAAGGTGTATTTAAAATACTTTTTGTATCAGGAACTTACAGTGCTATTCATGGGTAAGAGAAATTTCTCACTACTTTTGTACCCTCTCCAGAATACTGTAGGAGATGTATTTTACAAGATGCCATTCAATATTGTGTTTACCTAAATGAACATTTACAAATCTATTGGAATTGTTGGGTATTTTACAAACTATGTATGAATTAGGCATTATGTGGGATGGATTTCTTGTTACTTATGAAGGTTTATATGCTCTCACTGTGTAAGTGCTGTTTCCTACAATAATTAAACCCAGTTGGGATCCCATAAAAGGCTAGGGCACAACAGGGACTGAACAAGCTGCATTGCCCAAGGAGTAAAGCAGAGAACAGTCAGCATTTCTGAGTATTCCCATTTCTTCTCAGGCCTTCTGTGATCAGGAGAAATGGATTAACTATCTGGTTAATCTCCCTGAATTAGTTTATTTATGCTGGATGGTTTCTTATAATGGGAGCAGTAGTCAAGCCAGTCTCTCACTCTGTCAAACCACTCGACACATAGGTCTCTTCTCAATTGTGATGTTGCTTGCTATGACAGGGATGGACTGTATCACCTAATTTACCTGTATGAATGCATAAATAAAGATCAGTGTTGTTACTGTTCTTAATGTAATGTAGTAGTGGTTTTCCAAATAACATGTTAATAGTCAAGAAAATTACTACTATTCAAACTTTGCTGCATAGAAAAATACTTTAATTAATCCATAGCCTAGACTAAGCAGTGATAAAATACAAAGTTTAGACTGCACAGGACATTACAATGAACATAATTCTTCCCTTTAGCTTGATGTCACACTTTTTTGCTATTCTTAAAAGTAAAGTTGATTGTGTGTGTAAGACACTGTATAAAATGTTTGTTGACATCTTCTCTGTTGCTTAATGTATAAAAATATATTGGGTTTCCATCAAATTTAACTTTTAAAAAAGAGAATTATTGGAAGAAATGAGCCTCTACAAAAATACGCCACTGGTTCAGACTTACAAGCTTACCTGAGAGAACAAAGGTGTTGACTCAAAACACAAAAGCATTCACACATGCAGTGGGAAAAACGCAACCTTGGTAGACTGCAGGACAGGAAAGCAAAAGTGACAATGTGGGACCTCATGTACTTATCAGTTTAGCAGTGATTCCATACTTTATACAAAGAGAAAAAAAAAAAAAAAAAGGTTGATCCATGCCAATGAATTTGTCAAAGCATCTACAGTATATGCTGTGTTTTTGTGCTCCTTCATTTTGATGTTGCCTTGCTGAGGTATCTTCATTTTCTCCCATTTTGGTCTAAAATGGGTTGGTGAATGCAGACCCTGCAAGATTATGAAAGAAACGTAATTATTTTCCAAGCAATATGGTTAGGAATGCTAGGATTAAGTGTTATGCATGTTCACTCTGGAGACTAAAATGTCTGGGTACATCAGAAAAAGTCTTATTGCTGAGGATGAAGGAAGGCAGCAGATCTAGAATTGGTTAATAAGATGTAAAGCCAATCACCTATATGATCTCAGTTCAGACTCATCCCAGACCATGATGACCAGAATTTTTCATTGTTTGATGATTCATGGTGACCATGAGAACACATTATGTCTCAACAGTTTTAATGGGAAGAACAGCGCTCAAGTGGTTGGAGATTTAAGCCTCCCTTTCACAGAGGGATGATTCCCCAAAGTTGAGCCTGAAGTGCAAGTACCAGGGAACTTTTAGTATCGTAATGTCATTTATATGCACACAGTGATAAACAGAGAATGCAGCATCCATTTCCACACACTCCCACATGCATACCCATCATTTTTTACACTTTGTTAAATAGAGAAGTGTAGTACCTTAACTACTTTTGACTGACATATTGTGAAAGTAGCTACCACTGGAAGATGCAAATACTTCTGACAAGTAGAAACAGAAACTGGAAATGACTGTATTGAGTTGTCTAAACAATCAAGGACAAGGATGGAACAGTGGTTCAGTTTAATGTTGGTACATAACAGACTAACACCATATCCTGTAGTTACCTTCTAAAGTTCTATGTGAGTATGTGGAAGCATATTTGGGAGACATTAATTGTCTTCTGCCCATTCCATGGGATCTCGAGAGCACACAGTCTACATACATATCCCAGAAGTTCTGGGCTAAATCGTTGAAGAGTTCATTGTGCTTGGGCTTAGGGGATTCCTTCAGGAACATCATGAAGTCCCAGAGATCAATGACTGTATCTGCTACCTTGAGTTTCTTCATTTCCACCAGTCCATGGGATGACACCTCCCAGCACTGGTGGTCAATCTGACCCAGGCTTGCAGGAATTTCTTTCTGATAGTCTGGATTGGCATATACCAAATTCAGTATCAATACACACCCCAGCTGAAGATACCACCTTCGTTTCCACAGAAATTCCATACTCCAAGAAGATACCTGAAAGAAAGTGTATAAAATCACAGTGATTCTACCATTATGTAGTTCATTCTCACATAACTTTCAAGAGTACCCCAAGAGATCATTTATGCATATATACAGAAAAATATTTCTTTTCAAACCATGGAATATATACCAGTCAATAAACCCTGACAATGGAGCTAGGTTTGCACCTAGAAATTGTTAATGCTGTTTAGAACATGAAAACCCGAAGCAGAAAGTTTGAAGTGATCGTAGCCTACATCAGAACTGCTCCTTGAGCTCAAGACTTCTTCCCTTAAACTCCTGTGCTTAGATCATCAGTAAAATCAGATTAATAGCAAATGCTTAAAGAACCCTTTTGGTATACTATTTTAAATAAGTGCAAACAAGTAACAGAGTTAGAAATAGCCAGTCTTTCATGGAACAGTCCAACTCAGAATGGTGGTGATGACGGAACAGTAAACCAGATCATTACATTGTATTGGGTGAGTGTGGGCAGGTTATGAACTCATTCAGGAGCTGTTGCAAGACCGGAAAAAGCAAATTTCTTTCTGGCTTATGTTAGAAGATTAAGCAAACTTTTTGCACAATTCTTTCTAGCATATATGTAAAACACAGAAACTATCTGGACAACCTGAGATGGAAAGAGTAATAGCACAGGAGGCATAATGACAACTTCAAATGCTATAGAATATGTAGTCATTATTATACATGATTCCATCTGGGAAAACAGCAGTTTTCCTACGATGCATATTCCATATGCTCAAAGCAGGTTTAGACAGAACATCACTAAAACACCTGATAAATTTTTTTTCAGTCCTTCCTATCAAGATAAAGTGCAGTGGAAGAGGATAGTAAACATAAAGAGGAAAACAAACAAACGAAAGACAAGTGAACACAGGAAAAAGTCTTAAGAAAAAAATGAGTCAAGTGTCTCAGATAGTGTCCCTTATTTTGGTGTCCTGAATCAATTCTATGTCAAATAGTTGGTGCTATGCTCATTTCCAGTTTCCAATTCAGAATGTAAAACACAATTACAAAATTATGTGAGATTTTCTGCAGATACAAAACAACATTTTGGGCAACTGTGCAAATTTTATTGGGAACTTGGCCAGAATTACACGTGTGCTCTCCAACTCAGAATGCCTTTGGGCACTGGCAATATGAAAAGTTAGTCTGTGATGCCTCTGAAGTGTTAACACACTGACATCCTCTCTGCAACTCCGAGTGATGCAATTAGAGGATAACCCACAGATACTACAACATACATGGGAACTGTCTATAAGAAGACAGAGTTGTGGTGACACCATGGAGTTCACAGTCATACCAAGCTCAGTCAGGAAACAGGACAGCTTGAAACAGGCCCTTTTGCTGTGGCCTCAGCGTTCTGGGATGATGGTTAGTTTGAATGTGCCATTAACACTGCTGCAACCATCTGAGGTCCCTAAACTCATGTATTCCTTTACCTCACCTTTGGGACTCAAGGGAATGAGAGAGACAGATAGCCCCCCACCTACCTCCTTTCTAAAACTTCCCTTGCTAGCTACATTTCAGCAAGCCACAGGATTACCTGCCTCAGTATCCCAAGAGTTTATGAATATGCATTAAAGTTTCTCTTCCTTGGATTGTTAGAAAGATGGCTCCAGCAAACAAGCAGGGATGGAAATGCTTCTCTTCACACTTCCACTTCACTAGGCACCAGCATTTAAAAGAAGGACACACTAGCAATTTAGCTACAAAGTAGGAAAACGGCAGCCAGGAAGCCACCAACATTTTGAGTTGTTTTGATTTCACGTTTTAATCCAGCTAAAAACTAAAATGCTAAAGGTCTATTTGAACACCTCAGGAGCAGAGACCACAACAAACCTCACAGAGACTCTGAACTACTAGTAGTAGTTCAAATACTAGTAGTTCAAGACAAGTACTACTTGTACTATTCAGTACAAGACAGATGAGTTTCACAAAGGCAGTAACTAAAGAGCCACAGTAGAAGTTATACTCACAGTGTTCTGTGATGAGATGGAAGTCAGTAGCCTTCAAACAGTAGTCAGCCACTTGGAGAAGAAAAATTCCTGACAGGGCTGCAAGTGCCCGGCAGCTGCTGGATGCTCCGAGGATGCCGGGATTACACTGCACAGGGACAATGCTGCCACTGGCAAAGCAGCAGCAGCAGCAGCATGAACTCAGGTCAGTGGGGAAGGCGGGAGGGAGCTGTGGCTGTGGCAGCCCCACCTCTTTCTGCAGCAGGCGCTGGGTGTCAGCTGAGCCTGGGCTGGGGTCCCACCTGGAGAGACTGCGTTCGGGTGGGTGGGTGGCTGGGTGTGTTTGGGGAGGGAAGGGGAGAGGCAGGGGGCTGTCAGAGGGAGGAAAATACAACGGACAGCAAATCTTTCTCCAAGTCAGTAACATGAACGCTCTTCCCTTTTTATAAATGGAGGTTTCCATCCACAGTCCTGTCCGCCCACCAGAACACGCACCCATCAGAGACAACGTTTCAAAATGAAAACAGGCATACAGCCCAGAATTTATAGGCACAATGTGCATCCACTATTCCAGTGCCCTTTTTGTAGAAACTCCCTGACTTGAGATCAATTTTACACTATTTAAAAATAACCCATAACTTGGTTACCAGATGCTGTTTTATTTGTACTTGACAACATCCCCTCCAGAAGCTGGGGCCAGTGCTGGCTGCTACGCACTGATGCTCACATCTCCCATCTTCCAGCCAGCAGCAGCCCAGCTGTGCCAGCAGCTGAAGACTCTTCTGTTGGTTTGTTTCTGGCCAGTTGCTTTCTCTGCTAAGGAACTAGGCTCACACACATGTTTAGAAGAGCTCCATTTCCTTTGCGGGAGAGAAGCTTATGAAGAAGCTTACTTACATTTCTAATTATTTCTTCCATACATGTTCTCATGATACACCAGTTAGGATGCCTCCTCAGATACTGAAGTGTAAGACCAAAAATAGAGGCAGATTCTTGTTCCAGCTGCTGTGGATTTCCTGTGGGTATGTATGTTGCAGGTTAACCCAGCCAGACCCAGTACACTATATAAAATAACTTCTATATCCCGCTAGTAAAACAAGGTTAAAAATATCATTTTAATTAAGGGGTGTCAGGGAGCTTAGAGCATTAAAATCTGTAAAAGGCTTTGGCTTCCTATAGTGGAAGATGCTCTATTAGTGCAAAGTGTGTTCCTAAGGGCAAATTTCTGTCCATAAATTCGCAATTCTGTTTCTCCCTCAGTCCTGGCACTCCTCCTTGGATAACTGATGCAACTCCACACTCAGCAAACTGGATTTCTGGAGCCTGTTCTAGGTATCTATTGTGCCTAATTCAGGACAGGTTGCCCAAACTTGAATTCTACAAGGATGAGGATTATTACAGCTATCTTGTCTTACATAATTAAAGCTTAGATTTCTTTACACAGATTTTTCTGACAAATTTTTCAACATATATATTCAAATCACCTCTTTAAATCAATGAATTAGGTCATATTCTGAAATGCAGATGATGTTTTAGAGAACTCTTCATTCGTTGCATACACACTTTCTAAACTCTCCAAGGAGACTGTTGCTTTCAAGGAAGATCATCAGTCTTTCACCTTCAAAGGCACTAGAGCTTATTCAAAGTTTGTCAAAGTAAAACCATCAGCAGCCAATATCATTAAACTTGAAGCATTTTTGCAAATACACTGAAATTCTGTGTTTCCTTCTAAACTGCTGCTGTTTGATGTCAGATTATAATGCTGCATGTAGCTGCCTTTTATGTCACAAATTCCTACAGCTGGGGATATGCAACAAAACCAGTTACAAAAAATGGCAACGCTATCGATATCATCTCAGAAATGATCCAGAATTCCTGTGCCCACTTCTGCACTAAAGGACTAGATCTTGAAACACTGAAATCCCCCACTTCACTGGTGTCTCAGTGCAGTTCATCACTCTGCAGAATAACAGTTCATAACCTGAGAACTACTGCATAAGGGATGTCCCAGCCCTTTTCCTATTGCATATAATGGAAGGAAGTCATTTTACTCACCTACTGAGGGCTGGAAGTGGCTCTTGCCAAGAGAAGGCAGCTGGGAGTTCCTGTGGCTCAATGCTACGTGCTCTGGAGAGAGTTTCTTGAGCTACTTCACTTCATCTTTCAGTCTAGATGCCCACTTACGAGGAATAACTTGCAGACCTGCGGCCTTTAGCAGTGTGATTTCCTCATCTACTAACTTTAGAGACCAGAATCTGCCCTGAATAGTGCTAGGATCTATGAAATGTGAAGTGTTTTGAAGACCTATGGCATGAGGAGTGGTAAACAGGGTTACTCTAGAGAACCAAATTTGAAAGCCAAAGGAAAACACTTGCATGGAACGCTCAAGTAGAAGACAAGCTTATTTTTAGCACAATGTGTGGCGAATACTTTGTCTGCAAGTAGTGTTCAGGGCAACTTAAAAACAAGCGCTCCAAATGTCACCGGTCTGATCACTGCTTCACAGAAATTGCATCTTTGTGAAGGCTGTTCAAAAGTTCACAGCAAATGTCAGCTATCTGAGGCACTGGCAAGACTTGGGCTTCTTCACAGCTTCACTCCTTCTCTTGAAAGACATGAAATTTCAAGAGGCTGCTGTTCAAAGTGCAGTGAAAATGCTGCATCTGGCACACAGGAGAAAACCACTTCACTCTGCAACACCGGGTCCACGTAGAAATCGAAACCTGCTGAACCTATGCACAAAACCAACAGCTCCCTGCAAGGCTGTGTGTGCAGTTTGACATCGGTAACTCTCCTGCATGAGACATTGCCTGAAGGAACATGGTCTGCTCTATACCAGGAGAGGGCTGATGTAACTAAATTGCAGCTGCTCCTTTCTTAAATTCGAGTGTCACCCAACAGCTCAGGACTCTAATTTAAACTTTATTTTTCTGTGCAGTACATTACCACGTATGAAAAATAATGTACCCAGGATCATGATGTCTGAAGCGCTTAAGCATGTGTAACTGTTAACAGTTCCAGAGAACCTCCTCGCTCTAAAGGAAGGCACAGCTGATGAGAACATAGGACTAATATGTAGTAAAATTGGGCCTATTAGGGTTTCACAACATGCTTTGGTGGAACATGACAGGAACAGCCTGTTCTTTCAAGTGGAAATGTAATAATTTCTGTCATGAAAACAATATATACAGTACTTAAAGGCAAATACAAACCTGCTCTGCAATGACAACAATAACTAGCTACCTTCTGGAAGCCTTTCCAGCTAAGCAATGTAAACACCGTTTCAAAATCTTGTTTCAAAAAAATAAGCCATGTTCGAACTTACACAGCTATATAGAAGAAAACATCTGGAAGACTGGAATATAGTTAGCTTATCTCTGGACTCTTTGTATCATTGAAAGAAGCTAAAGCTGTATTAGATGTAATTGCTCCTTGAAATTCTAAAGCAGCATTCATAACCAAGGAGATGAAAGCATTAGGAAGACTGTACAAGGGATCTACCTTTAAGAAAGCTCCTTCACATCATTAATCAAAATAGCTTTCAGTAAGTTTTCAAGTTAAGAAAAGCTTTTCCTCTTTTTGCTTGCTTTATGCACTATCAAATGTATTAGCGTGATCAATCCCACAGTGAAACAGCCAACATTTCAAACGCAGTTAAAGGTATGTAAAGGCAGGTAGTTGCACAGCTCTTTGGCCACTGCATTGATTCCTTCTTGTCAGCCAATTCCTGCTTAAAACATCTAGGTGTAGTAGCGCCACATACCGGAGCAAACACGGTGATTTCGTTCTACTCCAACAGCCAGACAGCAACCCCTCAGTCCCTTTTCTTCACCATGCAGATTTATTTTTATCATGCTCCTCTTGATTTTCCTAAATAAATTCACCATTTTTAATCTTAAAATTAGGTATTCCCAGAACACAACTATAGAAATCAAAATGCTAAGGAGCAGATTTTTCTTAGGAAAATCAGTTCAAATAAAAAATTCTCTTTTTAAAGCGCCACCTTGTCGCCAATGTTCTCTCAAGAATCTGTTTATGTGAAAATTCTTTGGTAATATCTAAAAATTCATGTCCCCAAGTGAAAATGGTTCTGAAGGCTGACTTTAATATTTCATTTTCCTTTATGGTATCATGCATCTTTGTCAGTCAAGCACTGAGGGATCATCACCTATGGGAGAACCCATGAATTTAAATTGACAGATCAGAATTATTGGCAACTAATAATCCTGCAGGATGTGACATGAAGTTTGTAGGATGGGAGCACCATGAAGAAAGACACCAATCATGTTTATTAGGTAAGTACTGTTATTACAATTTCTATTTTAGGACAGGTAAGGTCAAGGAAAGTCAATCTGCGATTATCTTCATAAAATCTCATAAAATCTAATGTACCTGAAAGCTACATAAAAGCTTGGGTTGCAGGTAAAAGCCCTTAAAATCGGAGACCCTATCCATATACTTGGGAAAGCAGATTTTTTTTTCAGCTGGTGATTAAATATAAATGGGATTCAGAGAAAAATTGTGTTGTGTTCTCCATCCTGCAGGGATTCAGGAAGAATGCCAAAGATGGAGCATACGCCACATGTACACCCACAGACTCCAGCACTGCCGTTTCACACAATAAGTTTTATGAGATGGGATTAAAGACAAAAGTGTCTATTTCTAAGATTTTGAGTTTTTTAACTGATAACCAAACTTGGGCAAAATAAAATGCTTCCCTCCAAATTCCCCCAACATCGATAGTTTTTCTAGAGCATGACTTTCAAACTGTTGTACTTCAGCTTATTCTTATTGTAGTTGAGGTGCCTCCATCTAGTGGCACTTTATTGTACTGAAGAGCGTATCCTTGGAATTGGTTAAATCTCTTCTTTAAATTGTTTTTAAAAAAAAAACTGTAGAAGTAATACATCAATTTTTTAGAACATCTGGACCTTGGATATGTTGGTGTAGTTATTTCTTTCAACTACAAAGGCCTTTATGCCAGCTTCCCGGCACTGCAATGAACCATTGTATGCATGTTCAGAAAGGCAAGGAAAGAAAATTGACTTGCATTTTTAAATTATTTCAACTCTATTTTAAAATAAAGCGATGTTGCTAAAACATTTCAGCCTAATTGTTAAGTATTTCCATCGAAGTTAGATCTTCTCTAGACTGAGAAAAACAGCACATAAAGTACAAATTTCAAAAAACTGCTGCTGGAAGCTTTAAAATTGTTGTGGGAAAAGATTTTATGGCCGCTTCTTTTTAGAGTTGATGACAGCACTCTACCTAGTGATTTATATCATGAGAGAAAAGAAACAGAGTGGTAAAACCATAATTTGATGTAGCAGTACCCTTGTGCTTTTCAAGCAATCATATACAAGTATTTGAAGCACACATTGAGAACAGAAAGAGCAGGAACTGAAGCGTTATTTGGCATGAAACTCAGAATATGCATTGACTACGTATAAATCAGTTTGGAGACTTTTAAAATGCTATCAGCCTTTGTATGACTGAATTGTAGCTATCTCTGTGACTACACACCTGCACACTCTTACATAAACAGGATTCACTGAGTCACCCTCTGCATCACTGATCAGCAGCGTCTGAAGTAAAGAAATAACAGAGTGATGTTCTATGACCAGGCTGGACAGTGAAGTGCTCACAGCCCTGTTACTTCAGTTCAAGTACGGCACACCCACTAGTGATTAAACAGCCAGCACAAACCAAAAGAAAATGATGATGGAATCGGTGCTGCCCTGGCAAAACAGAGTCACTTCAGGTGACCAGATACATTTTTGAAGCAAAGTATTTAGAAAATAAACCATCTGAAAGTCCTCAAACTTTAGAGTTTTAAATGATTCAATTTCAGTATGTTTTAGCATGGATTCAGTTTCAGTGTGTTTTAGCATCGTGTATGTGTGGTCATGTACTTACTGGTATAAAAGGTTCCAGAAAATGCACAATGGCACATTTCAAATGAAATGTTACTTTATTCCCTGCAAGGTATGAGCTTGTTGGCATGAGCTTGCTCAGTGCTGCAATAAATCTAGTGTTACGTCAATGGATTTAACACCTTCATCTCACAACATATATGAGACCAGTTTTTCCTTATTTCTTTCTTGAGTTGTGGGTCGATTACATGGGTTGAATTAACATCAGTTAGTGGCTCTGCTGGCATCTCTGGATCAGTCTACACATTAACCTGTTGTAGGATTTGACCTCCTGTGTGTGCTGAGGAAGTTCAGCACACTGAATAGAAGGCTCTGCTAACCCGACAAGTCACACACCCTGCTGCTCTCAACAGTCATAATGATTCAACAGTACCAAATTCAAACAGTGTGCCTCACAAAAGCAGAACAAAGCATGAAAATGCAAGATAATTTGATATATACTTGTATTGCTATCCAAGGAGAGCTCAGGGCCTATGACTGGATCCTTGAAGAACTTTGCTGATAACCTTTTTGCCATCTGCAACTTCCCTGTGTTTTCATCTTGCTTGAAAGTTCTTTTGCTTATCTCCTTTTCTTCTATTATTTTCTATATAGTGCCAACATCATATGCTTTACTGAAGTCACAGTAGCACAATCTAACTTTGGCATGTGTAAGGACTTCTGAATCTTGCATACTATTCAGATCGGACTGACAAGTGCTTCCCATATTATGAACCATAAATCTGGACAAAATGTTCTGCTATTTGTACTATGAATTGGCATGGTAACACAGAACAGGACACAGAAGGGTCCTCCTGGATGATAGGGCCTAGTTCCCTGCCGCTACAGAAAGCTCTGTTGTACGATCGCCTCATAAATTTATCAAGCGCCATATTAAAAACAGGCATATTTTTGCTCCCACTAATTCCATGGAAAAGCTGTTTCAGAATTTGATTGCTGTAATGACTAGAAACATTCTTCTAATTTCCTGATATATTTATTAATGAATAGTACATATCCATTTGTTCTTGTGTCAACATTGCCCTGCAAATTAAATGGTTTTCATCCTTCATGTTTACTTTCCTGATATATTTATAGACTGCGCTTGTATCTCCTCTCTGGTTTTGTTTTATTGAAGTAAACATCCTAAAATCTGTATGAAAGGCTCTCAAACTCTCTGGCGATGCACCTAACCTCCTTCTACCCCTCTTTCAGTTCAACCTTAGCTCAGCTACAGAACAATTAATTATAAATTTTCACAGTACCCCAAATGAGATTTCACCAGGGCCTTAAACAATGACATTAATACCTCCCTACTTTAAATGAAAATACATCTCCTGATACTCTCTGTACTTACAATGATTCCTAAGTATATATCATTTCCAGATTTCATCAATATGCTCTTACTGATTTTATCAGGGCTACTACAAAAAATATCAAATAAGTCCATCCTAAAACCAACCCTTTAAGCCTGACATCTTCCTTTTCAACTTTATATGTGGCTATCTCACTTCACAGTTTCTCTCCTAACCCCCACATTCTCATTCTTCCCCAGGTGATACCCTATCAAATGTTTTATCAATAGGGTATTAATATGGCAAATCGAGTTGTTCCAAAGCTTTGCATGAGACCGAGACCAGGCTTCGGGGTCTGTGGTTGGCCAGATCACTTTTCTTCTTGTTAAGCAATTAAAGTCCAGGTTCAGCCCACCTAACTTCAAAGACTGAACAGAGACAGGGATCCACACGGAGTCGTTCATGATGCGGCTTGTCCTCTGGAGACACTTCTCACCACCGAGTACAGAGGGAGTCTCAACCAGCAAGCCTCTCAGCTAGGACCCTCAGATAAATGCCTTAAGTACAAGGCCAGACCCCCATTTTCTATTTTCCAGGTATAATATTCTCAACAGACCTGTTCAACACCCTGCTAGATTTCACATATCACCTGTTTCAGAACTGCAGGTGTAGTCCCCATGATCTGAAAGCATGGCATGAGTTTTGCATTTTTTGCTCTTGTAATAATTTCTGCTCTGCCATTCACACAATCCATCTTGCCTTTGTCCATGTGGTGAAACTACTTTAGCACTGAGGAAAGGCATACTTTGAATTTGGGGGATTTAATTTAGGCTCACTACACAACAGTCACATCTTCTCCTGCTCTCCCATTTATATCACTGAAAAATCTTCTGCTCTAAAAACTCTGTAACAGTATGATACAAGCATGTCCAGTTGGTAGAAATTAGAAGTATTTTTAGCTAAAACAGAATACGTAGTTGATTGGTAAAAACAATAGGGAACAGCAGAAAAAGCAGGTCAGTAACAGTAAACAGTGAAAATCTTTTGAATGTATTTTTTCAATACACGTAGGTGGAAAGAAAAGATTCATAAAGGGGACTAAGGCCTTCTAAAAATACTGCTAAAAGCTCCCATGGAAGATGACATTTCAAGACAAAAAACCCCAACATTTCATACTGTAGTATCTTGTAAAACTGAAGTATGTTATTATTTTATACATTCAAGATCATCAAAAGCCATCAGGAATAATCATTCTGAACGACAGCCACGCTCCTTCGGTACCTTCTTCTGAATAACCCAGCTGTAAAATAAACAGTTTGCTTTTCTAAGTTAGAGACAGCAAGTGTGGGTCAGCTGAAAAGCACGGGATTAAGAATTTGGATTTTTTACTCATTCTTCCCTGATTTCTTTTTAAAATATTTTTTTCCTAATTTATGTCTAAAGTTTTAGAAAATTGAAGGTTCCTTTACCCTAATTAACTAATGACTATGTAGAACTATATGAAGGTAGATTTTTTAAATATAGGTATCAGTCTTTTATTGTGTTCAAAATAAAAGCAAAATTACTGCATTTGCATATATTTTGTAAATCCAGTTTCCAAATCTGGTGTCTTAGGCCATGAAGCAACTAAGAAACAAAACTAACGAACAGCTAACAAACCCAAATTTACATCCTTAAAATGGCACTGGACAGCACTCACGTGTTGTGATACATCCTGGATACTGCTTAAGTGTTCTGTTGGGCCATTTAGCATGCATATGGCACACCAGTGATACTTTTTCATGAGGATTTGTGCTTTAAAAAAACCCACAACACTGAAAATAACGCTCATACTGTCTGAAAATATTTATCTGCAGAATAAAGATCTGTGAAAGAACGCAGGAGCATTTTTTCACCAATTTTACTCTTCTGACCTTACTAATGTTATATTTACAAAATAATTTCTCATTTGTGACCATTTAAGAAATGCAGAGCACTGTAAGCCTTATTAAAGCCACATACTTTCAACACGATTATCCTTATCCTGAAAATTGTCACCACTGAAGGGGCAGGTCCTAATTTCTTGAGGGAGAGCCCATCAGCAATATAATCAACCGGCTTTAAAAGGCCCGGCTGCATGGGCAAAGCCACCAGCAGATGCTGTGCCTAACTGGCACACAGCTTCCAGGCAGCACACGCTGCTGGAAACTGCGGATCTTACCCAGCACCCCGCAGCTCCGGCAGCCATGGCCTTGCTCTCCCCTCAGGCATCGTGCCCGCACCTCGGCCTGAAACGCCCTGGCGCCTCTCGGCGTAGGACACTCCGGGGGGGCTGCCAGGACTGGAGCGGGACACTGACACGCTGCGCCAAGCCAGGCCTGTCCCCCGCCGTGCCAGCCTGCCGGCGACTGCGGCGGAGCAGCCCCGCAGGAACAGCCTCGCCAGGCCGCAGCGGAGCGACGCCGAGGGCCCTCCACAGCCCCGCGCGGCCGAGGGCGGGAAGGGCTGCGCATGCGCACCTGCGCAGCGCACCGGGCCGCCCCGTCCCGGCGGCCGCCGGCGAAGGGGGGGGGGCGCTGTTCGCTTCCCGCCGCGCTCCCCCGGCCGGCAGCCAGAGCCCGCGCCGCGGCCCGGGCGCTCGCCCCGCCTGTCTTCGCCCCGCAGTCCCCTGCGGCCTGGGCCCGCCCACCCTGCGGCTCAGGGTCCGCTGTGCCCCTCCCGCCGCAGGCTGGGCCTGGGTGGCGGTGGCAGCTCCCAGCATGGTGCGGTGCGGCGGGGCGGTGCTGCGGAAGGTCAGTGCGGCCAGCCCGGGCAGCGGTGGGGAAGGGCGGCGGGGGCGCGCAGCCCCACGCAGGCAGGGCTCGGGCGGCGGGAAGGGCGGGCAACGAGCCGCGGGGCGGCCTGGTGGGTCGCTCCCTTCCCCGGGCTGACCTGCCCAGGCACCGTCCGAGCGAAGCGGCCTCCTGGCCAGGGGCCTGTGCGTGCCGGGGCGGGGACGCGGTGAGGCGCCGCGGCACTGCCACGCGTGTCTGCGTGGGCAGCGGGGCCCGGGCGGGGGCAGGGCCTCGGCCAGTCCCTGTGCCTGGGGTTCCGCAGGCCGGGCGGGCCGTCGGGTACCGCTGCCGGGGGAGACACGTCAAACGTTTCTCTTACTAACAAACACGTCAGAGGGGTTACATGTTCTGAACGCTCCTTACTGCCATCAAAGAAAGTTCTTTCCAAGCAGTTTTAGCCACATCGTTTCTAATGACTACAAAATGAAATATAAACAGGATGTAATACTGATATGAAACTCGTTTTATTAGTATGGCAACTTTATAGATGCTTTACGGCTCTACGTGAGAGGAGGAACTGGTGGAATGGGTTATCCTCGTCTAGGTGGGGAAGGAGGGAGAGGTGGTGATGTCTGGTTTGTTGCCCAAGAAAGAACTACCTTAAAGACCATAAGGGACAGATATCCTCAGAAGCGATTCATAGCTGGAACGGGAGCCAACAGCAGGTAAGAGTCTGTTTGATGAAAATTGTTACGTACATCTTTTCCAGAAAGCAAAATGTCACCTTAAGTTACTAAGCCTGGTTTAATTTCTCCCAGTGTTAGATCACTAAAAGGTGAAAAAGGAGAAGATTGTGAAGTTCATGTGCCTCTGGGAATTTCAATTCTTCGTGATGATGGCAAGCAGATTGGTAAGAACTTTTGCTTTGTTTTAATGTATCTAGTAGGTACTGTCATATTTCTTGATAGCATCTAGCGGACTTGTAACACTAGGATGTTTTAAGGTTACCCATCTCCCAAAATATGTATGTGTGTTCCTTTGTTTGGACAAGAGTTGACAAAAAATACACTGTAGAAATTGTTGGAAAAGCAAGTATGCCTTCCAGAAATTATCAGTAGACCATTTGTATCACTATATGCACTAGAAAGAAAATTACCCTTGCAAGCGTTAAAGGCTGGAAGCCATACTGATCCTCCACAGAATCATTACTGACCTTACATAAATCATGTGTCCATAAACTCAGGTAAGAGTCCCTATAACTGTACTGAATTAGGACATTGCTTAAAAGATAAAGAACCTCGCTGAGTGTCAGCATTTCAGGTTATCTAAAATACTTGCCTGTTTTTCACTCTCTTTTGAAGAGTGGTGCTTGGTAGTAACCAGGAAGATCTCTTTCAATACAGCGCTCTTGGAATAGCTCTCAGTGGTGCCTTTGCAGTTTCCCAAGAGCCTTTCTTCTCATACTGTGCAGAGTTCAAACTAAATTCACAGGTGACTCTGATTTGGATGTTTAACAAAATTGGGTGTATGGCAAGAAGTGTTTGTGATGTAGGCATGTCGGTGTCTAAAGCTATCCTTGAACTACATACCCAAATGTTGCAGTTTTATATTAATTATTCTAATCCTAAGGGAGATATCATAGTCTGCATCTTAATAAAAAAATACGGAATGTCTGAAGAGTTTCCTGTAGCCACATCTCTATCGATGCAGATTTTTCTTTGGATTTTTCAAGTATTGGAGGCTTCAGAACTACCATCTTGGCCATACCTTGCCTGCCTGTACTTACCACTTTCCTTGGAAGTGACTGTCTGTATGACAGAGGGGGATACTGGAGTGTGATTGCTCTCAGGGATTTCCAAAGAAGGAAAAATATCATGACCCTGAGTGCACAGCTCTTGCAAAAAAAGCGTACAGAAAATTCTGTCTTCAATGAAGATAGATGTAAGTGGAAAATCACAACTGAACTACTGCAGGGGATTGTGCTTTTTCACGAGTGAATTTATTTCCAGGAGAGCTTAATGCAGCAGGAGAGAGATTCTTAGCAGCTCGTGGAGGTCTTGGAGGCTCTTTGACCACAAACTTTGTGCCTTGCAAAGGTCAGAAGCGAATTGTTCATCTTGATTTGAAACTTATAGCAGATGTTGGCTTAGTTGGGTAAGTACTGTAGTTTGAGAACTGACATTAGAAAACAAAGTAGTAAATTTCAAATGGGACTTAAGAGAAATTTGAGATTTTGGAAGGTGAGCATAACTGTACATTTGCATTGCCACTTAAATTACTTGCAGTTTGCAAATCAGAGTTTAAACCTATTAGAATTAATTTTAAAATTTGGAAAGTATTGGTTATGCTTTTGTGGGTGAAGGGCTTCACGATTCAAGGTAATATATCTATTAGTTTAATTTAGCAATTGCAGTGATTATCAAAATACTGTTAGCTAATATTTGTTAATTAAGTAGGAGATGCAAAACAGAGCCAAGAACACTATGCATATTGCATCTTTGACTTTATGGTACTGCCACAAGTGGATCCTTTTAAAGAGAGTTTCAAAGGCTACATAGCCTACTCTCCCAAATAAACAGCTTGGAATGTTGGAAGAAAGTAATTACACACTGGAACAGTAGGACTTGTATTTCTTTTCCCTGGTGCTTTTCAATGTTGCTGTTTTATAACAATGCAGATAAATATATTTTTATTTGGAGAAAGCTTTCAACAGACTACAGTTGCAAAAGTATTGATCTACTCAGCATCTACTATCTCCCCTCCCCCCTGGTGGTCCTTATTAATAAAAACCATAGGAAATGTGAAATGCCAAGGGGTTTGAGGTGAAAATAGTCCAATTGATATATACTGTTAAAGAATGGAAGCTTGAAGGCAGTATGGTGTTCTATCTATGTTTTTCTTTTTTTTGCTTATTAGAAATAGTTTTGTTAATATCAGATTTATCTAAAGTTACATAATTTTCAAGTGGTCTTCGGTAATTACACGATAGAGATTTTCCTTCTTGTTTTAGAATGTGTGAAAATACAGGATTTTTATGACACTGGTGCTTCTTTAATCTTGCATTTTGGCTTTTATTTTAGCTGATGGTTTCCCTTTAAAATGGATAAAAAGAATCATTATCAGTTAATTAGAGTAGCATATTATTTTCTTGTTGAGAGTATGAATTAGCCTGATAGTTTGTGGTTGTACTTTGATCTTTCTGTTTGTTATTTTTACTTGAGTAGATTTGCAAGTGGTTTGCTATTAGATCAGGTAAAAAACATACGGACTTGAGAATGGCCCATCAGGTTTGGGTACAGGTTGTGATGTGTAGTGCAGGTTGCAATTTAAACTTCAAAGAGCATATTGTACCTCAGTGGAAACGAAATACTCACTCCAGCAGATGACCAGAGTAACCTTCCGGAATGTCTTTAAGGCACCTTGCAACATCAGAGCGCATTAAAACTACCCTCAGTAGTTTTGTGTTCTAACAAGAGTCATTATGTCTCTCTCTATTTTAAGAGAGTCCCGTATACAGCCCATTTATAAAGCCCCTTAATGTAATACTAGTCTTGCTTTTCATTAGCTCATGTTCTTATTAGTTGTCCCCGTTAACAGGTCATGATTCTACCTGTATTCAAGTGGAGAGTATATGGATTTGTGTGACTCATGCCTTTGTATTTTGTGGCCAATATTCAGCTGCCTGTAGGCACACTTTTCTGTGATCACTGTTGCACTGAAACATTGTGCTGAATAACTGTGTGTGAATTTGACTGGAACACAAGTTTTGTGCAGTCTCCCATATGGAGCAGGTGCTATGAATAAGGACCGTAGTCATAAGGAGTGTAGTCTATCATCTGATGTCAGCATTAGCTTCGGGTTTGACGTGGATCAAGGCTATTGTGTCATACAACTCATGTGAATCTTTAAAATAAGCACGTGTTGTAATTTCAGTTTTGACTTAGGGTTCCATTTGAATGGATAGATGTATTCTGTGAAGAAGCTTTTGTAAAAGCTACCGTATCCCTTAAGGAACGTTTTTGTTGTAGTATGCAGGTGTAGCTATCCCTGGGGATAGGGAAAAGGTTACAACAGTCAGGTCTCTACAGACCAGCTCCTGGGCTTCGCTGGTATTTTGGTTTACTTGGTAACAAAGCAGGTTAGTCCTAATTTCAGGATCCCTCATACAACTGTGTTGCCTTAAAAACATACACAAGCTGTGCATGTGTGTGTCTATATAGACAAAGTCTCTCTTTCACTCTTCCCATCATACATATGCGCTTTGCTACTTTATCTAAGCTGTAGCATACCTATCATTGGTACTTCAATTGTAGAATGTTTCACTAACCATGATTCGTATACTAAAAGACTGTAAATCCTACTTGATAAGATGTATTTGCGTGACAGGTGTTTTGAATGTAAATGTAATTTACAAAATTAGCTATAGCATGTGAAGACTGAATTCAAGTAGACCTATATGCCTATGCTGTATTTCTATCCAAGTGACTTTGAAAGATCTCCCTTAAATCCGTTACACGTGTATTTACATACCTCTCCTGCCTGCATCCTTGGGAAGCATTGTTGGATTTAGAAAAATTATTTTGTTTTAAAAAAAATCATGATGATATGGGTTTGGTTTTGTTTGTTTTTAAAAAAAGTGAGTAACTAAGCAGAAATTAATTGATATCATTGAATTTGACTAGGTAATATAGTGTATTCCAGAATAAAATATGCAGGCATCACATATGCGTTTATTCACTGTATAAATCCTGACTTTCCTTCTAGGTTTCCAAATGCAGGAAAATCATCCTTGTTAAGCAAAATTTCTCATGCCAAACCTGAGATTGCAGATTATGCATGTAAGTTCATACTCTTATTTTTAGAGCAGTAATATTTCATGAGAGCAAGAAGCCTTTTCTCTGACTTCACTTAGAGGTTTATAATAAAGAATAGGGGATAACTATGTTGCCTGCCAAATACGGTACACAGATTTTTAATTATAAGAAATACTTCAAAGAGAAAACTTGCTGTTTCGGTGTCCAGTTCCCTTAACTGCCTCAGTTTTTCATGTGTACAACCCTCATAGTGCTTCAGCCTGTTGATTGCAGGGTCTGTTGAACATTTACTTTAGTCTCAGCCCATTTTATTGCGTCTGAGAGACTTCATGGTGTGTAATATCCTCTACAGCCTTTTTCCATAGTCTGGATAACCCTTTTTGTGTCCGAGACTTCTCTAGCTCCTCTATTCCCTTTTTGGGATGACAAGAACAGAATTGCATACAGATTAGGTCAACTATTGGTTTTTTGAGTGGTCTAATTTTGTTCCCTCTTGTTTTGCTTTTTCTTTATTCCTTTTTCAGTAATTCTTAACATCCCATTTGCTTTATTTTTTCCTGCTGTTGAACATTTGTTTTATTTAAATATGAAGTGAGAGGGCCCTGCAACATTTAAATGTTTTGTAATAATAACTTTTTTTTTAAATATTAAAACAAGTTTTGCTTTTCTTCCCCTCCTCTTTTTTTTTTTTCCGTAGTTACAACAATACAACCTAAACTAGGAAAGATCATGTATTCAGATTATAAGCAGGTGGGTATGAAAGGTCGTTTTGGTTGTTCATTAAAGTTGTACATAATGGTTAGTTATGTTGCTTAATGTAACTTCAGAAGGAAAAAGGAAACTTCTAGGTTTTTTCATATGTGCGTCTATAATGTATACATATAAAATGCAGTTACGTGGACTTAATGAAAGTTGTGGAGAAAGTACTATTTTTATAAAGTAATAAGAGAGCTTTATAGCCAAATGCAGTAATATGACATTGATGAGATTTCAAGTTACTTTAATAAACAGCTTCTCATTTTCCTTTGTCTCCTTTCTGTCGTTCTAATCCTGCTTTATAATCTTAAGAGTTGTGAGCTCCTGTGTGGAAGTGATTGCTGTGTCCTAGTATACTCTTGTTAAGTTTGGGATTTTAAGAATATCATTGTTTCAGAGACTAACCTGTTATTTTTGTTTAGAAGAGGCAATTTTTCTGCAAGTTGGCTATGCAGAGAGCTCTGGAATGAATAAGCCATTTTCAAAATGGATTATAAACAGGGGAAAATTTGTCCAATAGCTGCAGATCTGCAGTAGTGAATGACAGGGAATTTAGTGAATATAACCCAATTACCATAACTGGCTGTACTGGCTTTCTAGGTTGGCTGCTCAGACTTCCTTTTGTGGTTTGTTTTTTGTGTTTGTTTGTTTGTTTGGGGTTTTTTTAAATAAAAACTAAAATAGTATGACATGATAGTGATTGCCTGGACAGCCAGGGTAGTGTAGTACCTGAAGTAGTGAAGTACTTGGGACCGGTTCCTTTTGTGGTAGGTTGTAGCTCCGGAGGGCCAGTGAAGCTACTGCCCTACCATCTTATTTTTTGTGAACCCAATTCCACCCTGCTGCTTCAGGTAAAGTTGTCAGATAATTGCATGGTGCCTGGAATCCTTTCTATAGTATCCACTGGGGGAAAAGACTAATGCTAAATGAGATTCTTATTAATAGATTTTGGACCCCAAGTTCATGTAAGGTTACAGCAAACGTTTTGATTCCCGAAGCTTGAATCTTCTTTGATGTGCTTTGTTTTGGTTTTTAAGGGTATGATACATGCAGTATTGGACTCATCACTTCTAAGATAAAAGACAAGTGCATAAAAGGGTTTCGGATGAGTTAACCAGAAAAGCATACCTCTCAGATGAGAAAAGACAGAAAACTCTTCACTCTCAGAAGCAATAATCTTAGGGGGATTCAGTAGCTGATGCTTGAAGCTTTCATTGTAACAACCTTTAACAAAACTGTGTGTTAAAGGAAGTTAGTCTAGTTTGTCAGGTTCCCTGTAGGGATGCACATACCTAAGGGATCTAAGGGAAATTTTTTGTATATTATTCATTTTATCTGCTAGTTTAGGGTAACTTATCCTAGAAAATTGTGCTGCAAATAACAGGATTGTTTATAACCTTTTTAAAAAAACTATATACCTGCCATGAATCAGGACCTCTTGCTCTTACTGGCAAATCTTTCTCCAGCAGGAGAACTATCTGCATTCCTGGCTTTCTTTTCTGCAGTCTGTTTCATGTTATAGCAAATGACCCTCATTGGGTGTTTCTGCAGTTTGTGGGTTTTATACTACAGTGTCAGGTGCTATATAGGAACTATATGGACAAATTATCTTTTCTAAAACGAAGGGAACTAGTGATTGTGATCACAGTGAGCGTGTGTGAGAGGAAGTACTTCAGCTCTCGGTATTGCAACTGCTGAGAACAAAGCAATGTAAGCAATTAAGAGCAATAATTGAGGTAACTCTCCTGTATCACTCAAGGGAGACTGGCTCATCTTTTTTTCTTTCCTACAAAACACTGATGTTTTTAAGGAAGTACGTAGAAATTTGCTAATTTTATCACAGTACATTATAAAGGAGAAAATACATGCAAGTTACTTGGTGCCGTCTGTCATTACTACTTGGAAAAGACAAAACACAAAAGTAGAGGATCTGCGTGTGAGTTGGGCTTCATGTCTTAGTACCAGATCGTGGAAACTAGCAGAAGCATTTATATTTACTACCAGAATATCTGAACCAAGTGCTGTTTTCAGAGAATATGAGTTTCTTTGAGCTTCGTAAAAAACATTCTTTGAAAGAGAACTAAAGTTGGGGAAAAAGGTGGTGATGATGGTACTACAGCACCCAAGCACATCACACCAGAAAGTGGATGTTTCTGTTCTCTCTAGTTATTCTCTCCCTGTTCCAGTTATTCTCTTCCAGTTTCTAGTTACAAGTCTGTGGTTCATCCAGCTGTATCTAGTGTCTCTGTAGATGGAAGATTCTGAAGCAAGGCTTCAAATATTTAGAAAATGCATAATAGTTAAAAGTTAGTGTGACGCGAGTGGGAGTGTAGCTCACTCATGGGCAGAAAGCTCCCTTCTGCAATAGGTAGCACACTAGAAATTTTATGGTGTGCCAGCTTTGGGCATTGTTTAATTGAATCCAGTTGCTGTCTAAATAGGTATTAGATAGATTTGAAGACCCTACTTTTGCTCTTCTTTACTTCGCTCTCTGTCTTAGCTTTCTGTGACTTACAGAGTAGATGATTGGGGGTTTTAGTATTCTGCTCTTTTTCAGTCTGTCTCAGCTCTCCTTTACAACTGTGTACAACCCTCTCAACCAGCAGAGAAATGACAAGATTCCTGTCCGTGGCAGTCTTTGCTGGGCTCTGGTTGGAAGCTGATACACTAATCTAAATCTCATTCCTGTTGAAGAGGAGAAGACAAATTCTTGGAGCTTCTCACGCTTAACGGGGAACAATGTTAAGTGGGTTTGCATTTGGAATAATGATCCTCTGTAGCCACAGTGAACAGACTTTATTTTCTTTTCCAGTGACAGTTTGAATTCTGTACAAACTTGATAGCCTAATCTTCTTGCCCTTCAGAGTGTTTTGTTCTCGGGTAATAGGTAAATTTTGCAAGATCTCTGCTGAGGTATTATTAACCTCTATTTTCTACTTTGCAGACAGCTATAAATAAATAGGGGAACACGAGGAGCACAGTATCTATGTAATAGTAGCATTTTGTTTAAATCTGCTTCTGATGGTAGATTCTAAATGTATTGAAACAGCTGATGCATACTGCCAGAGAACTGATCCCCCACACAATCCCAGGGAATACCCACATAGTCCTAAAAGGAGTCTCCAAACAGATATTCCTGACATTCCTTTGTCTAGGTTCTTTTGTTTATATGAAATGATAATAGATATTGATAGTTAAAAATCATCATTTTTGCTTGTTGGAAATTTTTTCTTTGAAACTTTTTGTTTTCCTAGATTTCAGTAGCTGATCTCCCAGGACTGATTGAAGGTGCACATGTAAACAAAGGGATGGGCCACAAATTTCTCAAACATGTAGAAAGAACCAAACAGCTTCTCTTAGTTGTAAGTTAAATAAAATTTATAGCTTACAGAAATCAAAGGCAGTGCAGTAAATAAAATGTGTCTTAATTGCAGTATAGTTGGAATTCAGGAAATTGTTTGTAATTTGCATGTTTTATGATAAATATAGCTGTAATAGTGTTTTCAGAATGGAACATTCAAATGACTGATGATAAATTAAATCCTTAAATAGAATTTATCATTAAAATTTGCCAGTTAATTTAGAGCAGTGAAGTCTTCCAAGCGTAATTAAAGCATGGAGTGATTTTTTTTTTTCTTTCTTTTTTCTGAGATCCTCTTAAAGAGCTTTAAAAAGCAGACCTTTGAAAAACACTGTCAGAACCAACCAGTTTCTGCTTCCAGTGTTACTTTGGTGTATAGTTGCCCTCTGTTACTTGCCCAGGAATGGGAGCGTGTACATGGACATTTTACTGCAAAGTAGTTGAGGGAGAGTACCTTGATACTGTAACATAATTTAATACCACAAAGCTTGTTTTTCTGTAACTTTTTCAGGTTGATATTTCTGGGTTTCAGCTGTCTGTTAAGACTCAGTTCAGGACAGCCTTTGAAACTATATTGCTTCTAACAAAGGTAGGTTCTCATCTTCATAACTCACAGTTGTAGTTACATGTTGAGCCAAGAAAGAGGCTCAGTTTTGATCAAGAACTTTAAAATGTTAGTGTGTCTTCTGGATTTATAATATAAGGGCAGTTAACAGGATTGTCTGAAATGATGAAATCTTTATTTTTAACTGTCCAGGTGAAACTGCTCTACTTTATGTTGGGCACAACTGTTCCTTTGCTAATCTGTGCAGCATATGGAGTATTTCTCACAGTCAAGCAAAGGTGAAAAGACATCGTTTTCAGTTGCCCAGTCTGGTAGTCTTTTAGGAAGTAGAAATACATGGGTATAACTAAATCCCTGCGTTGATGCCCTTACTGCCCAGCATAACAGAGATGAGACATCAGGCCCCGGCTTTGCAGACATTCAGTGTTTTCATCTCTTACCATTGGTTCTGATTTAAAATAATAGATTTTACATAATTTCAAGTTCAGCGGCTGTTCTTCTTGTAGCTGTACGACTGAAGATGATGAATCTTCTGAATTTCAGCTGTTGCTGTTCATTTTCAGGTGATTCATGGTTGTGATTTTATTTCTGATGTTAACCATAGTCCGTTAAAATGTTTAAGAGTCTGAAAACTTCAAAGAATTTGCTTACATGTTTTATAGATCTGAACTTTTTCTGAAATTGGTGTTGTGTTTGTGGATATCAGAAAAACAAAACCAAAACTGTCATTCTTTTTATAGGAGGCTATTTCAGAATTGGCCAGCCTGTTTACCTGAAATATCTCTTTGAGTAAAAAAATCACTGAACATTTTCTTCTGTCAGACTGCTTTAATACCTCGAGCACCTGAGTAAATCTCATGGCTGCCTAGGCATGAAAGACTATTTAAGCAATTAAACAAATGAGAGAGGAGATGTAGTAAAAATGAAGTAGCACTTTTTAAACTACTAATAATTATTAAGGCAAATTGATTTGTCTTTTAAGGAACTGGAGCTGTACAAAGAGGAACTTCTAACAAAGCCTGCACTTCTTGCCATTAATAAAATGGATTTACCTTGTGCAAAGAATAACTTGAATGAACTTATGAAACAACTACAGAATCCTCAAGGTAAATTAACTTTCAACTATTACCTCCGACAAAAGTAGTAATAAGATTTCATTGGGGTAGCTGCATTGGCAAGGAGTTGTTAGAAACTGAAGTCAGCTATTAAATTTATTATTTGAACATATGTTTTAAAACCACTTCCTGTGTTTAGAGCTCTGTTTATATGCATTTGTAGTGCTGGCCTCACTGTTGAGGAAGTATTTTAATAAAATAGAGATATCCTGGATGGTCCTTCCCAACTATGATATGGGAAAGTAAATTTCCAGTCTAGGTATCTCGGGTAACAGCAACCTCCACGGAAGGTCCCCTTGGAGCCACTGATGTGTATACAATTTATCATGTGACTTGGGCCAAAACCCATGAAAATTCTGGACAGACCTATGTAGGTTTACTTCAATTTTGCTATTACATTGGAGTGAATTTCCTTCTATTTCCTGGAGTCTATAAGAACCAGGAGGGCTTAAAACCATCCAATCTCCCATATTCTACAACTTGAGATTTCTTTGTACTCATCTTTAAGGAAGGGTATAGAATCTTCTCGTGAGAGCCAAAGTGTGATGTAATTGCTGTGTTAGTGCCTGTCTTCTGAGATGTTTGCTATTTTTTTAAAGATAATACTTCTATATTAATTGCGTTATGTTTATCATGGTAATTTATTAACTTTTATTTTCTAAATTTAATGGGATTTTATGGGCTTTATAGTGATACAGTATTTGGGGATTGTATTAACTCTTTCAATGTGATTTTTTTCAGACTTCTTACACTTACTACAGGAAGAAATGATTCCTGCAAATACACTTGAATTCAAAGATATAATTCCTATATCTACATACACTGGAGAAGGAATTGATGAACTAAAAGAATGTGTAAGAAAATCTATAGATGAGGAAGCAGAGCAGGAGAATGAAGAATATCGGAAAAAGAAACTCCTACTTTTACAAACTTCAGAAGAACAACAAATGAACAGAAGCTAGCATTCTTGGCTGGAGCCAATGCATTTTAATATTTTTAGTGTGTACATGAGCCCATTGCTGTGCAGACCTTTCATTTAACTTTTGTTCCCTCTACCACCACTGCCCAGTTCTCTGCTCCCCCCTTTGTCTTAGTTTCTTCTGGCACTTGGGTAGAGCACAGTGGGGAAAGCAACAGGTTTTTCTGATTTATGTTGGCTACCAACTCAACAGAGTAAAGACCAAAGTATGTGCAGCTCAAAGCTCTGCTTAACAACTGATGATCCCTGGAATATTTTTTCCCAAATGAGGTGAATGGGAGGAATATAACCTGCACAGGTAGCAAAGGAGCAGGTTCATCCACTCTACGTCTTCTGCCATGGGCATTAGAAACACCAAGGGAGATTTCTGATAGCGCATTTTCCAGGGTCTAGTGCTTCTAAGGTGAACCAGTTCTGCCACTTTGACAGGCATCGGATTGTGGGGGGTTTGTTACTTTAAAGATTTAAAGGAAAACACAAATAAATGGCCGCAAGGAAGTGACTTGTAGGAACATGGAAAAGCAAGGCTGATGTGTGATGTTGGGAGTTTTTTCACGCCTGCTGGTGCCTACTGTAGTCATCTTGATCGTATAAATCCTGATTCCAAATTCCCAGACTTACTTTGGGATTCCCTCCTTTTATGGAGTTGTGGGTATATGTTACTTTTTGGTAAAGGTAATGATTTCTTTTCAACAGAGCTATACACTTTTGGGAATAGTTAATGTTCCAGTTTTTGTATTTCAAGCAGGTACACTTATATTCTCCTTTTTTTTTAAAAAACCCCTTGGAAGTCCTTTATTGTACAGGGTGTTTTCTACTTCAAAGCTATTAACTTGATTGCAAAGCAAAGTGAGACTGAATACATCAAAGGCTTCTCGCTGTGGTCTGGTTTTGTTTTGTAGGTATGCTTACCAAACCCTACTTCTCTGAATTTTGTTAAAGCAGTCACTGGGAAGAAAGATCTGATTTCTCATAACCTGATTGTTTTATCATTAGTACTGGTTCTCATTCTGATTTTCCTCTATTTCTGTCATGTTTGTGGCTAACATGTTTTCACCAAAGCTAAGTCTGGGCTGTCACACTTTTGATTCTCCATTTATTTCATAGTCAAAAGAACTTTTTTTTTGTTGGATTCCTTGAACACCGATCCTAATCTCACACATAAATGAGAGGGGGGAAAAAGTTTGAAACAAAACCAAGCTGGCTCTTATTTCAGCTGTGTGCAGAGAGTGACAAATGGATGATGAATAAGGGCAACACTGAGCCTTGTCTGACGAGCTGTAGCCTGTGGGACTAGGACTGGCCTTTCACTTCTCAGGGTGTTGGCCCAGGCCAGCAGCAAAGCACCCGGACAGCTGCTCGGCCGCTCACCAAAACGGAAGCATCGCAAGAGAAGATGTGAGATGACTTGTGGGTTAAGGTAAAGACCGTTTAAAAAGCGAAAGGAAAAAAAGAAAGATTGAAAAGGAGTCCCTCCCCCTCTACTGCGGCCCGCCCGACCGCTGCCCAGCCCCTTTCCTGGCGAACGGCTGCTTTGGGCAGTAGCTGCCGGTTCCTCTGACTTTAATCCAGCGCCTGACATAGTTGAGGATGTGTTCGACACCGTCCATGTTGCCAGCGGGGGGGGGCCGCCCGCCAGCCGCGGGGCTCCTCCGAAGAAACCGGGGCCGGGGGGTGAGGCCGCCCCTCCGCGCGAGCGCCGGCTGCGGCCCGGCCCCGCCCTCCGGCCCTCGCGCGAGCTCCGCCCCGCGGGGGCGCCGCGGGGGCCGCCGGGAGCCGTAGTGCGCGGGGCGGGCTGGAGCGCAGCCCCACAACCCTCCTGGCGCCCCGGCGCGGAGCCGCTGAGCAGCGAGGCCGCTCCAGCGGGCGGAGGCCGGGGAGCGCGGCGGCGATGGTGCCTTCCCTGTGCGCCCCCGCGCCCTGACAGCGAGGTGAGCGGCGGGAGCGGGGGTGGACGCGGCTCCGGTTCCCTCTTAACGGCGCCCGCGGGGAGCTGCCGGCCCGGCCCGGCGCTGAGGGGGCGGTGCGCGGGGGCTGCCTGCTCCGCCCGCCGCCGTTAGCCACGCTAGGCCGGGGGGATGGTGTCTGCGGCCCTGCCCGGTTTGCCCCTGCAAGTCTGGCTCCTGCGAGCCGGTACCGGCAGCGCTCGGCCTGTGGCGGGGGTGCGGCCGGCGGCTGCGAGCGCCTGGGGGGGAGCGTGTGTTGTCCGCCTCAGCCGCGGCTCTGCGTCATCTGCCTTTTCCAGATCGGTCGGGAAAATAATTACCCGTGCTACGAGTTTTTCGTGCAAGTCCTAAGGTATTAGCTAGGAATGTTAATTATAATCCTGTACATCTGGATTTAATTTTAATAGACTTTGGAACTGCGTGACTGATTTCTAGAAGGAAAGAAATTGACTGGTGCTAGTGGTTCTGTATCGGTTACCTCCAGTTATCTTGAAGCCGGATAGCTGTTGGGTCTCCAGTTTCTGGTAGTCAGTTATCCAAAACTCATAATAATTTTTTTAAATGTAATACTGTTGTGGTTAGTTACAAAATGCATTTGTTTATAAATTGCACTTACTGTGGCCTCCCTCCTGCAGGGCTTTACAGAACAGCAGTGGTTCCCAGACTGTGGTCTTCTCAAGGCCATGCAAGGGAACAGAGCTGGCTTTACTCATCACTGAATTATGTCTTTAATAAATGCCTTTTTTTTTTTTTTTCTTCTTTGCTTCATTTTTTTAGCTCGTGGGCAGTTAATGATTTAACAGTTTTTAACCAATTTGGCCAGCATCTCTTGTTGCAGCAACATGGATCTTTAGAATATGAGCCATGGTGAAATCTGTCCCTGAAGTGGTATTAGGACTGGTAACTTTTGTGGATCAGCTAGAAGAGCCTTGAGTATTACAGCTGTAAAATACTTGGGGTGTAAAAAGCTCGAGTCTAGAATCTAAGGAAAGACAGGGTTTCACCTGTCCTGGCCAAAGTGCTGGGACTGCTTCCCTTGGACAGCCAGCTCAGAAATGGCTGAGGTCCCTAGTTGTTAAACACCACCAGTGACAGAGAATAATATCAGATGGACTAAACAGCTAGAGGAAGAGAAAAGAAACTTCATGTCTGCAAAAATAGAGGGCTTTCTAAGCTGGATATTGTAGAATGTTCCATACCTGCTCTGTATCTGTTTATTACAACAGCTGGTGACCACAGATTTTCACCATTTAATGAGAGGGACTCCTGGGCTGGGCACAGCTCCCTTTATGACAGGTTTGTTTCCCAATACTAATTTTCTACTTAATTATGGTTGTTACTGAGCACTGGCTGGTATTTTGGGGTGTGAACCTGCAGAGAGAGATGTGTATGTTTATCTTGGCTTAGGTTGCTACTAAACACACAGAAAGCTTGAAAATTGCTCAGAAATGTTAGTGAATAAAAACAGCTGCTCCAAGCTGTGCAATAATACTTTTCTTTTTTGAGATCCAAACTCAAAGACAACAAAAAAAAGAGCTGCTACTTCTCTGAATGCAGTTGAATGTGTTGATGCTGACCTCTGCAGCCCTGCATAGTTAGTTTGCCCAAACTGCTGCATTTACTCATAGCAGTCTTGGTTGATTAACCTGGCAGTGGAAATCCAGTGGGATGCTTGATTTGGCTGTGTCTGCATTTCCGTGTCTTACATGCAGTAGGATTCATATTGGAGGACTCCACACTTGGAAATTCATCTTCTCCTTTCATGAAACATTTGGGTTGCACGAGTGTGTGCTGTAAGGTCTCTCTCTTGCCTAGATGGTTTGATAGAAGAATTTCTTTCATGTTGCACCCCAGGACACTATGCATGTATAAATGTCTTATTATTTCAGGTTTTAATATAGGTCATTTAGAATAAACTTTATGTCCTCTTACATGTTAGTACAGCAAATTCACCTTCAGGTTGTAGCTCTTCCAGTCACATAGTGACATGCTTGTAGGTCTGATGCTGTCCGGTAGAGAAGCGATTTTCCTATTATGACCTGCAGCTTTGCTCTTGGGGCTCAGTGGTGTGGATCCCGGATGTGAGTGTAAAGATGGTCCACGTGAGGATCCTTTCTCTTCCTCTGGAAAAGCTGGGCAGCTGTTGAAAAGGCATCACCAGTACTTCCTGCCTTTCTTCCTTTTCCTTCAAACCTTTGTGTAGAATCCAGGAAGGAAGAGAGAACCACGAGTACATAAACACTTTAGGGTCTGTGTTTTGTTCTCTGAAATTAAAAAAATCATTGCACCCCTTCCTCCCTGCTGTTTAAGCGCAGCCTGGAACCTCATATCTAAAATAATAATTTTATATGGCTTTATATGTTTTGGGTTTTTTCTGAAAACATAAAATTCAGGATATGAACGTCCCCGTGTCCTGGAACACCCATAAGAAACAGAGGTTTTTATCTGTTGCATGAAGACAGAGATGAGTAGAGAGAAAGAGAACATGCTCTCAGGAAAAATCCTGGGCAAAGAAAAAAAGTAGCTTGAGTTTTGTTTTTTAAATAAGAGGAAATTGTAGAAAGGTGATAGAGTTGGTCTAACGTAAACGTTATCTGAGATTCCTTATTTCTGAATTACAATGTAAACACTGTTGCTGGAATTGGATGAAACAAATGTGATGTTGACTCTCTCCTTGTTCTGTTTTCTAGATCTGGTAACACCTTTTTTCCTACTTCTAAAAGTTGCTAAGGTTTCATTTGATTCGAACACACCGCTGGTAAGTACGCTGGATCCATCTTAATTAAGACAACGTCTGTTTTGTTACTGTCTTAATCAGGGAATTGTAACTGAAGCTGTAATTACAGCTATAAAGCTGTAAGATGGGACAAGTTTCCCCTGATGGGGGATCCTGGATATCTTACCTGCAAATTTACTTTTCCTTGATACCCTCTAATAGGAAAATTAGCTATTTTCTATGTCTTTCCCTTCCTACCCCAAGAGAAGCACCATGGACTCTTTCATTATTTAAAAAAAAAAGGCAAACAAAAAACCTCCCGAAACCAAATACCACCACCAATCAAAAAAACCCTAAAACAGCCCCAAAGCAAACAACCTCAAAAAAACAACACCAAAAAAACCCCCAACCAAACACCCCCCTCTCTTGGTGTATCTACCAGGAATGGCCAGCAAAAACAAGGGGTACATGCTGGCCTAAACACACCTGGCAACCATAAGATGAACTAGAGTCTTCTGTCTATGTAACTGGTACAGCAGAGGTAATAGAAAAATACAAATTTTTGTATGCTGTCCTAAGTCCTGGCTGCGTAGTCCTTGCCATAACTATACTCTGATAATGTAGAAGGAAAGAAAATACCCTTTTCTTTTTTTCTTTTATCCTTTTGTATTAGAGAATATGGGTGAACCTCACATCACATCTTGCTCATACTACATTAACTCTGACCAGATTTTCATCATCTACTATTGCAAATGAATTTGCAGAAACAGTGGACTTCTGAAAACAGTCAGTCTTGTGCTTATTCCAGCTGCTCCTGGTAGAGCTCCGTCTCAGAGTATGCCCTGCCTACATGGAAGGTTTATCCTGGCAAAGGCAAGCTCTTAATGAAAGAGCAAAAGTATCCAGCTTGAGGAGAACAAAATTTGATGCTATATTAGATTTACCCCTCAAGCTCATTTATTATAGTTCCATTTCCTTGCAAGCTGGTTGCATTGACCTTACTGAAGCTGAGGTTAAGTGTAATATTAAATCAGTTATGATGGAAGTAAGTCTTGAGTTCCTCTACCTGGGAGGTATCCTATTAATGACCCGCTATCTCAAAAGGTTACTGCCATGAGAACAGTAGCTTGCCCACGCTCAGCTATTCTTAGCAGAAATATAATGCCATCTTTTTGATGAATAAGGTGCATTTGTAGCATAAATGTGGTTGTCATTATTTCTTTTCAGCAGTGCTTCTCTAAAAGAGTATGATCAGCAGTCAAATGTTACCCACATACCATTGCAGTCCTTCAGGGTTAGATGGTGTAAAAAGTAAATAAATGCCTAATGCTTTCTTACAGAACAATTTGGGCTTTATTTATTTGTCTATAAATCGGTAAAACGCTGACTAGATGTATAGCTTGATAATGCTCATAGTCTGCTTCCTGTATACATGGAAATTCCTTATCTGAAAAGTTCCCTGGGCATATGGTGTTTGCAGGTGTGAAAGGATAGTGAGGGATTGGGTCTGATTTCCTCTTTGCTTGCAACCATGTCTGTAACCTTTCTGAGATACAGATACTCAGTTATTTGTATATGCATTAGATAGAAATTCTGGTACCCAAAGAGTTGTTTTCTGATTTAGACAAATCAGCACAATACAGTATAATGATTTGGAAGAAATTTCTGTAGGAGTTCATGACTTAATGGCTCAGATTTTTCAAAGTTTCTGCTCGTTTTTAGGTACTATAATTTTTAGTGTCCTGCTTCAAGTACACTCTGGGGTGGATGCTCAGTGCCTATTATGTATTGGGCCTCTTTAAAGTATCTTGAGCACCCAGAGATGGGATTAGTCAAATTGAGTCTTTTTAAGTATTTTTTTTTTTTTTTTAAAAGACCCATCACTGAGACTGTTTCCCAGGATCTCTGCAGGTGAGCGGCTATACTAGGGACACAGACAATGGTTATACTGAAAAAGAAGCAGTATTCTTTAACGCTTTGTCTGGAGAGGAAAATGTGAAAGCTGAAAAGCCATTTGCTTTCTGGAATTGTTCGTGTGCTCAGACAGCTGGTTTTGAAAGGCAGAAGTAGCGTGGAAAAACTGTTAATTGCTTTTAATAAAATCATAGTAAATTACTCAACAGAGCCTTCTCTGCCAGCTTGTGGCTCTCATCAAAGGTTTGGGCTAAGTAAAATGTGTGTAGCTGCCTATGTATGCATTCCTTGTCCGGTCTAGTGATGAAGGTTTTAAGCAGTTCCCTTTTACTCAGGTGGCAGCGTGGCAGGACTGAACACACACTCTGATATTACATCTGGGCTAAAGAGAGGCAGCTACCACTTGAGGGAGAGGTGAACTTCTTAAGTCATAACGACTCAGTGATTCACCTTCTCCACCCAGACTGTCTAAAAGTCTGTGCAGTGACACAAGCTGAAAGTCTGTGTAGAATCGCATGTTGAAGTGCTCCTTTTTGATCTTGAACACACTGAATTTAGCAGTCTGTCAACTGAGCCATCATAACAGTCTGTGAAATAATCTGAGGTTCCATTAAAGCTTGAACTTGGTAGCGTTCCCTCTGCTTAAGTGTGTAAGGCAAAGCAAGTGCCAGAGAGTTACTGCCTACCAGCTGCCACACAAGTTTAACCTGGCACAGGTCAACTGTAGTCAGTCCTGTGCCCCTAAACTTGCACCTACAGGTTTTTAAATTTTTAATTTTTCTTTTTAATTGCAGGAAACAACTGTGGGTAAGCATGGGCTGCCGGGATGTTCACGCAGCAACAGTACTGGCCTTCCTCAGTGGAACAGCCTCAGTAGCTGGACTCCTTGCAGCAGTTCTGCTTCCAAACTGGAGGCAAATGAGACTGTACACGTTCAACAAGAATGAGAGGAATGTGACCGTTTACACTGGACTCTGGATTAAGTGCGCTCGTTTTGATGGGAGCAGAGACTGTGTGATATATGACCCACAGTGGTACACTGCTGTCGATCAACTGGATTTACGTGTTCTTCAGTTTGCCCTTCCACTGAGTATGTTAACGGCTGTCTCAGCTCTGTTTCTCTGCTTGATTGGCATGTGTAACACAGCCTTTGTATCGACCGTGCCAAACATCAAATTGGCCAAATGCCTTGTAAACAGTGCGGGCTGCCATCTCGTGGCTGGCCTCTTGTTCCTGCTTGCGTGTGCCATTTGTCTCACTCCGTCGATCTGGGTCATTTTTTATAACAATTATCTGAACAGGAAGTATGAGCCTGTCTTTAGCTTTGACATCTCTGTATTTATTGCCATTGCCAGTGCTGGTGGGCTGTTCTTCACTTCCGTTCTGCTGTTTCTGTGGTACTGCGCATGTAAAAGCCTCCCTTCTCCTTTCTGGCAGCCCCTCTACTCGCATGCCCCTAGCATGCACAGCTATGCCTCTCAGCCATATTCTGCACGCTCTCGCCTCTCGGCCATAGAAATTGATATTCCTGTTGTGACACATGCATCTTAAGAAGGCAGAGTCTTGGAAGCCAAGTTGTTGTGCTCATTCAAACCATGAAAACTGCAGGCTTGATTCTCTCTGCTGCCTTGCACTGAGCATAATCATTTGTAAGGTCAAGTTGCCCGAGGTGCAAAGCAATGGAGACCCGAGTTCAGCAAGTCCGTTGCTGTTCTTGAGTGTTACTTCCTGACCAACTTCTTTCTTTAACTCTGAGCTCACTACAGACAAAATTGCTGCTAATGCTGGGACAGTACACTAGCAATAGTATCTGTTCATCCTTCCGCATACCGAGATCAAAGCGGGGTTGAACCCCTTTGGTATTTGATAAGCTATTATTAGATTCTGATCCCATTGTAAGAGCTACATAGGTGGACTCTTGCACCCGTGCATTATCCACATGCTGGTGGTGGACCTGGGTGCAGGGGCTTCACTGAGTTTCTTGTTCATCTAGACGTGTATGTTTTAAGGTGCGATGTCTGAAAAGGGTATTTGGCAGACCAATTCAGTTCTTCGGCACTGTTCTTTGTATTCTACTGCACACACAAAAAGCTACCCCCTTGTGAACTTCTATAATAGAATTAGTGTCAAATTACCCTTTATTTTCAAAGTAGCTATCAGAAGAAATAAAACTGATTTAACTAATAATGTTCTTCTGTACCGTAATAGCATTTTGTGAATTACTGGAGGCTAGAAACTTTTTTGTGAATTTTACTTCTAGTCTGTTTTTTAGTAAGTTAGCAAATTCACTAGATCTATTTTGTGATTAAAACAAAACCCACTTTATTTTAAAATTCTGTTTAGAAACGTGAATATTTTATTTGAAGGCCATGTTAAAGATGGATTTTCAGGTAGGCTTTAAAGTGTTACTCAGTTCTGGAGAGAAGCGTCACTCAATGCAAAATAGATTAGGAAAACCATGAAAAATTCTGAAGGCTGTGAAAGACTCTTTTGGAACACTGTACACAAGCTATAACAACATCTCTCTAGGAAGGGGATTATAACCCTGGGGAGAGATTTTTTTTAAGTCTAGATTGGTTTTGTTGTGTTTTTTCTTAATGTATATACAGGTATCAATGAGCTTGTGTATTTTTCAGAGTTGATCTTTATGGTTGTTGGACTATTCATGCTGTAGCTTATTTAATTACTGATTAAGACGTAATCTTTTCAGCCTTGTTCTTCAACACCTTTCAAGTTGAGCTATTTTAAAATCCAGTTATTTCCTATGCTGCCACCTCACAGCTGGAAAAAGTTTCCTATTCCTGTTTTCTGTAAGATGGGGTTTTGAATAACTCATGAGCTTCACCTTGTAGCTCTACAGGGATGAAGAGGGATTATAAATTCTCAACCTGGGATGTCTTTAAATAATTTTTTTCCTTCTAAAATGCAGAGCAGGTCAGCTGTAAGGGTCGAAGCTTTTCAATATGGGCTTTGCAATTACTTGGAAATTTGATGACAGTGAGTTGAAGAGTGTTAAAATTAAGGCAAGTATTTGATTTGCTCAGATTTTGGCAAACGGATCTTGTGTTTTAAGATGTCATTCCAGTAAGGAAAGTTATTTTGATTGGTGGCATTCTGGAGCTTAGTGGATATTTGTGTTCCATTAATCCCAGAACAAATTTGCTTTGCTGAAAAATCAAATAGAGTTCTTTAATTCCAGTTCTGCAAACTCAGCTGAGGTCCTGAAAGTCAATTCATTTCCTTCTCCATGTATTAGAAAAGGGAACAAATGCTGTGCTGGGCAAATCTTGTTCTGTTACAATCTGCACAATAAGAGTATATTAAGAGGAATCATTGAGTTTTAACTGATAGACCTTGGACTTCAGTGGACTGAGTGAGGAAGCTGATCTCTGTCATAAATTCCCAGCACAGTCCATAAAGTGACAGGCCTTTCAGACAGAGTGCTTGACTAAATTGCAGTTGAAGGATTAACACGGTAGGTGATAAAGGATACTTAAGGAGATAGGCTTCTAAAGTTAAATGAATTTAGTACCCTCTTAGGTTTACAAGGTATGATGTTAGATGAAATATCTTTTTTTTTTTCTTTCAATCAGATCATGACTTGTATGGGATTAGAACACGTATAAAGACATGCAGGCCAGCTGTTTTTTAATTCAAAATTGACCCTTACTTTATGGTTACTCTGGTTGTCCAACCTCGGATACTGTTGCTGTTTCAGCTGCCCACATCCTTAGATGCTTTGTCAGGTCAAAGCAAAGGGACCACTGGTTTGTGATTTCACGTCATCTTGCTTCCCCATCACTCCAGTGTCTCTTCTTCGTTGTGCCTTGCTTAAGTTATGAGTTGGCCAGTAAATGTTAGTTTACAGTCAGCATCTGGTATGCTTTTTGAGCCTGAATTTACAAAGCATTTTGATGATTTTGGAGTGATGATGAATACATCTCTCAGTGACTTTAAAAGGAGCTGAATCTTCAGCATCTCCAGAGCAAGAAAGGCAGCGTGGCAAAGTGATGTTTTCTACAAAAGAGTAAATGCAGCCAGTGTTTTGTTCTGTACACTTTAAATAGTAGATGTCTCTGACAGCTCTTCTGTATTCTGACTTTGATTTTTATGCACTAAACTTCTAATTGGTATTTGCTGCTGCCTAAGCTGATAACTTGTTGCTTTGAAAATTGTGTCTTTGCAGAAGACTGAGATGGATCTGTGTTACGACAAGTGGGGATCCAAAAGCTAGTGGATTCCGGCGTAGGTTTCAGTTAAGGTCATCTTTATCAAAAAGACTGTTGCGTCATGTTGTATCACTGAAGCACGGCTGGGTTTCTTTCATCAGTGCTGTCAATGTGAGTTTCTGCTGGATCCTAAGTGAAATTAACTGCAAGTGCTGTGCTGTATTTCTCCTTCTTTACAGAAAGAGGTGGCCAACCTGTGACACTTGAGCCCAGTGCCACTCCAGCATTTCTCGTGCTAAGGTTACCATCGTGCCCAGCAGTGGGGCTGGGTAGTGACAGGCCTCCCTGGATTTGGGGAGAAGAACACATGTATCTGCCAGGGAACAGCCGCCGTGGAGCGGTTGGCATCTCTGCCTCTGACCAGCGGCTCCTTCCTGGGCACTTTGCTGTGTACAGGACAGGCACTCTGGGGCTTGAATACAGGAAAATTTTAATTTGTGGCTCATGCAGTCAAAGGTTGGGTGCTCTGGGATTATGGGAATCTGTATTTTTTTTCAAGTAATTCCTGTCCAACTTCTTAAATTGTGTTTAATTAAAGTGTTGGTTCTTTTTATGTGAAATGGAAGATACGTATTTTTAATAAAATGTTCTCATACGAATGCAGTTTATTTTGATTAATTTTGTGGAAAATAAGCGACTGCCTTAACGTGTGAAAGTCGTTGGACATCCCAGAGACTTGTGACCGTCCAGAACGACAGTAACTGTTAGTGATGCTTTGTTTCTGTTGTGTGCCGCTCCTGGCAACTGCAGCTCAGCAGTGTTACAGCGACTCAGCACCGAGCCTTTCGCCATTGTTAGGGGGCAAAATACAAACCCTTTGTACGTTAGAAATGCTGATGCCGTAGTGCAAGCTCACAAAACTTGGATTATTTATGCAGAATATAATGAGACTTGCTGGTAATTCCTCTGTAGATTTCTAGTATTCTAAACTGGTGTTCTAGTACTTTTTTTTTTTTTTAATCTGGGAAAGTAGTGTTTATATGAGAAGAATTCTCATGGAGTATGCACAGTATAAAGCACTTGTTGCTAGCACTACAACTCACTTGAGGGGGTGGAAAAATTATTTTATCTTCTCTGCTTCTGTGGGTTCATTTCCTCCTTTGCTGTCAACTTTCAGACAGGCTTCCTGTCTCCAAGACCTGGTATAAACCTAGGGGATAGTTGGATGTTGACATCAATACTGCAGAGAACTCAATTTGTCCTGAAACATGGGAGCGCCTCATCTTTTTCATATTAAAATTCCTAAAAAACTAACCCACATATTTGTTATCACTGAAAACAAATCTCTTGGCAGATTTTCCTGTTTTATTTCACAGGAATTGAGTTCACATATGTGGTTCAGTAGGTATGTAGTGTTACTTATCCCTTCGTGCATCTACTGAGTGGGCAGGTAACATACCTTAGAAGCAGCATAAGCTTTTCTGTACATTTTTTGTTCCACTGCTGCATTGGCATTCCTCAAGCTGAACACACAGAGGCCTCATCAAAGGGTAAGAGGGTGTTTTCTGATTTCAAAACCACTTTTATCTGTGTTCCAAACAGTCAATTTGTTCATTCAGGTATTAGGCAGCTAGGGATGGGGGCTTTGTCTTTTGGGTGTAGCAGTTGCAAGGAGACGTAAAGGCTGAGTGCAGGGCAGTAGAAATTGAGGTGAGCTGGAGGGTATGAGTGGTTAAAGCTGTTTTTAGGAGAGAGACCAGAAAGCTGGACTTCAAGAGCAGGGTGGTTGTCCTAGTTTCTGTTCTAACAAAAGAAAATTATGTAGTTAAAGTTTTAAGTATTTGAATAAGCTTCACTTAGCACCAGACTCCCAGAATATGATAAACAAAACTTTGAAAACACAGCGTATGAGTAGTGCCCAAGCAGTACATGTCCTTGGGAACCACAGATGTTGACCCAAGGGCTGAGCACCACTTCCTAGCTACCTGCCATGTCAGAAGCTGTGGTGACATTTTAGCACCAAAGCTTGGCACTCTCCACTCTCTCTGTAGTCTCACTACCCCGTATTACAGCACTTCCACCAATTGGAGGGTCTATAACCATTGATGCTGCACCAGTTTTCTTCCCAAAGCCACAACATAGTCATAAACAAATATGCAAGATCATTTACAAATTCATATTGGAGTTTAAATAAATACTAGCAGTTAGGTCAAAAATAAGTTGTTTCCTAAAACAGGCCCTGGATGTATCTTTAACATACTGCAGACATGTTCTGACCTACTATTGCTTCACCAAGGCTTCAGCATGTGATTTTTTTGATGAACTTGAGCAGATGTAAATGTTGTCTGCTACCAGAAGATGAAATCCCATCTTCTTGCTCCTTTTGCTATTTATCTTTTCTGCTTATTTAGTTTTCAGCCTCCCAGGCAGCTAATCTGGTCTGTCTCCCAGTCACGAGCTCTACTGCCAACACAAAGGAGGCAGTGGGGATATGTGAGTGGATGTAGAAGGGCAATATGGCAGCCTTAGGTTGATTCTTCATCAAGCCTTGCTTTGAGACCTTTGTTTTCTCACTTAATGATCAATTTACATAAGAAAGACTGTGCTAATTTGATTTTTTTTTAAGGTGTGTTGTGTTTATTAATTGTAGAACTTGTTGAAAATGCTGCATTTCAATAAAAACATTAAACATTTATTAGTGAGGCAAAAAATAACGTTTCAAAACATTTCAAAGCTTGTTTCATTTCATCCTAATTCAGTTAGAAAAAGAAGGTATGGCAAGGAAAAAAGGTAATGAAGCATAAAAAAGATTGGACTTTTTTATTGAGTTTGAAGAATACACTGCTTTAAACTATGTATGTCTTAAGACAATCTCAACTGATAATGATATTAGTAAGAAAAAGGGCTAATTTTTAAATAAATGGTGTCAGATATTAAGATATTTGCATTAGCTTATATGTGAGGTCCGAATGGTGTAGTGTTATCTCTGTTTGAAGACTCAGCATCATGGATGACTATTATTGCACTGTTTGACTCTCTAATCAAGTCAGCAACAATAAAATGCTCAGGTTCTTTCTTCTGCTGTGCTAAGGTGTTCTATAGACAAGTTGAATTTCCTGGCAAAAGTATCACCTCGGGAAGTGACTGACAAGGAATTACGTTCTCACAAAATAGGCTGAATGGGAGGGCATTTTTTTTGCAGTACAGCTGCAGATAGATCAGACTGCACAAATTTTGGTGCCTTCTGAGGCTGCCTCTTCTGCTTGATTCTATTATGCACCTCCCAGAGAAGGTTTTGAGAATACAGGCCCAGTCATCAAAATAAAATATTCACCTTTCTGTTCTTTCTTGGGCTTGTAGTGCAGGCACCTTCAGATCTGACTTGTCATCTACAACTCTGACCAAATGCTGTTGACCTCCACAACCACAGAGGTGAGGATATTTCCTTTGCAAATAATTCGGAGAGTCAGCTTAACAACTAGGAAAGAGCTGGCTCTGCAAGCCTGGTGGCACATAGGCAGCCACAACACATGAGGTTTCTGGCATTGCAGCTTAGTGAATACCGAGGTGCTGGTGGAGTTTTCAGCAGTTCTTTGGTCAGCTGCTGCTGGGTTACAGAGTTCATCTTCATTATGGTACAACAGTTCCAGTTAGTTTGCATGTACACTTTAAAACGCCATGTGGCTGCCCCTTAATTAGCCAAGGAGTTATAAGAACCTTGAGAACCACTAATCTTAGCAGCTGATGCCTGTCTGCCTCACTTGAGAAGTCACTTGAGAGCTATAATTCTCTCAGGCTCTCAGCATTAATCTGCTTAGAGCTCCTGTAAGAGGGAGATTTTGAACACTGGGCAGAACAGAATTTGCTTGGACTAGATTTCACTGCTCATGGTAAGATTCAAACACTCAGGAAGAGAACTCAAAAAGATCTTATTAGATAGATAACATGAAAACAACATCATTTGATGAAATACGCCTCTGAGCTGCTTATGTATGCATACTGAAGTGCAAAAAACCCTGCAGCTTTTGAGTTTGACTCTAAGTCAGCTAAGTAAATTACTGTTTCTTGAGAAGAAAGGTTCCTTTCAACAGTTTCTATCCCTAAAAAATTGTCCTTCTCATCTAAGACCCTTTCTATGCATCATAGCTGTCTTTGTTTTGTGGGCAGCCCCATTCCCAAAAGAATTCTAGGCTCTTCTCCCTGCTTTCCTAGTGTGGGCAGGTCAGTTCTCTGGGTCCAGATTTCCACAGCAGCCCTCCAGTAGGCAGCTTTACAAGACAATGTCTCAGGTGACACCTCCTTATTTTTGCAGGGTGCCGGAGATGTCATGAGGGTCTGTAGAAGCTTCTGTATGGTCTATCATAGATAATGCAGCCTACCACTGGATTTGCTTGAATACTATTGTAAATTAGCAAACTAAAATTAATCATGCTTCCCAGGTCGGTTCTGGAAATTATTTTTTCTCACAGCTATTTTTAAAATGTTTTAATTTCATTTTGTTATTGATAATCTTCTACTGTAGTAATTTAACACATTTCCTTTGGTTTATTTCTGTGCCCAGCTGTCACGTCTTCTAACAGGAATAAACACAAGTTCCTAATGGCTGAAAGCTATTCATTTGTTTTCTTGAGCTCTTAAAGTTCCCTATATGACTTGACGTAATTATATTTCTTGAAAATATTGTTTGTGTCCAACCACCACACATATTGTGTCTCTTGATGGATAAGTGCATAACGGTGACTGAACATAAGAAAGGAGAATGTAGCAGAAGGCAGGACTTCCTTTTCCATTGGCACAGGCATGGAGAAAAACACCAGAAATTTGCTCATCAGGTATAAACTGAAAATCCCCCTTAGGCATATAAACCAGTCATAAACAAATATGTCACCCATTGTCTAGAAAGAAATGATCTGTAAGTCAAAACAAGGATTTGATCAGAGTTGTTTTGAAAATGTCTAGTGTGTAAAGGCAGACATTTGTAAACTCCCGAATTCTCCACATCTCAGATCCATACCACAAGCAAGGAGATTTGGGCAGGATGCTGTGTCTACTGGAACACTTGTAATACTACTTTCTGAAACTGTAGTTCTCTGATTTGGATAATACAGGTGAGTTTATATTGTGAAACACGGCAATCAATACTAACTTCTCTGTATCTTAACTTCTTGAAAGGAGCAAGTACTTGCTACAGTCAAGATTCCAGATTAAGTAATTCTGGGACGTGTGCTGGAATGATACATTCCTATTTTAAAATATGGGAATTTTATATTGTATATGAAAGAATAGAAGGGATTCCTTTTCTGCAGTGGTGTAGAACTGGTATTGCAGAAAACTTCTGGAAAATAACTAGATGCAGATACAATTTCTTAATTAGCCTGAATTAAGGCAACAGAGAGAGGAAGATAGATCAAAGGTACAGCAAGATGTTTTGGTATTAGGATTGTTGAATTACTTCAGCTGATTCAAGGAGCAAATTCTATTATCACTTCATACTGAAAATAATCAGAACAGAGATATATATGAGATATCAGTGCTGCAGTCTTTTCATAGCTATATAGCATTCCGAACCAAATCCAAGTCTGCAGCAGGGGGAAGAAAAGCTGAAGTGCTGACAAGCCAGGAAATACACAGTATTAAGAAAAAGATCCAGCATCCAACTGAACCAGCATGATTTGGATTGTGAAATGCCAAGAGAAAATCTCGTCCCCTCACAGTTCAGAAAATGGACTAAATAAGAGCAGCTGTGTGGGTAAATACTTCTCCCATACTTTGGCATTAAATTGTTAGCTGAACTTTATCAGTTTTACAAAAAAATCTTTCCAAAGTTAGATAAATCCTGGGAAATAGCAGCCAAGAGATATTTTCTGTCAGTTTTTTAAGCCGATATCTTACATCAAGTGGAGTTACTAATTGCTGGAATGCAACAGTACCCTTCTTTTATTGGGCTGTTCTGTTTTGTGATTCTCCTGTTTACCCTAATTGACTGTAGCTCTACAATGTCTCTCTTGCCCCAGCTATAACTGAGGAGATTTAATAAGGCAAAGCCAATGATGAATACAAAACATGAAATTAAGTCTCATTACATTAATTCATTCTGGGGAAAAAAAGCAGGATCTTGGAAACAGATATCTCTAGAGAGCAACAGCAATTTTAAACAGCAGAAAGCAAACCAGCATGATCCATGTGGCAGTACAGCCATATTCCCAGGGAAAGCCCATGGCCGGTTAAACCACAGGACAGAAGGCAACCCACAGGAAATCACGAGTTGCCTATCTTGTTTCACAGCTGGATGAATGCTGTTCAGCACGGTTTTCAATTACAGAGGTGCTGTGGCAAGAGCTATGGAATTCAAGTTTTATGTGAGACATACGGATGAAAGTCAAGTTGTCCTTCAGTGATAATTGTAGTGTAGCTGGGTCTTAGGGATGTCCCTGTGTGCACACTCAGTGCACTAAACTCATTAACTCCCTGGGTGGTCCATGAACTCCTCAGCTAGTCGGTGCACAGAAGAGACACTCAACTGAGCAAAGACAAAGTGACAGACCCAGCTCCTCACTACCTCTGCAACAAAGGATCTAACTCTTGAGGGAGATGGGGTGGGGATTCAGGTGGGGATTTCAGATAGTGCTGAGGATTCCTCCCAGTCAGCTCCTGCTGGGCCAAGGCAAATTTCTAAGCCTAAATGTGTCATTTAACATCCTGGGTGGGGAATCTGGCCCTTCCAGACACTCCTGGTGGTTCCTACTGCAGAACTGACCAGATTGCATGCAGGTAGGATGCTGGTAAATATCTGTAGAAACTGTTCCTGTAGATGCAGAAATGGTCACACAAGACAGTCTTTTTGCACATAGTTAATACAGTAAGATGTTTTAGTTAAAAATAATCTACAGCAATCGATATTGCATGTGCTAATATAGTCACACAGGATCAGGGGCCAGATAGGTTGTGAGAACTGAGCAGAGAAGCGGTTAGGGGAGTCTCATCTGATCCAGCAGCTCCCGTCGCCACCTATACTGCAACCAACCAGCCTGTTTGGGAGATCTGAACAATACTCTATGCTAAGGCCTCAATCATTTTTCTTAAACAAACACTCTGTCCATTTTTTGTGCAACACTGCTCAGCCAAAAAATAAATCAGCCCTTCTATCCAAGAAACGCTGCATTTAACAATTAGTTATTGTGTAGATAAATCTGATGGTTTTCAAAATAAATCAGTTAGCCCTGCTAGAAGTGATCAGCTCAGAACATGTTATATTAGAAAATTCATTGCTCTCCCTTGTTTGAGACATTAGAGAGGCCTAAATGTTAACAGCTGTTTATGCATTGCCAGATTTTACTGAAATACAAGTTTTGAAGCACTTGGTTTGTCATTTTGGTCACGGTAGTATTACAATAAACCTAACAATAGACTATAATTCAATTTGACTGCAGGTCAGTACTATTAACCATTCTGCGGAACAGTGCACATAGCAGTGGTATTCGCAACTATTCCTTTTCAAAAAAAACCTCACATGTAACATGAGCTGTGAAAGTCAGAAGGCAAAAATTTTCACTATATGGCTTTTTTGATGAGACTAACATTTTTATCTCTCAATATAGCCAAAAGATAACTGAGTAATTATGTACATACTCTTCAAACAGTATGTTTACTCCCTAAATATTGTGTGTGGTCACCTGAGTGTTGTGCAATGAAAACCGAAGAAAAACAGCTGCTATTTACCACCACCCTTAGCAGAGATACTGAAGTGATCCTGTATATTCTCCTAGGCTCCCTCTTTGCAAGCCAAAAATCACCATGGGTGCAAATCTTATTTCCATGACAGCAAGGGCCCACATCAATTGAGAAGACTGTCTAACTATCCCAGTAGTATTCAGATGATCATGTCTGAATTTATTAAAACCATTTAACAGTCAATTTAATCTCTGGTTTAATCTCAGGGTTTGCCTGAAAGGTGAAATTGGGCCACTGTATTTATAGCAAAATTGCAAAACCTTAAATAACGTATATCACTTCCCCTCTATACTGCATTGTTCTAACCCCTGCAAATATCTGCTATCTGTGTATTTGCAGGACTGGAGCTAATCTGTTTATGATACTTACCACTTCTAGTTATTAGGATCTCTAGGAGTTCTGTTTCAGTGAAGATTATTTATGGAAGGGTGGTTATTGCAAGACAGAAGGTGGATATTGTCCTGGAAGATCTAATTTTCTTTATTTGACCTTGAGAAATAGCCTGAACTTGTGGCTGCACCTCTTCCTCTATAAAATAGTATTATTAATACTTTGAATTTTGATAAGATAGTTGTAAGAGCCATTTTATTAGAATCTGAATACACTCTTAAGGATGACTACATGAAGGGGCACATTCTTATTCAGCAGATGTGCTCCGTGTAGGTATTTAATCACAGTTAGTACCCCACTTTAACTAGACCTCACGTGTACCTTCTTGCATGACTTCACTGAAGCCTTAATATGAAGCCAACATGCATTTAAGCTGGTCCTCCAACTGAGAAAAGAAAAAAAAAAAAAAGAGGTCCTCCTTCTTCCTTGGGATATTAGTCATGTCCTCACAATTCCTCCTCTGCTGTGCCAGCACAAGAATTTGGTCCCCTGCTCAGTGACCCAGATAGGGTATCACTGATCTAGCTGAAAAACTAACTTTCAGCTGTATCAGTTCGCTGTAGGACTGCAGAAATGTTTTTGTTCATATACCACAGTGTTTGTTGAATCCAAGAACAGGCATCCAGAGAGAGGTACAGACTCCTTTTTCTGGGTACACTGATCTAAGTACACATCAAATTGTAAACTGAAGATACAGTCATGCTCCAGCCAGCCACAAACTAAAACAACCTTTTCGAACAAGGTATTGCTGCAGTAAAATACCTTTTACCAGGGCCCATGTCCATAAGTCCAACACAGCAAAGAAAAAAAAGCGACATTCTAATCACTTACATGACTTATCAGCTGAATTATTTACGCATATTGTAATCAGGTAAGCTGGGTAAACTCAATCACAGTGATGAAGTAATACTGTCATTAAGGGAATCAGCTGAACACACACAGACTTTGTAACTCATATGTCACCCTTGAGATTGTTAGCACTGGTAATAGTGAAAAATAAACCAGCTAAAAAAAAAGAAGACAAGAATACTCTGTCAGCCCAATCCATTCTTTGTTCAGCTACCCAGGCTCATTCAGCTGTTCTATCACAAGGGAGGAGTAGAGATGAGGAAAAGGGGCCAGAGCTGCTGCTGAAAATGCATGAGTAGAAATGCTGTTCAAAACCCCAGGCAGAATCTACAGAGCTGGCAGAAAAATCCTTGTTATCATTTGAAATGTATATAGAATTATGATAGAAATAAGCAAAATCTGTTTAAATTTGGGGATTTTATTTTTGTTTGTAATCTTAATACATACTGCTTGTTCGAAACCCAGTTTCTCAGTAGATCACTTTTTCAGGTCTTCTACACTCCATTTCATAAGAATTTATGTCTATGGAGGGAGTGGTTACCTAAGCAAGAAAAAAAATGATTCATTACTGTAGGTATAGCTATTGTGAGAGAATTACCATAGCTGTTCATAAATTATGTTAACGTTTTTGTCCCCCAAAGGAATAACAAAGCTAGATCAGAGAAGATGGATGTAACCATACTTCCGAAGAGCTCTCAGCAAATTCTTCTTTTTCCCCCATTTCCTGTTACCCTTTGCTCCAGCTAAAAGATACTTCCTTTAGAATAACCATGCTAGAAGCCACTCAAGGAAAAATCACTAACTCTGGCTTGGAATTTGAGTTGCTTTATGAAAAGTCATTTTTGACTGAATACATAAAACCATCCAAAATGAAGATATAAAAAATTAGCTAGAGGACTTCCCCTCTGCCTCAAACATAATTTGGTGCACTTAATCAAAATTATGTGGAATATAAGTTTTTGAGAAAAAACAAATAATGACAACAGCTATATAAAGTCATTTCAAGGGCACTTTTAGCTCAGTATCTCGCCTAAAATGGCAGTCAACAATGCCAGATACCTAAGGAGTAATGTCAGAATGAAGAAATCATATAATGCATCTTGGCATCTTCCTTGGCAATTGCACACAGCTTCTGGCAGTGTGGTTTAGGGACTTTCTGAACCAGAGGTGATATCTTGGTATTGAATAACTGTTAACAGACATATTCATGGAATAAAAATCCAATCTTTTTGGACTAATCTAGACTTTTAGTGTCCTTAATATCCAAAGACAGAGTTTCACAGCTTAGCTAGACTTCAAACACTTTATTTTCTTTTTTTAATCTTCTACTTGATAAATGTGTTCTAGGTCTTGTTTTAGAAGAGACAGTCATTCTGTGTTCACTTTATCTGTGCCACTCATGACTTTATACATGTCTGTCATATGCCTCCTTATTTATAGTCTATTGAATTGCTATTATCTGTGTAAACTGTTCGTTATCTTTGGTAGTCTTTGTCACTCATCTGTCTCTACTATTCCAAGAGCACGTTCCATGTGACTCAAGAATACAGAAACAAGAGAAAAAAGAAGTGTTTCAGGGCATAAAGATTTATAGACTTGACCACATCGCAAAACCCGGTCTTCAGATGTTCCTGCTCATTGCAGGGGGGGTGGACTAGATAACCTTACAGGTCCCTTCCAACCCAAACCATTCTGTGATTCAGCCAGCTGAAGAAGGCTGAAGTCATGAGTCAGTATTGTCCTACATTAAGCTCAAGTAAAAACATCTTTGTTTCCATATGGCAAATATACCCACACTTCGGCTTTATACCCACACTTTGGCTTTATTTTTCTAACACTCCCTGAAGACTGAGAAGCAGGGACTCTAGTGTTGCTGGAAAAAATCCACGACGATATAGGCAAAATTAAATGTAAATAACTTTTTAATGCACAGGTTGAAACTTAATTTAAGGTAAGGGCAACTTCCAATCAGCCCCTTCTAAACCATCAAATCTCTCACAAAGCCATCCTGGTGCAGTATAGTACTCTGTCAGCTTTGAGGGCCAAGAGCCTTGGAACCAAGCAACAACACTCAGGTTTGTTCCCTTTAATTTTACACACTGGCCGAAGTCACAAGAGTTACTAGCAGTTATCCTAACTCCCTCTGAACTGTTTCCTGGAGCTACTCATCTCTTACTGTGTGGGATCTTAGGGAGATTAATCTCTGCAGTAAGGTGAATCGGGTGTCTAAAGTTAGATAGGATGGCAAGGTCAAATACTGTGAAGAACATTCATCTTATTCCTTGTTAAGGCTCAAGTGAATTTGCAAAGGCATCTCGAACAGCTAAGATCTGCTCTCCCTATGCCTACAAACCAATTGCAATACTTTCAATAATAACAGTGATATCATTACACAAGACAAAGTCGTCTAAATGCTGCTGTGTTTGAGAAGGAAGGTCACAAGCAACTGGAGTCACTGCCGACTGAAACAGTGCCATACTTCGAGGGAGTGTTTGGTTCCTACTTGGAGCAGAGTTATTCAGCACTAAAAAAACCTACACCAGTACTTCAGCTATTGATTGCCCAACATCAAACTTCCCATTCCTGAACATGATCACAGAGAGGCTAACAAAGTAGCATCATTTAATTAAAGCAAGGTTGACTGTCTAAGCATGGCAAGGTATCTCACTTCACTGGCCATTAAGGACTCGATTCAGAGCCTAACCAGAATTGTCTAAGGCCACTGAGGTGCCCAAAGTTCCCTATGTGTCCTTACCCTGCCACTTCAGAGGGTTTGGGGTCTGTTTCTTTAATTCCTGTGTCATACCTTGCAGCCCTGTCTGGGTGTTTTGTATACCCTTTGGCACTTCAGAGAGGCTACATACTTCTGTAAGGCCCGAAGAGGCGGGTCACCATGGAAAACCAACAACGCATTAGTCTTTTACAATGGGAAGGTCATACCAAATTTTCACAGTTGTCTCCACCTCCTCACGCTCTCCTATGGCCAACCCGAGCCCCGCCCCCGAGCCCCGCCCCCAGCCCCGCCCCCCGCCGGGGGCCGTTGGCGCCTGCGCGCGCGGGCCGTTGGCGAGAGCGCGACCCCGGCGATGGCGGTGTGGCGGTGGCCGCTGTGGCTGCAGGGCTTGGCGTTGCTGTGGGGCGGCGCCGGGATGGGGCTGGCGCACCTCACCGCCACGGCTCCGCCGGCACCGGCGCAGGGTAAGGAGGGGCGGAGGAGGGGGTCGCTCCGTACCTCCCTCCCGTGGAGGGGCGTCGCCCGTGGGTGCGGGCCTTCCCGAGGTGTTCCTCACCGCAGGACCGCGCTCGCCCCTGAGGGAGCTGTGGGGGTCACGGCGGGAGGGCCGGGCAGAGGCCCCCGCTCGCCCTGAGGCCTGCAGGCGCCGAGCGGCGCCTGGGAGCGCCTTCCGGAGAGTTGGCGGAGCTCGAGGGGGTGCTTTGGCTCTCGTCCCCTACCTCGGAGCAGGCTGGGGCCGGGCGACGGGAGGGCAGCCGCCCCTGCGGCTTCCGGCTCGCCTGCTCTCCCTCGCCGCCGCTGGGGCAGGGCAGGTAGCCCGCTCCCGAGGGGCTGGCTCCGAGCTTCCCACCAAAGGAAGGGGCGATGGCACTAGCGTTTGTACTGCTGGCCGGCGTGTGAGGCCGTGGGGTTATCGGGAGTTTTGCTGCAAGGAGACGGCAGTCGCCTAGGTTTGCTCTGTCCTGACTGATGAGGAGGAATGTGGCTTAGAAGGAGAAGCCGGTGCAGGTGCTCGTCATCCTGTTTGTTTTCTTGGATTCGTTTATCTCATAGCTGCTTTGGGAAAGCAGTTGGTGAAGCTAGTCCTCAAACTTGGTTGCCGTTAGCAGACTTGACCAGAAAGGTACACGTCAGGTTAGTTTGTGTTAAATTAGGATATCTCAAGTGGACGTTGATATATGCTTCTAGAGTCCAATTTGAGGTGCTTCATTTCCTTTATGGAAGGGTTTATGCTCAAAAAGGAAGTATTCAACTTTGTGAGACAACTAACTTGAGGCAGAAGAGAAAGGGAACTGTTGGTATTTCTCAGAGGAAGGAACAGAAGGTAGGCCTGCTAATAACTGCAAGTTAATCAGCGTCTTTCTAGTAGTTTGAGAAACATAAGTGAAACCAAAGGGTTTGGTTGGATACAAAAATCAGGCTAATTGGTAGTGGAGTTGCTTATGGATTCTGTAGGAAAGAAGTTTTCATGTATTGTTATGTGAGTTTAGGAATTTGCTCATGACACTAAGTTGGTTGTTATTTTGGAAAAGGATCATGATATTATACAAAAAGATGTGGGTGACTTTTAAGGAATAAATATTAGAAATAAGGTTAAAGTGGAGAATAAAAGATGGATTGTTATGCTATACGACTAGTATTATTTTAATTTTAAATCAAAAACAGTTAGAAAAAAGTAGGGAGGTAGACTTGTTACCTGTCAGATGCATATCAGTTACTGAAGTGATGCTCTTATGAAGAGAGAGAATAGTTTTATGAGACTGTGGGACCTTGTATGCCATCCTGCTAAATGTTCCACAAGTTCAGCACCAGTGTTCAGTAGGGCTGGACTGGCACAAAGCAGGGCTACAAAGGCTGTACTGGTCCCTATTTCAGAAAACATCAAGAAAAGTATGGCTTTAATTGCTGGAGCAGAAGGAAGGTTGAGGGGAATAAGAGTACTTGGAGAAAGTACTCTTACACCAGTAGGAGGGAACAACTGCTTAAGTTGAAGAACAGCGTTGCCCTGAGAATGGGAACAGAGAAGAAATTAAAATAAACTAGCCATGCATAAGCTTAGTGAAGGTGTTGAAAGGTTTCTGACTGAGCAGTTGCACTGTGTTGTTGGGGTTTTTTTAATGGAATAGGAAGAGTTCCCGCCACCTTCCTCACTGATCTTAAGGTTCTATGGCAGTTATGAGTCCTTAGTCTATGCTGGTACAGAGCCCTGTCTTCCTTAAAAAAAATAGATCTTTGCATATGCTACCTTCAGGCACAAATACATATTGGAAAGGGGAGGGGGGGGGGAAGCTGTTTTTAAACAAAAAAGTTTTATTGTCAGTGCTATTCTGTTTTACCTTAATTTTGTGGAGGAACAGCCTTTGTTCTGTATCTGTGCAGTGTTACCCTGGTCCATGAGTATGTGTCCTAGAAAGTGAGATCATATAGGTAATTGGTGTATAGTTAACTCAGTACAATTCCTGTATGTGTGGTCAGCTTTCTAGTTGTAAGCAAAAAAAAATGCATGAACAGCAATAGCTTTTTCTTATCTTGTGGGAGCATAACCTTCATACAGCTACAATTGACTCTGTACAAGGTGTTAAACTGAACTATTTTGGTAAAAATTATACTTATCAAAATAATGCTTCCACGGCTTGATAAACCTGGCTTGGTATGTAAAAATGATTTCTCATTTTATTACATGTTAGGTGATTAATGCTGATGTTATATGCCAATAGAGAAGGAATGATTATGTTTGATAAATACTGTTTAAAATACAGTGTGAATTATTGTTGGTAGTGGTGCTATGGCTTACACTTACTTTTTTCCCTGATAAAGATAATGCAGTAGTCCCTTGAAACACTGACAGGAGACTGTCCGCTTGATATCTGTTTGAATCAACAACAACAACTCTGAATTTTTTAATGTGCTCGTACACATAATGCTTTAGTCGGGTGGATTGGAGGGGATCTTTGTTTTTCTTCTCTTTCAGTTTGAGGTGTTTTGTCCTATCTTCTGCTTTTGGGGAGAACACAGTAACTGCTGGGAAACTTAAATACCTCAGAGTTAGGTGACCAGAGAAATATATATAAAGCACAATGGGAAAAAAATTTTTTTCAATCGCTCATAGTAATGTTAAATTTTGTAACAACAGTACATAAAGATGTTTTTATTTTTGAGATATATGCAGTGATGATATATTCTGAAGTATTTGCATTAAGATTCTTTTATGTTGTTTTTTAGAATAAACATAAATAATAGAACTCTTAATTTTTTTAGTTTAACCCCCCCATCTCTTGGTTATATGCCAATATAGGTTATCTGCTATAATATGTCAGTAGGCAGGCAATTAAAGAAGATAAACAGCACAAAAAGCTTGTGAGATTACCTCTTTGATAAGGGTCCGAGGAATGTTACATTTCTTCAATTTGCTGTAGATGGTTTGGTTACTGAAAATGTAACTTAAACCACATTCTTAGAAGCCCTTGGTGTACTTGCATACTTCCGACAGTACCTCGTTAATTCATGTTCAGAAAGCTGCTTTGTTTAGATGTTTTAAATCCAAAATTGAAAATGGAATGAAGTATTTTTATAATAAGCATCGTGGTACTCCATGTGGAATAATCCCATTTGAAAACTTTTGAATTTAAGCTGAGAACTATTTCTGAATCTGTTACTGGTGTTTTTTTCCTCATGAATTGGTATATGGGCCTTATACTTATTCAGTTCTCAGTTAATTGGTACCGGTAACAATGTTAATTGGTACTGGATAAAATAGTAAGTGGGTTTTTTTTCTATGCAGATATATTAAAGCTAAATATACTGGTACATAAAATACATTTAATGTTAAGAATTAGTACTGGAAAGATATAATATTGAATTATGAAAAGAGAATATTGAAATACGTCATTGTCTCAAAACATGCCAATAATTTAGCTCAAATTAATAACTGCTTGTGACCGACGCAGTTATTCATTAAAAGTAGAATTGGATTCCTGATTTGGAGATATTTTCCCTTCATATTTACGATATACATGGAATCAAAAGTCGGTTTCATTAAATAGTATTAAAAATGATCATAGGAACTACAATTATTGGAAGAAAAATCCAGGTTCAGACCAGGAGCAGAGACTTCCCCTCATCTGTCGGGTAGTTCATCTAGTTAAAACTCTGGTATATATGTGTGGTCCTCTGGGCAATGAATTGTGGCTACATTGTGGATAAAAAAGACCGGTCTTAAGACAATAAGCACGCAGTACTTCTAAATGCAAGTCATAGCCTTTAGCTGGAATCCTCTGAATGTGAACACCAGTAAATAGTTTCTTTTTTTAGTTTAGAAGTTTTTTAAAATCCAAGGAAAATATGAATTAAGTCCTTCTGCATCACTTGGCTTTTCAGACATCTGTTGAAGTTCTTGTTGGCCTCTTACAAAATAACTTTGACCTATGTTTTGAAATATTTTTTATTGTTATTTAAAATCATGTTATTTGGAAACCTTTATCTTTTAAAAACTTTTTCCCCCAGAGAAAGGTTAGTATCTATGGAAGGGGGACCAACCCTAGGCAAGGGTCAGCTTTTGCTAGGCTTCCAAAGCTGCAAAACTTGGAGTGTTCTCTAAATTGAAGTGTAAAAGTCTTAGAACTTTGGCAGAGATACAGGGAGGCTCTTGGGTTCTATCTCCTCTGTTGACCTTAGAGAAAGCAAATTGGAGTTAAAGGTAAGCTTGAATTGTTTCCCTAATTGTGTAAGGGGTCAAACTTAAATGCTTTGTATCTCTCTCCGCTACAGTTCGCCTGGAATGGGATTATTGAGCTTTCACTACAAAGTCGTTGCTTGTATCTACAAGTAGCGAAAAGGCTAAATGTGTTAAATGCTTGACATTACTGAGTAAAAATAAATGTCATCTCTGTGTGTTCTGTTTTTGTTCCAGCATGTTCAGAGTTTTCCCAGAGGTCCTGTGAAGAATGTCTAAAAAATGTTTCGGTAAGATTTTTAACATCCTTTTTTGATTGAGAATTTGATGATTTTTCCACTTAATATGAAATTAAGATGTTAGGGTTTGGCTGTTGGGGGGTGGCAGGTTTGCTTTGTTTTTAATGGTGAATCTAGTCAAACTACCCATAATAAGAGGAAGTCGAGATCAGTCACTTTTAGTATCTGTTCTTATTTAAATGGTAGAGTCAGCTGATGTGCTGCTTCCCCTCTGTCACACTTGATGCCAGTGTGCTTTCAGTTTGCCAGGGTTGCTCCATGATTTGGTCACTCAGGGTATTTCTCTGCTTTGTCTGGAGAAGACAGACCCTGTAGAATCCAGGCTTCCAGTTTCAGTGTGTGCTCAGTGCTTTCATAGTGCAGTTGAGCAAGTTGATGTTGCTGCTGGTTTAGACTCATCCTCATTTTGCAAGCAGCGCTTAGTTAAATTTCCGTCTTTATACAAGGAAACCGAATAAACCGAATCTTATGTGGCTAAAACGCCTTACATTTCTTGTATGCGGAATAGGAGAACTGGGAAATTAATGTAAATAAACTAGAAATGCCTTTCTCTGGAGATGCCCCAATGAATGCATTTAACTGAGGCAGACTGGATCAGTGCTTTGTAGATGTTCAGACGTGTCGGCCTCTCTGCTGACTACAACAGACCACAGGTGCTTAAGACTGCCAGGTTGGGTCACTGTTCTGGTAGCAAAGTGTTTAGATTTCCAGTGAGATTGCAATAATGCAGAGACTTAATAAAATTTATTTCTCTGTCCTTTGCTGAAAACCTTTGATCTCCACAATAAAGATTGTGATAAGTGTGCAAAAGGTGCCCGTACCTGCAGAGTAGAAGAAACTCTCATATTTAAAGGGAGAGGTTGTCTCGAATTCTAACTTCAGATGTCACTGAAAAGAAGTATTTCGGGAGTCTTTAGGTTACGTAAGTTACTGCAAAGTTTTCGCTAGGAAAATGGAGAAATATCTGAACTTACCTGTTTTATGCTTGTCTTAGGAATCTTTTGGCTTTTTAATAGAAAAATATTAATCATCTTGTACTGATGTGATTATTGTGTGCTGTCAGACCCGTATAATAGTTCAGCACGCTACCACTTGTGTGACTGTCACTTTAAATAAGTGCTGCTGCTGCTGAGTATAACTTTTATTAACCTGGGAGATGTGTTCACCTTGAGAGAAATAAATCCTTTAGCTGTGTTTGTGTACTGAAGACACTATAACAGAGTTAGATATGTTATTTTCAGAATCTGTCAAACCAATAACATTGTCCAGGCTTATTTTGGTGACAGTGATGGATGATTCAGGGCAACTGCTTCAATAGTGTCAGTGTTAACCTTGAAGAAAGTAGTTTAGACTTGATTCAGACAATTTGCACATATGTTAAAAAAAAAAGGCTACAGAATAAAGCCATGAGCATTTGTGTGAACGATACAAAAGCAATGGATTGCTGAAGTTACTTTAATTACTTCAGTAGAAAAAATCATGTTTTCATATTGGTGATAATATAGATAGCAGCAGCAGATAAAAATGAAAATTAGACATTTGATGAATAGATAAAAAAATTCCAAACAAACACTAAAAATGTAGTAATTTAATTCAGTTAAATAGAACTTTAATTCAAAATGCTCAAATTTTTTCTATCATAATTGCAGTTGGGTTGGTCTTTAGAGCTGATGAATACCTATTTTCTCATCAATAAGTTCTGCGTGGTAATTTTATAAATACGCTGCTGCATTTAATCTCATTCCTTACAATATAGTACATTAAAAAATGGCACAAGGGTTTTGATTGGAGCTGTTGAATCGTGAAACTCAATTTATCTACTTTGAAGAAATATTTACTGCTATGACTAGCAGATTATCAGGTGTGTTAAAATTTGAGAACTTTAGCTGTTACCAGATAATGTGTAAATATCTATTGATTAACATCTTGAGCATGTTTCTAACTTCATGTGAAGATAAAATACATAATGCGAGCACTAGTTAAAGGTAGGCCTACATCTTAAAATCTGTGTGCGTGTCTAGAGCTTCAGCATTCTGGAGGATTTTCCAAAGTCTCATTTTTAACTTCTGAGTAGTCTACCAACACACTTTTCCCTCCAGCTTTTTTTATCATTCTCACCTTTGTCCTAATAACAAATGTATGGAATCTAAATTCTTGTGGCAAATGGGTTTTAGGTAAGCTAGGCTTTAAAAAAAAATTAAAAAAGCTAACAGCTATAGGAAACTATATGATCATTAAATATAGCCAATTTTTTTGAAGGAGAGGTGGGGATAGTAGTCACTTGTGTACATCTATCTGATTATAGAGGAAGAAGCATTCATTTTGTGTTTGTAGTTGCTATCTTACCTCTTCTGAGAATATGTCTTTAAAATGAGTGTGGACTGAATTAATGATGCTGCACTTCATTATCTATGTGAGACTCTACTAAAATAAAGTCAGTGATATTCATCAGAGTGTGAACATGGTTCCTAGCATATGCTGCAAAGGATATGTGATTTACCTCTAAATAAAATAAAATCTTTTCAGTCTTCATTTTTAGGTTATGTAGGTGAGGATCAAAGTTAAGGAAATGTTTCACCCTCGGGTGTTTAGGCTTTTTTCTAATTGGATTTTGACAATGAGCTCAACTGGGAATGAGTCAATTGAAATATTTTCTCTTACTTCAGTCTCTGCACCAATGAGTAGCTGCATTAGGTATTGCCTTTTGGGCTACACATGTTTTTAGTAGTTACTTGCAGTAGTCTCCCTCAGAATGATACCATTGGCCTTTCTGTGCTTCTAGTTGTCACCAACAGTATAGAGTCATTCAGGTTAGAAGAGACCTCATGAGTCATCTAGCTCAGCCTGCTACTCAAAACAGAGTCAGCATTACATTTGAACAAAGTTTAACAATGACCTTTAGTCTGCCCCCATTAGTCATTATTTTTGAACTGTTAATTCTTATTAAATGATTGATCCAACAAAAATAACCATGTTCTCATCTAACATCCTTGATTAAAATTAAAACTTAGGAGGGCAGGTTTTTGGCAAAGATTATTCTATCTTCTTAATTACTTTTGTTGATGTGTCTTTAGGGGTATGTTTGACTTGTACAGTCTGTGAATTACAAAATAGGAATGCATCTTTCTTGTCTGTCTTCACTTTTTTCAGGAGAGCAGAATCTACTTCAAACAGTTTCCTTTCTATTTAATGTTTTCTAACCTTTTAGAGCAAGATAACATACTTTGTGCAATTGACGATGTATGACAAAGATGTTCTTGATAGTACTGTTAGATAAAGCGTGGTTCCTGGATGAGCTCTCTTTATAATGAACCTGAAAAAACCCTGTTCTGTCAAGGATTCCTGTTACTATCACCCAAAACTTCTTCACTGGTTGAGTTGTGTGGTAAAGGAATTTTGAATGAATATTTTAACAGATGAAAAACAAAACTTAAGCTTGATGCTTAGGGGTGGCGTAAAAAGCAGAAATGTAGTGTTTGTATTGTAACGATAATACACATAAGAAACTTTAAATTTTAAAAATATCCAGATATATGTGTGCACAATTAAGGTACACAGATCAGATAAGGCTGTATCTCTTATTACCTTGTAGCAAAACTTCCTGTAGAATTATAAGGGTCCTTTATTGGTTTTGTTCTGTTGATAGTCAAATACAGGGCTGAAGTAAGATTATAAGTGTATTTGTATTCCTTAAAGATACCAGGTGTTTTAAAATTCTGAACAGTTGGCTTTCTGGTTTTGTATTTCTTGTTAATTTCAGTAATTCTAAACCCAAAGCCATTTTATCCTCCACTGTACAGAGTACCTCTATGTTTCCAAATATTTTCAAGCTACTGTAAGTATTTATTACCCATAAGTACACTTTGTATTTATTCACAATTCAGCTTAGGCTTACTTAGGAATTGTACCATTCTGTAGGTTTTATACTACAAAGCATATTCAATATATCCCTAAAATATTGTACTCAAGAATTCTGTCTGTGGAGAGGAGTACTAAATTGTAAACTGTTTTTGAAGATCAGTAATTTGGGGTGTTTTTGTTTCTTTTGCACAGTGCCTTTGGTGTTACACCAACAACACTTGTATTGATTACCCTGTAAGAAGCATTCTTCCACCATCTTCATTATGTTCCCTCTCAAATGCTCGATGGGGAGTTTGCTGGAGTAGGTACTAATTTTACTTTTGCTGTAGAGAATTACTTTAATTGTACTGATAAATAAGAGTTACTAGAGCTGTTTCCTGATTACTTATTTGGAGGGGTGGAGGGTGGAAGCAGTGGTTATGATTAGGAACAATGATCTCTAATCTTCTGGACTTAAACGGTCATTGTTGAGGGTTCTCTGTGAACAGCCAGCATAGTTGTGCTGATCCAGTGGCTTTAAAACGTTTAGTATATAGTGAAGTTCTGTGGATGATCAAGTCTAGACTGGGAATTGGTGGTGTTGGAAAGTTCCAAGTATTTTATGTACATAATCAGGATTCGCCTTTCTTAAACCATATTTCTGAGATACAAAGAAATAAGGTCATTCCCTGTTGATAAAAGGCAACTATTCTTACCTTTTTTAAGTTTCTTAATGTTGAATGATGTGCACGATCCACAGTTTTTATAGTATGTTCCAGTGGCAGCAGTGAACCAATACCACGGGAATGGAGCCACCCAAAAAATCTTGGAATGCTGGTTTTGCTTGAAGAACTGAAAAAACAATGTCATCTGAGTGCCGAAGACAATGCAGTTAAAGTTAAAAAGGAAGCTGCAGAGTGCCACTGTAGATTGTAGTACTGCATAATTTAATTGTCCTTAGATATCCTTTTGCTTTGCATGTTGTATTACAAAATACTGTACAGAGCATATGCTGCCATTGGAGTGAAATCTTTGGAGCTGTTTTTGCAATACCATGTATACAGGTCATGACTAGACTGGAACAGAGAAAGCTTGGCATATGAAGTAAGAGTACAGCTTCAGTCCAGCAAAGCAGACTTGCTGCTTTCTGTGCATTTGTTCATGAACACCAGGAGGCTAAAGAACAAAAACAAGTGGGATGAAGTATCAGTGACTGTTAACTGTAAATTAGAAGAAAGTTATCGTGCTTAGAGCAGTAATATTATGCAGTAGTCTAAATTAGAGTAGCAGAAGTAGAGGATTGCTCTTAAAATGGAATGTGCAAGTTTTTGAACGCTACCGCTTGATATAATCCCTGCAAACAGAGGGACTAGATTGGACAGTACAGGAGAACTTCACTAATTCTTTGTTCTTAGCAGAAGGGCTCTGCTTTGTTTTGTGAGAGAAGGCATTTATGCTTAAACTTCTGGAGTTTTTTGGAGCTACAGAAGGTATATAATTTCACTGATAAGGCACACTTTTAAGGAAATTGGGTTTTCAATATTATAGTAAATGCTGTTGCTGTGAAACGTTTAGCAAATCTTTTTCTAAAAGTGTGGTGTGTTGACTCCTGCCAAAAGCTAAGTACCCACACAGCTGCTTGCTTGCTTCCTCCTTCCCCTGGCCCAGTGGGATGGGGGGAGAAAATAGAAAGAACAAAACCAAGGAAGCTCATGGATTGAGATAAAGACGGTTTAATAGGTGAAGGAAAAAGGGGGAGAGGAAAAAAAAGCAAAGGAGATTGCTTACCACATCCCACAGGCAGACTGATTCCCAGCCAGGTCCCAAACAATAGTCACCTTGGAAGCCAGGTACCCTTTCCACTTCTTCCGTTGCCTCAGGTGTTATTGCTGATCATGGCATTATATGGTGTGGAATATCCCTCTGGCCAGTTTAGGCCAGCTATTCTGGCAGTGTCAACTCCTGACCTCTCTAATCTCTTGCCTACCTCCAGTCCTACTCACTGGAGAAAAAGAAAGATGCTCTTCAAGCCTGTTCAGCAACAGCCAAAAGATTGGTGTGTTTTCAGCACTGTTTTAGCCAGAAATCCAAAACATGACTTCATACCAGTTGCTATGAAGAAAGTTAACTCTCTCTCAGCCTCACCCAGTACAGAAATACCTGTTCTTTTGCAAAGTGGTGATTACAGGTTATCTGCTGATACTAAGGGTGTTCTTGACAGTTTACTCCTGCTATAGAAACAGCTTCTGGCTTGGGTGCCATTTGCGTTTGTAGATTGAATGTAGTTTAAATACAGAATGAAAACTTTGTAATAGAACACATTCTCAGCAAAAGTGGAGAAAGAAAAAAAACCCAATCCCAAAACAGCAACAAAAAAACCCAGATATGCATTTCCTTAATAGGTTGGTTGTTTTTTTTTTTTTTTTTGCAAATTCTATGCTGCCATGTGCCATGGGGGTATATAGATTTATTGAGACTGCCCCCTTTGGACACAGCAGGGAAATTACCTTGTGAGCATGGTGGTGGTTTTTTTTCTTTTTGCAAATAAAATGAAGAGCGTTGGCTCAGTGTTGCTGAAAATGAAGGTGAATATTGCAACTCTAAGTCAAAAACAAATACCTGGCTTTCAGTTACAGTTTTATATGGAATAAGGCACTGACAGATTATTAATCAGGAGTGAAGAAAAAAGAACTGTATAGAAGCAACATAATACAAAGTAGCTTAATTATATTGTTTTTTGGGAATAATAAGCAAATGAAATAGTGGAGACAGGAATGCAGACTGAAAACAGTCTTTTTCTTCACTTTAATAGGTTCAAAATATTTTTTTGCTTCAATTAAATTGTATACTTTAAAAGAAATGGAGATCAAAACCATTTTTTGTTTTTACTTCGCTGAATGAAGTATATGTAATCGCTTGTAACTTGTAGGGAAGTAACAGTGGTATAGTGAATTGTGTTACTTCAGAACTTAGATGTTCAGAATTTACTTGTGTATTGTAACTAGAAGTGATGTATTAATTTGTATTATAAACTGCACCAAGTAAATTATAGCATAGAAGCAAAAATATTTGCTAGGATCTAATCTTTGGCAAGATCTGTGAAGGATGTGCCTTGAGCAGATGTGAGTTGGTAAGATCTGTAGAGGAGTAACAGACTCTTTGGCTTGTGCATGTGATCAGAGAGGACAGGCCCTCTGAACTTCAGTTGCTAAATTTGACTGTCTTATCACTAGTGCCCTGAAGCAGTAAAAAGTGCATTGCAGCTACTTTGTATTGCTGCAGCACCATGAAGCTGCTGAATCTGACAGTTCAGAGAGATTTATGTGGGAGAAGAGACAGCTTCCCTGCCCCCTCCCCCATCCTGCTTTAAAATAGACAGCGTGGGGTATGTGTGGGGAGAGGTGTTTAGTTTTTATCTCTGTTGTTAAAACTTCCCTAAATGATTTCATTCTGTCCTTTGTTAGGTCCTTTAAATAACTCCTCAAAGTTGTGTCTATAGCTTTGCTTATATCATCCCTGTTTGCTTTCTTCTTGGGTCTCACTTTTTTTTTCCTAGGAGATCAAGTTTCTGATTCTTTTTTTATGAATACGATCCTGTCCTGGTTTAGACCAGCTACAGTTGTTATAGTGTATGCTGTTGGAATAATAGCCCCCTCTCCATTTGTTAATTGCTCTTTAGATGTGGAAGTTGACTTAGCAATTTTATTGAGAGTTTTATATTGGCTCATTCAAATCATCTGCCATTGAGAAAGAGCAAAATGAAATAAGATGACAAACTGCTGCGTGTAATGTGTGTATGATACTGCTGCATCTATATGACTTTTTTGTTCATGCTGTACATGGGCTAAGGTCATGATTGGGAGGGTGGAACTGTGGAATCACAGATATGTATCCTATAAAGTATTACAGGATGACTTAATTTGGTATAGGTAAAGAGCAATTTTACTTAATGTATGTTCAGTGTAGATTATGCATAGTAGCAAAATTCGAATGTGGTATGCTGAGTTTTAACTGGGGTAATTGCACAGAAGTGTGCTTGTTTTTTTGGTTTTTTTTTTGCATACAGAGATGAAAAAATGCTTGGGAAGGAGGGGAAGAATTGTCAGAAAGATAAATGTTGATGTTGGAGTCTAACAAGTTGAATATATTCATATTTTTCAGTAAACTTTGAGGCTTTAATTGTTGCCATAGCTGTAGTAGCTGGACTCATTTTGGTGTCTGTAGCAGTCTGTTGCTGTTACTGCTGTTACTGCAGAAGGCGTTCCAGGAGGTAAATACATCTATTTGTTTTCTTTATTAACTTCGGGTGCTGGTCTTCCATACCTACCTACAATTTTTACTCTCCAGTATACTAAGAAGCTTTAAATTTGGAAGCAGTTTTGGTCACTTTGCTGTATTTGTTTGAGAAAGACAACAAAAAAGAGGTGTTCAGTGACAGGCAGTATAACTGGAAATGCTGGAATGGCATTGAAATGATGTTATTAAAGATCACATCTGTGATGCTATGACTACGTAAGCTATTGCTTTACACGTCTACATTTTATACTTCCTTGTTAAGACTGGACATGAAATATTTCCATGGCCACATAAATACTTGCTACTTGTGGTAACAGAACAAGTAATGTCTTTCAAGGCAAGCTCATGGTACAGCAAAAAGGGAACAGGTGGGTAACAAGTAACTGAGGAACAGTGTCCTACAGCACTTGGTATCCATGCTTCAGAATTTGCTCTAGGATCTGTCAGCAGTCAGTATCTAAGTAATTAGCTGTCTTTGCCAATTCAACAAAATATTCTAAGTGTGAGATGATACTTTTTTACTCTTAAGATACTAAGAATGACTTGTTTTCAAGTAAAGTAATACTGCAAAAATTAAATGTTCTTTAGACCTTGGAGGATGTGTAAAACTTATCTTACTGGTGTATTTCTCTCATTGGCTAATATCCTTCAAAAGGAGGAAAATAGTTGATGAGTAGCTAAAATAGGTAAGTCAGTGCTGCCATGTGAAGTGACCAGTGCTTATTCCCTAGTGAAATGCCTGGAAAGCTTTGTTTATCGGGACAGCACAATATGCTTCCTTCTATTACTGACGTTTTAGAGTTCAGGTTTCCAGTCAGTGTAGTTTCAGCTAGCTCTGTTCCTTTTGTCCTTCAGTAGTTCTCACGTGAACAAAATGTGGACCTTATTTCTTGATCTAATATAATTTCTGTACTATTTCACATATCTGTAGTTCATTGTTCTTGTTTGAGGGTCAGTGTTTTTAATGCAGCTGTACAGTGTTTAGTACTGACCTTCAAGCCAGAGAAATATGGTACACTTGTGGTTTTAAAGAAAAGAGAAAATAATTGTCAATAACATGTCACTCCCTCCTCTTTTCCCCGAGGAAAATACTTGCACCTGTTCTGCTGGTAGATTGGTCTACCAAATCTGTCCTAGTGCACAAAGTGATAACTCTTTAGCCCTGTGCTGATAAGCCCTGCCTGAAGATGTATAGAACTGTTTTAGATTTTATGTAAGATCTGTCGATGTCCTCCGCAGAAGAACTGAGTAGGCCCCTGTGGCTGATATGCCAACAAATAAAGCTTGATTCCTGTGAAAAGGGAGATCTGTGCCAGACTTCAGTTTTAGTAGCTAAGTTGTCAATCAGTACTGTAGCATCTAATTCTAAAAATAGAGGGTTAGTTGAGAGTCATCTTATGCCAGGACTCCAAAAGTGTCAGGGTTAATCTTCTGACACTTAGAGGATTTAAAGGTCTTGTCAGAGTGGGGTCCAGCTTATTTTGGGAGGATTCAAAATGTATTATTACACAGAAGCCTGATATATTGCTGGCATTAAATCCACTGAGTCTCAGCAGGAATTCTTTTGCTCTCTGCTTCCTCAGTTTTGGGGACTCCTCTTCCACAAAAGAAACTTTTTTTTAATGAATTGGAAGAAGGAAAATGTGTAGAAATGTAGTATTAGATCTGTTTTACTGACTTCTTAGATGTTTTACTGACTTCATCTTAGGTATAACCTTGTTTTGCAGCAATGTCAGTATTCCTTCTGAGTTTTTAAGCTATGGGGTTTCAATGTTTAAGAAGCCATTACTTATATTTTCCTTGAACACAGAGAATACTTAGGTGCACTAATTCCCACATCAATAATGTAGGTGGCTCACCTGAGTCCATCCCTACAACAGGAATCCTAGGACTATTGGTGCGTTGTTTCAGTTCCAACACAGGATAAAAATAATGGGCTTTAAGAGTCTGGTATTAATGACACTATATTAAATAAACTCTCTTGAACTTCTTCAGTTTAACAACCACTTTTTTATTTGTATAGTTTCAGACTTTCTGAATTTTGAAGAAAAATTGAATTCCTTCAAAGTGTCTAGAAAACAGACGATATTTAATGCTTTTTTATTTACAGGGCAGAAATGTATTTTCTGAATCCTATAGTTTTATTTTTTGCAACACCAATGTGAAGTGAGACTATTACATAGTTTTAAGACACTGGGGTCTTTAGCAAAGTAATTTTACAGAAAGGTGCCCAAGAATGGGAGCTTCTAGTCTTCCTGGACATGCTAATATGGGGAATTGATTAGTTTTACAAAAGGATCTAATGTTGTTTTCCAATAGAGGTGACTTGTTGCATCTGTTTCCTGCTGCTACACTCCCCCAAGATTTTTCTAATTCTTTATGTGGAAACAAGAAAGAAGGAACTAGAAGATTACATGGATTCTGAATTACTGGGTTGTATTTGAATGACTAAGATGTTCAAAGAGATGTATGGACTGATTGAGCAGATGGAAAACTTGAGTTCAGATTCCCAGTTCTTGTGTCTCTGAATTGTGTGTTACAACAGTTGACATGCTGTAATTAACCACTGGATGTCACTCTTGCTTTACTTGTATGTTGCTTGCTGCAGATGTGTGGTACTACAACTGTTCATTTCTCTATTAGCGGGTGTATTCATATTGTAAATATTCATATCAAACATCTTCAGATAGTGCATTCAGTTTTGAAAAATTATTAGCACCTGAGGAAGCATGGCGGGTGTCCATTCACCGATTCTGAAGAATCGCTATTAATTCTGTCAGAAAAAAATAACAAATATTGTTTGGCATTTGCTTTAGAGTTCTACCATTCTTATGTAGTCTATCTAATGGTTAAGTGAAGCTGAGCTTTCTCCAAGGTAGGTCACAAAGCTTAAGTCCCTGCGTTCAGCAGAGCATATCTGCACATGCACAGCTCAGATGTACCGTGTAGGCTCAGCGTTTCCTGGAATCGCACAGCTGATGCACTCAGGTAAATCCTTGCTCATTCCAGAACAGGGAAGGCAGCTGCCAAGACAATTCATGCAGACTGCTTTCCTGGAGGCAGCTTGAGATTGGATAGCGATCGTTGTTGGAAAGATAAATTGTTCTGGCATCAAAGGCTTATGAACCATCAGTCTTCTTCCAGGGGGTGAGAATGGACTTAACCGTGCATGCGCAGTACACTTACTCTGAAATGGGGTGTGACACTGGGGAAAATGGCAAGTAGGAATCCTGCTTCTGCAACCTCTTCCTAAGAGGCTTTAAATTGTTCTGTGGAGTCTCAAGGGCACATTACTGCAGTGAGTGAAGCATTTGGGTATTATAAAATGTAAAAGGGCAATTCTACAAATTTGTCAATTATACTTATTCAGCAATGAAATTTTACATGGCTGTGAAGAAGTATCTTGGGTCAGACTAGAAATTCTTTTTGAAAATAAGTCAAATGACTAAACAGTGATTGCCTAGCAGTGAAATTGTTTTTTCTTCCTCTTATGCTTTCCTTCACTCCTTATTTTTGTAGTAGTCCAGGTGATGAAGAAGAACGGTTAGCTAGGAAGAGAGAGGAACGAAGGCTGCAGTCTCTTCAGAGGTAAGTCTTGACAGCTTGATATATAGTTATATGCTTCCTGGTGATACAGGATTATTTTGCCCTTTGAAGGAATGCATGGAGTACTAAACAAAGAGGCATTGTGGAGTTAGGCATGACAGTGTCAGGTTCTTACAAAACAGGCCTTACTGTGAGATTTGTGAACCTGATTAGGACCCTGTATTTCCATGAGTGAACAGGATGATGCTCACCCTGGCAGGCACCATGAGTGTTCTGTGCCAGCCAAGAGCAAACAGGAAGGATGGTCAGGAGTCTTGCCTAGTCTCTCCTGGACTGATGCTTGTCTGTGGCATGACTTAATGCCAAAGTGAGGCTGGGATTCAGAGGGAAAAAACACTTTTTGGATTCATTTGGTAACTGGTTCTTTTTCTTTTAAAATCTGGCTGGGAAGGGTAGAGAAGTTGATGAGATACCTATTAGAAATTTTGCTCAGGAAATGGAAAACTTTGGCTCAGCTCTCACTTCAGACTTAATTCCATATTTCTGTCCTTTCTATTAAAGCTGTAGCACTGTGTGGAAAAGTGCAAGAGTCAGCAGTGATACAGTGCTGCTCAGTGAGAACAGCATTCCTTCGGATCTGGGTGTTTATGGCTTAGTTCTCCAGTGACTCTTCATGGTTTTTATATTATTCTTTAGATAAACAATTTTTGTAGGTAGGACCGTGATACCTGGTACAAGCCCAGTGTGCCTTTTGAATCATACTTCATTTCATGGTCTTTATTTTGGAGATTCACAGTGGATTAGCTTCAGCAAGACAAGAGGGGAGTCCTAACCAAACTAATTCTAGGCTTGGAGCTGTCAGGTGTGGGTTTGAACCCCCACAGACTGACAAGGAAATTGATCTTGGATTTGCCACTTCATGGTTATGTTCTCTAAATACTCGGCTGCCAAGTAACAGGTGGGCACCTTCACTGCCTTGCTGATGCCTGCTGTTTTCTGGTGAACTCTGATTGTTTACATGAGCAGGGGCTGCAGGGAGCAAGGCATACTTCCAGATGAGACCCCCTGTGGAGCCTTTGCACGAAGGCATTAAGTTTTTCTATTACAAATGTGCATAAGACTACAAGGCAGTTAGGCGGATGTGCTTGGTTTGCTCAAACATGTTACATTTCTGACTGGGCACAAAAGTGGGAGCCAATAAGGTTCTCTTACAGATGTACCTGCTGTCACTCATATCTCTGGCAGGAGCTGGGACAATCGCTCCATGCAAATCTGTTTTGTGGTTCTGAACTGCCAGGTTATATAAGCAAATACAGCAACTGTTTGCCCTGAATCTGACAATGGTTACTGCTCTGAAGTAGGCACTGTGATATCAGGAGGCAGAATAGATTCTGTTGTAATGGCTCACATTGATGTGTCCTTCAGCGTTATATAAAATTCCAAACCTTGTTGGCAATAGAATGAATTGGAATAGGATACAATGGGGACATTTGACAAAGAGTTTCTCAGAGCTTGACTCAGTGCAAAGCTTGAATGGTTAGTTTTGGGTTTGTGATTTTGATTTTTTTTTTTGAGCTATTACATACTGGCATTTTAATATATCTATTTTAGTTTTCTACTAGCTCTATAATACAGTTTAGTAGCTTTTAAACTTTCCAAATTTAAACTTACCAAATTGTCTTTGTTCTACACATTAATGGAACAGACTTACTGTTGAAGTAATGTCTATTCTGCATTTGTACTTGTTTAGGAAAGTATAAGCTTAAAAGTAACTTTCTGTGGAGGGAAGATGGGAATTATATGTCTCCTAGTGTAGTTGAGTTAAAACTAGTGTTTTGAAAAAATATATGGGTGTAATGGTGGCACTAATTTAACCATTTGTGTTTAAAGGCATTCTACTTCTGTTGTAACTGCAAGCTGCTGATGCAAAGAGCATTCTTACTTTTCATTCTTGTTCAAGGCACAACATTCCTTAGCTCTGTGCTCTGCCAAATGTATTTTGCAGAGAGCTATTCACATTTCTGTGAAGTTTTTGAGGGTTTTTTTATTCCGTTGTGTGAGTTCAGTGAACAGTCTCGGCATGTATCCATAAGATTGCTGGGATCAACAGGATGTAAGGACAGCATGAATCCAGGGATGGGAGAAAAGCAAGGAAAGTGTTTATTTGGGGACAGAGTAGAAAGTGGTACTTCCCCTTTCACCATTGCAAGGTAGTGTTAAACTTTATCCAAGAAGAGAATGAATGCAAATTTGTTTTTCATAAACATCTTGATTTGTGAGCTGAAAGTGTCATACTTGAATGTGCACAGAAGGATGAGAAATAGGTGGGCAGTTTAGGAAATATGCTCACACGTAGTTATACCACACATTTTTCTCAGATAAGTGATGTTCAAGACTTGCAATGGATCGGGAAAAAGGGAAATTTTTCACCTGTTAATCCACTGCTAACTAGTCACAGCACAAGAGGCAGAGTGCTAGTGTGAAGGTGATGTTTCTCTCCTGTAATGCTTTAGAAGAGAACAATAACATTATTATGCTACATTGTTCAGTTAAATCAACACTTACCTATGTTTATTTTAAAGGAAAGGCTCATGACCAGGTGCATAGGGGATGATTGTGTACCATAACCTTTCTACTGTGATTTGTGTATCCACTTTAAATTCTTGGTGCAGTTAATCTGAAGGAAGTCTGATACTTCTGGAGTACAGTGTTTGCTGTGCGTACACAGAGCAAGTGGTGTTGCGCAGGGCAATTAGCAACGCAGAGGTAAGACCAACTCCATTCCTGAATTAAGCCTAGGAACAAGGATTGCTGGCAACAGACCGCTCTGCCAGAATGATTGCTGCAGCCTTAGAGCAGCAGTCCTCTTCCTAGCTTGTCTCAGGAGTGTGTCTGTGAAACAGGGAAACTTCTAATTGCAGGAGAGAGCAGCAACCCTGGGGTATTTCGCGTGTTCTGAACATGCGTACCTACTGTTTGTGTGGCTGGGAGGTCATGGGAAAGCATGAGGAGTAGGCCGCTTCCAGCAATCAGTACACCTCACCCTACCTATTTCTTGCTTCCTGTAAGTCCTTAGGAGGATGAATTGCTAGTAGCAGGTTGTAGAACAGATTAATAGTCTCAGCAAGCCATTTCTGATGAGCAAACTGCAGAGGAAAACACTGTATTGTATTGTGTAGTCTTTTCTTTCTACAACCTGTTGAGATTTTCACATAGCTTATGTAAATAGCTGGATAAATATTTAGATAAGTAGCATGGGAGGAAAATAGACACAGCATTGACCTCATGTCTGTTTGTTTTCCTGCATATTTCTTTTTGTGGGATACAGCTACTTCATGACCCCACCTACTGTACTGTTTTGGGGCCCCCAATATAAGAAGGACAGGATCAGTTGGAGCGGGTCCAGAGGAGGGCCATGAGGATGATCAGGGGGCTGGAGCCACCTCCCTTATGAGGACAGGCTGAGAGAGTTGGGGTTGTTCAGCCTGGAGAAGAAAAGGCTCTGGGGAGACATTGTAGCGGCCTTCCAGTACTTAAAGGGGCTACAGGAAAGATGGGGAGGGACTTTTTATCAGGGAGTGTAGTGATAGGACGAGGGGTAATGGTTTTAAACTGAAAGGGGGTAGATTTAGTTTAGATATTAGGAAGAAATTCTTTCCTGTGAGGGTGGTGAGACACTGGAACAGGTTGCCCAGAGAAGCTGTGGCTGCCCCCTCCCTGGAAGTGTTCTATGCCAGGTTGGACGGGGCTTTGAGCAACCTGGTCTAGTGGAAGGTGTCCCTGCCCATGGAGGCGGGTTGGAACGAGATGATCTGTAAGGTCCCTTCCAACCCAAACCATTCTGTAAGTCTATATACAGCTGTTCAGATCAGTTGGCAACACAGGAACCACAGAATTAGCCTGAGCTTCATTTTGTGATTCTGTTACTGAATGGTAAAAACAAAGGAAGGAGGCCAAAGTTGCATAGTGCATGATTTTTATTTTGCAAGCTTCAAGATAATTGCGGCATCTAGTATTTTCTGGCTCTTCAGGTACACAGTAAAAGTCTGCTTTTAAGTTTTTAAGATTTGTGTTAAAATTCAGTTTTACAGATACTTAGGAAGTGTCTTTCTGGAATACCTAGATGGCTGTTAGAATGAAGAGTAAGGGTAATGACATTGGCCCTGGACTTGTCTTCACAAGAAGAAAACTAACTGTCACTTCACTGAGAAGGTTGAAAATCACTGCTGATATGTAGAGTTTGCATTCATAGTGAGTGGAAGGAAACCTGGAGTTCAGTTTTTGACTAATATTGAAGGAAAACAGGTATCTTATTGGATAGCTGCAGTCCTTTATTTGACTTCATGTCATCTCTAACATGAAAAATCATTTTTAAACATAGCATCAAGTAGTGAGTCTTTCTGTACGCTCATTTAGTTATTTGCAGCTGCAAATACATGGTACTTTTATATGTTAGATTTATATAACTTATAAACCATGATTTATATGTTATAAGTTTATAAACCAATGAAAAGCAATGAGATCTTGAATGAGAGACTGCCAAGTATAATTTGGTCGTGTACTGGTATGGGAGAACAAAAGCGGGGGGGCAGGGAAAGAAAGGAATGCAGTTCATTTGTGAAGAACCAAGTATGGGAAATTATGATGTGAATTGTTAGTATTAGGAAAAATATCTTCTCAGCTTACAGCAGTAGGGACAGCATGCAGAAGATGAAGTAATAGCAGTAGTATTAAGAAACAGAATCAACTCGGAATACCGTAAAGTGTCTTCAGTTGATCATAAAGTAAGATGTGAATGGTGCAGTAAGCCACCTCTGGGTGGCTGTTTCAGTGACTGCCTGTTCAGAATTGCATCTGATTCTTCTCAGTTGATGTATACCTAAGCCTTATTTACTGTACAAGGATTTAGTCATGGGTGATATGATAGAGTTGTGGCTGCCAGTCGAAGTTGCACAAATATTAATAGTTTTACCCTTCAAACTTAAACAGTGTAAGGATTTTAGATGTTTGGTGGTTTGTTTTGAATAGCCTAGGGAAGTATCCTGAAGTGTTTTTGAGGTTTAAAGCCTACACAGCCTGATTTTCCCACCCCGCCTTCTCATGCAGATATTTAGTGTTTTCTGTGTTCAGGGCAGACTCTGACTGGCTTCTGAAGTACTGAGATTTCAGTTGAAATTGTAGCAGTGAGTCTCCATTATTTCAGACGAGGTGTGCAAAACAGTGAAGAACATGCCATTGGTACCACCAGTACAAAACCTGGTTTGAGGTCACATGATATCACATGGAAACTATACAGAAATAGGTCTGGCTTTATACCGGAGAAGGCTTCTGTAAGGAGAGTATTTCCATTCTCTTTGAGATCCCTTGCCTCATATAATGCGTTCCTCTTCTGCAACACTGAAAGCAGGAATCCTGTGGTTAGGTTAGCCTCTGTAGGTAAACTTGACTCTTCTTCCTGTTCTCTTAAACCTCGCAGTCCTGACTTTCTTCCTCTACATGAATTTCATTTCATCACACTGATTCCCCAGTTCCATCTCCTCCTCCTCCTCCTCCTCCTGCAGTTTGTCCAGGTTGCTTTGTTTCCTATGCTGTCCGGGCTGAATAGTGGAAAGAGATTTAAGGGAGATGGGTATCTCTGGGAGATAGTAGTGGAAGGTTTTGAGTCAGTCTGTCTTACTTGGTTTTCTCATCATGCTTTATCTGCACGCTCTCCAGAAGTGGGGTTGCAGGGAAAGGCCAGGTCAGCCCTGCAGCTCTGTAGGAAGCAGGATAATTGCTTCTGAGGACACACAGGATCTGATTAGTAGTAGGAATTGTTTGGAGGTGGAATATGCATAGGGCAGATGGGATCTTTGGTGAATTAGGCTGTCAGTGCTTAACAGCTTTCTGCTGAATATGTGCAAATTAGAATAGGGCGGAAGTCACAACTTGTCTAAATGGGTTGAATTTTGATGGGGCAACAAACTGTATTTTTTTTTTGGTAGAACAACATCGTTTTGCCAAATTCTATGTCTTTTTCTCAAAATACATAGATCCTGAATTATCCTAGTGAAGCAGTTGTGCGGGAGGTTTTTGTTTGTTTTTTTTACACTAAGCAAAATAGATACTCCTTTTAAAGTATAGGGGAATCATCTGAGGAATGATGGAACAATTTCCATTTAAACTTCCTTCATTCCCCCCACCTTTGCAAAAGGGAGAGGAGGAAGGGGAAGAAGAAATTGACTTGTCAGACACTTGGTTTATGTGAATAATTAAAGTTTGGCAATATTTTAATTTATTCTCTGCATGGATTCCATGCTGGATTTTAGAAACTAGTCGTTTTCACTTTTATTTAAGCAGTACAGCAAGTATGAGTAATACACCTTTTATCTTTTTAGAATTATTATATTGAATTGGGATTCTGAAGTGCACTGTAATCACAGCTAAATTTTACAATTATGCTCCCTGATGGAAAGTATTAGGGAGTCTTTGAATGTTGCACCTTGCTTCTCATGTATAGACTAATACCTCAGTGTGTGTATGTGTACATATATGTGGATTCATTACTTCTATATAGAAAAAACAATTTTCTTTATAGTTGCAAATATATCTTATTTTGATGTTATCGATTAGTGAGAAGTTATAGGGAATCTTACAGATACATCAAGTGTATATAGAAAGATAATATATATAACTGATAAATGTTATTTTTTTGAAATTTGTAACTGCATACTAATTTAAAAAATGCTGTCATCTTTCAGATGTAATTACCATATTTTGCTTGCAGCTCAAAACAGTCTGAGTGTTCTGATGCCTTTATTTATTGCAGGAAACATGAAAGAAAACTGAAGCATGATGAAATACGCAAGAAGTATGGTATGTGGTAATCTTTTTTGATAATTATTTTCTGAATTGATTCCCTTTTTCCTGATTATTAAATTCACACCAGAAACAAGCTGCTTTATGAGCAGCAGAAGGAATCAAGCCCAGTTTCCTACTGATGCATGTCTTCTGTCACCTGAACACCTGATCTCATCACTATTATTCTCCTGTTCTCTTCCTGCACTGACTGTCCCACTGGGCAAGAGACAATGTGCTGGATGGGGTGTTGGCTTGGGAGGGCAATTTAAATATACTGATTGAAATTAAGTAGTTCTTTCTATCTCTTCCCAAGTAAGAGTACTGTTTTGGGGGGATTTTTTTGTTTGTTCTTGAACATGACAAACCAATCTAGTTGAAATTGGCTAGTAGACTCAATGGTTATTGAAGGAGGATAAACTGACTAGCAGATATCAAGCTTAAACAAGGATGGAGTATGCAGCCTAATGTAGGGGTTAAAACTGTTGTTTTTTCTTTGTTTTTAAGTGGAGTTGTAGTCCAGTAGGAGAAATATCACAAGACTAGGACCTGCTGTGTTGTATAGGTGGCTCTTATTATCTAGGCTTGTCGGTGCTTGCACTTTTCAATTGATTTGTTCATAGGGTTAATAATACTGTGTATTGAGAGTCAGATATGCTAAAACTATGCTGCACTTTTTATTATGCTAATTGCACGAATGTCAGAGAAGGTGATTCTAGGGGTTTGAACAGTCACTCAAAACTGTTAATTTTCATCCTCTTGTTAAACTGATTGGCAGTCTGGGAATGCCTTCATGAATCTGCAGCCTGCCCTTTGGCTGATGCAGAAGTGATACAGACAATCCCTATAGGGAATTCTCTGCCTGGGGAGTGTTTGCAAAAGTATGCTCCTTTGCTGGAATGGAGGAAAAATTCACTGTGAAGCTTGAGCTTCGGGAGGAAGAACGTTGTAGAAACTAGAAGTAATTTTTGTTGAACTTCAATCCTGTGGTATTTTATAGGATAATTGACCCTGTATGCCAACCACAATTCAGTTTCAAGAGGTTTGAGTGGTTGACAACAATAGTCCAGATTTAAAAAAAAAACAACAATCCAAGCAGCATCATAAAACACACACTTTTTGTGTTTGCTTCTCCTTAGAAGAGACCTTAGAGTCAGTTTCAACAAGGCTGAATCATTGGGATAGATCTGGTGAAGAACTTAAGACAATGGCTATGTCTCCAAAATAACACGGCAGCAATCTACACAGATACACATATAACTCTTTCATCTCCTGGAGGCAGTGCAGCAAAGAAGAGTGAACAAGGTCCTGAATTCAGTATAGAAGTTAGTGTATCAAAGCACTGCATTGGGGTTAAATGATGTTTCAAAAGGCTGTGTTGTTATATTCTGCTTGTGAAACTAGTTTACCTGTCTGTTTCTGGATGGTTCTACATTTTAGCGAAGACAGTTCTCTCAGTGCTTAACTTTCAGACCTTTGCGGAATGCTTTGTTGGATCTTGTTGGAGTACTTTAGTTTCCTGAGGAAAGTAATTGTATAATTATGTGCCTCCGGAATACATCCACCAAATTCAGCAAATCTTGCTGGTAGCTATACTATGCACACAGAATCACAGAATCAACTAGGTTGGAAAGGACCTTGAAGATCATCTAGTCCAACCATTAACCAAACACTGCCAGTTCCCATCTACACCATATCCCTCAGCGCTATGTCGACCCTACTCTTAAACACCTTCAGGGATGGGGACTCCACCACCTCCCTGGGCAATCCATTCCACTGCCTAATAACCCGTTCTGTAAAGAAATACTTCCTGACAATCTAGTCTAAACCTTCCCTGGCGCAACTTGAGGCCATTCCCTCTTGTCCTGTCGCTTGTTACGTGGTTAAAGAGGCGCATCCCCAGCTCTCTGCAGCCTCCTTTCAGACAGCTGTAGAGGGCGATGAGGTCTCCCCTCAGCCTCCTCTTCTCCAGACTAAACAACCCCAGTTCCCTCAGCTGCTCCTCGTACGACATGTGCTCCAGACCCTTCACCAGCTTCGTTGCCCTTCTCTGGACACGCTCGAGTAATTCAATGTCCTTTTTGTAGTGAGGGGCCCAAAACTGAACACAGTAATCGAGGTGCGGCCTCACCAGTGCCAAGTACAGGGGCAAGATCACTTCCCTGTCCCTGCTGGCCACGCTATTTCTGATACAAGCCAGGATGCCGTTGGCTTTCTTGGCCACCTGGGCACACTGCTGGCTCATGTTCAGCTGGCTGTCAATCAACACCCCCAGGTCCCTCTCTGACTGGCAGCTCTCCAGCCACTCCTCCCCAAGCCTGTAGCGCTGCTGGGGGTTGTTGTGGCCCAAGGGCAGCACCCAGCATTTGGCCTTATTGAAACTCCTACAGTTGGCCTTGGCCCATCGCTCCAGCCTGTCCAGGTCTCTCTGCAGACCTCCCTACCCTCGAGCAGATCAACACTCCCACCCAGCTTGGTGTCATCTGCAAACTTACTGAGGGTGCACTCGATCCCCTCGTCTAGGTCATCAATAAAGATGTTAAACAAGAGTGGCCCCAAAACCGAGCCCTGGGGGACACCACTCGTGAGCGGCCGCCAACTGGATTTGACTCCGTTCACCACAACTCTTTGGGCCCGGCCATCCAGCCAGTTTTTTACCCAGCAAAGCGTGCGATCATCTAAGCCTCGAGCAGCCAGTACACAGTTGTATGAGAGCTAGTGTCATTTTGCCTCCACTTGGAGCATGTTAGTCTATCAGTGACTTAATTAGAAACAAGTTCATACATTCATTGTGTTAATGGAAGGTGTACCTTCTTATAAGGAGTCAGGTGTATTCACTTCTTCATGCAGTTGTGTTTTGCAATGCAGTTTACCTGCAAAAGATCATAATTCAACTATAAAACTTAAATTTCAATAGCAAACTTCTATGTAAAATTTATTTATGTCAGCTTTGCCTTATTGCATATGCTAAGATTAATTTATATTATCAGATGTATCAATTTGAGGCCTGGATTCACATAATTTGGTTTTGCCCTAAAGAAAATCGTAACTCTTACATGAGTAGTTGGCACATCTTGAAAGGATGTACATAACTGAGGGAAAATGAAAGACAAAATATGTATAAATTCTGAAATCCCTAAATATTATTGCTGATATATATAGTGTATGTTCTGATAACATGCAGACAAACGATTGTCAAAATAATTCAGTGAGACATAATAGAGTAGGTCTTGCTATAGCCTTGGATCTTCTGTCTTCGTTTTTCACTGTCTAGTAAATACCTATGTTAGCATAATAAACATAATCTTATAAAAATTGCTGCAAATAATTATGGAGACACTAGGTTATTTTACACTTTTACGCATTTCAGAGAGAATTCTCAGTTAACTAGGCACGGATGAGTGGCAGAATGACAATGACTTTGTTAACCTGACTGTAGATTAAGATGATCATGCCTGAAATTTCAGTATTTGGTTGGCTTTAAGGGAATGCCTTTTCCCATTTCATCCACCAGCTTTCCTTGCCCCATTTAAATGGTAATTACACATTTATAATGCATTGCAGGTGTCACTCTAGCCACAGTCCTTTGGGAGCATTGGAAGCAATAGAGAGCTTTAGCAACCAGGAATACACACTTTGAATTGTTTCTTTGTTGCACAATTTTACAGTATTTTTCATTTGCTCACATATATGAATGCAGTATGATTACACAAATTATATGTTGACTGTTAGAAAATTTTAAAGTAGAATTCAGAGCACTTTGCAGCTTGTGTAGTATACAAAGGAACTACAATTTAATTGCTGCTGCATTTGCTGCTATTGTATGTTCAGTATAGCATTAGTGAGAAGCTGCTTTATTATTTATTTCAGGATTTTGCCTGGTATTAGTGGAAGGATTCTTTCTCTTCATTTTTACAAAATTATTGCCTTTCATGATTTTAGGCTTCCACACCACTTCAGTTCTGCAAATGTTTTGATCAGCTAATTTAATGATATGTAATCCGATCTCCTTTATTTTATGTGAGACGTTGATTTTTATATTCAGTAGTTTGTCACAGTAAATGTTCCTTCTGTTCAAGATAGATACTTTGTCTTGACCTTCTTTAGTGTTCTGAATGCAAATTAGGGAAACCTTGTATTGGTATACACTTAAAGCGATTTAGTTAAGAATAGAGTTGTTAATCTGGGGGTTAAAAATAAAGAGGAAAAGTGTAATAAGGGGTGAAGACATGCAGCAAACGAGTTCTTTTTTTGTGGCATATATAATCTCTTGTAAGTATTTTACTTGTTAATTTTAGTTTTGGGCAGTGCTGATATGTGAGAGTCAGATCTCAGTGACTGAGAAGCTGCATAGTTAGCATAGTATATAATATAAATGAGTATGCTGGAAAGAGGTATTAGATTGCTTTGTCATTTCATACATATTAGGCGGCCTTGTTATTTCATAGAAGCTAATGAAAGATACTTGACTACTATACCTTTCAGATTTTTGAGTGTTTCTTAAATACTGCTAAGTAGGTCAAACATTTAAGTCAAAATGAAGGTAAATAGAACTAAGCTGTTAGAAGTTCTTGTGTCTTGTGTGTCAATATTCAAGTTCAGCAGTAATAGGTAATGGACTTTATTGCAAACAAGACTGCTGAAGCTACAAACGTCTACCTTCTCTGAATCTGTAAGTGTAAATTACAAGTTGGGTAGTTGCTCTCATGTCAAATGGGAAACAGTCGAGAGAGACAACTCACGTCTGGTTCAAGGCAGCACATGAGCTTTAGCTGAACCAGACATGCTATCCAATTAGCATAGGCTTGCAGCTCTTCTTTGAGTGTCACAGCTAAGAGCAACTGTGGCAGCTGCCAGGAGCTTTTTGTCATGCTTCTTTTTTTTGTATGTCTCCAGATTGTTTTTGTCCACTTCCCGAAGCCTGATACAACTTCTTCAGTAAGAATTGGTGCAAGTGGCGAGCTGCTGCCTCCCTTCTCTCACTTAATGTAATCTTATGATGTACTTAGAATGCTGAGGATAAAAGAAACTTAAACACTGGATGCAGAATTGAGAGCAAGACTCAGAGCAAGGTCTATCAGATGTTGTAACCTCTGGTTATCCTCATTTGGAAGGATTTCTCTTGAAATACCTTCTTTACCAGGAGATTAATTTCTGAAGTCATGACCAATAATACTCACGCTGGATTGACCCATAGTTCTTAAGACCTGTTTAGTTCCAATATTGTCTAATAAAACAGAGAATTTTAAGTTAAACATAGTAATACCTGATAAGTGGTGATTATATCTGTTCACTCCTAAACATAATTCAGTAAAATTAAAGCAAGTACTACTGGGAATGGCATTTGCAATAACGTGTAAAATGACACTTCTACTTGATATATGAGGACTAGTTATCTAAAATGACTTTTGGCTGAGTGTTTTGGGGCAAGGGGAGATAAAAGTATATTTGCTCCTGAATGGTATAGGAAAGGTTTATCAGGAGTCTTTCACTGTCCTCTGATTAACTTGGAGTTGGCACTATTGGATGTAAAACATCGTTTCCATTGGATTTCAGCTGTTTAAGCTGTAAAGAGAACAGTGTCTAGTGTTTTACTGTGCTACTTTCAGATCTATCAAGTGTCAAATATGTATCTTGAATGAAATACAGGACACATAATAAGCACTTGCCAAGCTACATAGAGAAGTATGCAACCTAAACTAATTCTGTCAGGGAATCTGGTACCACCTCTTGCCACTCTGTGGAAAATGTTTTGAAGTTTGGTGCCTTGTGTTCTAAGTGGAACTTAATGAGTGTAGGGAGCTTAGGCAATGCCAATTGTAATAAAAATGTTAATTTCCAGTACTGTTGCTAATTTTCTTTAAATGTCACGTAGATGTGTTTTGTATTTGGAAGGAGTGAAATAAAGAAGTGCTGCAAAAATTTGTGAGAATTGGACTACTCAGTTGTCTTTCAGGTAACTAAATATATTAGGATCCATAGATCCTAGTTGCCAAAGGATTAACATGTCTGGAGGAAGGAGTGGAGGTGGTCTGGAAATAAAGTAAATGTTCTGTATTTGGGTTGAGTTTATATTAATGCAGGAATGTTACCTGAAGGCAGTAAAGGTTGAATGGTAGGCCAAGGATAAGAGTTTTTTGGTGTATAAGCTTACTTGTTGGCTAGAGTAGACTTAATGGACATTACAGCTCTTTGTTAAACCCATGAAAGGCAAGAGTAAAATTTGAGAAGTAACTGCTTTCTAAGAGTTTAAAAATATAAAAATTTCAAGATCTCAAAATATTGTATATAATTCTTGACAATGCTGCCATCTAACCATGTTCTTATTGCACAAATACTTAAGATTTCTTTTTTAAAAAAGTAATTACAGAAAGGGGTAGTACCTTTCATGCAAGGTACTATACCAGGTAAATAGACTGTATTTCATGTTACCTGGCTGAAGCTTTATAAATGTGACTGGCTTACCCCTTCTTTGATAAATAAGGGCCACTATGTATAGTTTTGGTTTTAACTTTTACAAGTTGACTGCTTGTAATCTTGTAAATTTGAGTAATTATAGGATTTTTCAAACTTATTCCTTAATATTTGCTATTCACTATCAGGTAGGTAGTTGCAGTTACTAATACAATAATCAACACTAAGCAGTTGTGCTTCTTGGTTGACATCTTAAAGTAACCTGTCAGTTCAAAATTGCAACAAGGTAGACAAAAGTATAGTCTTCCTTCAGTGCCATTAGCTTTTGACTTTTAGATAGAACAGTGAATGTTCAGTATCTGTGTGCAAGTGCACATGGAAAAGAGGTACGGTATGAAAAGGTCTGAGGGGGCTTCTTACAAGATCTGGCGGTGACTAGTGTAATCTTTCTCTTCCACTATTGTGGATCTGAACATTTGTGAATTGGGGTGGTTTGGCTTAGCCGTCTTCTGCCTCTTTGCCCTAAACAAATGAGCTGGAGAAGAGTCCAGGCTTGCCAGACATCAGTACAAAAATCTCAGTAGAAAAGATAGCAGTAGTGTTCCTGTTCTTTCACAACAAAAGGTCAGCCTCTGAACTCTTATGGGATGCCTTTGTTTTTAGTATGCACTTCTGCCTAGCCCAAATCTGGTGTGTGGTTGAAAGTCTCTTTGAAACAATTGCTGTATGGAACAGTGATTGCTCAGCTAACCCTTACAGAAGATGGTATGCATGTCCAGACACTTAGCGTAATTGGATGGCTTTGCAATGCTTTCTGTGACAGGATTCTGGTAAAGTCATTAAGAATCTTCATGATGGAAACATGCTGCAACCTGGATTAAGTGATGCTCTTGTTCTGGTCCCCGGAGTTTTTAATACATGTAGAAGTGATCTTCATTTGTTCTTAGAAATTATTGTCCTGTTGCGGAAATGCTGTAAGTGGCTGCATGTGACAGATGGTTGTGTATAATCGAAGTAGAACTAAGTCAAAATAGCAGCATCTTACATTTTAAAAGGATGATGATCCTACAGTAACTTTAATTTATAAACTGGTCAGTCTGAATCTGTTCTTCCTGAGCCATCTCTATGCTTAAATTTTTGTAGACTTGACTCTCACAAATGCATTTTGTAGGGTATACCTCACAAACGAGAAACGTTTTTTTTCTGTAAGAATTTTTCATAGAGAAATGTCCTCTCCCTGCTAAATCATGAAATACCTATTCATGATTATAGTCTGAGAGAGTGCTTAAGAACACTTTCAATTTATTATTACACTTCAGTGTTTGGGTAATAGAGCAACTATTACAAGAATTGCCTTTTGGTTTTGTTATATGGAGTACCTATTACGGTGAGTTCAGTAACTCAAGGTTTTATGTAATACCAGTAAGAAAATTATAAATGTGGTCCTGTTTTGTTTTACAGGTCTTCTCCAGGATTCTGATAATCCATACAGCAGATTTGAGAATGAATAAAGCTGAGCACCTTCCACTAGAACTTGTAACTGCAGAATACAGGAAAATAGTTTGTTTTCATTTGCCCTTTGGGCTTTTTTTCCCAGGTTTTTCTTCCTGGTTGTAAAACTAGGAGTGGACAAAGACTTCAAGAAATACATGTTTCTATCTTCTACCCATCTCAAACTATTTTTTTTATAAATGCTTTTGGTTGTTGAAATGTTTGCTGATTTATTTTTTTTTTATGGTGTCATTTAAGTGTGAAATACTATCTTTCCTCCTCTTAAAACTATTACTCGATGTTAGGTGGCTGATAGTCACAGTCATGTGTTTGAGTTCAGTCTTAATTGCCACTTAAAACAGTTGTTCCCATGTTCCTAAATATTTTTCCCTACTGTATCTTTTTTTATAAAAATAAAAGGCAACATGGAAGCACAGCTTCACAGAGCAGAAATAGGTCATGTTGCTATTGATGAGAAAATATACCAGGCACACTCTTATGTACTACCATAGTATGAGAATTGGGTGGAGTTTTTTTTCTCTGGAAAAAGATCTTAGAGTGTAATGTCTAAGGGTTGACAGAGGGGAGCATATTTGTCTTTGAATAATTCAATTCAGTCATGGAAATGTTAATATGTACTTTGGATATATCACTGATGTGAGAAAGAAATTACTTCAGTTAGCAAAATTTGAAGAAGGTAGTCCTTGAAATAAACAGTGTTATGTGTGCCTAAATCTAAGGAGAAACATCAGTCTGTGAACAGTTTCTTCTGTCAGCCTAATGTATCATTAACAAAAAAAAAAAAAAAAAAGCTGCCACAATTCTGCAGTTTACCAAGGTTGACCCTGGCCAGCAGCTAAGCACCACCCAGCTCCTTGCTCCTTCCCTCCCTGCAGTGGGCTGAGGGAGAGGATGGGAACAGCAAAAGTGAAAAAGCTCTTGGGTTGAGATAAAGACAGTTTAATAAGTGAAGAAAAGGAGGAGGGGGGGAACAAGTCCTGCAAAGGCAAACGCTGCCTCTCAGAAGCAGACCTCAGCTCCCCCTTCCCCTCAGTTTTTGTTGCTGAGCATAATGCTGTATGGCCTGGAACATCCCTCTGGCCAGTTCTGGCCAGCTCTCCCAACCGTGTCCCCTGCCAGCCTCTGGCCCGCCCCTGGCCTACTGCCTGGAGCAGGCGGAGTGGGGAAAAATGAAATCTTGATGCTGTGCGAGCACTGCTCAGTAAAAGCCAAAGCACTGCTGTGTTACCAGCACTGTTCTAGCCACACGTCCAAAGCAAAACACCATATGGGCTGCTATGAAGACCATTACCTCCTTCCCAGCCAGACCCATAACAGTGAGAAAGCAGTATTTTTTTAACCTTTTATTGTTTGTTTGATATTTCTGAAATGTGATTTATGTCATGTCTTTCTTTTCATAGAGGTGGTTAATTGAGCATTTTTAATAGCTTACCAGTATGATGCAGCAAGCGAAGAGCTCTTCCTGCTCCCCTGTCTAATTGAAGTTCCCATTTATTCTGTACTCTTCAAATTTCCCTTGCTGTATATTATCCGTTAAACAAATGTACAGTATTGAAGATGTTCATCTTATTTTTATCAACATTCCTAAAATAAACACTTTAACATCTTTAATTTTGTTCTGTTTAGTTCTGTTGTTCTGTACAATTTTAAATTAACTTGGTTTGAAAAAAGTGATCAAGTATGAGTTTGGGAGAAGGGAGAGGATGCAGTTTTGGTTTTGCTGTTTTTCTGACAGAAGAATAAAATCTTAACAGCATACAGGTGTGGTGAGAATTAAATCTTGCCTGTGGGTGATGAGGTGAACTGCCATTCCTCCCAGTGCTAAAGAACCTGCCTCTACTTGGGCTTTAGTAACTATCACTTATCACTGATTTTGGTACAGTGTTCACTTCCATTCTTTCACAGTTTTTACTTCTGTAAACACTTTCTCTGTATATGGTTTCTCAGGAATTTATGTAAAAATGTGTTTCCCAGTTCCTGAATCTGTATTGTACTTAGTGTTAATGGAATAATGGTCTAGTTTTCCTTATTTTCTTAACTCATCTTTAGCATGGTGTTTAATTTTATGTTTCTTCATCTGTCATCTGTTGTCAAGTCTGAAATATTATTCAAATGGCTGTCTTTGAAGAATGATGGTCTGTGATAAGAGTGAGTTGATAGTGTGGAAATAAAACATGCTGATGGTTTTCCCTGGAGAAGACTTTTGCAAAAATGATGAAGGTCTGCCTGCTGTCTCAGACCCAAGTAGTGACATTCCTGACTTAATAGAAGAGCATTTTTCTTCAGCACCTGCTACAGTGTATGAAGGGCTGTCACGTATTCTAACAAAGGGGGGTGCAGGAACAACCTTTCTTACAGTTTCAAAGATGGCAAAGTACTTGGAGAACTAAAATATGTTGAGGCTGTGGAACGGGTGCTGCATTGCTGGAGAACAGTTGTGTTACATTTAAAGAGAAGGCTGAGTGAAATCCATGCAGTCTTGTACACCTTGTTAGTTAGCTTGGTTATTCCTAAGCCACAGTTGCAGGCATCACAAGGTAACAACTGTTGTGTAATTTACCTTAATGAGACTTACCATAGACTAAACATTATAGTGTAGGCTGTAATTTATACAAAATGTGAAGTTGGACATCTAATACTGTATAATTTTGCTTACACAGTTAAAAACAAGACTATTAATTCAATGAGACTATTGTGGACAGCAGCCTTAAAGCTTAATAGAAAACACAAAAATCCCTAAACAATCCCCAGACTTTTCAGATTATTTAACCTTTTTTGCTATGTTCATTGGAGCAATTAATTGGATGAAAAATATCCTTATTTCAAGATATTAATTGCAGCCTTCTCTGTTTTCTTCTATGTCAGTATTTCTTACTTTTACAGAAATACTGAATTTATGTTATCAATAGAAAAGTTGCTAGTCTTTGTATTTCAGTGTAGCCACAAGTAATTTGGAAAACAGCTGTAGACAGAGGTAACCTATCTTTGGTTCTCAGGTGTGTGAACAAAGGCATTTATCATTTTCAGTATGAGCTTCCCCTCCTCCACACTTTTTCAACAAAAGAGATAGCAAGGATGCGTCTTAAAACCGAAATGAAAGTAGGGAAACAGCATAACATAAGCCTGAGAGCCATAATATCTCTGCTAATCATTTGTTTTTCTCAAGACTTCCCTTTCATTCACACTCTATTCTCTCTCCTCTGTCTTTATACTTTTTATTTTAGTGGGTTTTGCTTGTTAATTTTAGTAGTGAGGGAATTGCTATCTGAAAAGAGCAGCAATCTTGGAAATGAAAAAGTTAAAATGTGTGTTTATCTTTCCACAGAACAGAGCTTCTGGTACTGAAAACTCAAGTGGGTCAGCCTTAAGAGTAATGTTGCTGGGTGTGATTTGTTTATATGAAGAGAATTTTAGTAGATTGAAGCATGCTGTTTTAACTTACCTTAATGGAGGAACATACTTTTTGCCACTTCTGAAATCTTGGATTTGATGACGAGTCCATTATGTTGTCTGCACCATGTCTTGCTTAATTGGTATTTGATTATTAAGTAAGCATATGGAAATAATTTTCAAAACCAGTCAATTTTCTGTTTGTTTGGGTTTTTTTCTTACAGTATCTTTGTTTGACTCCCATATGTAGTCTGCATCGTCTATACTTTCAAAAAATCAGTGTGCCAAACTGCAGTTTCTTATTACACCAAGTATGTGCCTGAGGAGTGGCTCTGAACTGCATGCCAGTGTCTTGCAACCCTAGGATGCCTCCGACTGAACCGCTGGACATGCAGTTCTCTAGATTTTTAGTTTGTCCAGAAAGAAGTGGGAGAGAATCAGCTAGCATGCTCTTCTTCCCCTCCTTCTTCTGAGTGTCAAGAACCAAACAGACACAGAGTGAAGAGGAAAAAAGACACTTTGAGAGGAAAGGATGGGGAGATGATCAGGGCGAGAGTGGGGAAAACAGTAGTCTGTGGTGGTGGGGAAGTTGGCAGCAACTGCACATGGCTGTACCCCCAGATCCTGCCTGTCTCTGGGCTTGATCACCTTCAGTTTTGGGGCTCTAAATCAGCCAGCATCTCTGACCGCCTTGTGCTTCAAAGTGTGAATCGGGGAGGTTATGTGGGTAGATGCTTTTCAAGGCTCACACATGCTCTCATCTTTTCCTAAGACGGCAGGGCCAAGCTTGCTGTCAGTTGGCTGATTTATCCATTCTGTTGTCCTGGTCCTAGAACAGGCACTTGGAGGACAGAGAGGAGGGAATGCTTGTCAAAGTAGGTAGAGAGTGGCATTTCATGCCTGAAGTATCATTTTTTCCAGAATATTCCGGAAACCACGTTTCTGTTTGGTGACACTTGACAGAATCCTCTGAGACCATTCCCCAAATGCTGCTTCACCCAAAACTTAAAAGAAAGGGTCAAGGTTCTGATACCTTCAAGCAAAATCCCAAACTTATAGATCCTTCATTTATTTTAATGGCTGCACATGGTTTATAGTCAATCTCTGACTGATCAAACAGTCTTTGTTTTGGCATCACTAAGGCTTTGGACTTGGCATGAGAGGATCAAATGTTTAAACATTTAGAAGTGTGTGGTGGCTTTCAAGCGCAGAGCTCTATTTTGTCAACTCCATGTCATGTTCACGTCTAGATCTTCTTGTCATGTATCTCTGGTTATGTGTGAGTTCAAGTGCATTTTTCCTCAACAACACACTTTAGTTATCAAAAAAACAGTCTCTGCTTTCTTTTCTGATGCTGAGTTCCTACAACAGATATTAAATGTGTGAGATGAGAACATTCTTTGTTCCACTCTGACTCTTCATGGCTGCTTTAAGCCATGGTGAAATGTGCAAGCAGTGAATGAACCAAACCATCCATGAACAGGAAAAGTTGTGAAGGGAGGCAAAAGGGAATAGGTAGTGGGGAAACATTAGAACAGTGGTCAAAAGGTGTTTTCTTTTGCACATCTTTGATAAGATTTGCTTTTGTATTTTGTTATGTCCTGTCATCTTAAATAGAAATCAAAATGCTCAGCTACATTATATTGCCATATCAAACGCTCCCAGGTTGATTCACTTCCTGTATCAACCTAGTGGCTTACTGTTTATAGGAAGGCTTGCTGAAAATCACACACTTTCGCAGTTTACAAAGAAACTATTTAGTGGTGTCTTAAGTGAGCTTCCACAAAGCAGGAAGGGCAGAAGCTAAGTCTAGACCTGGAGAAAACTGCCAGTGGATTTCAGCAGCCTAGTAAGTTTATCAGTTTCTGACTGAATGTCTCAACCATCAGTAGTATTATTAATCAAATGGAGTGACTTTTTTCTTGCTGATATAGCAATTGCTTCTAAACAAGAAAAAGTAATAGAGGGCAGAGTTTTTGAGCTGTCACTTTGAGTCAAGTGCTTGCATGGCAGATAAATGGGTAATAGAGTAAGCAAAGTCACTTTGAGAACCATGTAGGTTTGAATCTGTTTGTGTATTAACATGATGAAGTAAGATGCAGGATGAAGATAAAAGTTATTTGCAGTTGGTCCAGGGGCATGTTTTTTCGCTTTGTTTTAACTTTTGACCTTCACTCCAATCTGTGCAAGGAGCTGTCAAGTAGCAGCACAGCAAAAAGGATTAGGAAATGTTTAATTACCTCAAGTTGAGGTGGATTTTCATAGCACTGTTTCTGTCACAGTTCCTGAGCTAACTACATCTCTGACCTGCATCTCAAGGGCAACCTTTCTTACACCCCTACTCGTCACCTGGCTTGAAATAGATCAGCACTTGGTGTTCTCAAACCAGCCCTAGTTACTTATTTCTCATGCATCAATTCAGGAATCACACCCCCCCACACTCTTGCCCTCACGGAGAATGTCCTTCAAGCTCCCATTACTTCTTTTAATTACTTCTTTTTCCTTTGTATGAACTTGGCACTTATAACCAGATTACCTCTTAAGTCTTCAGCCCTGGCAAAACATGGTTTGCAATTTTTCAAGGTAGTAATATCCAAGGTGAAAACTTTGCCTATTGTATTGCAGAAGTACCGAATTTTTCTTTAATTTTGCCTATTGTATTGCAGAAGTACTGAATTTTTCTTTAATGCTGCAGTCTTCTTCCTGTATGTTCTTGAAATTCCACTAATCTAGATCGCTACAGAGTGAATTCCAATCAGTTAAGCACTGGACAATTGAGATTGTTATGAAAGAGAGTCAGCGTGGCATCTGCCAAGGGAAATCCTGTCTCCCTGGCCTCCTGGGTTCTAGGAAGGTGCTGGTGAGCACACAGATAAAATCCATCTAGTGAGTATGATGTAGCTGGATTGTCGAAAAGCCTTTGACAATACTGCGCACCAGAGGTTACTGAAGAACCAAATTTGTCTGAAAGCTTGTTAAAAGATAGAGAGCAAATAATTTCTCAGAATGGAAAAGATGAGCCGTAAGGGTGTTCCAGGGGTAGGTGCTAGGACTCATCCTAATCAGCATGGTGGTGACCTAGAGAAGGGGGTGTGCACTGAGATCTCCAAGTCTGCTGATGATAATGCAGGACTAGTGACCAAGTCTGTGGCAAGACCTCACAAAATAGAGTAGGTGGGCAGATGAGCCTCAGTTAGACAAATGTGAAGTAATGCAGCTGAGGAAAAATACCATGCCTCTGTGATGCCAAACTTGGAACTGGTGCCTGCAGCTCAGGAGAAAGATCAGAGTCATCGCTGGAAATTCTCTGAAATCATACAGTGGCCAAAAAAACCCTAAGAGAAGAGACTGAGTGTCAGGAAGGGGATGAAGGGGTGTCAGTTTGTTGCTACGTGAAACTTTTTGCTTTATGAGAAGAGCTTAAAGGGCTGGAGCTCTCCAGACTTGAGGGAGAGAGACTGAGGAGAGAGAGATGAGTGAGGTTTACAGAAATCAAAGTGGTGGATAAGGTGAGTGCAGAACTGTAATCCCATGTTACCAGAACTACGACGTACTCAATGAAACTACTAGGAGATCAGTTTAAAACAGATAAGAGTCCATTTGGAGCTAGCTGCTGCAGCGATATGGAGACAGGTTCAAAAATGAATTATACAAACTCATGAACAGCTAGTTGTCTTTAGTGAAAGAGCTACTAAAAGGACTTTGCAGACCTTTATTTAATTTAATAAAATCGTGGATCAGGGACAGTACGAAAGGAGTGGACTGCAGAGTTTGCATTTTCTCCCTAAAAAGCCATTCCTTTTGTCACTGACTTTTAATTAATTTTCTTTACAAGCACTGAGTAGCTTATTTTAAAAAGCATGTTTTGTGGTAGAGCTGACACTGTTGCAACAGACCAGTGAAGTGCTTTGATGCTTTATTTGAACAGCACACGGCTGGAGCCAGCAGGACAAAGGCTGCCCTTGGCCTCAGCTCATTTTGGGAACGTGGGTTGCTGGTACAGCCGTGCTTCTTTCATTGCAGTTACAAAGCAAGAGAGAGCACATGGGCATCTGTGTGGCACCATTTTGTCATGGTTGCATTTCTGGGCAAGCTGGTGAAGGGACAGCTCACTCATGCCTTCACACAGATGCAATACCAGAATGGGTTCCTGCCAGAGCTTGTGGTCTGGGAAAGTATTTTCATCCTTCAGTACTCACTGGCAGAGATCAGGTCCTGTGGATTAGGAGGGACAACTTCTTTTTGAGTTTTAGATTGCATAGTCTCAGTTATGTCACTCAGCTTTCCCTCGAGGGTTATTGTCCGACGGAGTTTTTGCAAAGATCCAAACATCAGCACAGCAGTGTCAGCCTCCTGAATGTCTCCAGGCAAGGGGAATACTGGCCAAATGGACCACTGATCTGACCCAGGAGAGAATTTCTTGTATGTTCAAGGCTGCTTCCCATTCCTCTTGTCTGAAGCCATTTGTGTAAGAGTTGCAGATGATCCCTTCCACTGTGCAGACAACCAGAGCTAATCTTAGCCTATGCATGTCAGAATAACACTAACTGGTAAGAAACCCTTCACAGAGAAATCAGTGCCTGAGATCAGGGAGCATTCTGCAAAACATAGAAGACTTCATAATCTGCTGTAACGTCTACCTTTTCTTCCTGCATCATCTTTACCGTACCCTGTTTGTTGCTTGTTAACATCTATTTATTTGCCTGCTTGCTTATCTAATAAGAGCCTTGAAGTTCTTTCTGCTGCTGCAAAGACCTCTTATCTCACATTTATGCTGAAAGTTTGCTTCAGATCTTGAGAAATCTCCTGTCATGAAAAAAAATTTACTTTTTAAGACATTAAGTAATCCTTTCGATTGTGCTGAACTTGAATTTTCTGCCATGTATGTTCAAGAATTTAATCTCTGTTTATAGATATGCCATTAATTTCTACAGGTTGTGGTCTTCCATTGCTACTGTTTTTTCATGGTGTTTCACAGCTGACTGTCTCAGAGATAAGAGACCTCCTTTAAGACTAAGCCATATTTACATAGTCCTATGCATATTTCTGCACTCCTGTCATATAACATGGCATGCAGCTTGCCCCATGATACGCAGTTTACTATTTCCTTGTTAGAAAAGAGGCAGAGAACTGTGCAGAAACCCAGTTCAGAGCTACCTGCAGCAAAGACGGACTAGGTTTGATGTCCAGTAAACTCTGCTCCTAGTATGCACCTCTAAAGCACGTAGTAGGCTGAGGCACTGCTTTTAAAGTACTGGGAGTCAGCAATGGTTCTACATGCCCTATTGGTTTGACGTTTGAGGTCCTGTTTCTGTGGAGGGTTAAAAAACAAAGAGCTCAGCAGTGAGGCCAATGGCAGAGACCATGCTGGAAACCACTGAGCCCATTATAGTACTTGAGCCCATGGAGACAGTGGCCAGAGAGCTACCGTGTGCAAGGAGCATTCCTGGGACGGTGGCAAAGGAGTCTAGCAGACACTGTAACCAAAATCAAATATCACAGTGTTTTCAGAGAGTTCAATTTCACTTTGCACTTTTCTCTTTATTCATTAATAGTATTAGAGGCCCTTCCAGAAATCCCCTATCACGACTGATTTCTTACTTCTTAATGTGCTGTTACACACATGGCAATAGGAGCTTTATACTTGAATAACACAATAAAAACATTTAGGAAGATAATTTTAAAAAAAAGAGACTAGATGTCTATCCTGGGGTACTAAAGTAATGGCTGGCTGTATGCTCTGATTAGCTCCTGCTTCTGCTGAAACACACACTTCATTTCAGTTCTCAGCTCAGTCCTGGAAATTAGGTTGATTCACAGGAGACCAAAACTGGGTGTAGGATGATATGGTGAATTTGAGGCAGTGGGATCAGCTGGACTACTATTTCCAAGGGGCAAACACCGCCCATATACCCAAATTATGAAGGTAGTTAGATCCAAGCTAATTTCCCTGTTATCAGAATTGGTTTGTTACTGCCATTCCCACCTGTGAGGAAAACAAATGGATCAACATAGAAATATCTGTATTACAGTTTATCACACATACATATGGACATCTATGTCATATTAAGATGGTGTTTAAGGCTCAAACATGGTGACAAAGGAGACTATTCAAGGCTCTCCTGGTGCTGAGCTAGTCACCTTATCAAATGTAGAATACAATGGTTAGCCAAAGCTACCCAGGCTGATGATATTCCAAAACTGGCCTAAAATCCTCTAGCAACAAGGGGATTTTTTTGCCTCTCAAAATTGAAGAGTAGGGGACAGTATAAAACCCTGTTTCTAGAAGGGCCTTTGAGAATCCCTTTTTCAGTGGGTTGATTTCCTGAGACCAGCTGCACTTTGTTCAGGGGCTTTGCTCTGGGTTGCAACACACTGCGCCAGCCGTGCCGAATTCTAACTCTGGATTTCATCACTCTGTGTGTGTGTGTCAAAATGTTACGCTCCTTTCAGCTCATTTCTTTTTACGTAACTTGCAATAGTTCCAGTTACTCATCCTGTATTTTTATAAGTGGCATGAAAACCCTAATCACCCAATTAGAATGTGTAACGATATTGTAAAAATCCCTATTAAATTGAGCAAAGGAATATTTTAAAAAGCTTTTAATAGTAGTCAGTAGACATGATAGTAGAAGAGGGAGGATAGATACATGAGGTTTATTATATGCAGATAACATGGTACTTTCTAAATTGAACTTCAGAGGACTATGCCCAGATTATTAATGTAATTACATGAAAAATTATCAGAATATAATGAATAAATTAAAAATGTTATCTATACAGTATGTTATCAGTCTAGTTCTAGGACTGGATTTAAAAAGCACACGAAGAATTACAAAAATTTAGGCTCTCACTTATTTTTACATTCACATGGCATTTAAAATACTTCTAGATCCTTTGTTAAAGCATATTATAAATCAGATTTAAACAGTGGAAGGTAGCAATCTCTTTGCTTTCATTTGGAAGAATGCATGAATTCAGTAATGTTTTCAGACATATATTGCTGGATTTGGCAACTTACACGCTATATTCCTCTCCCTCAGAGAATAAATCAAGAGTTTAGAAACTATGGTGGCGAGGAGGTAAATACATGAAACCTTTTGACTCCTTTTGCTTGCCTAGACTTCAAGGTAAGTTTTACCATGTATTAACCTTGAGACAGTGTTCTCCTTTTGACACTTTCTATATTGTTTTGTCTTAAACTATTCCAAGTTTATTAGCATGCCTATTGGTAGTTACCCTGACCGGGCCCTCCTCTCTCTTCCCTGTGTCAGCAGCAGAAGAGGGGAAGGCCATGTGGTATGGTAGTGCAGAGCCTTCCTCTGGCTGAAAGTTAATCACTTTGGGGGATGGGTATTAATTTTCAGTGGAATCAGTTCCCTGAACTGGCTCACTGAGCGGGCACAGCAGCCTCCGTGCTGGCTCACGGGGTTGGACTGGAGCACACAGCCATGCAGGCTGGAGCTGCAGCTGCCTGCACTGGGCTTGGCTTCACTCCCTGCGGAGCTAGGCCACTTGAAGAAAAGCACGGTGCTGGTTTAATTTTAATTCACGAGGAAAGATTTTTCTTTCAAAAGAAAAGACTTCTTAACTTCAGAAAACATGACTATATGAACTCTGCAAATATACATAAATGTATCTGTCTGAGAAGCTATTTAATGCCCCCAGGCTAGACACCATCAAATCTGGTGATCAGATAGTCCTGTGATGGACTTGGATCTTGGATATGATGGAATTCTTCTACAATGCTGGTTTTAATCATTGCATTGGTTATTACTTTTCTCAAATGAGTATCACAAGGGAACTGTCATTTGAAGGAGTGCATAATTAGATTAGGATGTGAAGCAAAAAAAGGAGCCATAAACCTGTCTTTTATTGGAAATTTCCTTCCTGACATTCTTTTCAGTACAGCAAATAATAGATTAAAAAAATTTTAATTTTTTTCCTTTTGTCTCCTAGTTGCGTCACCTGATGAACTCTTATTCTAAAATACAGATGCATGACTTCAGCCAAACTAAGACAGACAAAAATATATTTAATGAAGCAGCATACTGAAGCACCAAGGAGCATAACTTGGGAATTGGGACTTGCAGCAAGAAACAAAGTATTTGGTATTTTTTAATTAATTTTGAACACAGTAAAGCCAGTCTTCTCTTCAAGTTACTCGTGGAAGATCTGTGATACGAAATTGTGCTCATTTACTTAATATGAAAGCTGCTCGGCTGGACGGAAGGCTAGATCCAGCCTGAGCTGTTTATCATTACTGGGACCAATGTTCTTGTTGACATCAAACACGGACCATGAATCACAACAGCTGAATGCTGTGTTTGAAAAGATAGATGATCTCTGGACAACACCGTACCACAGAAAGCCCGGCAAGGTCACTGGCTATCATCTTCCAAGGCCAACTTCTAATCCTCAGTGTAAAAGGTGAAAAAAAATAGAGTGATGCTGTAGAATCATCCTGTTTCTAGTAAAGAATAAAACCCAGCACATTTAGACACCATGACCTGAAACTGAACTTGGTTAAATGAGAGAAAATGTCCATCCCTGTACAATATCTGGAGCTGCAGAATCCAATGAACCCTCTGTGAGTAGCAGGAGGTCTGCATGGTTGCTGTGCCTTGGAGCACACTGGAGAAGGGTCTGGCTTGTAGGGATGGCTGGGTACTACAACGCTGCTGGTTTGAGAGTCCAAAATTATCAAAAACCTAGAGAGAGCCACCACCAGGATTATCTCTATCGTGCAGTAAATAAATAGCAAGAAGTTACCTGGGAGGTATAGATCACTGCTGAGGAGATCTTTACTTCACTCTGATGCAGCTGACTGTTTGCAGCTGAGGACATCTTCCTGTTCCTTGAAGGACCATGTCCTTCACCTCCTCGTCTGTTTTATCCTGAAGAATGTCCAGAATATATTCCCTTCTCTTCTGCTTGGTAGTCTTTTTTCTCTGCCGTTGCTCTAGTACCAAGGAGCTTTTTGTGAGGACGTGGGTTATTCCGATTTACTGGCTTTCCATGTTTCCTTTTCTTGTTCTCACTAACAATTGAGAAATAGAGTGTTAAATTTTCATACGATATAAGGTTCTTCTATGGCAAAGTAGCTGTCTATGAACCAGGGGAACTAGGTGAAAAGGTGGGTCTAAGGCAATAAATACTTTGTTTCATTTAATTGGGGTGGAGGAATGAGGGCTTAGTGTCACCTCCTTTGGGATGCTTGGAGCATGACATGCAATTATGAGAGCCTTGTTTTGTGAACTCAGGAAGCTGGAATTATCAGGGGCTTTCCTTAGAACTGTATAACCCACAAACTTTTTTTTTTCTGAAAGACATTTTTCTTAGCAGGGACTCTGTCAAGCGAAGCTTTCACCAGAAAATATTACCTTGCAGGGAATTTGTCTTGAGAATTGCTCCTCAGGGACCTTTTTCCCTGGGTATATGCACTTATTTATATTGTGTATCATCTTTTATAAATCTTAGAGATACATCCATTCTGGATGATCGTAGCTGCAAGTGGAATTTCCGAAATACTGCAAATACTTTAGCGAGTAACGTAGGATTACTTACTTTCTAAACTCTTACTATATTAAAATGAAACACACTGAAAGTCCTGTCCATTTTATCACATTTTATAGCTGTCTCATTATAAAGGAGAAACATAAAATACAAATTCTGGAAAATTCTATACAAGTAAATGAAGTCCTGCTAGAGTACCTTGTGACCGGTGAATTTTTCTTATATAAACTCAGAAAAAAAAATAGGATTAGTCCTGAATCCTACTTATTTTCATCAGTTAGATAAAGAATTTAGGTACTTAATTTCCAGCTCAGGTTAGCTGACGTGAATGTATGCTAGGCTTTAAATCTGTGTTTTTAAAATTTGATCTTTAAACTCCCAGTAAGATAAAAAATCAAAAGTTATAAAGTTTGAATAAAGTTCATTGCAATATTGCATGTGTTTTGGGATCAAATCATTACTGATGCAAGCAGATATTTCTTGTAATAATACATGTTTACTTATAGATCAACAACAATAATGAATAATGACCTCTTAGTATCATTAAATTCTGAAGCTGCCTTGCACTTCTGGCTAGCAGCTCTCCAAGGATGACTCACAGGTCTTCCTCTCTGTGCCAGACTGACTTCTGCTCAGATCTTCACCTGCATCTCTGTTAACTCCTCTTGCGTGTCCAGCCTAATGGTTGCAGTCCACTGCTTTCCTCTTCATGTCATCTTCTCACCCACCTCTTTCTGACTTGTCTCCAGCTCTGGTACCTCAAAAATGCATGTTTTGAACAGACTGGTCAGCGCTTTGCAAGCATTCCCTCCACCCAGCACATCTTCACAGTATTCGTTCACAATCCTGTCCTTTCATCACCTATGGAGAGCTGTAGGTTTTAAGAGGTTCTTCCAAGAGGCAGCAGGATCCCCGTGGGGGCTGTTGCTGTGCAGTACTGGTCAGCCACTGCTCAGACAATGGATGAAACGGACTCTGGATAGCACAGGCTACCAGGACTGAAACAAACTAAGGCACCATTAAATCTAATGCAGATGCTCTCTGCTGTGACTTGTTTCTTGCTAGTTTGTATGAAAATCACTTCATTAAAATAACTTGTGTTTTCACCTAGCTTCTAGGTCAGCCACCTCGAGTTTTTACAGCACTGTCCTGACAAGATTGTCACAAGGGCCATAATTAGTTGGTATGCTTGGAGTCCATCACAAATTCAATACAGTAACATGTGCTTTTCTCCCAATTTTGCAGGAGGTCTCACCTTTTAGCATTTACTCCATGCATTATTTAAAATAATACCAAAGGAGCCATCATATCTTATTTTCACAAAGGTCCAGGCTCTTTAAATCTGGGAGCTCCTTCTTGTCCAGTGTGGCTTTTCCTCTTCCTCCATGCAGCTAAACCCCTCTTCATCTCACAGGTTGGCTGCCACAAGCTCCTAGCCTTCAGTTTTCACAAAGGTTCTTCATCCTGCTTCCAAAGCCTGTTTTATAGGTCATCTTTCCAGCTTATCATCCTGAGTACTTCTTTCCCGCTTTGTTTCTTTCTGCTGCCTCTCCATCGTCTGCTGCATTAAACACCCCTGCCTTTTCTTTCCTTTTAAAACTCCTAATTACATAAATCCACTTGCTTCTTAAGTTCTGCTGTGGTACCAACCCCTGCCTCTAATTAGTGTCGCCAGCTCCTCTTCAGCTGAATTTTCCTTAGAATGTCTTTATACTTTCTCCCTAACTCCTGGAAGCAGGGCTTTAAACAAGCACAAAGCCTCTCTTTCATCTTGCTCAAAACCTCATCTTTCCTGGGAAATATACTCCATAGTGACCAATTCTCTGTGCCTTGTGCTTCTGACTCATTTTGCAGCGCATGGGTACTCCTGTTCTCCAACTATCACATCTACTGTGACAGTCCTCCACGGTAGATTTTGACTGCAACCCTTTTGCGACAGAGACCATATCTGCATTACCTGTATGCATATCACTTCTGTAAGGCCCCTTACCACTATATAAGGCCACTAAACAGCAACCAGAGCCTATACTGCTACTGCATTGTAAGAAAGACCTGGATTGAGAGATCTGGAGCACTGATTTGGGCTCACTCTATGAAGACCAAATATACTGCAAGCTAGTAGTGAAGGAAAGTACTCAGTTGTGATTTTGTGGCACTTAATTTTGTGCAGTGCTTCGTTACCACAGTGATAGGAACTAAATAAAACTGTAAGAAACAGTTTCAGAAACCTTCCCTCAGTGGAGAATGGCATGTGGGCTGAACTGTTTTTAACTTACTTAGGTGCTGATTTTGGGATAGAGCAGAGTGGAAAGAACAAGTGATGTTTGAATACATGCCTGAAGTCCATCTAGATTTTCATGTTAAGAGGGCAGATCTTCATTATGACAAAGCAGCCTTTCATGTATAACCCTGGCAAATGTTTTGTATTATTTTGAAGGAGAGGTAACTTTTCCATTATGCTCTGTCCTACAGATTCAAGCAGTCTTCTCTAATATGTCTGGTGTAAATGATAGTCATTGCAAATGACTAAACTAGATAAGAAAGGGATAAAAATCCAAAATCGAACCAACAAAAAATTGGAGAGATCTTAGAAATAAAGTAGGGTTAATATTCCAAGCTTGTTTTCATGAGATATCAGCATACGGGTTTATAATCTTACGTGTAGTGCTTAAATATTCACACCCAGAATCGACTTGGTTTGTGTGCCTATGTGTTTTCAAAATCAGGGGTTACTTCAAAGAGAACCCTTGCCCATGAGAAATTCCCCCTGGCTGTGTATGCCAAGTATTGTATTTTCCCAGCCCAAGTCAGTCGGGCTTTGTATGCATAAGAGGCACAGATCTTCAGGTTGTACAAATAGTGCTTCAGTTCTGATGATAGCGAAGGATTTTGCTGCAAAGAAAAGTCGTGATGTTACAGTAAACACTCTTCATTCAATATTTATGATAAAATGACATGATTCACACATGCCTTTTGAGTGCATCTAAATAGATCAGCCTCAGCCCTCCTGCTGTTTCATTTTGCATCATTTTCATCATGAGAGTATTTGTTGAACATTTCAGTGACTTCAAAACACTGGGATCTGATATCACAATGGTTGAGGCCATTACATTTTAAATCCCATTCTCCCTTTTATTAGACTTTTATCAAGACGGCACAAGAAAATGAACTTGTTAAAAGGTTTTTCCACTTACTTCACAGGAACAACATTCAGCATCAATGCTATGTTGCTAGGTAGCCAGGTGATCTTAAACTGGAAAGCATCTCAGCTCATAAATTCCTGCAAGTATAACATACTTGTTATATTTCTGTCCAGCAGAATCTCCAAGATTATACAATTTATACAGCAGCATATATTGTAACAGCTTTAGGTTTATAATCAATACTTATGTTTAATTTGTTAGTTTGAAGTATGTAGGTTTCTGATGCCTTGTCATTCATTATTTTTTTCTCTCCACTCTGTATCCCCAGCATGATTTCCCTCCACCTGTGTGTACTAGGTCTGGCTGGGATGGAGTTAATTCTCTTCATGGCAGCTGGTACGGTGCTGTGTTTTAGATTTGTGACCAAAACAATGCTGATAACACGCTAATGTTTTAGCTATTGCTGAGTGGTGTTTGTACATCATCAAGGCTGCCTCTGCTGCCCAGCCAGTGAATAGATTGGAGGTGCACAAGAGGTTGAGAGGGGACACAACCAGGGAGATGACCCAAACTAACCAAAAAGGTACTCCATGCCATATAACACCATGCTCAGCAATTAAAGGGAAAAGAGGGGATTTTAAGGTGAGTTAACCATCTTTTGTTCAGGAACAGGCTGGGCACCAGTCTACCTGTGAGAGGTAGTGAGTGATTGCCTTTGCATCACTTGTTTATTGTTTTCTTTCTTCTTCCACTTACTCATCCTTTGCCTGTAAAACTATCAACCCACAATTTTTCTTGCTTTTGCTCTTCCTTTTTAATTCCCCTGTCCCACTGGGGGTGGGGGATGGGAGCAAGCAGTTGTGTAGTGCTCAGCTGCCTACTGGGGTTAACTCCCAACACTGTGTCATTGCCAAACCATAAAAAGCCCATACTTCCCTAGAAAGGAAAGTGTACTCGTGTATGCCATGAGGAAGCTAACAGGGACATAAACTACAAGCATCAAAATTAAAGATGCTGTGTTCCACCTGCAGCCATTTCACCTGATGTGATAGTATAAAGTAAGAGCTAAACAGAAAACAAGAGACCCCTCACGTTAGTACATGAAATAAAGTGACCACGAGAGGGTACTGGAGAAGTAAAACCACAGGTTGTTCAGTGGGTCACCTCTAACCAGCAGCCGGCCATAAGGTACCAGGAAAACCATGCTCTTCCCATCACGCCTTTGGAATGACATGTGTGTGAGCCCTAACTCATCCCTTCCTACCCCAAGGAGCAGGGTCTGGCAACTGCAGCCAGGCTGGAGAGGCAACATCTGAGCCTGTTTGCCCTCCATTTATCAGCAGGGACACATGGAATATCAACAGGGGAAATTTCCACAGGTTAATAAAAACTGGGATTTAATAACAATCACCAATAAGGCAATACACTGTACGTCAGCTCTGAGAGCTTTTTGGACGAACAAGTTATGATGTGGACATAGATTACACAGGTACTATTCTCCCGTTATTGCCGAAGTTTAATTTTTGTCACTAATGCATTTTGCTAGTAGAGCTTAAAGGTCATGTCCCTAAGGATACAGCACCATTTGTGTTAGCAGAGCCTGGCTTTCTCTTTGGATAACAGTCATCTTGGATTGAGTATTACTAGAGGACAAGTGAAAGTGAGATTGCGGGAAGAGGGGGGGTGTTTTGTGGCTTTACATCCATCTTCATCACCGGAGGGTCACAAAAGGATTGCTGTGTTAACAAGCAACACAGCTTCTAGCACTTGGGTCCCAGACGCTGCAGCAGAGAGATCTTTTCAAGGTGAGCAGGCTGGCTTAATGAAGAATATCTCCAGCCAGGGAGATTTATGAAGATCTACTTTATACCAGCAGTAGAAGGCCTGGCAAGACTATGCTCTCTCCGGAGGAGTTACGCTCACTATTTTGTCCCCCTAGAGAGCCTTCCTGCTCTCCCTGGGCAAGCCACTTGAGGCAAGGGCTTACTCTGCCCATGTAACACTCCAAAGCAATGGCATTAACTACCTCTTCCACAAACACACACTGCTTGTTTATGTGCTCCTAAGGTTTCTGAAATTCAAACACTTGGCCCAGGAATGTAACTTAAGTACACTGCCTTTCAAGAGTCCCTAAGGAGAAATCTTGGAGGGGGACAAACACTAGGATTTAGAGAGAGCTCAGACCGCATAAAATCACTCTGTAAAATCAACGCCAAATGCCTGAGATCTGGAAAGTGCACAGTTCTGCATTACACCCTGAGCCACCATCTGCACCATGCATTGAGGATTTATTTTTTGTCGTCTCATCTTACCCTGCAAGTAATGAATAGGGCAACCGTGGCTGCTCCATCTGCAGCGAGGAGACTGCTGGCACACCCCGTGCTCCAGGCCCATGACTGCACTTATAGCCTCAAACAATATGTTATTTTACACAATAATGAACAAACTGCCAGCCCTGCTGTCTCCCCTTCTTCAGAAACAACACACCCAACCTATACCTCAGTGCAAAACATTTGAATGATGAGGCTTGCTGGCTAGCATGATGCATGGAGGCAAACATTTCCTGTTGTCCAACTTGCAAGCGATATCTTGGCAAATATTTTTCCTGCACTTGATAATCCTTACATTTGCAGAATGATTCAGCATGATTCAGTGGCAGCAGCCGAGGTCAGGATTTGTAGTGAATTCTTACCAAAGCCAGGCAAAGAGATGCTGGGGTCATAAACTAACTGCAAGCAGGTTTTTATTTAGGGTGTATCTTTGGGGAGTTGATATGAGAAAGGATGCTGTAAATAAAATGCCTGGCTTTTTATAATCCAGATGCCTCGTTAAATGCAAACATGCTTTAACTTGGTAGAGGCTTCTGGAAGAAGGCAGCAAAGAGCAATACTATTTAGCATTTTTTTCATGTTAATTTTCTCATGCCACAAATTGCAAGACTTAAACATAAAAACAGAGCTGAAAGCCTGCCCCTGCAAGGAAGCAAAATGTCATCATTAGAATAGCTGCTATCTCTGTGGTTTGCTAATTGCGCGTTTCTGCTTTACTGGTTTCCTGAGATAGGTGATGGAAATACAGAGAAGAAAAATAAGAACCACCAGTTTATGAGCTTGCTTGATCAAAGCTACAAAAGTAATTCCACATTCCTGAATTCAGTGAATTTTCAACACTAGTGCCCTTGGAAACAGAAGAGGTTTAGGTGGGGGAGAGAAAAAAGGACTTTAAAAGAAATATTTCTGTCAACTAAAGACTGCCAAGGGAAGAATAACACAAATTGCAAATGCAGTTTGAGGATCTGTGCACAGCTTCAAGCTCATCCTTCCTCTGTCAGTGAAAGTCTGTGTAACATCTCTGTGGACTGAGGTTGTACGATTTTCAGAAAGCAAGGCCTAGGTTTCTCTCACTGGCACCACACTGATGTCTAATTTAGGCAAAATTTTCATTGATTTAAAAGACCCTGACATACTCTTGTAGATCACTTCCAAGCAGCTGCAAAGCCAGATGCTTGGTAGAAATTCCAGGTTGCCTGTGCTTCTGTTAAAGAAAGCTGAACCCACTGCAGTAGCCTGGCAGAGGCTTGTCCTCCACAAGTGGTAAAGTCAATAGTTTACCTAGCAATAGGGGGAAAATTGGGAATGTAGGTGCTAGTATCGAGGCTAATTCACTAGGTAAGACAGCATCTACCAGTTCAGCATAGTTAATTACAGGTTCCTCAGGAGCTCTCAGAAATGATATCCCCAATTGCTGAAAGCAAGCTGCAGACTGAATTACAGCAGTGTTGGTACAAGTCTCAGCTGGGCAGCAGGGCTGCCTGGCGTGAATGGCATGCACGCAAAGTGCAAAGGGCTCAAATGCTAAACTCTGTTTCAGTTCCTGGACCAGAATATTTATGATTATGGCATTTTCCTCTCCATGCAGAGCAGGAATATTCGCCAATATTAACATCAAACAAAGATGAAACTGTCAACTATTATTAAGGACTTAAATGTCCTTTTTTGCACTGTCTGAATAAAATACCCTTAAGTGCTTGTGTCCTTGCTCCCTTTCTCCTTCTAGCCCCCTTGTCTGTTTCTTTCCAGTTTTTATTTCTCCTCTTTTTCCTTGCATTGCTCTCTGCAACGTTTCAGTTTCCACCCTTTCTCAATTTTCTTCCATAACATGACATAGCCAACGTTAAAAGTGCCATTTTAGCTCCTGTTTCAAAGATGTTAACAGGGTCAACAGGATTCACACTTCTGCAAGCCATTTTATCAATCTGTCTGTAGATTCAGGGGTTGTGCATAAGACATTTTACCAGCGTTACTGTACTGCTGTGGAACAGGACAATTCCCCATTATCTTGTAAGCCACAAGAGGCACATGCATAAGCACATATAGTAGATGATAGTAGATGATAGATTTCCACCTTGAGATGCTGCATACTTGCGACCCTTGCCGCATTGTAATACAAAGGTCCGATCCCAGAGCTGAGAGTTGCAGATGGCTTGAACCCAACTCACCTCAATGCTTGTCTAGACAAATGTGCTCCTAAAATTGAGTTAACAACTCTTAGCGTGGACACCGTCTAATCCCAGTAACTCGTGTTAGCTAGCTTCATTAAACCCCAAGTTCCTTTTAACCAGATAACACGCATTAAAACACAATTTGAACCACGCAAACCTGGGTTTTAAAATGTGTTACCTAACATGTATTGTTCTGGAAAAGTACCTACTTTATATTTTAGACTCGACACAGCCATCCATCTTGATGGGTTAAACTGATTTATTTTTCAATAATGTTGGCACAATTGAGTTAACGAGATCAAAAGCTCCCAACACTCATTAAGTTGCAGGCTAACGCACCGGATGGTCTGGCTGTGCTTTGAGTCGCAAGCGGAGAGGAGCCCCGGTTTCGAGGGGAGCCCCGGTTTCCACGGGAAGGGCCGGTTGCGCACCGACGGCTGCTGCCCTCCTCCTCCTCCTCCTCCTCCTCCTCCCACCGGCCTCGCCACAGCGACCGGGGTAGCACCCCACGCAACGCCCACCCAGAACCGTGACCGAAGGGCGCCTTCTGCCACCGCCAGACCTCCACGACTCGCACCGGCCTTTAAAAGCCGCCCGGCCACGGCGGGGCGGAGGGCTCCCGGGGGCAGGAGCCGGCCTCCGCCCTGCCCCGCGCCGGCGGTCCCTGCCGGCCCGGGGGGTAACCGAGGGCATCCCAGGGGACCACGACACAACAGCCTGGGGCACCGAAACCCCCAGGTTGGACCCGCTGCACCGTTCCCCCGCGAAAGGCCACCGCAGACGCCTGCCGCGCTGCCCCCGCCCTCAGCGCTCGGGCGGGCACTGCCACACCGCCCCACCCGCCCGGGACGCGCCCGGGGACAGCCCGCGGCCCTCGGCCCGGCCCCGGCCGCCTTCCCCCCGGCCGCCCCCGCCGCTTCCTCTCCCGCCCGTCTCGCCGCCCGGGGCGGGGCGGGGCGGGGGCGCCGCCGGTGCTGGGTGGGGGCCCGGCTCCGAGCCTGCCAGCGCGGGCAGGGCCGGCCGCCCCCCCCGGCCGCGGCGCGGGGCTCCCTAGCCCGCCCAGGCTCCTCCTCCTCCTTTCTCTCAGCGCACCCTCCCACCCCACCCCACCCCGCCTCCCTCCCTCCCTCCGCCGATGCCCGCAGCCTCTCGCCGGACTTTGCTTTCACTCCTCCATCTCCCCTCGGCGCTGCTCTCCCCCCCCTGCCCTCCCCTCCAGAGCGTCTGGCTCTGCCGGGGCGGCCCGGGGGAGGCGGGGCGGGACGGGGCTATGAGCCGGGCGGTGGCGGCGGGGAGCTGAGCAGCAGCAACAGCCGCGGCGGCGCAGGGCTCCTTTCCCGGGCGGGACCGGGGCTGTCCCGCTGCGCCCGGCGGCTGCCCGGGGCGAGGGGGGAGCCCCGGAGCCGGGGGAGCGGGGGGTGGCGGCTGGCGAACGGGGGGGTGGGTCGCCCCCCCGCGTGTGACATGATCGACTCGCAGTCCGCCGAGAAGATCAGCAAGATGAAAAAGTTGCGGAGAACTTTATCGGAGAGCTTCGGCCGAATAGGTGAGTCCTGCCCCCCGTCCGGAGCCCGGCGGCGGGGGATGAGGGCTGCGAAGCTGGAAACAGCCGCGCCGGCCGCGTCCCCGAAAAACGTAGCTTGGGAAGAAAGCTCGGGAAAATAAGAGCCCGGCAGAGCTCTGTGGGTCTGAGATGGAGTTAGCCCGAAATAGGCTAGAAAAAACAAACTATAAATGAGAGTTGGCTAGAGTGCCTCTGTTGCCGAAGAGAAACCTTGGCAAAAAGCAGATGGTTATTTTCGTTTTGTTGCAGGTCTGGTAATTTATTTTCTGTTCGGGCTGCACGTTGTTTTAAGTTGAGGCGTGAGATGCTGAAGCAGATAACGGTGGCCCGGTGAATTAGGAGGCCAGACAAAAGAAGTCTGTCTGTCATCTGCTGCGAAGTCTTGTGCTTCTTTCACTGACATAAAGCAGGAGGTAGCATTATCTGAACGCTGCTGCCGAGCGTGTTACCTCCCGGTATCACTGTGTCGCGTTTGGTTTTGACACCGTTTGTTGTTGTTTGTTTGTTTTTTTTTTTCAGTCGAATTTTTACCGAGAACAATGCCAAAGAGTTCTGGTCTGCTTGGACTGGTGTTTCCCTTGGTCTTTGGCACGCTGCCTTGCTTAATTCATAGTTTAGAGCATTAATTCCCACTGACAGCACCAACACGCAGCTGAGCAGGGAGAGAAGGTACCTTGGAGAAGGTGTGAGCTATCCCCGAGCTGCCCAGGCAGAGCACCTGAGGTAGTGACAGAAGGCTGGGCAGTGGCTGGGATGGGCGAGTGGACACAGCAGCCCGATCCTTGCAGACCCTCTGTAAGGGCCCTTCCACAGCCCTCACCCAGGGGTCATCCCACTGGGACATTTTTCCTTTCAGTTGGCCTGGCTGGCAGACGTGGGTCAACTTTCAGAGCTGCTTTGTCCCAGTGAGAGGACGTGAAGTGCCTGCACTGCAGCCGTGAGCTGTGGCATTTGGTTCTCCCTCTGTAGCCCTACCGAGGAGGTGTGCTAAAGTATGTGGGTATTACAATTTTTCATGTGTTGTGTATGCATTCAGTGGATTACCCTTAGCTGTTAAGGACTGCAAACTTAAAGTGTAGGATAGCATTTGAAATCAGGTATCTTTTATTTTGCTACTGCAAGATGAAAAAGACTGAGAAAAGCTCATTTGTGTTTGTAAACTAGGGCGTTTCAAGGGTCAATGCCAAATTTCAATTGTGAAGAGAATGTCAAGTCACGGTTATAAATCTCTCTGTCCCCATATGAAAATAGCTTTCACCTGTCATCAGTCTTAAACTTGTAAAATGCATTTAACTTTCTTTGATTAGAAAAAAAAAAAACCACAACAGTCAGGTGTTTGGTCTGTCACGTGCCTGTGTGAGTATGTATAGACACAGAGAGACACTCTTATACAGAACCGTGGAAAGGTTTTACTAATGGTGGAAGTCATTAACAAAGAAAATATTTTGAATGAGGATGCTGCTTTGTTGTAACGGTGACAGTCCTGTTAATGCCTTTTAGGGAGCAAGGCCCCTCTGGCTGGTAATTTCTACATGTTTTAGTTGGCTCTGTTGGGTGATCATCTCTTTTTATAATTTCTCACAAATTAAACAGCTGTTTAGTTTCCTTGGGAGCCTTGGCCCGATTTTAGATACGTGGATTGTTACGTCTTCCAGCTCCTCCAGTTCTTTGTGCGTGTGTGCAGAAGTGTAGGAGTGTGGTTGGGTGCCTGGTTGGTTTGTTTGTTTGTGGTGGTTTTGTGATTAAAACTCAGCTGCGCCCAGCAAGACCGTTCGATCTTCAAATGCTCTAATATTTTAACCATCGTTCTGGTAACTGCACTTCAAAAAAAAAAAAAAAAGGTAACATATCAGTATGAGGTTTGAACATGGTCCACTCCCTGACACCAGAGCCACAGATAAACCCAAGCAAAGCAAGAAATTCTTAATTTGCATACCAGGAAATCCTCAGTTAAAACACGTGCTGTACTTACATTGAAACGAAGGAGAGAAACCCAAAACCTCATTAGAAAAAGTCTTTCTGGGTATTTGTCACTCTGGTTTTACAGCTTTTTAGAAGAGCTGGTTCCTTAGTGAGATTAGCAATTACTAATTTAATATATATCTGATCTGGAATTTTGTCAGTCATCTGTTCAGTTGTGATTTATTATAAATAATGATAATGATATTTTAACTTTTCCCATTCAGCTGCAATTTATGTGTTTTACAGGTTTAACTACACAATGTAGCATCGTGAGCATAATCATATAAATGACACAAGAGGAACACAGTGTTTATGCCAAATAATTAGTGAGTCAAACCTTGATGTGCCGCAGTAGGGAACATCTGATGGTCATTCTTGAAATGGTCAGGCACTGCTAGGCCTCCCCTCTCTGTTGCCAGTGTCCCAGCTGCCAAATACAATTCTTCCAGTACTACAAGACGCTTTCATTTTGATACCGGAGTTTATATTGGCATGTTGGGTAAGAGTGGTGGAAATGTATCCTAATTGTTGTTGGCTGTGTTGGTTTTTTTTTTTTTGCTAGGGCTTGCAGGATAATACTCAATAAACTACCTTGAAGACTACCTTTTCCCTACAAGGTAATCCTTTCTATTTGAGAGGCTATATCAGCAATGAGTTTATAAGGTGATTTTATTTTTTTTTTTTTACAGTGTGTCACTGTATGTTAAGTAATGTTTGAAGCTATTTGCCCAGCATCTTTAGATAAAACCAGTTTAGTTATCCCTGGGGCACAGCAAAAAGGGCCAAAGAGTACCATCGGCAGCCTCAGGTAGGCTTGGCTCATTTTCTTAACTGTGAACTGATGCTTTCCAGCCACTGGCTTTCCAATGACTGGCAGAGAGTGATGAAGATCTGGCTTATCCTGCAAAACTGTGATCTCTCCTGTAACTGTTAAGAGTACCTAGTACTGAGAATGTTTATTTTGCTGAGCTGAAAAATGTGATGTGGGAAATTGTCCATCTCTGAGCCTTCATCCTGAGCATTTGTTTTGTGCTATGTGCAAGTCCTGTAAAGGTTGATCCGGCACTGTGGTGTGCTGGAGGAAATGTATATGGCCTATGGTGCTAAACTGAGGTTTATATTCTAAAACTGACAGGATGGCTCTTTACTGAAGAAATTACATGCACACAGTTCTAGAAAAATGAACTATCTTTGTAGCTGAGGCATCCTTTCTCCTGGCAGAAGTTTTCTAGTGTTTCAGGGAGTGTCCCTCTTAAAATTTAGCTAATCATAAAGAACTTACTAAGATCTGAAGAATTTGCGGAATTCTTTTTATTGATAGATTTCTGGCAGCCTATCCATTTTTATGCAAACATCCAAATTAGGTTAAAAATTCTGATTTCCTTGCTTACGTGTTGTGTTGTCCATATAAATGAACACATCATACTGTATGCTAACCAACTTTTAAAGATTCAGTTGACTCACTGTTTATTTTAGCATTTAAACCTTTATTAGGTTTGGGTCTTAATTTTACACTTTGATAATTATGTAATTAAAATTAATAATGTGTAATTTTATAAAATTATCATGATCTTTTAGATGTGTGAAGAGTTCTTGGCTATGTATTTGTCAAACTTCATATAGTACCAAAATCATATTTGAGATCTCTTCAGCTCACGCCATTTAACTTTTCTTATGCAATCTCTTTAGTCAAAAACTAACACCAGGGTAGAAAGGAAGAAAGGAAGGAAGAAAAGAAAGAGAGAAAAGTTGCTGAGATTTCTCACAGTGCACTGAAAGCAGTCTGTGGCCCTTCTGAGCATCCCTGGGCTTTGTTACTAGCTCCTCACTAATACAAAGGTTATCTTCACTAATCTCCTCTAATGTACACTCACATAGCTCACATACCTGAGGTAATGAGAAGTTCATTTGTAAACAGCTTCTTTTTTTTTTTAGTTCAGCAAAGCTTTTTTTAACGGTTTAAAAAGAATTGCATTGTTGAGGAAAAAAAAAATTTCTAATATAATTAGTTGTATAAAATATGCTGGTTTGATGAGTTATTTTGAAGATGCTGTGTAGTTAATTGGTTGAGAGGGAAATTATTATTAAACAGAATCTGATTAAATGAGTGGCCAGAACTCTCATATTCTTATTTTTGGCGATTCTTAAAAAACTTATTTTAGTCAAAGGTAGAAGTTAAAGACAAGTCAAAAATATGCAGTGGATCACAGATTCCCATTTCTTGTTCTGTTACATTGTAAATTTTGTTTGGTTATCTGTTGTTTGGTTATTCCTGGAATGTTTTGGTCATGTGAAAATCTTATGTTTTGGTAAGGGAGAAAAGCTTGTCAGCATGACCTAGGTGTGTCATATACTAATTTATAGCTTGTATGTCGTTGTGACCTGAAAGATAAAAGATTAAAAGTGTGTTCTTAAAAAATGTTCCACATGTTGCTTTTTTTTCTGTCTTTTTTTCTTTTCTTTTTTTTTTTTTTTTTAAATTTTAATATCCTGACTCATAGTTCTGGGTACTTGGGATTGGCAGTCTGAAAACGTTTTGTCTGGCCTTTAAAACCATAAAAATGCATTTCATGATAAAAATGTACAGTGTGTGCCTCAAATCTCCTCAGCAAAATCCCAGGTTTTGTTTTTTTGTTTTGTTACTGAGCATGAAATCTGGATGAGTAATTGTAGAACAGTAATCCTCAAAGATTTGAGGGAAGACATGTTTCATGTCTCAAAGAAATGGGAGTTTGAAAGCAAAGGAAGGCGGGACCATCCCTGCTTTTCTGTACAAGGAGAACTGGGATTTGTGCCTTGCTGCCCATGGCAGAGGTTGTGGAGCTGCAGAACTTTTGGCGTAGGTGTCCTGCCTCTGTTATGCCTCTGATACAGCTTCTGCAGTTTGGGGTTTTGGGGTTTTTTTAAGGCTGATAACGCTGTTGCTTCTGAAGACAGGGTTTGGAAGAGGTGGTGGTTTAGAAACTACTACCAGTGATTTGAAGGCAGAAGGAGCATCTAAAAGAGCAAAGAAACTACTGGAGTCTAGATCCTCAACCGTGGTAGGCGCTTAAGTATTCTTCTCCTGCAGAAATAAATGCATTTGAAGTGTAAGAAACACTGTACGCTGAAGAGTCTTCTGAGGCAACACTGCAAGAACTGTATGGTCATTCAGATGACCTCCCTCAAATTGCAAACCTTTGTGTTTTAAACTGAAAAGAAATAGTGTAACCGTCAATGCAATGGTTTGTCTTATTTTAACTCTTTAAGAGAAGTGAACGACGAGCACTGTCAGGTCACGGCGTGCTTTACACAGTCCCTGGTTGGTCTGTACAGAGAAAAGGAACCAGTCTCATACCTTCAGATGGACACAGTTCAATGGAGATTTGGAGACAATAATTTTCTTTACATTTCAATAAAGATACCCAGTATGCTAAAGGAAAAGTTTTCATCAGCTTAATCTTTGCTACAACTTCAGAACTATTCATGTGTTTATTTTCTTGCTTTACCAGTTCACATGATTTCTGCACTGTTTTCCTCTTTCTTGTTTGTTGATTAATTGCTGGTTAACACTGTAAGAAAGACAGAAATCTCATCTGCTTTATTGTAAGTCATATTGTAAAAAACAAAAAAAGCACGCTACAATGCATACTATTTCATAAAGGTTTAGTACTTGACAAACTGTATACATGGTTAGGTGTTTATTATACTTTCCCTTTTTGAAGTTCAGTCAGGCTCTTCATAAAGTGTTTTCATGCTCACTAGGAATTAAAAAAAGCCCTTGCAAACCTTTATTTTCTTTAACCTGAGAGGATAATATTTTTCATAAATATGTAAATTTACTTTCTTGGAAACACACTGTGCAGTCCTACATTCCATTTACAGATTCAGATTTTGAGTATAAAATTGTTATTCATGCCAGCCTGTTCTTTCCTGTTATAACAGGAAAATGCTGCTCTATTTTTCTCTTTTCTGGTGTTAGTTATTTAGTAACTTTGTGCTCATTGAAATGCAGTACAGATAACTATTTCTCTTTTCATTTTTTTAAAGCTCTGAAGAAAGAAGATAGCAGCTTTGATGAGGTAGGTTAAATATCTTTGTACCTTACATAGTCCAGGTATGCTTTACTATTTCTCATTAGTGCTAAAAGAAACCCGTAGATGATAGTGTTACAAGATGCATATGTGTTAATACATACCTATTGCTCAACCATATTTTCATTTTCCAAATAACTACCAGATGAATTTGTTTGTTGAAGGCTCTGAATGGAATGCTTGGGTTTTTTTGGAATATAATAAAACTGCATGTTGTATGAAAAGTGGTCATTTAAAAATGTTCCATGTGGAGAAAATACTTTGTAGAACTTTACCCACCATAATTCTCATAATTGTAGGCCTGTACTATAACAGACAGTGAAAAAACATCACTCTTGAGAGAACACCTTATATAAAGTACTGCTGCATTGGCTTCTTGCTGACTGTGTCAATCGAGATAGATGCTTCTTGTGAAATAAAAACAAATCCAACACCACAAAACCAGCAGCTAGCTGTATTGGTAAAACTGATACTTAATTATTCAGTGTAGTCAGTTGGGGGTCCTGACCTATCTGTGATACGATATGTGTCTTAATTTGTAGAATATGCTGCTTGTGATTTGTGCTTGCTTTTATTTATGATAGGCTTTGAGAGGTTCAGGTCAGTGCAAGTTGTCCTGCAGTGCCAGTTTATGCAGGAAGAGGTGTGAAGACTTATCATACTGTAGTCAATGCTTGCCTTGTAATTCCCTCTGCCACCATAGCTGGAAGCAAGTGGTAGTATTTTCATGTGTTGATGTTACGCTTCTGGCATTTCTGTGTTTTCTTCTTCATTGCATGCTGTAATCTTAAATTCTTGGCTGATTACAGTGAGATAGCTGCTGTGTAATGCCAGATTCTAGAATAAATAAATGATGATGTAATGTCCTTGATTCTGGATCAAATCAGACTTCATCTCTTTCTAAACGGATTGCCCTGAGTTTTACACCCCTCTGCTCAAATTCAGTAACAGCGATATAGATGTTTTGTGCTTTTCTGATGTGTGTTACAGAGAGCTGTAACTCGGCTCGACCCCTCTCAGGTTTGAAGTGAAGGTCCTGGGGTTGGACTCTTCTTTTCAGGAACCCTTGTCAGATCACACAGCAGTCCCAACTATGTATTTCTGTCATAACACTGGTAGAACTTGCTTCCTCCCTAAAAGTGTACACACGTGTGGATACACGCTTGGTAGACTCTGAATCCTTGTTTTACAAATCTGGTCTGGTTTTGTCCAGTACTTTCTTTTGTAGTCTGCAGTGGTGTATCTGTGTAATGATCTACCCAGTAAGCACCTTGTATTAAATTTGATACAGAGTTTGAAAGGATCTATTAAAAAATGCTGTCTTATGAAGATGGCAATTTTTCTGTCCCCTCCCATTCCCCAGGATTGTTTATCTACAGGTTGTATGTATTTTCTTTAAACCTGGCTTTCTGTTTGAACAGGGACAACTTGAGCAAATTTTTGTTTAAATTCAGGGACTTTGGGAAAAAAATAATCTTTTAAATATGTTGATGTGAGCTACTGCAGAGGCAGTAAGAGAAGGCTAGTGAGAAGGGTACACAAAAGAATTTTCTTCCATCTCCTGTAAATAGTGACATTAGCATCAATTGGTTCCATAGTTTCAGGTGACACTTCTTAGAAGAAAGAAAAGTGTGCTGCGATTTTTATGTTGTCCTTGTTATCTCTTCAAACTCAGTGCAATGGTTCTTGGCAATTATCTAGCCTAATATGTGAGTCGGAGAACGGGATGTACCACATATCACTTAATTCATTTCTTTTCAAACATCCTTCAAATCAGTAGATAAAACAGTCTATAGTAACAATAGTGTACCTGATTGTAATGACACATACTTCTAAGGGAGATGATGTCTGTAAGCAGAGGAGTGGGCACATCTGTTGGTCTCAGAAGGCTATCTGAAAAGTACTACTAAGACCATGTCATGATATAAAAGGAAAGCAATCTAGTCTTCTGGCTAGTAGATGTAGTATTGATATATCAGGGATGCAGTTACAAAGAGAGTTAGACAGTAAATGGGAATATCAGGTGAGGAGAGAGAGAAGGTAGTTGTCCAAGCACTGTTTTACTTCAACTTCGTAGACAGCCTGCTATGAAAAATGGTATAGTCAACTGTTGAAACATAAATTGCATTTAACAACAGCATGTTCTCCCTGTACAGTTAGTGGAAAGATACTCTCTCCTTTCATGGTGCTGAAAAATGCTGTGTGTCTCTTGCCAACGTGTGCTTCCCCTTTCCTGGAGGGGGGTTGGCCTGTGGAGCGGTGCCTGAATAAGTAGCAGTGAACTTGCCGGGGAGGATCTACGCTCCTGATACTGTGGTAGAGGAGGAGAACTCAGTGTTTTAGCCTTTGAAGTTGTGACCAGAGCACCAGTAGCAGAGGCTGGCCAGCAGGGACCTGAACTCTCCAAGGGCGGAGGGAAAGTGGGATGAAGAAAAAGACAACCTTTCTAAAGCTGCAAGGTTTGGGTTTGCAGCCGAGTTAGTTGTCAGATTATTCTGCACATTGTAGATGCTACAACAGGATCTTACTTGTTTGTCCTTCAGGAATCGAGGGTGGAGAAATGAGCTGTTTAGCGGATATTACTTTACCTACTTTACACTTGCATGCAGTAGCTCAGAAATGTACAGCACTGCGGGAAGTCATCTTTCTTCAAAGTGAAAAGACTAAAAATTAACTTATCAAACCTGACAGGCAAGTGTATCACATAATTGTTTTCTGTGAGTTATGAAATTAATCCCTCTAGTAAATTAGGACCAGAAGAATCATGAATAGCAAATCCTGTGAATAAGTTGCATGTCAGAAAATACTTTTAATTGTTCCGGAACTGTTTTGGAGATCTTTGTGGTGCATTTAGTTCTGCACATAAGGTAAGAGCACAACAATAGCAGGAAGGAGTAGTGTAGGATTTGTCACTTTTTGGTACCTGCTGTTGTGTTGCTCTGATTAAATTTTGAATGAAAAAACTCTTCTCTGTAGATGCTGTTGGCCTTTATTTCAGTCCATGAGAACATGTGAATTAATCCATTTAAAACCATTGATAGCCTATTTACCTTCATAAGATCTTATGACATCTTCCAGAGACTCGGGTGAATAAATGAGGATACAGACCACTTTTGTATAGTCTTTCATTCAAAGCAACAAAGTAATAGTGTGCTGCTTTTTTTTTTTTCTTTTTTTTTTTTAAGCTTTAGCCTTTTGGTTTTTGTCATACCAATGTTTACTGGTCACATTGTGGGAATGGGAACACAGACTTGCATCAGTACCTCCTGAAATCAGCAGGAAGATTTTCAGTGTTTTCAATGGTTTGTGGCTTGGTTTCTTCTATCATGAAATACCATGATTTGGGGGTGGGGTGCAGACTGTTCTTGCCTGCTTTCAAAGTTAGTTTATCTGGATGGGAGAGAGTAAGGCATCTTCTCCTTGTGTCCTGAAATGTTGTTACCTGCTCTCTGAAGAGGGCAAACTGTCAAAAAAAAAAAAAAAAAAAAAAAAAGGGGAGAAAAAAAAAAAGAACAAAAAGAGTTGCTCTCCTCTTCAAAGCAACCTAAATTTCACTCTCTGAGTGTAGGTTCTGGCATGGAAAGCATCTGTTTCATTCTTTTAGGCAAAGCACTGATTATCTACTCTGGATACCAAGATAGAAGATAAATACCTCTGGGGAGTAGTACTAGATGCAAAGAGTGGTCTATACAAATGTTTGGTACTTGAGTGAACACTTTATTTGTGCTCCAATAGTTCGTCAAAGTTTAGAGTAATAACTTCCAACTATGCAAGACTGCTTTGATGTCTTTGGACTGTTAGTATAACAAGAACTATAGAACTTGTCCACTCTGTCTTATAATGGTGGAACAATTTTCTTTTTCATTCAAATGAGTGTGATCAAGGCAAATAACATGTAGCTTAACTGCAGCATATTTGTTGGAATGGAAGCCACTGTTGATGACTGACCTCATCGCAAGGCTGGTAACCTGTTCCTTTGGTTAGCTGCTTGCTGTTATGATTTATTTCTAAATTATTGTCAGTCAGTCTTGAGCTGTTTATTCTTGTCCTTCTGTTGTTAGTGGTTTCTCTAAGCACTTAAGTTGTGGTTTAAGACTTTCACTTATGTGTATTCAGACTAGATAAATTACTATCAATGTCACAATCAAAACAAAATAATCTTAAGACTCAAAATCAATATGAATTGCTGTGATTATTACTTCTTATGTGGTGAGTTGTATTGCTGTTGTTTAGCTATATTTTAGTGTTGATTTTGCCCAATATCAAGAGCACCATGTTTTTAAGGCTACCTTCCTTAGGAAATTAGGGTACTGTGATTGTGCCTCCTGCATGTGTAATACTTTCTGATTCCACCCAGTAACTTTGTAGCTGGCAGATACTAGACACCTAGATGCTTGGTGAAAAAGCATGTGAGCTGGCTGAGGGATAGAGGTAAGAATCTTCTCCGATGGAAAAGCTGTAATGCAAGTTCTTGTGAGTGTAGGAGAATCTGGTTGGAGGTGTTTTGAATACTCTGATGTCGGCAAAATCTTTAATACTCATCTGCTTCTTACTATGTTTAGGATCTCCAACTCTGAAGAAGCCAAATTTTGTTTATTTCACTCATGGAACAACCTCTGTGTGTTTGAAGCGGAAGTGTGCGAAAGGGGAGGGAGTTTTGCCAAGTTACTTCTTGATTCTGTAATGTGCTTGCTCTCACAGTCTCTCTCTCAAAAAGAAACCAAGCCCCAAAACAAAAAGGTTACTCCCTCTGTGGGATATTACCATGAAAAATGTTTTGGTTTAAAGGACACCCATCTCTGAACCAGAACTCTTGTGTAGAGAATATTTTGAGTTTGGAGGGTTAAAGGGAAGGGTCTAGTTGGAAAAAAGTAGAGCTTTGTGAAGAATGAACAAGAGGAATTTGAATGCCATAATGCAGGAGGCACATAACACGCTAAATAACATTTGTGCATTTTAAAAAAAGTTTTATTTATAGTCAGTAGCTTGAGAGAGAAGTGCATGTAGGAAGTATAAATATGGAACTATACCTTCTCCTGCAGGAGAGGATCTGGATTGTGGGAGATGGAGGAGAGACAAGTCTAGCCCTCCTGAGACTCAATGTTACTTTTTGTAGGATCTTGGAATAAACATTGATTATTTTACTCCTGGGAGACTTAAAAGGGTGGGGTTGGTGTGTGACAGACTTAGGGAAGAGCCTGTGATACAAAGGATTTTGGAAGCCTGCTTATTGTCCCTCTTTCTTGAGTGCAGTAATTCTTTATTGATCTAGATACAGTAAAATCATTACAAGCCATGACTGAACTCTCTGCTTCTTGAAGACTTTGTTTATATTTAGGAAGCAGGAGACTGGTGACTACTGAACTGCTTTACGTTATGATGTGTGGTATGGTGCGATGGAGAATTTCCAGAGAAGTGGTTAGCGTAAGTGTTGTATGGGTAATGTTTATAAATGGCCTGAATACATTTGGAGTGAGGATGTTACCAGTGCTGAGAACTTGGGTTTGACTTAGGGTATATGATGACTTTGATGCAGTTCTCATCTGCTTAATGTTGGGATAAGCAGGTGGTGTGTGGTTATCAGTTGTGAGGTGACTGAAGGCTTATGGGAAAGATGTAGGAAGTTATGCTAGAAAAATGAAAAAAACTAAAACTGAATTTGGAAAACAAATGTAGAAGTATAGGTGTCAAAGCAGGTTCTAAATAGTGCCAAGGAACTGGATCAGAAAATCTTCGTCTGGTGGTTTAAGTTACTTTGCCAACTGTGTGCAAAGGGGGTTCAAGTGTCTTGAGAAATGAGTCCGTTCAGACGTATGTCACAAAGGAAGTGAGAGGAAACATAATTCCAGGCGGAAGATAACTTGGTATTGGAAGTTGCTGCTTATGAAGTGTTACTTGAGACAGGACACAGGCAAATTTTTTGCGGGGGAAAGAGGAAGGTAAAAGCTAAGTAATGTGATCCTATGCCTCCTGCAGGAGGCCCATCTTCATTTACTCAGTTCTCGGACTCACAAGGTCTTTGTGTGTTGGATAGAGATTTTTCCAGTCTGTTGCCTTTGGAAGGGAAGATGGGTGGGGATGATGTTGTCTCATGAGCCTTTCCATTACAGAGGAGATTTCCAGGGAGATGGCTTGGTGGGTTTGTGTTCCTGCCTCTCCTTACTCCACTTTTTCATCCCTCCAGTACTCTTCACTTACACTGCTGAGGATCTGGTGTCAGTCCAGTGGTTCCCTAGCAGCAGATGGCTTAGACGTGAGCTTGCCCAGTATATTTACTTGTCTCTGCTGCCATGTGACATGTCTTTGAGGCCATTATGACAAACTATAAGTCTGAATTCTGTCACTAGTTTTTAGGACTGGTGTGTGATGATAGTGCATGTGCATTTGTAGCAGAATAGTGTCAGCACTTGAGGTCTTATAAAGCCATTCTCAGCTGCTTAAAGGGAATAATTGTTTCTGCTAGACAAGGACAGATAATATTATTAGCAAATGTGCTGCAGGTGAGTCTGAGAATGATGAGCATAGATGGAAGAGAGCAAATACTGCCATTCTCTTGGAGTGTGGCAACTTCTTACTGGATCAGCTGTGGGACAGATGTGCCTTTCATCAGTCTGTAAAACTGCTGGTTTGTAAAACTTCCGTTGGCTTAAAAAAACCCAACCCTTGGACAGCCTCGCTTAATTTCTCAGAGAAATACCAGTATTTATATGGTGACTAGGGATTCCTGTCACTTCCCGGTGCTGTGTTGGACATGGAAGAAAGTCAGGTTCTGGAAGATGTGAGACACTTCAGAACCAGATCTAGGTGACCACAGTGCAAACTAGTAAGTAACTGAGAGGTGGCAGGACAGCCACCAAGAAAAACTGACTGCGGAATGGCTACTTTGTTTTGTCCAGCTTCAAGTCTTTGAAGCAAAATCTGAGACCATGTGGAAGGTTTTGAGATTTACTTGGCAGTGACTTTTTACTCATTCAGACCAGGAATTGTTCTTAATGTTGGGGGATAAACCTGGACTTTAGCAGACTAAAACTTGAGAATCTTTTGGTTGTGGTTGGGGAAGAGTTTTAATCTTGGAGCATCCCTTAAATCTGTTGAGTGGCAGTGGTCTGACTTTTTGCCCCAGCCATCAATGTGTTCAGTTGTGTGTTCTTCTGCCTGGCATGGTTGGTGACAGTGCATCCATTTACCTTTCAGAAAGTGTATGTTATTTTCATGTGGTAAGAAAAATGGTTAAGTCAACTGTGAAACTGCTTATATGCCCCTTCTCTGCCTTCTCTTCACCTATAGACACCAGATGGAAGAAGGGTTCATGTTACTAGTTAATGTGTATGTGTTCTTTGCTTAACTCTTCTTTGAAAATGGATGGAGCAAAGGAGCAGAACTTGGTCTGAATCCATGTCCACAGCAGTGACTTGTGAGGATCCGGCCAAAACGCTGACATATAAAGATCTGTTCTGGTCTGCAGGCAAGTGTTTTAGCTATCAGAGAAGCATTGTAAAATGAAGATGAATTTCCAGGCCTACTTCTCTCGCTTGTGCATGCATATTTTTGTGTTGGACATTTCTGTTGATCAGGTGAGAGGATATATGCGTTCCAGAGATGTGGAGTCTAAATACAAGCTTATTATTTCAATGAAGTATGCTTATGTGTAAATCCTGCTGTTTATTTTCTTGGGATATATGGGATACAGTAATTTACTAGTAGATTAAATAGAGTAACAAAACATAGTACGTTACGTATGGGATTAGTAGCTTCTTGTTCTTGGCCTTGCTGGCCAATCTGATTGTGAGACAAGAAATAATTGTGTGACTTCTGTGATGGGTCTATCTCTTCCATCTTCTTTGTGCTTAGACTTTATTGCTTTTTTTTTTTCCTTTCTTCCAAGCCACACTACTAACAGACATATGATTACATTTAAGTCATCTTCTCATGAAAGGATCTAAATGAAAATGATTTCTGTCTACTTTTTAGCTTTCCTGAGAAATTCTGCATATATGATGCCTCATTTGCTGTGTGTCACAATATCACTGACAACCATATATTTGCAGGATCCTATCCACAGTAATCAAGGTTCTGAGTCAATTGACATCTCTCGCTATTTATTTGGAAGGGATAAGAAAAGGAGATTGCAGGCTATGACTAGTTTATTTAATCAAAATGGATTTTATGTGCGTAAAACAATGTCATTTTGATGATATTAAGGCCTAAAGAAATTGTCTTACACCTCTTTCTCTATATATTCTGGAATTTGTTTATCCCTTTTTTTCTTCCAGCAAAGCTTTCTACTTTGATGCCAGTTGAGTCACAGTCCTGCTAGTACTTCTTTTGTCCTTTTCAGGTACAGCAATTCTCCTTACCAAGTTGGAAAATTCAGACTTGACTATTACAGGTTATTTAAATGTGAAATATTGGCAGTAATTTAATAACCAAAAGTAAGAGTGAACGCTGCTGAAAACTTAATGATAAATGATGGAGGTATGGCCACTGAAAGAGCACATAGTGCATTATCACCAATTCCAAGTAACAACCCGAATTATTTATGTTTGGGCTCTCCTAAGTGTTACTTAATCTGAATTAAGTTTCTCAGTAGGATCTGGATATTCACCTTTTTCAGTGCTGAGAAATAAAAGCAATGTTACTAGCTTCAAAAGTTATTCACTGCTGTGCTGGCCCAGGAAAACCAGTGGCTTAACAATATTTTTTCCTGCTGCCGTGTGCTCAGCAGGGCTTTTCTTTGTATGTGAACTTCTTAGTCTGATAGCTCACATGTACGTATGGAAGAACATATTTTTGTATATGTTTGAGGAGTCTTCCTGTTTCTTTAGTGAGAGTAAAATGAATTTCTTGTTACCAGTGGATTTTTATTTGTATGCAGTTGCACTCAGCACTGTTTTTTTAAATGGATCTTTGTCTGTCTTTTCCTCCACTGAACCTGCATGTTCAGACTCAAGCACAGGTTGTGGCCACGGTGATCCTGAAATGATACCTGAGGCTGGGTTCATGCTGTTCTTGAACTTGTTTTTTGACTTCCATCTTGAAAATTCAACACTGAAGGAATTTGTCTGAGGTCACTTGCTGTGATCAGTTAGGTCAGTATGCCCTTCAGCTTTGAAATCTGGAAGGCTTTCTGTTATCCCAGGTATGTTGCAAGAAGTACTGCAGAGGCTAGGATGCGTATTTTCGTTCATATTATTTTTCTGAAGTTAATACCCTCTCAGCTGAAGCATTTTTCCTCACTGTATTGTTAAGACAGTTACAGAAAGCAGTTGGAAGGAGAATGTATTGAAATTCATATAGAACTTAATCAGTGTCCCCTTGTTTTTACCTCCATTTCTCTATTAACATAGAGTGATTGTTACTTTCTGACAGAGAAACAAGTTTTTCACATGTTGTTTTTTGGACTTCTTTTATTACGTTTTGTTGTTTGGATTTTTTTGGAAACCAGCCACACACACATTCCCCTGTCCACCCATGGGACTGGTTTGTCCAGCCTCTTCTGTATCTTTTGGAATTAGTAGTCCTCTTATTGCAGTTTCCGGTTTCATTTTAGTTATATTCTTTTATCCAGTATGGTGACAAAAACTGCATCATAGTCCAAATACAGTTTCAGTAGCTGTCAGTTAACTCATAGGCACAGATACAGTTGTTTGATTTCTTCTTTTATTTTCCTGTTTTGTGTCTGTTTTCATTTATAGCTTAGTCTCAGTGTAATTATCTATATTCACCATTTGTCTTTCTTCTGTTTGCCTTGTTCTTAAGCTGGTGGTGTTTCCTTGTCCATGGTGACAAGGATGCTACTGAAGTCCTTGCCAGTTGTTGAGGCAGCTGCAGGGGACATGGGAGCACAGCCGGGGTGGGAGCTCGTGTCCTGAGTGGAGTGGGCAGGGAGAGAAGGGAGCATCTGTGGGCTGGCTGGGGCTGCTGGGGCTGGCAGACACTGGCAGAAGCGATGGAAAGTGTGGTTTGGTGGCTTTCATTTATTTATTGGTCTTCTAAACAGCTAGACTTCCTAAATGGTCTCCAACCTGCTCTGCTTTGCTGATGCAAACTGATGCAGTTTTACAGTTAAAACAGCAATCTACGCTTGCTCAGAAAAAGTTTTGTAGCTTATCCATGTGAAGAATGAGGCTGGTTCAATTTGTCAGATTCATTATCATTCTTACCATGCCTTGGCTTGTTTAGATGTGAGAAGTCTCTCATGACTGCAGGTTTGCTCAGTTTGGAGAGAAAAAAATGTTTGGTGGTTTTTTTTTTTTTTTTAAAAAAGAAGGAAAAAAAAGAAGCGCTATGGTTTATCTTGGCTCCTCACGCACGGTGAGAAACCAGATAGAAACAGGATATTGGTTACAGGCATCTCCTGCTGACCTTGGAGATGCACAGAATTCCAGAAACTAGAGCACAGCATCTGGAGAAATACTTGAGTTTTATTTAGTTAGTTATTAGTGTTGTATGGCTCAGTTAAATGTGATGTGTCTGGTCATCATCAAATCATGACAGAAGGTCAGAGAAGATGAAGGGGTATGCCAACTTTTGCTTGCCCTTCAAAAAGGCATGCTATAGCATTTCAAGACCTTTCAAATCAGTAAGAAAACGGTATTTTTATCTTTGAAAGTAAGTTTGAGGTAACTAAGCAGTTATGAGTTAGACTAAGTAGATACATTTTTTTATATCTCAAGAACAGGTCTTTTCAGTGGTGTGGAATGAGTGCTTTGTCATGCATTTTATATGGACATTAAGACAATGTGTTCAAACCATGACCTTTGACAAAGTGATGATATCCAACAAAATGCTGTTTCAAAAGTAAAAAATTCAAGTTACTGTTATGAAAAAAAAGTATGAACAAATACTGTCAGGGAACCTGGGACTCTTTTTGTGAAATTTCTGTTCTGCATTAATTTCAGCAAAGTTCTAATTGAGATGCTCTGATAGGTTTATTGCCAGCACTCATTATTTCATTCTTCCGGAAGTGGGGTGGAAATGATGTAGATTTTTACAGTTGAGGTGATGTTTCATGTTGATGTCACCAGTTGAGCTTTAGAGAGGACACCCATAAGACCTAGCAGAGCTCATGGGTATGTTTAATACTCACCATGAGGTGGTTTCAAGAAGCTGCTGGGATTCAGTGGTGACAAGACTTTGGAGCAGATGTTCCACTGTGAGTGGATCCTCATCTTGGAAACCTATGTGAACTGCGTTTATTTTATTGTTAAAGTTTGGAGGAATGCCATGGATATCTTCCTTGCTCAATTTCTATCTCTTGTAGAAAATGTAGAGAGAAGGCCTCTTGGAGAGGAAGACAACAAATGGACAATGTAATTACTTTTTCTTTGCTGAAGAACGTAGATGGAATTGAAGATATTCAGTGGGAATGTATTAATTATACTCTAAGTTTGCTTCTTAGCCTTCTTCAAAATTTCAAATGTAGATATTAAATCAAGCAGCAGTTAGACTGAACTTTCATGAGTTGCAACCTCACTGTTTTACTACGGGACCATATAACACGCACTCATGGTCTGTCAGTAATGGTATGAGCTGCTCTGAGCGCCAACGACATCCAGAATAAATCCTGTGTCATCCACCACAGCCTTTAACTGGGTACAGGATGGAATTCTGCCTGTGGAAAAAAAGGATACTCAGTCTCTTAAGTCCAGGCAGCACTGTTTCCTGAAACTTACTATGCTTGGGGCTGACCAGCTTTGCAGAAAAGGACCTAAGGATCCCGGTGGATACCAAGTTGAACATGAGCCAGCAACGTGCCCTTGCTGCAAAGGCAGCTGATGGTATCCTGGGCTGCCTTAGGAGGAGTGTTGCCAGCAGGTCGAGGGAGATGATCCTTCCCCTGCACTCAGCACTGATGAGGCCACACCTGCAGTACTGTGTTCAGTTCTGGCCTCCCCAGTACAAGAGAGACATGGACATACTGGAGAGAGTTCAGAGAAGAGCCACTAGGGTGATCAAGGGTGATCTCTCCTATGAGGAAGGGCTGAGAGAGCTGGGACTGTTTAGCCTGGAGAAGAGAAGGCTCAGGAGGGGATCTTATCAATGTCTATAAATGCCTGAAAGGAGGATGTACAGAAGACAGAGCCAGGTTATTTTCAGTGGTGCCCAGTGGCAGGACCAGAGGCAGTGGGCACAAACTGAAACACAGGAGGTTCCCTCTGAACATCAGGAAACACATTTTTACTATGAGGGTGACCAAGCACTGGCACAGGTTGCCCAGTAAGGTTGTGGAGTCATTATCTGAGGAGATATTCAGAAGTCATCCAGACAACCTACCCATCCTGTGCAATGTGATTTTAGGTGGCCCTGCTTGAGCCGGTGGGTTGGATCAGATGACCTTCCAACCTCCACCCTCCTGTGATTCATGAACTTTATTGCAGTCTGCTTTCTTTCTGCAAACCATTTCAAGCTTTTTGCATTGCTTGTGTCACAAGCAATTGCCTTATTGTTAGCTTTGTCATATATGAACACCAATAATATTTTAAGTGTTTCTGTAATGAGAGGTGATTTTCTTCATATGTAATTCCATACAGTACATTGCAAATAATTGTGGTCCAAGTTCTATAAAGTCTGTAAGAGATACTGTTTCAAACCACTTGTTTATAAAAGCTTAAAAGAAATCCAAATGTGAAGATTCTCTAGAAACATCTGTAAAAAAGCTTATCTTTAGGAGCTCATTGCTATCCACTGCTCATCTGCCAAAGACACCCCTAGAGCTGTCGTTCTGTTTCTTTCCCCCCCCAAAGCCCAACACTTTGTACTCCAAGCAACACAGAGCTTATTGCCGGGGTTTGAATTTTTTCCTTTTACAGAAATCTGTAACTTTGCTTCCTATCTCCTGTTTTCATGAGGAATAAAAAAAAGGGGTTCTCGTGCTGTTTGTTTTTATTAATATGCATAATACGTGTGTTTAAGCTTCTCCCCTCCCTGCTCTTCCATGAGGTTAGTTTCAAAAGCAACAGGCTCTGAGGGAGTAACCTATAGATGGAAACCACCTGTATTTATGATTGTCTAAAATAACTACATGCTTCCAACAGAAATAAAGCTTCTTTTGCCTGGAATTATTCCTTCATAGCACACTTGTGCAGACATTTTGGGGCTCCTTGTTGATTTATCTGAAAGAGGAAACATTTGCTGCCAAAAGCATGAGAGCAAAAGTAAGCTTTGTCAAATGAAGGAAATTCTGCACCGTATCTTGAGTTTTCCCTTTTTAAAGGATGCTCGTAAAGTTGGGGGAAGGACAACAGTGTTTTTAGGCAGTAGGGTAGGAGGGGAGAGACTGATTTTAACATGTCGTTCTTCCTCCATAAATGCAGGGGAAGTGGGACTGTCCCATCATACCTGCTGTGTGCATTTGTTTTCCTTTGTTTTCCCATTTAGTTACTCTTTAGATAGGTTTCAACCTCTTCTTTAAATGCACATCACATAGAGTTGTGTGGAGCAAGTTCAGGCTAGTTGAAGCCTCTCAATTCTTGATCTAAATTGTGGCCTTTAAGTGCTTCTTACAGTGAATTGCTCTGCTTATGTATTTGTTCCTGAAATGTTTCCAGTTCTGGAACTGGCATTAGCATCAAGAACTATCATGTGGAAAAAACAGCTGGAGAACCAGAGTCTAACCAGAATTACTCATTTCATCTTACTGGCTGTCAACAGCACTCCTGGTTGTAATTCTGGCTTTAACAGTTTGGGGTCTAATCCTTGATTTCTAGGAAAGAGTCTGTGAGTTGATGATGATAATAAGGGTATATTCTTAATTTAAAAGGCTGTGTTGTACCTCTAACTTTTTTTGCTTGTGCGTAAAACTGCCATCAACATCAGTGAAGCATGGCTGAATGACCTCTATTTTTGAAAGTGTGGCATACCTTTATTTAAATTTTCTGCCTAAGATTGGCATATCATCATGTATTTTACCCCCTTTTTTACACAAAGTTTACCCTTTACTTACGGGATAAACTGCCTTATATTAGCTTGCATTTGTGTGGAATTGCCCCTTAGGTGCTCTTATTGTGGAGTAGCTGCCATTTTTAATAGCAGGACAGCGTGCATCCTGCAAACTCATTCATGAAGCTCTGTCCTGAGCACCAAACTTATTCAATAGAAGAGTTCAAAAGATTGTGCTCATTATGCTAAAAAATGGTACCCTTAGGCTCCTGCTTGATCAAACCTGGGGTTGCTTTAAAAACTGGGCCATAATTAATTGTGCAGTAAAACAGAATTATTATTAATCTATGTTTTTAAGAAAAGGACTAAATTATGTTCACTTGTGCTGTACAGTTTTGGAAAAGAAGAATATTCATTAATAAACAACACGTCTGTAATTAATTAATGATCCCCTGGAGAGGGTTTGCTCCCGAACTAGCTAATTACTGTGTAAAATACTAAAAAATTAATCCCAAAACACATCATGAAAAATCAGCTATGGGTTACTGAATTGGAGTGATTGAAGCAGATTTTATTTTTTTTTGTCTTAATGGCGAAAGTTAACAACCGAGACAAATGATAAAATGCAAAACAAAACTCCAGTTGAGGTGCATTTTGGCATTTCTAATTAATGAGCTCTGTGCTGTGCCACTAAAAATATCATAAAGCTCACATTAGAATTAGTGTGGGCTATAAACCTATTGTTTACTCTGCATTGGTTTGAAAAAGAGTATTGATTGCTTTTGGGTGGTTTTTTTATTACTTAGGAAGATCTAGGCAGGGCCTAAATATTAGAGTCCTCAAATTCATCATTTCCCTACCTTTTCTGTTATCCCTCTTTAATCTTCTGCTGGGTCTGTTACTTTTCTCCCTTTTCAGATAGACTTCTAGATCTCTTGAATTTGATCACAAATTTCAGAAGCCTGCTGTTCTGGCAACATAGATGGGGTCAGTAGTTTTAATAAACAGGTCACCGCGCATTTCTTGTTGGATTCATATTACTCGTAACTGAAGTAAATTTTAGTATTTGGTCCCTAAATTCTTAGTAAAGTTTTTGCAAATCATGAAATGTCCTATGCTTTGTGTGCCGAGAGCCTCACTGGCTTCCAGAGAAATACATGAACATGTCAAAAATTTGAGTACTTGCAGAATCAAAGCCTTGATTTGTAAAGTGATACTTAGTAAGAAAAATGGGCACAAGCTAGTAATTTTCTTCTTGAAAACAATGGTTATTGCTCAGGTAAACGTTAGCAGCATTGACTGATTGCTGACAAGAGGTGTAGAAGTGATTAACGTGACAATGTACAAATCATGTCAAGCTTTTTTTGTCCCTTGCAACTGCAGCAGGCATATAAACTAGACTTTCAGGTTTCTAGTTTTTTAGAAGAAAAATGTGTGTTACAGAGAACTTGGGAGAAAAAATTAAAATTCTTCCAAACTTAAATTTTCCTTGTGAAGTCTCTGTGTAATGCTGCTCCAGCCTAATTGATATCTATTTCTTTTATACTATATAAGTGTAACTTTGATGCATGCATAGGTACCTTGCCCCATCACTTTCCTTCCCCGCTCCTAAATCCTCTTATGTTATGCTTTAATAACATAATGAATAACAGATGAAATCTTCTTCAGGCTTCTCAAAAAATGAGTTCTCTAACTCACTCTGCACAAGTTTTTGACTGTATATAATATTTAAAAAATGGCTGGTTTTAAGTAAATATATGTTTAAGAAGTAACTAAAGACATCAGAAATATTCATAGCATAACTTTAAATCTTTAAAGGTAATGAGTTAGAAACACAAATCTGCTTTCAAATATATGTGAAAATTTGGTATTGATTCTAAGCTTATTCAAGCCAGTTTTATCTAAAAATGAATGCAAGTACAGAATAAATAGTTGCTGTCTCTAAAATGATATATTCAAACTACAAGATATACATGTTAGGCAGGTTGGGTCTTACTCATTTAATCCTGTCTTTATCTGTTACAAGTATTGTATATAAACTTTACCATCTTTACTTGATATAAATTATTTCCCTCATGTTAACCAGAGGGATTTGGGAGGGGAATCTTAGCAGCTGTGTTGCTAGCGTATTCTCAGCTTTTATAGATCGTAGACATGCTGCCCTGTGCTTCTCTGATTTTAACTTGGAGGCTTTGAAGGGAATGGGGATGTGGCAGTAGAGGGACTCAAGGATGTTTCTTCCTTTGCATGCCTTTACAGAAGGGGTCACCATTTTCTTCTTCGTTCTCTCTTTGGTAATCTGTCAAGGTGCGTTCTGGAGTCCCTCTTGGAAAGGCTTTGCTACAACTGGACAACCCAAATAGGGCAGTTACAGGGATATGGAACAGCTGTGTTGTAAGGAGAAATCCAATAGACTAGGATTGTTAAACCTGGAAAAGACCATGGAGGGGGGATATGACAGATATGCAAAACTGTGAATGATGTGAGTGGAAAAAAAAAAATCAGAGGGAAGTTTTCTGTGGAGATCTTGATTTAATTGATCTCATTGCCTCGTGCTGCAGTCTCTGCCTTCCTGCAGTAAAGGTGCTCCAGGGCTGGTTCCGAAGGTGAAAGCCTTTGCAGGGCTTGGGGTGGGGGCCATTTTTTCCCAAGATTTGGGAGAGCGAAGCATGTATGGACAATAGAGCAGATGTTAGAGGAGGAGACAAATGAAAAACATCTGGAGGTGACTCTCACAGGAAGAGTATGTGTGCACTCTCAACAAAAAATACAGAGCTTATCTATTGAGTGTTGGAGAAGGCGTACCAGGCTGAGTGGTTTCATCCAATATTGGCATTCTTATGTTTGGATTTTATTGCTCAGAGCTAGGGACACATAAAAATCACAATGGCATGGTAATGTTTCTTAGGGATAATTTTGTTAAACAATACTATTTCTGCTGGTGAAACTCCAAACATAGTCATAGCTTTGTAGTGGTTCATCTTTTGCTGTTTATGATTTATCTTACTCAGATGCCTGGCATAAATGAAGAGAAGAAAATAATTCTTTTTGCTGAAATGAGTTGTCTCTTAGAAGGCCACCTAATCTCTAGAGCTGCTGGCAAATCCATTGTAGAATAGCCTGGAGCCAAGAAAGGGGAATAAAGAACAGTGAAGAAAAACTGGAGTATAGGGAAGGCATCTGGGTGTTTTCAAGGGAGGGGAAGATGTCTTATTACTCACATAGGATTCAAAATGTGACTTCATTCTCTAGAGATTTTACAAACTTCACAAAAACACTAATGAAAAGCAAATGTTTTATCATGAAGTTTTCCTCTGCCTTCTTAATAATTCTTAAATACTTTAATATAACTTACAACTAAACTGTTTTCCTCCAGCTCCTGTTAACATTTACTTTCTATTTCCGTTCCTAGTCGGAATAGTTTCACCTTACAACTTGGGTTTCCTGCACAGTATTTTCAAATGGGACTACAGGGACTTGTTGCTTTAATTTGTTTGTATTCTGTTTCCTTCAAGCTTGGATGTCTCTGTGGGCATTTTTCTTGTGTATGTGTGCGTGTGCTTTTTTGGTTAACATCAGGGAAGTGTTGTGAGTAAAAGGCTCCTTTGCTATGGAAGTGTAGTAAGCCTTACTCTTTGAGCTGGGAAATAAACATTTTATCTATCCTTCAAAGTACTGAGATTTCAGATGCTTTTTCTATCTGTAACAGGATCAAAAACCTCCTCTGTCCTTTTTTTATAGAAGATCCAACCCTGTAGAAAAGCTGATGTTTCAGCATACATATCTTGCAGCTCAGCTGAGTTTTGTGATCACCAGATAATAATATTCTTATGGAGATGAGGAGGCAGATCTAGCTCTGATTTTCCTTTCTTAATGGCAACTTTCCTGAAACCATTATGCTCCTGCAAAAAAGTGGAAAATTTTTGTCCAGCCCGATTTTCTGTATTTTTCTATTTCTTGACTTGAGACATAATAATGCTTTCTATTTAATAAAGATTATGTATGCGTTTTGACCTCTTACTGTTGTGCTTATCATGTGTATTTCAGAATCTTTTGTGTACGAGAGTTCAGTTGTCTTGCTTGTAGCTCTCATAGTAATGTACCACAGGCTACTGTATATGTCAATTTAGATTTTGTACTGTATAGGTCTAATTTTGTGGAATCACTTTCATTTCCTCTTCGCTTTATGTTGGTTCTTATGCTTCAGAGTACTGCTTGTCTTCAATCAGCATATTTTTTTTCAAATGGGAAAATTAGTTTTTATTTTCATTGTGTAGTGTTAGAGTTTTTGCAGTGTTGATGCTGTTTGCATGGCTATCGTTAGGGGTCTGGCAGCCCTGCCATTAATTTCAGGATTTGCGTAAGTATGCAATAAAATAGCTCTGTGTAGAAAAGTGACATACGAAAATTTCACCTGAAAGGAAATAATAAAACAATTTAGATTGTAAGGGACCTCAGTAGGTCATTTTGTCTAGTCTCCCGATTGAATAATTTAGAAAAAATCTGGTAGAAAATACTTAGAAAACAAGGGAGGCTGGAGGGGTTGTAGTTCTGCTCTGAATTTAAAGAAATACAGAAGCCCAAAATACAGGCAAAGATTCACTTTATAAGCTCTCTTCTTTTTTTTTTTTTTTTTTTTTGTTCCTCTTCTGCAAAAAAGGGGAAAAAAAAAATAGATGTGCATTTCTGTTGGCATGCAGCCTCTTTCCACAAAAACCTTATCATTCACAGTAGTTGCCCATATTTACATATCACTGGAGCAGAACTATAGTTGCAATATTATTGGGAATAAGTACTAGACTTGCTCAGGGTTTTTTTTCTGGTTGTTTAATTACTAAAATTTATTTTAAGTACTTGCAGCACTTCCTTTGTGCTCTTCACAATAGCTTTCATTCAGAGATATGTTTCTTGTAAACAGAGGATCTGAACCCTAAAGATGGAAATCCTAAAAGTACTTCACAGTACGGAATCTCTTTTTTTCTTAAGTATGCCCACAGTACCTTGCAGTTATGTGTTAAACACTTTATTTTCATACTTGGATTTTGAGAATATAGTACTTCTGCTATTTCATTTCAGGAAATTGAGTGTTTAAACTAGTGGAGAAAATGAACTGTTGTCTGTAACAGACATATTATATTTTCAGCAGCATAACTTCACATTGCACATGTATTTACATTATAGCTTTTTAGAGGAGACCTTATGTGGTGGGTTTACCCAGCCAGCAACTAAGCACCCACCAACTGCCTGCTCCCTCCCCCTTGCAGTGTCATGGGGGAAGGAACTGGAAGAGCAAAAGTGAGAAAAACTCGTGGGTTGAGATAAAGACAGTTTAATAAGTGAAGGGAAGGAAAAAAACCACACAAGTGATGCAAAGACAATCACTCACCACCTCCCACAGGAAGAGCGATGCCCAGCCAGTGTCTGAGCAACAGCTACCTTGGAAAGATCAAACCCCAAATTTTTATTGCTGAGCATAGTATTATGTGTCCCAGAATATCCCTTTGGTCAGTTGGGGTCAGCTGTCCTGACTGTGTCCCCTCCCAGTCTGTTGCCCACCCTCAGCCTACTCATTGAAGGGGCAGCGTGAGAAGCAAAGCAGGTCTTTAGGCTGTGCAAGCGCTGCTCAGCAGCAGCTGAAACATCGGTGTGTTACCAACACCGTTTTGGTCACAAATGAAAACAGCAATGCCATAGAAAATTAACTCCACCAAGCCAGAGGCAGTATGCCTTACCTTGCTTTCAATTTGCGTTGCTACGAACAGCAGCACATAAATGCTTTGAAAGGGCATTAACCTTGACTGTGGAGGACTCTGGAGGCTAGAGCTCCTGCTCTGACAGCTCTAAGGGCACCATGTTTCCCAGAACAGCTGGGTTTTCTGAAGGAAGTGTTTTCTGCTGTTAGTGACAAGTGAATAATGATATCAAATGGTGTTAACTGCCAGGTGGCACCTGAAAGCTTCTGCTAATAACTGCTGTTTCCTAATATATTTTATATTAAATTTAAAAGGAAAACAGTATAACTTTACTAATGTCATGACAGATGGTGTGTGTATGAGTTTTTATATCCTGATCACACTTTTATAGTGAGTTTCATGGTGTGACCTGGAAGTTTGTTGGACGTTATCTTTGTGTATCTTTCTTGGCATAAGTGCTATGCAGTAACCGACTCTAAATCTTCGTAGGATTTCTTTTCTGGGAGAGGACAGTCAGCAGCTCTGGAGGAAAGGTCTCAAGACACTGAAAAGACTAGGAAACGGTGTCCTAGTTTCCTGTCCTTTGTCTAGCAAAGCCACTTTGTCCAGGACCTCTGTAGTTGTTTACAGATCAAAAGAGAAACAGTTGACCCATTCATGCCTTCTGGCATAATGGTATCTCATGTCTGTACTCTCATATCTGCTTGTTTTCCCAGTAGATTCTAGTGTGCTGAATGACTTGCATTCAAGAGAGATTTCAAAAACATGGAGTCTTTTACACAGCCATTGATATGGAAACTGTGGTAAAGGGGAAGAGAAAGTATATTGTGTAGCTACATCTCTCAGAGGCATAGAAGAAAGAAAGAAGGGTGACTGGAAGTGAGTACACCGCATCTTTTATCAGTGTAAGTGTTGGGGGAGAGAATGGGGAAAGCCACAGATGTCTTCAGATACCTGTTAAAGGATCAGGATCCTTACAAGCTGAGTTAGAGGGGTTAGTGATGGTCAAATTGGCAAACAGAAACTTGAAGAGTCATTTGGAGAAACGGTCTGCCTCCGCTTCAGACGATGAACTGAAATACAAGGAGATTAAGTAATTTAAACAGAACCTAGATTTGGTTTAGTCTACTGAAATATCATGTTTCTTGAAAATAAGTTTTTCAGATGAAGTGAATCAGAATTTTATTACCCACAAGGTAAAAAGTGGGAAAAGCATAAGTTAGTAATGCTTCTGTGAGTGTACATAAGAAAAAATATCTTGATTAAATACTTCAGAAATGTCATTTGATCTAGGAATAGGGTTTTTGACATGAAGCTCTGAATGTGACATAACATCAACACCCCAGCTACTAGGAAGAATGACTCCCTGAATTGTTTTGAGTTTGGGAGCTGCAGTTGACAAGAGACAATTTTCTGTTCAGTGCACTAGGAAGAAGATCAGGAATTCTTGTGTCTTTGTATAGTATCTCATTTTGCATGTATGTCAACATTTACTATTCAAATAATAGTGAAGTAAAAAATAGCTCCCATTAATTAATGAGAAAGAAATGTTGACTGTATTTGAAGGACCTTTGCCCAGAAGGGAATTTAAACAAATTTTAAAACATGCATGAATAATCAGAAATCCATGTGTTAAAGCTGCACACAAGCCATTGTAGCAGGGCTGGTTTTAAAGGTTTGTTGGCATCTTTATTCAGTAATGTATAGATAGTACAGTGTGAGTAGACTTCTGAATGAGTTAATGTCGGGGTGCATAAGGATACTGAGGGGGGAAAAAAAGACATCTTGGCTCTTAGAAATTAAATCTGAACCAATGTGGAGCTTTCTAATAGGGTAGAAAAGGCTGGCTTCTCTTTCAAGATCAAAAGTTGAGAAGGGCACATGTGTTAGTGGTTTCCAGGCAGTTTCGGTGTCCAGTATTATAGAAAAAGATCTTCATAGACAAAGAGCTGGAAAAGTTTATCAGTTTTCAAAATGTGATGTAAGGAAGGTGTTAACTAACTTATTGTGTGTAAGGTAGTATATGAACATAGGCTATAAATGACATCAGCAATTTGACTGATCATCAATGGTATCTGTGTTTTCTTAGCAGATCATTTTGTCAATATAAATAGAAAGTGCTTTCCTTAGTTTTTGGGGGGTGAGATTCAGGGAGAAGAGAGTGACAATATGTCAATTCACAAGTCTCATTTCCTACTAGCTGTGGTCCTGAGAGCTTGTCTCCGGTAGATCTGGTGAGGGAAGGTAGTGAATTTGAGTTTCTGAACTCTTTCTAATTTGAAGTGCTTCATGCAGAGGGATATAATTTTCTATTTCACTCCCACCAGTAGCTTTTGTATGCAAAAGGCAAGAAATGGGAAGGAACTAAATAGTTACAAAATAGTGATTTTTAAAGTGATACTTAAAATTCTTCTTGAAATATTTTACTGTTTCTTTTCTCATAGGTTTTAGGTAGCAGTCTTACAGATAAGCACTGCTGCTTTAATGTTTTTGTGAATGTGTTACCAAGTTTTTTTGGTTGTGTTTTAAGGTTGATTACTCTTTTCAAGCTCTCATCATTCATCAAAAAGCATGAATATTCTTGTCCAACACTTTTCATGTACTAATGTCTCCCTGATGTTTTTTTGTTTTGTTGTTCTTTAATCAAAGGATACAAGTGATTTTGTGAATTGTCATACTTCAAAAATACGAGATGAAACCAAAGCTTGCTAAGGTTTTATGGAGGATATGCCAGTGAAATGAATGGATAGTCTGCTTGTACTCACTCTTTCTTTCCCTGTTAGCACAAATAACCATCTTTTTTAAACTGGGGAGACAGATTGGAGTACTTTTCTGTCACTGGAAAGTACCCAGAATATAGTGGTTATATATTTTTGAGGGCAGTAGGGGTGGGACAGAGCCTTGCTGGGTGGGAGTTCCAAGATGTTTCTTTTTCTTTCTTTCTCTGGCTCTGCTTCTGGGGAATGTCAGAAGTGAACTCTGCATGCTCAGAAAGAAAAACATTTGCTGAAGTAGTTCTGCAAACTGTACAAATAAACTCTACATGGCAGAAGGATACCAGAGAAACTCTATGATTGGAGATATTTACTGTCACTTCCTTCAGTTTTGTAGCATTACCAAGACCCCTCTTAAGACGTATGAATGCTTTATCTTTCGATGTAAAGACTGTTTTGCGTTATTAAGGAATAATGCGTGGGAAGGAGAAGGAGCAAGACACTATCATTTATTTCTCCCATCAGTGAGCAATACTTCGAGGCATTAAGCAGATTCTCCTATAGCTGTGCTCAGCATGTTGGAAAACAAATAGGAAAAAGCTGCTGTACCAGCACAGAAGGCAGAAAGTAGAGTGAGAAGAATTAAAAAAAAAAAAATAAAAAAGGTGTCCAGCCTGTCAATGTTGCCAGAGTAAGAGAATCAGCAGGGAGTGATGGAGAATATGGGGAAAATTTGGAAGCTGAGGTACTAGTTGGGAATATGTAGAGAGGCTTTCAATAGCATGTCTCTGGGTTTTTCCTTTCTGAATTGTGTCATATCATTCATGGAGAAGTCTGTGAGGAAAAATATCCTCCAACCTTTTGTGGTTTACATGTGAATGGAGGCAGCTGGTGGGAGTGATGCCAGAGGTTGCTGTTCTGCTGTCCAAAGCAATTGCCTCTGAATTGCTTGCAAGGATTGAGCAAAATGGAGCTGGTATTGCTTTACTGAAGTTACTCTGAAAAAGGTGTTCTTGTGATTCTGTTGTTGTGAGTCTCACAAGCAAATGATATATCAAATCGGTGCCTTCTTTTGAAGACTAAAGAAAAATATTGAGACTGTGTTATTAAGGGAAGTAGAATCAAAACAGGTATCTTTCCAAATAAAACAATAGTTGACATGCCACATTCATGATACATGTGAGTTGTTCTGAAGGCATTCCATGTCTGTGGTGTGGGGTTGTGTGCAGTGTTGCCCCCGCCCCGATCAGGCTAATCAAATGATCTGCTTCTCATTCTGATTTGGACAGTAATGCATTCAGGCAGCGTTGAGATGCACACTGTGTTTTGGCAAGGCCACTTATTGCCTCTACCAGTCATTGCTAGGAAAAGTATTTTACGTTGATGCTCAATTTCCAGTCCTGTGTCCCCTGAGCTGTCTTCAGTTGATAAGCTAACTAATTGGTGCAGAAAAATGGTGCTGGGACCCTTGCTGCATAGCACTGTGAGCATCTGTAGAAGTGGAGGTGAATTCAGTACATAATCCTAAACACATAGCTCGTTGCTGGATCTGTGTCAACCCGTAGCAGCTGCTGGTTTTGAACTTGGGAACATTTAGACTTGATTGATTAACTACTAAAATGGTGTTAGCCATAGGATTGGGATGTGTATGAAGCACCTGATAGGAACACATTACAAATGTGTGCAGCTGCAAACTAGTGTCTGGTCTAAGTGGGGTTGTGATGAACGGGATATACTCCAAATGAGGTTAAGTGAAGCATCCCCTTTCTAATAACTGCACAGATGAGTCATAGTCATAGGTATTTGATAAACTTGTGGTTAGAGCTGCAAGATATAGGACCCTCTAAAATAACTTTTGGCAGAATCTAAATGTCAGTGTGGAAATGTGATGGCTTATAGCCTGCATGTGCATACCTTTGTGTCCTTAGTTTGTGTGCATCTATGCAGTGTCAGCTGTTGCCACAACTTCAAAAGCATTTGACTAATTGTAAGTCCAGATAATTCTTTGTTCCTGTATTTCACTGCCACAGTATTCATACAATGTTAGAAGGTACTTTCTCCCATTGAGAAGTCTGTAATAGCAGCCTGCTAAATAACTTACTATGTTGTCTGAAGAGGTAAAGGCTTTTGAACTGAAGTCCTGCCTTCAAACCTGAGCAAGAAATGCTCCATACATGTCAAATGCACGTTGTTTGTGCTTTCCTTCTCAGATGTGGTAATTTAAAATTTAATCATGTGAAGGATTGCATTTATTTTACTCATGTGTTACTAATCTGTGTAATTTAACAGCAAGTAGGGACATAGACTTCATTAAGATCCAGATGATAAAAAAATAATTTGGCTGAGGTCCCTCCTCTTGTTCTAATACTGAAAGCAAAAAATGGCACTGGGAAACACAAAACTACGATTACAAACGCTGTTACTTTTTGCTGATTACTGCATTATAACCAGGGGTGATGGTGCAGCGGTGTTGGAAGTGTCTTCCTTTCTGCAGTTTGTATCTCTCTGTGCTTGTCTACTATGTATTTAGTTTGGTTTATTGGTTGGTTTGTACTGGCACTTAGGATAAAAATTAGTCCTTAGAACAGCTGAGTGCCTTTTGCTTGCTGGTCGAAGCGGAGCAGCCTGCCGGGGCTGCGGTGGGTGAGTACCTCTTCTGCAGCAGGAGCAGAAGGTCAAAGAAGCTGGTTGCATTCTTTAAGTCTTCATAGCAGTGAGAAAAAAAATATGTCTTTTTATGTATTCTCTCAGAGTTTCTTGTGGTGCTAGGTGTAATCCATTCAGAGAATTCCCCAAAACCATAGTGTTTGGATTTTGCGGTAATTGTTTGAACTTTTTGGTACTTCTATACTTATTAAAATACTTTTAATATAGGGTTAGTTTGAATGAATTGATAAAATTTCATTCCAGCTGCTTTTATGAGATGACTGGGGAGGAGGATTGAAAGTAACTAATGTTACCTGCCAGTTTCAACACTTAAGTGTTTTTAAGCTCTTAAATTCTTTACATTTTTTGACAAAATATTTTGATTACCTTAGAGCATCTCTGAGCAACAGTAGCTCGATGCACAGTATTTCTTAGTGCAAAGTCTATTCTGTAATGGTGTGGAAGTTCAAAATGTATTTAGAGCTGATGGGTATTTCATGTGTATCTTTTAACTTTGTTCTTTAAGATGGGTCTCATACTGTAACTACATGATGCAAAAGAGATATTGATTATTCTTGGACATGGTGGTTCAGTGGGCTGTTTTTCTTATGCTGCTGTTGAATTTGAGGATATGATTTCTCATCAAAAGGTACAATCAAAATTTGGTTTTAATTTTTACTTATCCCAGACTAATTTCTGCCAAATTTGTGCCTGGCATGTATCGTAGATATATCTTTTTTTTTTTTTATTCTTAAGTGTGTTACACATTTTGAGTATTTAGGTAGGAGATCTAGGTGAGAATAAATAAATATATATACACACACACACGTAGTGAAGCTTATTACAGTATAGACATAAAATACCTGTGAATACCTAAGCTACAACCACTGGCACAGAAAAGATTTTTTTAGAAAAAGTTAGCATACATCAGTGTAGAAATCAGGTTCTCATGGTTTAAGTCCCAGTTATAGAAATGTGTACCTACCCATGTTCTGTACAAATGAAAGCATTAATTTTGGGGATCAGGCTACATAATGGCCTCTAAGGAGAAAATGTGCAAATCTGTTTTGAAGAAATTATTCTGCTGCTTATTTTGAATAAGCAGTACCTGATACATAAAAAGCATTGTATTTTGTTTTTCATAATGAAAAACTTTTTTTTTTTTTTTAATAGAGGTAAAGGGTATGTGAGAATGCAAATAAAAGGAGGGGAAGTTGGTATGAAAATGAGGACACTTTAATTTGCTTTATGTTTGTAAGTAGAGGAAAAGAATAAAAGACAAAGGAATGAAGAGGCCTGGAAAGTTTTTGATGTAAGGGCAATATATGGAAATAATTGTTTATGCACTGAACAGGTTCCTGTTTGTGTAAGTTCATACTCCTTTTTTCCTAAGCTTATTTTTTTTTATAATTTTATGCCTTCTAATACTTGTTTTGCAATCAGACTTGAAAATAACTACCACACCACAGATCACCACCACTACTCCACGGCAGAGCTCACTGCAAAGTGTGAAGCCTGGGGGGCTGAGAGGTTGGTTTGCTGCCATCCCAGGGAAGGAACCAAACCCAACAACAGCATCTGGAAGTTTTTGACACAGTTTCTCTTGATGTTTATAACTTCTTGAAAGTGGGTTTGTCAGTCTTACAGGAAGTCTCCTAGGCTGAGGAGTTTAGAACTGGCTTGGATATCTCGAGTGTCAAGCTACCTGAATACATCTGGTTCCACATTTAGGCAATGGCTTTAGAGAGCATGAAATGTATTAACTACAAGCATGTATTTAATGCCACAATGAGGTAGAACTAAAACCCCTCCAGTCTGCATAAATCTGTTTTGTTGTGTTTTTTTTTTTTTTTTCTCTTTTCTGTACAGCTAGGTGAGGCTGAAGTCAGATTGGAACTGAAGTGTAAAAGCTAAACAACAACAGTATATCTAATGGTGGTCATGGGTCACACATTCTTTGAGGAAATTTTTTAGCCCAACCATTTGCAGATTTCTAGCTCTCAAAGTCAGATTTTGAGCTGCTGCATCCAATTTCAGTAACTGATATTTTTTTCTTTGTCTGGGCAAGAATGTTTGGTTTGCTTTCTGCTTTACTGCAGCAGTTTTTTTAGTATATAAATCCCTTTAAAAATAATGCAAGGGAGGTCTGTTTTCTGGCAGTTACTTTTTTGGGAAGGATGAGTGAATTTTAAAAATATATCAAGTCCACAATTTAATGATTTGGTATATTTAAAAAGCTTTAGTATGGAAAACAGATATTAAGTTGTCTGTTGTCAGTAAAGGCTATTCAAATGAACTGGGATGGCATTTGATGTATACCAGCTATTGCCAGGAGTCAGAATTTGTCATTTGATGCATTACTATAGGGTGATAAGATAGATTTTGTATGGGAGTGACACTTTCTTTATTATAAAATTATTTTTCTTACTGACATAATAGGGCCCTGAAAACAGGTGTCATGCATGTATTTGGCTGACAGAGTGCGAGTTTAATGTGAATTAAAACTTACACTGTGACTGAGAAAGCTGGAAGATTCTTAGTTGTGTCCAGTGTACATTGTTTTGATTAGTTAAGTATGGCCTTTTGACATTTGAAAGTCTGATATGCAGTGGGGGTATATTATACTGTGGGAACTGCCTTTAAAAACAAAAGAATTAGCCATAGAAATCTCTTGTTGAAAATGAATGCTTTCATTCTGCTTTATAAAATAGTTGCAGTCTCTGGGGCAGTTCTTTCTTCCTGCTTATATCCCCTTTGGATTTCAAATGTTGTCATGGCAGTAATTGGTAGGCAAAAGGGCCATTTTGTTTCTGTAGGGTATTTTTTTGTACGTTCTGTTCTTGATTGTGCAAGTCTCTTAAAACAAACAAACAAAAAGGACGACTAATTCATGGAGAATGTGAGACACAGCATGGGTTAAAGCATTTGACAACCTATTTGATAAAGCTGTTTTTGGCAGGATTAGTCATATGGCATTTGATGACCAGGTTTTTGATTAGTAGTCATGGTTCAGCAAAGCTTGTTTGGGAAGGACATCAGCATTGCAAAGGACATCAGCATTGTATAGCTTTGGACTCTGCAAACTTCCTAGTGGTGAGGCTCTCTGAGGTTATGAACATATGCTGAATTTTGCATTGAAGATTTAGCCAAACTTACACAGTTTTACTACTGGGAACTTTAATGTTGAGTATCCCCTTTTTTGAAAGGGCTCCTTTGCATTAAATTTCATGATCACACACCTACACACACACCCCCCCCCCCATGTTTGTTACATTAGGTGTTTTAAATTATTAAAATTCACAAAGACAGCTAGGTAATAAAAAAAGAGTAAGTCAGAAGAAAATGTAAAGGCTGTTTAACTCTTAATCGGATTTAAGCCAAACTGAAACAGTTCTTTTGATGAATCAACTTTAACTTCTACTGGCCTTCTTTAGGGCAGTGGAATAAACTATCATTTGTGAGAAGTTAAGTGACTTCGAGTTGGAGGATATTAAATTAAAATGTGGGCAAGCAAATGAGCTCTCTTTGTTTTTGGTATTGAAGGCTCCTGCTACAAAATATAGAGGCCTTCATTGCTTTACTTCTAAGGGCATGGCTGCTTAAAGTCAATGCTTCTGTTAGCTCTGTTGTCCAAAGAGAACATTATTTTCTGTTTTACAAATTGCCTTAAAGTCTTTATTTTCATTTGTAAAGCTGTTCCTTCAGTGTTTAGTACCAGCAAGAGGCTGAAGGAAATTACACCCCTCTCTCTCTGCATTCAGTAGAGGAGAATCAAGTTGAGCAAATAATATTTGAAGACCGTTGTATATGGTATGGGAAGCCGGAAGAGGTAGATCAATGCAAATTTCCTACAAAATATTTTTACAAATATAATTAAAGTGGATGTAGAATACATCATTCTCCACTCCCATACAGAAGTAGGGAGAGTTGCTGCCTACACAGTAATTCTGAGAACCAGTTGTGTGATGATCATCATCATCGTAATCACATAATATATACACACAGACACACAGCTAGCTTATCTACCAGATCACTTGAAGTTACTGCAACTGGTTAAAGGATTTTCAAAATTGTAAAGGGAACTGGGACCCTCAGAAAATTTTTTTTCTCCATGATATATTGGAAAGTATAAAGATGTCCTATTTCCAGCTGCTATACTGCCATTTGAGAGTTAACAAATGACACAGAGACAGTAACTCATCATGATCAATAAACCTCCCCTTGCCCACAGCCTCACTTGGTGCTGGTAGGAAGCAACAGCTGGATTCTAAATGTTTTTGTACAAATTGGAAAACTAGAAAAGCTCAATTTCTCCTAATGGTCACTTTGGATATGAGGGTGATGATGTAAAATTGTGATTAGTGGGGATGTGAAGCTCTCTACTGGTCCTTTACAACTCCAGTGGAAAAAATCATTGTCCTCTCAAATTTTTAAATTTTTGGTACAAAATGCTTTGACACTACAAAGTATAATGTACTGCGGGTAATTATTTTTGCAAGGATATTTTAGGAGTAGAGTGAGCCTAAATGCTTTTGGAAAAGCTCTTAGTTTTCAATAGTTGTGTCCCACCCAAAACTTATTCCAGAACTGTGCTCTGGGAGTCCCTGTGTGTACAGTACAACAACATGTACAGCAATCATGTTGTAAGAGAAGACAGAACAGCTACTGTTTCATTCATTAAGTATCTTCCCTTGACTATATATGCAAAATAAATTTTTAGCAGTATACTGGATAAAGAAAGAAAGTTTAGATAAAATTGATGCATGAAAAACTGTCTTGCTTACTGTGACTGAATTAAATATTGGTGCAGCAGTTCTTCGTAGTATCTTTTAGTCTAAATTAATTAACGCAAGTAAAATACACCTTCTAACAGAAGATTTGCCAATATCTTTTCAGCTGCCTTGTTTTTTTTCCCCACTTTTGTAAAATAATGCAATGTTTTTTCTCTGCCAGCAGGAAGTGTGTATCTATTGCTTCATGAAATGGGAGCAGGTTGAGATCTTGTAATAAACAGCTCCAAGTATTTATAAAATCATGTTAGATAACTGCAAGATGCATTATTTAATACCACATATAATTTAATATAAAGTGACTGAACCAATATGTCTTATGTGCACCTTCTTGTTCTGTTTCTGTCTCTCCATTCCTTCACCCCCACACAAATCCTAATTCTTTCATTCCCCTTTCAAAATGCCCTTTGTTCCTTCCTCTCTCTCTCCACATCTGGTTGTCCGGCTCTTCCCCCTTCCCCCCTCCAGCTTGATAGTCTCATTTTTAAAGCTGTGTTCTGCAAAGTACATAATTAAGCAGTAAGACACGACAGGGCATGAATATTGTTGTATTAATTGAGGGGAGAGAGAGGGAAACCAAAGGAAAACTACAGAGAAACAATACCAGCTGGCACTTCATGGGTATATAATTTGCAATTCATTTAGGAGAAAGCTCGTCCGTGGGGTGGAATTTTCACTGGAAAGTGATGGCCAAACCCATGCACCACCCGGATGGTTCTGAGGCAGAGAGCTTTGCTTTGCACTGGGGCAGGGTTACTGCGGCAGCTCTTGCTTGTTAGACCGGCTCTGATCTCTGCTGCTGGCCTGTAGTTACCGGAGGGGCTCTATAGCCAAAAACCTATTAACTACTCTACAGAGATGGATGGCTCCTTTTGAAGGAAGGACTATTGCAGTGCAAGTGACATTTTGCTGCTGAGAAATAGGTGTTAATAATATCATTCTGTAGTTAGCCAAAGTGACTGTAACATCTGTCTGGGTGCCAGTAATTGTAACAGCCATTTCCACTTGAAAATGAGCAAAGAAAATACTAACGAGTGGTTGGCAAGGGCCTGCAAGTGTGAAGTCTCTACTGCCTGTTAGTCCAAGTGGCATACAGTAAAACTGCATCTCTGAGGAGGAGGAAAGAGGGCAAATAAAAACTCTCTCTTTTAGGAAAGGAGCAAGCAGTGGCAGTCACAGTGGTAAGAGCTGGGAGAAGTAACCGCATGCACAGAACAACCAGCTCCACTGCTCTAAAATGGGAACTGCTCTTTATTTTACTGTAAATTTAATGGTATTTTAGTAATTCATGCACTTCAAAATGGACAAATAGCTGTAGTGATTTTTGTGCAGTTGGATTGGGTCAGACTAGAAAACTTTAAAAGAATTCTGAATTAATCCCAATCCCATCTCTAGTTTCACGGACTTGCTCTGCTTTGCATTTCAAATACAATCCTGAGGTGAAGGGAAGCTATAGAACATGCCTACGGATACTTAAAGCAACAAGGCTTCTGTATGTAAATGTCATTGAGAATTAAACTTGTAGCTTAACTTTATCCTCTGTGTGTGTGAGCATAATAATATATTGCTGTCATAGCCTGTAATAGTACAAAATGGTAAGGACCAGAGATGCACTTTGTGGCAGCTAATAAACTACAGAACATTTTGTCTGCTTTCTGAGGCTTTCATTCCCCTCAGTGGTTTACTAGCTTCCAAAAAATGTCCTAGTGTTGGTCTTGAGTGGTTCAAGAAATACAGAGAAGTTATTCAAGAAATCACTGGTTTATGGCATGGAAAATTGCTTTCTCTTCTTCTGTACATTTGCAAGTCTGATGTAAGACATGAAAATATATATGTGATCTTGGCTGTTTTCTTGCAGGTACCTTCTTTCCATTTACCAATTAAGTGGCAGGCAAATATTCAGCACTAAATGTAGTTTAATTACACAGATGCTGTGCAGCATGTCTATGTATATATGACTTCTGCAACATATTATGAAATTTATGTATTTATATATGATTAACAAAGCTCTGGCCACTAGTTTGAATGCTGAATAGCTTCTTCATTTGAGAAAGTAGTTTTTAATGTGTGGGTTTTTTTAAAACAAGTTATGATACTGAAGCATCAGAATCATAGTAGGACCAAAACTCTTGTGGGTAATTGTGCTGTTCTGAAGAAATTCCAGATAAAACAGTCCACCTTCTTCTTAGTAATTATCCTAGGCCAGAATAGGAACTGGGACCCACTGCGCTTTCATGCCTTTTTTTCTGGCCACTAGAAGAGACAGCCTTGTTCTAATCTTTTATTTAAAACAAATACAATTCTGTTAACTCCATATTCCTCCTATAGACCATCTTGCTTCAAGTAGTGATTTTGACCTTCCAGAATTCCCTACATTATAATGATGTATTTTGCCCTCTCTCTTATAGGGAGGGTGGTACTTTTTTGCCTTTTGTACCAATGTTTGGGGGCTGCAGCTTGAGTGCTTTAAGGCGTATGTACTTGCACTTGATGTGCTTGTTCTTGTTCCTCATGAGCTGGGCTTCATTTGCTTCTCGGGTTTGTAGAGTTGAATATATGTGAGCAGAACGTGGATCTGTTTTGAAAACTGTTGAAGTGAATTTGTTAATTTATTCATCCTGTATTATGCTAGAGCAGCTTTGAGAGGGTTGTCTTGGTCTCTTGGGAGAAATTCCCTCATAAAGATAAATGAATAAATAATGAAAACTCATTGAGTCATCTCTTCAGTTACAACAAAAAAGAACTTAGAGTATTTCTTTTATCCTATTCTCCTTAAAACATGAAAATGTAGCAAATGAGAAGTAGGGAAAAAAACATTTTTCTCTTAATTTTGTGGTGTTTCTTCTGTCTGTGTTCTGCAAATCTTGCTTCCATAATTGCATCCAAATTAAGCTAGACCTTTCTGAATCAGGGTATTTTTAAAAAAAATTAATATTTATCTTTTGCCCTACAAGTTTAACTATGCCCACAGCACCATCAAGGGAATGGATACTATGGGTTTTGACTGAAATTTTCATAGAATTAGAGAGGGAACAAGATGCATTCAGGTGGTTTTGTGGCTTCTGCTGCACAATGAAGTTGCAGAGCCCAGTCTATCAATCTGTCTTCCAGTTAAGTGTACTCAAACCTTGTGAGGCTCTTGTTGCAGCTCTTGTTTCTTGTTGCAGTAGTTCCAGTTTCCCCCTTAAGACTTTGTTTTTCACCACACTTAGGTGAGGATACTTTATTATCCTCACCTGTATAAAGGAGAGTGTACCAGGCATCTTACATGGAGTCATGCAGTCTCCTTACTGTAAGTAACTGAAAATCAAATTGTTAGATATTTGTCCTTCAACTTCTGGTAACTCTCCTTCTCATGTCCTCCTTTCCTTCTAGTGCTCTGTCGCACGGTAACAGATGCCAGTTTCTGTCATGTTTTCCATGTTTTGGCTCACCTGTTTTGAATATGTATATGAATTTAATAATTCTACTTTATTCTCCCTTTACATTTTTAGATGCTATATCCTAGGCTTCAAGCTTTGCACCTTCTCCTTTGTAATGGAATATTAAAATGTCTTGTCACTTTAATATAGTCTTGGCTTGCATCAGGAAGGTTCTTGTTCAGATTTCCCAGCTGAGAGTGACGGATAGCTTGCCCTGGTCTCTGACTGCATAAAAAAACCCCATTCTTGCTCTGCTTTTGTTGTGTCTTCCTTATTGCCATAAGAATAATTTCTTGTTATATGGTGGCACTTAATTTTTTCAGAGTGAATGACAACAGAAGCTCTTCCTGACCACTTGTCTTCTGTGATTCATTTAGTTGTAGTTTTTACCTCATGATTTTAATATATTTGGTGTGTTTTGCATTTATATTTTTATTTATTACACAATAGGAGAACATTTCGTGTTTGAGAACATGATCTTAATTCAAATCATAAAATCAAGAAACCCCGATTACTTATACTAGTAATAAAATGGCTAGAATTCCATACCCCAATGATTTATGCTAGTAATAAAATGGCTAGAATTGGTCATTCTCTTGCAGTATCCTTTAGTGTGTGAAAGATTTTGGTAACCAAGAAAGATTTCAGAGACTAGTAGTAAATAATGAAATATTACTGGGACTGCAAAAACCCGTGACAAGCTATGGCAAATTTGACTGCATTGGAATGGATATGGAAGGATAACTGTTCAAAATAGTAATAAATATTTAAATGTTTGAACTTAAAGATGAAAAGAACCAGGAAGCCAGTGTAAATGCTACAACTAGAAAGAATTCTTACCCGTTTAAACAATCTGAATGAAAACCAATGTTTTTGCAAATTATTGGAAGTACCAGTACAGTGTTAACCCCAAGTTAATAGGCAATTGCTGCATGAAGCTTAGATCTTAGGTGCCCTGTGCATCTCTTTCCTGGGCTCCCAAATCTGTCTCTAACTCCAACTTGTTGCCCTACAATAGGAAAACATGTTTGTGGGAATGCCATATACAGTTGTGGCAGAAAGCATAATTCATATAAGAAATCCAGCCCATGGAAGGATGGGTGGGGGAAAGAAAAAGTAGAGCAAGTGGAACACAGCATTGTCCTATCTTAACAGAAATAATTTTTGAAAATTTGACTGGAATTGGGTTTTTTTTCTGTGTGTGTCTGTGTGTGTGTGTCTGGGTGTGTGTGTGGTATGGCTTCTTTTCCCAATCACCAGAGAAGAGTAGTGAAGTTCTGGAGTCATTTTCTAATGATATTGTAGAACATTCACCATTTTAGAAAAATTTAAAAATGGGTTGAGATGAACGGTTGCCAGAAATGGTTTCAATTTAGGCAGTACTTCCCTGGAATGTCCTGCTTTCTAAGATCTTTAAGGAGCAAAGTAGATGCTTTCCAACCAATGGAAAAAACTGAAGGTCCTGCAAGTCTCTAAAGCTGTAAACTATTCCCAGTGCACATAACTTCACAGTAATGTAGTGGGCAGAAATTTATTCCTGATCTCAGCTTGTTATAAGTCTGTGCCGTGGAGCATGAAGATTGAGGTTCTCGCAATTTTTAGTCTAGTTACAGAGGCTATTAATCATTATGTTCAATCCTTTCTTGAATATTGCTAAGCTCTTTGTTCAGTATGTTCTGAGCTATTGAACCTCACAGGTCAATTACACAGTGTTTATAAAGCTAATTCTAGATTCTGACCAGGAGTGAAAACATAACCCTCAGTGGCACCAGGTATTGCTTTTAAGTCAACTGTTGTTTCGTATGTTACATGGGTGAGGGGAAAATAACAAGAACAAACTGATAAGATGTTCAGATTTCACAGAGAGGGAAAGACGGCTAAATTCAGATGAGCTTTTGAAATTTCTGGAATCTTATCTTTGGCTCTGTTCAGATTTCTCAATGGTAATTTCAGGGTTAATGTTAACTCTTAACAGATTGTTGATGTCCCATGTCACAATGGGTGGTTTATTCCAGGGGATGGATGTCTGCCCCTGCTGCAGTGCTGGGATTTGATTCCCTCCATCTGGAGTAGAGCAATGTTCAGCATGTTTAGGTAGTGTGAAATTTCATTCCTCACTCCCAAAAAGGTAAGGCATTTGAACATGGTACCAGATAGAGACCTGGGGCATGATTCCCCTGTTTTTTCTGTTTCTCTTTTTCGTCAAATCAGTGGTAATTTCACTAGCCTAATTCTGGTGATGTAACAAAAAAAAAAAAAAAAAAACCAAAAAAACCCCCCAAAATGCCAAAACACCTAATGAGAAAACTGACCCCAATATTTTGTTAATATATTCTGAAAATGTCAGGAAATCATGGTTACTTTTAAGATGGCTGTTGATTTATAAAAGGACATCAGCTTCCCAGCTGATTTTGCGGACTTGGGAGAAGACCATCTGGAGGAGAAACGAAGCATATCCAACGACTGCAGAAAAGAATCATCACCAGTATCATACTCAATTAATGAAAATGCTCAGCTGCTGAATTGCTGCATAAAAAGCTGACACAACAGCACCTTGATTTTTCCTTGGGGAAAATTTTAATAAAACATCACCCTGTTCTGAGATTGAGAATTGCCTGGCATTAAGAGCATAGGCCAAAAGTTACATGTTTTTTTTCTCTTCTAGGAAGTGTAGTAGCTGGCTAATTTGTATGCTATAAAACAAAAACTTCTTCATGAGCCTACCAGTAGTGTAACATGCATTTCATCATGGTGGGATGAATAGTCTGGGAAGTTTCCTCCCAAAGTTAAAGGTACTTCTTTTAGAAGATACTTTTCCAGCTTGTACAAGCAAATACTACATTGCTTCTTTTGAAATGCTGAATGTTGAGCATCTCCGAATCAGTACTTCCACGTGCAGGAAGGGACCTTCCCTTTCTCCTGCATTTGTTTACCCTGAATGGCCTCTGCAAGTGAGGCTGTTTGGGAACTGGCCAGTTTCTGTTCATTATGTAGGAAAGATACCAGACTCACAAATGTTTTCATTTGTAGATACTAAAATATTTTGTAAGTTTAAGAAAAAGTTGTACATCACATTTTAGCTGAACAGGGTTACTTGGGTGGCTTTGTGTTTTTTTCTAAGCAAGACAAATTTTTTCATTCAAGTGACTAAGAATGTGGTGTGTTTTTTTTTTTTTTTTTTTCCCTGCTAGGCTCTAAATCTCATTTAGAAATCTTCCAAGTATGAGTAGACAAGTTGGACTGAGTAGTCCAGTTAGTATCATTGCCTTAGTCAGTACTGTGTCCTTTCAGCTTCTCAATCAGCGAGTTAGCAGGAAGCACTTTACTGCAGAGATGGGCTTTTCAGCAGTAGAAAGAATCCTATGGAACTGTAGGATAATTTAAGTCAGAAGGGACCTGAGGAAGTTTGTTGTCCAACTGCCTGTTCAAAGCAGGGTCAGCTATGAAATTAGACCAGGCTACTCAAGAGATTTATCCAGTCCTGTCCTGAAAGCCTCCAAGGGTGGAGACTGCACAACCTCTCTGGATAACCTGTTCCACTCCTTGACTGTCAACAGGGCAAAAACGTTTCTCCTTATGTCCTGTCTGAATCTCCACTTTCAATTTATGCTTGATGTTTCTTTTCCTCCCACCATATACTATCATAAAGAGCTTGTCTGTCTTCTCATAACCTCCTTATAGATATGGGGGAGCTGCTACTAGATTACTCTGAAAATGTCCCTGCCCCAGGCTGAGAAAACCTTGGACCCTCAGCCCCTCTTCACAGGACAAATTCTCTAGTCCCCAACCATCTTGGGTGCCCTCTGTTGAACTCGCAGGTTTGTCAGTGTCTGTCTGGCACTGAAGGGCCCCAAACTGGCCTCAGGTAATCCAGATGTGGTCTAAAGAGTGCTGAGCAGAGGGGGCTGATCAGTTCCTTGGATGCGGTACATGTGTTCCTGATCCTGTTCCAGCTGTCGGCCCCCACTGCTGCTGGGGCCATGGGGGCTCTTGTGCAGCTGCTCTCTGCCACCTTCCCCAGGGCAGTGTCTGCAGAGCTGCCCCTGTGCAGTCATCCCCACCGTGTAGTATTGCAGGGAGGGGACTTTATTCCCAGATGCTGGACTTTTTGTATGTCCTTGTTGAACTGCATGAAGTTTCCATCAGGCCGTTTCTCCAGCCTGTCCAGGTTTTTCTGGGTGGCAGCCCTGACACACCACCATCCCCACCCCATCAACTGTAAACTTGTTAAGAGTGCACTCCAGCATCTCCTCCAGGTTGTTGATAGGGATATTAAACAGGGCATGTTCCTGGCTGGACCCCTGCAGTACTTCATTTGTTACTAACCTCCAGGTAGAGTACAACCCATTAACCCCTACCATCTGGCTAAACTTTTTTTTTTTTAGCCCAACTAATCATCCACCCATCCAGAGTGTAACATCTTAACTTGAATACAGGAGTGCTGTGGGAGACTGTCAAAAGCCTCATTAAAGTCAGTGATGTTCATCCTTGTCCAGAAATCCAGTTGTTGTATCAGAGAAGGCAATTCAGTTGATCAGGCAAGATTTACCCCAGCTAAATCCATGCAGACTATTCCCAGTCACCACCATTTTCATATGCCTGGAAATGTGCTCCAAGCTCCACAATTTTCACAAGGACCTCAGTGAGGGTGACTAGCCTGTAGTTCCCTGATTGTCCTTTTGGTCTTTTTCTAAAGATGGGTACAACATTTGCCTTTCTCTGGTCATCAGGAATCTTTTGCAATCTCTATTCCTGAGGGATTCTTACATTGCCTGAAATCTACTTCAGGCAGATTTCAGTATTTGTCTACTTTGCAAGCCTGTACTTCAGGCTGTCTGAAAATACTTGAAAGTGAAAAAAAATGTCCTTTCACTGTTTGTTCTAGAATTGAAAATATTTTTAATTTCTTTCAGTTATGTTTTTTTCCCCCTGATACTCTGTTCCCTGTACAAAATGAAGTTTATGGTTATTATGGGTGGTTTCAAATACAGTGAAGGCATTTTTAAGTTTGTAATACGGTTGATGGTCTGCTTATGCATCTAACCACTTAATTACCTGGAAAGTTCAGAAATTGTTGTGTAGCACACCTCAGTCTTTTTTCTGTAGCTGGAGTTTGTTGGAGGTGCTGTGGTTGCCATGACCTGTTTAGGTGAGGATGCCAAGTGCTAATGCAGGATCACGGCGCCAAGGAAAATTGTGGGGTTCAGTGTTTGAGAGCACTCCCTGTTCACGTCCTTGGAGGGAAGGTTGGCTAAGGTTCTGGGAAAAATGGTGATATACATTTGAAAATAACTGTGTGTGCTGGATTTTTTCATTGCTGTCTGATCTCACTCTAGCATCACCTGGATCTTGAGCTCCAGTAGCTAGTGTTCTGACAGAGCTTATTGCAAAGTGTGAATCAGAGCTTTTAATCTTTTTTTTTTGTCTGAAAGAGCAACCTAGATAGCATCTACGTCTGCCCAGCTGTTTTCTTGACTCTGAGCATTACTCATTTAGCTGAACACTTGCTTCACTGACCCTTTTGCTCTTAGTAGAGTCTGAGCAGGATCCTGGAACGCCTGAGCAAATACTGTGCAGATCTTAATCTGTGTTTTGACTAATAGGAGCAGTGTCCTTCAGGCATCCCAGAAAAGGCTCTTTGAGTATTATACAAAAACTAAACCATTAGTATTTTAGGTAAGGAGTATGCAAGACACATGGATTTGTCATTAGACAAATCATTCACATCTTTGCTTTGCCTGGGAAGGGTGTCTCTGTTGCCATTTGCCGGTGGCTGGTCTGATCTGATGATTGATCTGATGGTCGGCTGCACTGACGAGGCTGGTGAGCCTCATGATGGTGGTACAAGGAAGCAGCACCACTCAAGGAGAAGAGGGCTGCCTCCGTGCATGCCTGCTCACCCCAAGCCACCCTTGGGTGCTTTGTGCTTAGAACGACATTTTCATGTCTCTGCTGCGTACCGCTAGCAGTTGTGTATATGTGGCATAAAAGAAAAATACAAAATCTAGAATGTCTGGTTTGTTATAAGTGGCTGGAAATACACTGTGCTATTCCATACTTATTAGCTTGTAAAATGATGTGGTGGGACTTCAACAATAGTGTTTTCACTATTCTGAGAAGTAGACATTTAACCATAAATCATACTTGCATGTGCAGGCTATTAAATATGTAGCCTTATTTTTCTGTAGCCCTATTTTGTAGTGTGCATGCATACTGCATCCTTTCATCTACTGACTAGTATTGTATTGCAACCAAAGAAATGATGTGATTAATGTGTAATAAAGATATCAACACTGACACCCATAGTGGTGGGTAATGTGCTGTAAATATGTTGTAGGGCCTTATAAACAGACATTCAGCAAATAATACATTAGATTAATAACTTGTTTTCCTGTGCTTACTTAGAGAATAAGTAAATTATTATAGAGTATTCAGTGATACTCATTTGCTCTGGGATAAATGATGTATTGTAAAAGCGCAATTGGAAACTAGGTCATTAACTAAGCTTTTTATTGGACAGTCTTCTTAAAATACTGCCTGCAGTGTGGTTGATGCGAAAATAAAAGTTGTTTCATAATAATATATCCTACAAAAAGTATTTCAAGAAAGGTCTGTGGAGAAAATTGGAGACATTTTGAAGAAAAGTATCTTTTTTTTCTACGGCATAAAAAACTTTTCGATTGGATTAATCCTAATCAGTCAAAAATTCTGCCTTGCAGGCAGTAATTTATTTGCTAAAATTTATTTAGCAAAAGGCTAATTTCTTTAAAGTCTCTATGTCTGTAAAAAGCATATTTTTCTTCTTCAGTTCTCAGTTATGTGATAGAAACGTTTAAAGTGTTTAGAATGCCTTTTGTTTAAGGGTTTGCAGTGTGTCATACTCAGCTTTTTCTTACTTACCAGGGAATGTGTTAATTTTGGTGTATGAATGTGGAAAATCTCCAGGCCTTTTATACGAGAAGTTTCTTTGCTGCTTGTATTTTGTGGCCACAGTCACTTTCTGGGTTGTTTTCATGCAGTTTCTGAGGTTAAAAACTTTATGGCATCCACAGCAAAGCCCTTGTGCTTGCTGAATCCACTTAAATTCTCAAAAGCTACAGAACGTAGTATAACAAAATGTTCATTGAAGAATGACCCCTGAATAAATATGTGAAGGAAATAAGTTTTAATGTTCCTGCTTTTCCCCTTCTCTTTCCCAGAAAAATCATGGAAAACCAGGTGTCCACAATTTCTAACATAGAGGTGAATTTTCCTTACAAGGTAGTTTTCTGTGCCGGCTGACAGGTTTTTTTTTCTACCAGTCTGGATGCCTTAAACCCAGGCTGGCTTTTGTCTAATGGCTGTTAATGTCACCTGTACGTGAGTTAGGCTGTTTTGAAGTCTTAAGTCTTGCAGATAAAGAGGGTTCCTACATATGGTGCTGAGCTTTGATTTCTCTGATGCAGTACTGTAGCGTCTTTCTCCAAATGGAACAAGGAAATTAGTGTTGGGTTTGTTTTAGGATAAAGCCTTTTTATCCCTGCTTTACTTTAAACTCCAAAGTCTTAGTTTCAGAGGTCTCCAGAACCTGATTGCATCCATCTATCTCTGTTCTGGCCAAAAGTGTTGTCTTCCCCTTCACACCCCACACACCCCCCCCCCCTTTTTTTTTTTTTTTTTTTCATTTTTGGCATTTTTACCTTCTCTGTTTGTGTCCCTTGAGCTTTCCTTCAGTAAACATCTGCTAAAATTGCTTCAACCTTTTTTTAATCTATCCTGCTTTATTTGCTAGTTTTACAGCCATCCCCCTCCCAGTGTGTTTGACTCTGCATGTTACAGAGTAATGCAGACCACTCTTGTCACATGTTAGTCCATTTAAGTAAATAAATGTTCCCAGTTTGTTATGGTTTTCCTATGGTATGCTGTATCAAATTGCAGGTCTTGATAATGTGTTTATGAGTAGGAGACTAGATTAGTGACTTGAATCAGTGATTTGGAAGGTGAGGGAGTGTCAGGTCTTTGTAAAATTGATATCTGCTCTGTGCACAGGAACAGCTTAATCCACTGGGATGCCAGCCGTTTGAGTGGGTAAAATGTGAGCAGAGGGTTTTGACTGTGCCAGCTGTGCGACAGGGAAGCAGCTGGAGTGCTGCCGGAGAGCAGTTGGCAGCGCTGAGCAGTGACAGAGGGGCTTCGGAGTCAGATAGGAATATAAACACTTGTCTAGCTGAAATGATTAGAGGAAGTATTTCTGTACCTCCATTATTAACCGATTATGAAAAATTGAGCTAATGTTTTAACTGTAAGCTCTGATACGACAAATAGACTCATGAAGAATGCAGCTTATCTGGGACTGCAGTGAAATCAGTGGAGTGGAAACAGATTTTCTCTATGTTTGGAGAGAGGTGGGAATGTCATGGAAACATGCCATTGAAAAGTATTTTGTGTATGTTCTTATACAACTCAGCTAACTTAAGGATTATGCAAATAGATAGGGTGATGGAAAAGTACTTTAAAGACAAGTGAGCAAAAAAAATTTTTAAATTTTACTTTTTTATAATGTTACATCAATGTTTAAAGCACTATGACTTAAAATAGTTTTAACTGGAAAAAAATTTGCAAAGTTTACTGGGTGGGGGGAAAGAAATACCTTTCTGCTGAAGTTTCAAGTCAAACTGTTAACCTCTTATTCTAAATCAGCTTTTGACAGTAATGGTTATTTCTGCAGAAATAAAATTTTCAACAAATGTTTTCTTAATTCAATAACTAGTTTATTCAGAGACTGGAAGCTATTTGAAAGCTGAAAATCAGGAGTCTTTGTTCTCATCTTCAGTGTATCTGCAAAAATGAGCCTGAAGCGATGACAAGTACCAGTTCTCCAGTCACAAAAAAAAGTAGCAATGAGAAACCTTCCTGATTATAGTAACTGCAGACAATAATGTACTTGTTAAAAGATAAAACTTATTTTTGTATTTTTTCTTGTCTACCATTTAAAATGGTTTTATTTACTGAAAAATTTTAAATCATGGTATTAATGTATTTTAGTTCCAGTTTCCTTTTAAATGCTGCTTAAGACAAATTATATGGAAATAATTTTTGTTTTCTATTTAATAAACATCAATTACATGTTTTCTAATACTAAAAATGTAAATTAAGAGTTTGAATACTTACAGCAATGAGCTTCAGAAATTATGTGTATTTCTTGCTTGGAAGAAATTGTAAATTTAATGTAACAATTCTAGTTAGTTGAATACAGGTCTTTTAATGATTACCAACTGATACTATGTAATGATTTAAGGAAAATAATTTTGTGCAAATTTAAAACAAGTTCTAAAATAACTTTTTCAACTTGATTAAAATGGATGATTAAATTTATTTTCAATGGACATAAGTAGGACAAACTTCTATATCTGTCAGTGGGTTTTATTCTTGCAGGCAAAAAATCCTGTCATTAGTGGCCCATAAAAGATCCTGGGGTTAAATTTTAAATCTAACAATGTGCTGTAAATAAAGGTGTAGTTGAGGACCCACAGTTTGTCTAAGGAGCCAGCAGCTGATGTGTCTGAGAACAGGTCACTGGATTTTCATTCAGGGGGTAATTTTCTTATTATAGTGCACAGTAAAGAAGACAGTTTTCATTATATTCATTCAGTGCTGCCATTTCTCAACAAAGTCATGTACTTATTGCAAAATGTTTTCCTGTGATGATCCTTATTGCTTCTTATGTAACCATGTCTGATCCGTGTTTCTGTGTAAAAACAAGAATCAAAGCAATTAAAAAAACAACCTCCCCCCAAAATCCCCAAAGAACCGAGTCTACTGTGCAGGTTATATAAAATGTACTGATAAGTAAAGGCATGACTTTTACAGTTGTGAGGGAGGTGAAACAAAGCCTGGAGTCATATGCAATGACTTCCCTATTTGTCTTCTGAAACCTCATTACACTTTGCAAATCTGTTGCCTGTATTAATGCTGATCCAGCAATGCTAATTCTTGGGAGCTAAATGCAGTATATTTCTGCTGTTTTCTGACTGTTGTCAGTAGCCATGAATATATTACTTATATCCATATTTGTCAATGTGTTGTTTGGGGCCTTTTATTTGCAGTTGCTACTCATGAGGCTAGGCTAAGTATTTGGTGACTTAAATCCAAGCAATGTTGATGTTCTAGTGAAAATTTTGGGAGAAGGGGCAGCGTTAGTTCCTCTGAGAGCAGATAGAAGAAAGCTTTTTATTTCATAATATGTTTAACATGAAATATGATAGAGGCCAGGAATTAAGATTGAATGGTTTAAATTTCAGTGATTGTTTGGTGTAGGTTTGTAATGTTTAAACACAGTAGATATTTTAGCCCTGCCAACCCTAAAACTGCTTCAGAAGTGTTTAGGTAACACACTGTCAGTGCAAAACGTGCTCAAATATTTTTGAGCAATCTGTGGTTAGGTCAGTGACCGCAGGTGATGTGGAGTGTAAGGTCATGTGGAACCTGAGTAATGTGCATCTCTGAGTTTGCTGGGTGTGTGATGGTTTGCAAACGTAACTAGGTATGTGTTGTAGGTACGTACAGTTATGCATGCGCATGGGTAGTGATCCAGTAAAGCTCAGACAGTTAAATTTGAGAAGCTGCCTTCTATATTTTTGTTCAAAATCATAGCTACACAATTTTCTGGTTGAAACCAAATACAAATGAAAAAAAATTCACTTTATATAAAATGTATTTTAAAAATGCCTGCAAGGAGTCAAGAAATGATGGAGATGAAGCAATGCTGACCCTGTGCTACCTATGGTGCAATGACCAAGCATTTCCATAATGTGATTACTTTTCACATTAAGTTGTATGAATTTCTGCACATTTTCTCTGAAGTGTGTGCTGTAGTTGTGGCATGAGTGAATTCTAGGGCTTTTAAAGTATTGCAAGTGTTCTGTAGTCATGGCTGCTTTGCAATCAGTTGCAGTTCAGCACTTAAGAAACATAATTTCTTTTTTAAGGGGAATATTATGATAGAGGCATATCTTACTAGGTTACAGTGAGTGAAGAAAATGTTTTTGGAAGACATGAACAAAGGGTGTAAAGATGACATGTTTCTGGTATTGTGCATAATGCCTTAAATCTAATTTTATTTCATGTCTTTAATACTAATTGTTGATGCTAATGTTAAGCCAAGGTAATAGTTTAATAGCAAACTTTAAAACCCTAAGGTTGTTCTATTGAGTGGAAGACATTAAAGCAACATTGAAGGAGATGCTGTCATTGAAGTTTGCCAACCTGATAGAAGAATAAAATTTGTGTAAAAGGCCAGGACTAAATTAATACATCAGATTTCACAGTACTAACCTCAGAATCAAGCTGCATTCAAATATCATTTCTTTTCTTCTGGCAGAGAAAGTGCTATGTTGCTTTTGGCAAGTTATTAAACATCTGAGCCTTAATTTTCCATCTGAAGGAGAAGAAAATGATTATCTTTCTCAGTGGATATTAAAGATACATTCTTAACATGTCTTGAAGGTATTCAGATGTTACAGTGGAAGGGAGGATGGCCTTGGCAGTACAAAGGTGAAGTCAGACAAAAGTTATGCAGTATTGATTTCCTTTGCCCCCATAACACAAAGAAGTTTTATCCTGTCTAATGTGTTTTTTGGATAGGTATGATTTTTGAAAAAACAATGAAATAAACCTCCGCTAAGAATGAAGTCTGGCACGTTCTTGTGAATGAGCGCTTTATTTCTGATGTTTTAAGTGTAAGGGCTTCATGCAACAGTCTAAGGAAAGCCTCTACACTAGAAAACAGCTAACTTATTTCTGCTCTTAAGATATTATATCTACTCTGCTCTCATGAGACTGCACCTTGATGAGTACTGCATTTAGTTGTGGGGCCCCCAACCTAAGAAGGACATGGACCTACTGGAGCAAGTCCAGAGGAGGGCCACGAAGATGATCAGGGGGCTGGAGCACCTCTCCTATGAAGACAGGCTGAGAGAGTTGGGGTTGTGCAGCCTGGAGAAGAGAAAGCTCTGGGGAGACCTTATGGTGGCCTTCCGGTACCTAAAGGGAGCCTACAGGAAAGCTGGAGAGGGACTTTTTACAAGGGCATGTAGTGATAGGACAGAGGCTTTAAACTGAAAGAGGGTAGATCTAAATTAGATGTAAGGAAGAAATTCTTTCCTGTGAGGGTGGTGAGACACTGGAACAGGTTGCCCAGAGAAGCTGTGGCTGCCCCCTCCCTGGAAGTGCTCAAGGCCAGGTTGGACGGGGCTCTGAGCAACCTGGTCTAGTGGAAAGTGTCCCTGCCCATGGCAGGGGGTTGGAATGAGATGATCTTTAAGGTCCCTTCCAACACAAACCATTCTGTGATTGTGGTAAAACCATATTTTGCAGTGCAAATTAACAGGTAACAGTGCACCATCCTACCTTTTCCCTAACTTCTATGATAAAAGAAGTAAGAGGAATCTGTTTTAATTGTTTAAGAACAAGGGGTATAGTCATAATTTTTGCATATTAATATGTTGGTTGGACTTATGCCAAGCTTATGTTAACATCTTGGTTTGTTCAGAAGGGATTTACATACATTAAAGTATGCCAGTTAAATGTAATGTGTGATTCAGGGAATGCTTGTAGCACTTCAGATTTAAATTTGCATGTGTGGTTTTAGGGTTTGGGTTTTTTGGTTGTTTTTTTGGGTTTGGGGTAGGTTTATTTTTTATTTTACACTGTGTGTATTCGTGGTTCTGTTACGTGTATCGTCTTCATGCATGCAGTGGCCTTTGCTAAAGGAGGGCCAGGTTTGTGGGTTTTTATCTTTTTACTTACATAATAAAGTGGATTTTTTATTTTGTGGCTTTCTTTTCTTGTATGTATGTTTAAAAATCTGCTGCTAGGTTTTTTGTTCTAGTACTAATATACAGGCTTGTTGGTGCATCATATGGAAATGGGTTCATGCCTTTAATTGGTATTCACTTTTATTACTTTGACTTGAGATTTTGGTTAAAGAACAGCTGTTTGATAAGGGCAGGCTTAATGTTGTTTATATTACCTGGGTTTGAAATGAAAAGCAGCAATTAAAAAATGTAAATGAATATTTCTGGAAACTGACCCCAGGGATGCACTTGATATATGTTGTTTGCTACAGTTTATGCAATGGAGGTGTATTACGCAGTTTAATATTCAATGATATCTTGCCCCCTGCTTTCTTAAAAGTTGAGCTTTAGGGGAATACAGTTGGCAGAGTAAGAATAGAGGCTGAAATATTGATTTAGTCAAGCAAATCCCAAGCCCCTTGAAATTCGAGATCATATCAAACGATGCACCAACTTTGAAACCTGTATTGTCTTTCCCAGAGTTGCACAAAGACTGGTACATGCTCTCACCTAGTAACCTCTCATATTCCAGCCTTGTGAAAGAGCCTCTGTAACATCTTCATTTGCATTGAAATAGCTTGAGAAATGGCAGCACTCAGGCCTTGCATAATCCTTGGAATGATGGGGCTGCAAAGGCTGTTTCATTTTTTTAATGATAGACACCTGCTACTAGCAGGGAAGAATAAGGATAAGAAAATGATAGTCTAACTATTCAGGTGTGGGACAATAATTTATTTCAGAACTCTGTAAATACTACTGGCAGCTCTTACTGGTAATCATCATATTAAACAGTCCACAGTGAGCCAGTATTATTAAGCTACACTTTTCAAAGACAGATTTGAATTGTTTGACCGCCAATTACCAGCTGTTTTTTTAAAACACACAGTCGGTAAGTAGGCCTATCAAAAAATCATTGTGCAAATCGTTTTAGTTCCAGTGCTTGTTTGAAGCAGAAATACACCAACCTAGAAACAAGTATGGACTATGAAGGATGAGATGGAGGGCGTCCTTTATTCTTTATGCTGAATAAAAATCCAAATTATTCTGCTTGCTTTCTCTCAACATTTATGAAGGAGTACAAGTGCAGCCCAGAGTTGCTGTGACTCCATGGCAAGGAAGGAAGAGCTGTTTTCTCCTCACTTGATAGCAGGTGCTAGCTGCAAAGCCAGGCTATTCACTGCATCACTTTGCACATGCCGATTTTCAGGAAAGTTAAGGAATTTTAGAAATTACATATCCTTATTGTCTCGAACACTTAAAGTTTGGCAAGGAGTAGTCTTCATTCCAAATCGATTTTTATTCTGCTTTCATCATTTTATTCAAGTTTTCCCAAACTTGGTACGCTGAGAAAACTCTTAATGAATGCACATTGGAGATTTGTTAAAGCATAGCTAAAACCTTCAAGGATTTCATATTGCAGAAGTATACTGCGACTTCTTACAGGATCTGTGCTAAGTTGCCTGTGCATATGCTGAAGCATGAGAAGGGACTCGCATCTGAAAAGGGACAAAGCCAGACTGCTGCTGTGACATATCCCCTCAGGTTTCAGGTGATGATCTGAGGCACCTGGAGAATGTGAGAGCAAGGATGCTATTTTTTCACTGAGTATATTCAGTGCTTCTAATATATGCAGAAAAAAGAGCCTAACAAGGAATTTGGAGGGTTCAGGATGGCATTAGAAAAGGCTATTGGTGTGTATGGGCATGTATGGACGGTGAGGGCATAAGAGTGATATGGAGGGCTGGGAGTGAAGGCAGAATCAGAAGCAATCTTAGGGAGAATGGGCAAGAGTTTAGGAGTGTAGGAGAAGATGATGTCTAATATTTGGAGCACAAGGTGCTTTTGGGAATTCAAATCTTTCTGTGGAGTCCTTAGCCTCCCTGTTTTGTTTCAGCAAATAGGTGTGAAACTCACTGATACGCATGCCCTACACACAGCTGATCCATTTTGGGATGGAAGCTATTATTATTGTCACTGTTTAAACTTAATTACAGAAGTCTGTGATCTAGTCTTCCTGCTAACAATATAGCAACAGATGAATCTGTATGAGGGAGACCTGTGTTATCAGGTATTTTAGAGGAACGAACGATACTATATACAATGAATTGGAACCAGAATGTCCAGTTAAAATTTAGCTTTATCTGTGAAGACTGTTTCTTGCACTTATTTTACTCATTTTTTTTATAGTGGGGTGTCATGGTTTGAGTTCAGAGGGCAACAGGGAGGTATGATTCATCTGTTATGGTTATGGGCAAAAGACAGACTCCTTAGGGGAAGAAAAAGAATATCACTTTAATTCAAACACTAACAACACCACCACTTAATAGACAGAGTGGGACAGTGAGAAGCATTACCACATCTTGACAACACCTTCCCCCCACCCCTTCCTTCTTGCTGGGCTCAGTGTTGTTCCCAATCTCTCTCCCTCCAACTCCTGCAGCGGCTCAGGGGGCAGGGAATGGGGTTACGATCAGTCTGCTGCTCCTTCCTTCTCAGGGGGAGGACTCATCGCATTCTCCCCTGCTCCAGTGTGGGGTCCCTCTCACGAGAGACAGTCCTCTCTGAATTTTCTCTGATGTGAGTCCTTCCTGTGGGCCCCAGGACTTCCCAAGCTGCTGCAGCGTGGATCCATCCTGGATGTTGCAATCCTCCCAGTGCCACACCAGAACTGTGGGGCTTATTCCTGCAGAGTCCCAGCCTTCTTTGGGTGCAGTCACTTGCGTCGATGTGGGGTCCTCCATGGGCTGTAGGTGGGCATCTGCTCCACCGTGGACATCCATGGGCTGCAGGGGAGTTTGGCCCTGCCGTCTCACCATGGGATATGGGGGACTCTGCTCCAGTGCACCTCCCCCTCTTCCTCCTACTTTCTTCCACTGACCTCAGTGTTTGCATAGGTGTCCTTCTTGCAACTCCTCCTCACAACTCCAACTCCTCCTCACAGGTTCTCCTTCTTAAATACATTATCGCAGAGACGCAGCCACCATTGCTAATTGGCCCGGCCTTGGCCAGAGGTGGGTCTGACTTGGAGCCGAGGGAGCTCTGAGAAGCTTCTCAAGGAGCCACCGCTGTAGCCCCCTACCCTGCTACCAAAAACCCCACCACACACAAACCCAGTACACAGGGTTTTAGTGTTGTCAGTCCTGACAACTTAATTGCGAGTCTCATAACCTTTGTTTTTGTTCTGAAATGTTTAGAATTTGGTGTTTATGTGACAATCTTTTTAGCATTTCAAAAGTAATTAAGAGATAAAATCAATGTGTATACTGAAGACCTACTTAAAATTGCATTGGGGATGTTGAGTGTGTCTTGTAAACTACTATAAAACTTTTTTCTTTTTCCCTTTTTTTCTTTTGACCAAGGAGGGCAACAGGACCCGAGGAGGCTTCACACATGAATTCTTCTTGTGCTGCTGGTACTAGCCTTCAGAGAAATTGAGAAAGGTGGTGTCCCCCTTCCCAGAGCTGTGAAAACTGTGATAAAACCAATTAACCATCTGTCCATGTATTGTAATTGGTAGTTTGTGCTGTCACGGGCAGTTAAAGAACAACCAGCCTTTTGTGTGTTTATCTCTCAACATACTGGTTGCACTGAGGTTAATGAGACTCCCTAGGCACATAAACACCTTGGATATAAGCGTAGAGTATGAGGGGTGTATTTTTATTGTAACATTTCAAATAGAAACTGTTCATTTGAGAAGTGTCAGATCTGTGGTTGGCATATGAAATTCAAAAGCAGCCATAAGACATTTTAAAGTGGTCTCATGCTTGTTTTTTTCTATCACTGTGGCGTCAGTGGAATCTTAGATGGAATTCTTCTTGTCTGAATTTTTATTGCCTTAGTAATCATATCTGTTGGTACTCAGTCTTTTTACATTCTAAATTATTTCCACAACCCTTTCCGAGGACAGACAGATATCCTATTAGACATACGAGCCCTCAATATTATAAGCTGTAAAAGCATTGCAGGATTTTTGTCAGTCATTTTTGTCAGGCAGTAACCATAATGTTTTGCCAGACTACCTCACGCATATATGCTCTCTCAAAGACATCCAATTCTGTTGGGAATCATACCTCAAAAGAGTTGTTTTGCAGCGTTTACATTTCTGAGGCCTTCAAACCTTTCCTCAGCATAACTTTAAGTTGTACTTTGTCCTTGAAATGCTTTAGGGGAAACATAATTTATATGTTTTGATGCTTCTCCTGTTCTAGATCTCTTTTTCCACTTACCATTCATAATTAAATGTAGTATT